>NC_088691.1:36495563-37120563 GCF_028017835.1 Emys orbicularis | reverse complement strand
TGTAGACAATGGATTGTGTGATGTGTCCTGGATGGAAGCTGGAGGCATGTAGTAGGTTTCCGGTATAGAGTGTGTTTATGTGACCATCACTTATTTGCACTGTAGTGTCCAGGAAGTGGATCTCTTGCGTGGACTGATCTAGGCTGAGGTTGATGGTGGGGTGGAAATTGTTGAAATCCAGGTGGAATTCTTCAAGGACCTCCTTCCCATGAGTCCATATGATGAAGATGTCATCAATGTAGTGCAAGTAGAGGAGGGGCACTAGGGGACGAGAGCTGAGGAAGCACTGTTCTAAGTCAGCCAATGTCTACTTGCGCCTATATTGATGACATCTTCATCATATGGACCCACGGGAAGGAGGAAGTGAGGAAACAGATTGACAGAGTGAGATAGGTACCCAGAAGTCACCTACTACAGGACAGGCCCAACAAGGACAATAACAGAACACCACTGGCCATCACATAGAGCCCCCAGTTAAAACCTCTCCAGCACATCATCAACGATCTACAACCTATCTTGGAAAACGATCCCTCACTCTCACAGAGCTTGGGAGGCAGGCCAGTCCTTGCTTACAGACAGCCCCCAAACCTGAAGCAAATACTCACCAGCAACTACACACCACACCACAGAAACACTAACCCAGGAACCAACTCCTGTAACAAACCTCGTTGCCTACTCTGTCCCCATATCTACTCTAGTGACACCATCAGAGGACCCAACCACGTCAACCACACCATCAGGGACTCATTCACCTGCACATCTACTAATGTTATACATGCCATCATGTGCCAGCAACGTCCCTCTGCCATGAAGATTGGCCAAACTGGACAGTCTCTACATAAAAGAATAAATGGACACAAATCGGACATCAGGAATGGTAACATACAAAAGCCAGTAGGAGAACACTCCAATCTTCCTGGACATTCTATAACAGATTTAAAAGTAGCCACACTGGAACAAAAAACTTCAGAAACAGACTTCAAAGAGAAACTGCATAACTAAAATTCATTTGCAAATTTAACACCATTAATTTGGGCTTGAATAGGGACTGGCTGGCTCACTATAAAAGCAGCTTTGCCTCTCCTGGAATTGACACTTCCTCATCAATTATTGGGAGTGGACTACATCCACCCTGATCGAATTGGCCCTGTCAACACTGGTTCTCCACTTGTGAGGTAAATCCCTTCTCTTCATCTGTCAGTATAATAAGGCCCGCATCTGTCATTTTCACTCCATGCATCTGAAGAAGTGAAGAAGAAAGCTTATGCCCAAATAAATCTGTTAGTCTTTAAGGTGCCACTGAACTCCTTGTTATTCTCTTATAACGTTTTTCAATACTGTTCTTGAACTAGTGCTAGGAAGGATCTATAGCCTTTGCCTGTTCGGTATCTGCATACTCATGTGGCGATTTCCTGTAATATACTGGGCACACCTTATTGAATTTAGTTTAAGCATTTTAGGCATTCATTGTATTAAGAATGCAAATGTTTATATATTAAAGCCGAATGATACATAACTTTTTTAAGGAGGAGATATGGCTAACATATACCCTAAAGTTACGTGCTTCACAGGACTCTGAAACAATGTGCTAAACAAACAAAGTAGGGATTCCTAGGAAATATTTGGGAATTTCTTACCTCCAGATCCATCATCCTGAAGCTGAGCATTGGAGAGAGACCAATTGACTGCTTGATCACCTATTTGTGGTCTCTTCAAAGACCACAAACTGGATAAAAGAGTGACTGTCAGATTCATGTGGGTGTTTCTTCTGAGTCCAGGTGTTATGAACATGCAATACCAGAAAAAAACACTCATGTGGTCTGAAGGATTGTTCAACTGCCAGAGTCCTTGCTGGAGTAAGGGTGATCTCTGGCAAGCTTATTGGCCTGCATGTAGGTTCTTTTATTGTTTAATATATTCTCACTGTAATGCTTTTACCTTCAAAATAAACTGGCTTGCTTACAAAGAGCTGTGTGGTAACTTAACAGTGGCAATTACACTTTTTAGTTTCTTTACGAAGAAAAGTAAGGCAGGGCTGCTTAAGCAGTCTGACTTTGCTGGGGACTTCACAATGTAAGCAGGGGGCTGTGCAGCCTGGAAATACCCCTGTTCAGAAGAAAAAGAGATGTGTGCCCTCTACCCAAGAGAGGTGAAGGCTGGGGAGCTGGAAGCCTAAAAATGGGTGCCCTTCATGGACAATAGAGGAAGAATACAGATGCAGTTGCCCTGAACTGTGACAGATGGCAAACTGAGATTGCTGCAAGGAACACCTTATTAGACCTGAACGTAAGGCTGGCCTGTTACAAGTTCAAGAAATAGTCACGGTTCTGAGGTATTGAGACCTGGACCAAGCGTACCAAGAACCTCTTCCACTTAGATGAGTAAGTCCTTCTGGTAGATATTTTCCTGTTCTGAAAAAGAAACAATTTTCTAGACCTGCAGGGAGCAGTCTATATCCATGGTACACAACCAGCCAACAGTGACTCCAGGATTGAATTGAGCCTCCGACCCTGGTGCTGTGAGATCAGTCCTGAGAGCTTGACTAGAGGCTTAATGGATATCTGAAAGAGATCTGTCAGCCACAACTATCTCAACCACTATGGAACTATAAGAATGATGACTGCTTTGTCTCTTTTGATTTTGGTGATTACCCAGAACAAAGGGGCCATATATTTCATAGTTTCTGTAGGCTGAGCTTAGAGCACACACCAGGAGCTCCTGGCATTCCTCCATTCCACCCTACCAGCTCCTTGTGTGACACCTTCTATCCATTTCCATTTCAAGGGCTCCCTGCAACTCCCTTTCATCTCCCCCAACCACAATTTCTGCATGCCCCCCCTTACCTGCTACCAGAGTCCCCTAACTCCCCCCACAACCAAGGGTTCATTGTGCCTTCATTCCTCTCCATTTTCCAGAGTTCTCCTATCTCTAGACAGAGGGTCAAAGAGTGGGCACTTCCTTATTTGTTAATGTAGTGCACAACTGGTATGAAGTCTGAAGATTTGCACTACCAAGTTTCAAAGAACAGCTGGAATGCAATACAGGCCAGTCTAATTGCTCTGAGCTCTAGGTTGTTTGTGTGTCCCCATGTGGTCTGGGGACCAAACTCACTGAATTTTTAATTGGTCCAAATGAGCTCCCCAACTTGTCCCTGATACATCTGTGATCAGTGTCTTTGGCAGGGAAGAGACAGAGAAGGGTACCTTTTCTATGGATTTTCTGGATCTAGCCACTAAGTTAGTTCTGCAATGATATGATGTGGCACTCAGACTTTCCTCCATAAGCTGCGTCTCTGAACAGAGTGACCTGAGCCAGAGTTGGATGGGCTGCAAGTAAAGTCTGGAAAGTGGTATAATGTGCATGCACACTGACATTTGACTTAACACTGTGAGATAACTCCATTCTTTCATAGTATGTTCTGATGCAAACTGCAAGTTGACCTCGGTCAAATATGTCTGTTCTGATGTGGCATTCATTACAGTTGCTATGAACTCTATCTTCTGAGACTGCATCAGTAATGATTATTCATAGTCCACTATGAGGCCCAGGCACTTGAAGAGCAGGGCTTTGGAGCTGTGCTCCAGCTCCGCTCCAGCTCCAGGAAAAAACCTGCAGCTCCACTGCTCCACACTCCAGCTCCGCTCCAAAGCCGTGGTGAAGAGCACACTTCAGGCTCACTGCTATCTCCCATTGTCATCTGCTTCTGATCAGCCAGTCATCCAAGTACGGTACACATGAAAGCCTTGCTTTCTCAGGTGGGCCATTACCAGTACTGGGCATTTCATAAATATCCTCAAAGCCATGAAGAGTCTGAATGACAGTATCTTGATCTGATCCCACCACGAATCTCAAATACTTCCTGTGGGCAAGGTGACCAGCTACATGGAGTACATATCTTGGAAAATGAGAATCACAAAACAAGCTTGAGCCTGAAGATATAGAATGATGGAGGCAAGGGGTACCATCCTGAATCTGAGGCAGCATAGATATTTGTTCCCTCTCTTCTGGTCTAGCACAGGAACCTCTTCAAGATAAGGTAATACTGAGAATAGAAGGTTCTTCCCCTGTATTCCTGGGTAACCTCTTCTGTGGCTCCTAGATAAAGCAACGGGGCACTTCTTTTTGTAACAGTCTCTCATGAGAAGGGTTCCTGAAAAGAGATGGGGAAGAGGATGGAAATGAATGGTGGTAACCATGCGCAATTATGTCCAACACATTTTTTCTGAAGTGAATCTGACCCTTTATGGAAAGGGGCAAGGCAGCTCCAAAAGAGGACTAATGAGGTCAAGAGGTCTGATTCTGGGTCAAAGCCATGCCTTTTAACTTTGATGCTGTGTTGGAGGAGTCCATGGCTGCCTGCTGCACTGTTCTGGCAACAATTTGTCCATCTTTGATTATTTCAGTTCCTCCCTGCAGTCCTGTGTTACTTTCACCAGCCCTCTCCCATGTCAAGAAATTATATTTGGGCAATACCCTGATAGTTTGTCACATCGAGCTGCAGCAAAAAGGACAAGGCAGCCTTGGTCCCAAACAAGTCTAGCTTTTTGGGGTCCTTGTCTTGGGGCAGGCTTTTCATGGATTATGACTTTTCTTGGAATGCTCCAACTACCAATGATCCTCGATTCGAGTGGAAATAAAATCTCTATGTTTGGGAGGTGCACATTTGATAGTTTTTTCTACTGGTTTAGACATGGGTTAAATGGTGGCTGGAGTTTGCCAGAGGTCCTTAGCAAGCTCTGGCATTCCATCACTGAGTGAGAAAACAATCCTGTCCGGGACTGATGCAGTCTAGATTTCAAAGAATTTATGTGAATTTTCCCTTATGACCCCTGTTTTGATATCCTGGATATCTCTGATGTGAAGTAGGATATCCTGAAAGACTTTGAAATTCTCTATCACCAGTTCCCACCCTGGTGATAGGCTGGTGTGACTGCCTCATCAAGCCATAACCATGATCTTCTCTGGAAACTGGGGGTGCAGTTCATACATTGCACCCAGCTCCTGAGAGTGAATGTCATCAAGGTCCAGTGGTCTTGGTAGTGATGTCACCAGGGTGCCTCATCCCTTCTGCCTGGATGAGGGATGGGGATCTACTGTGGTACACTTGAGATAAAGGTCCCCTGCTGGGCCAATACTGCATACCCAGTTGTGGCTGATCCATCTAATTTCATGTGTTTCTCTTTTGTGGTGGTGCCCCACAAGAGGGATCTCCACTGCTGGCTCTAGGGTCGATGTCACAAGGTAGAGGGGAGAGGCATCTCTGCTGGAAGAGGACGTTCCATTTTGAGTTCATCGTGGCAGATGGAGTAAAGCACCTCACCATAAAGGTGGGGATTCCTTGCTTTTCTTTTGGAACGTCCAAAGTTAGAGAATTTAAAGAATATAAGGAATAAGGAGGGTGAAAAAAAGATTTTTTTCAAAATGAGTAGATGTGCTTGAAGCTCAGAAAAAGTAGCTGGTTGGACACAAGCCAGGTTCTGTCTTCCTGCCATGGGTGGTAAAAGGGATATGAGAGAGTCACAACCATACATTATACCCTGCATTAGAGTGTGAGGCATCATAGAGCACATGTGCAGCCCCGATGGACCCTCTTATTCAAAAAAATCCAAATGCATGCTTGCCTACAGTGGAATCCACAGTGACACACACAAACAATAACAAAAATATATCCATCTATACATGCATGGATACAGACTTATAGTTTAATTAGCTGAAATATTAATGTAGCTTTGATGATGTAAAAGGGAAAACACATTTTTCAATGCATGCTAAAAGAATCCAGGTGTATATTGTATTTAGAAGTAATTCATCTTTTTTTAAGCTTACTGGTTACTGTAAAGAACTGTATCTTTCAATGCTTTCCTATTTTGGGATTGCAGAAAAACAGAGCTCCCTCGTTGTTTGATCTTCTTGCCTGTTCAGAACGAACACTTTTTGCTTCAGGAATTTAGACTTCCCGGAATCAAAAAGTTAAAGTACTATTTTAAAATTCTTTGTACATTCCAACTTCTAAATTTCTCTTCATTAAACTCATGCAAAAATCATTCTCTATAATATAAAAGAGTCCCATAGATCAAGACTACTTATATGAATGTATTCATATTTCATGCTAATTAGTCCCTGTACACGTAATCTCTTTCCCTAGTGTGTCCAGTACATGTGTCTCTGTCCTCAAATCGCTCATTAAATCTGCTATAGTTCATTTGAGCACTGTATCACTGAGACTGAATTAGACATTTTAGAATCCAAGGCCTCTGCTTCCTTTCTCGTGTGTATTTAATACAAAATCTTTACAAGGAAAGCTCTGGTACTGTTGTAGAAATAATGCATACAGTAGTCAATGTGCTCTGTAAGTGTATAAACAAGGTTATCACAAAGGTAGAGTGGTGTCCTCAGTGCCTCAATTGTACATGCATGTAATGTGCCCTGTATCTGACAAGTTCTGAGAAGTAGCAATCCTTATTCTTTTTAATGGGGACCTTTGAGACCCACCAGATCTAGAAAAATACAGTGCTTATATTTATACTGAGACTTCAGACTACTCTACAGCCAAGATTTACTCACTATCCTTCTCTCTCTCTCTCTCTATTTAATATTCTCACTTTTTAATTAACAGAGGGTATTCTGCAGTAACTATGATAACATACTTCTGGTCCAAATGGTATCATTCAAAATCTAGTCCTTCAAAGCAACAGAAAGTGGTTATGTTAAAGTAACAGAGTGGTGCAGAGGTCTTAGGTACAGATTAATTTTTTTTTAAAAATCAGGACATGCCTATGATTTCCTTTTGGTCTTTTTCTCCCTATCCTAAGGTATGAAATAACACTGCTGGAAGATAAAGATTTTGACTTTTGCTTCAGATCTAGGTCCCACATTCCCAAGGTAAGATCTTATGCAGGCTTGAGAATCCCACATTGATTTTGACTTTTCTTTTTTTTGAACCTCAGGCAAACAACATACATTGTTGAAATTCTTCTCATGTACAGCAGAGTTCTTAAATCAGAAACTTTCAAGGAGAAGGGATCTTCGCACTAATTCACTGAAACTTTTGATATTAATAATTTTAAATAATTCTCCACACATTTCCCTGAATTTTCACTATAGTACCAGAACAGTTCAATTAAGTATTAGTGAATTTTCAAAACAATTTCTACTGGCCCTAGTGCTAATTTTAAAAGTCTCTTTACTCTGGCCTGAACACTGTCACATCAACTTTTTGTTTTGTTCCAGCTATTTTATTCTGATGGATTGTACTCTAAAAGATTCTGGATAAAGTAGTCACTACAAAGACCTCTGTCTAACTTCTAAACAACAGAAATATTGTCATTTCCAAGAAAAGCACAGCAAAACCCTCAGACTATACCTTTTTAATTCTCTTAAAAATACTTAGGTTTAAGTTAAGGTCAAAAGTATGTATCAGTCATTTCAGGATACACAGATCCTTACAAGTAGATAGAGGATTCTAAGAAAAAGAAAAGCAAGGGAATTCCGAGTTACATTTACTATTTCCATACAAACACAAACATTTCAATATATGAAATTTCACATTTAAGATACTCAAACTACCTTAACCCTGCCTCTATTCATCTTCCCCTTTCCCCCACTTTTAGCAATCCCAACTTCCAATATTCCCCTCTTTGTTCCCCAATTGCTACTTTGCAAGATTTTTATTTGCATTGTGGTTTTTTTGTTTGTTCGTTTGTTTGTTTTAAACCAAGGACACTTTTTAAGTACTTGAAGGCCAGACGGTAAGGTTTGCATTTGAAAAGCCATTGTATTTACACATGTTGCAGCTACAGTATTGAAAATGTGCACTGCAGAGCACTGGTTTACAGCTGGCTTCATGGGGGGCAAGAGGGTGACTAATAGCACTTGGATTATTGGTTGGTACATGGGCTCACTCATGAAAAGTTTTTAGCCTCGGATGACCCATAAAGCCAACAACCTACCATACTCTTAACAGAGACTAACAAGCCCAATATGGCTCATGTTGGTTTGAGGGTGACTCAGATAAGCTTCAAGGGAGAGAGATGCAATTCAAAAGTAAGAAAGAAGGTGAATCCTCCTCTGATCTTAACCCATCAAGCTCCCTGCAATCTCCCCTTTCAGGTGGGGTGCTGAAATGTGTATAAATGAGGATAGGGTGGATAGGAGACATTCTATAATCTAGGTCACATCATTATAGCATTGCCACACTTTCCAACTAGAAATAGACTCTTTATTCCTACTTATTCGACAGGTGAAATAATTTGATCAAAGGGTATATGTAGGTGTTGATGGCTACAGACCTAGGTCAAAATTTTCAGAAGTGTTTTTGGGTGTCCTCCTTGATACACCATAAAAGCACCTGATTCTCAGAAGGTGAACGCTCAGCACTGCCTGAAAAAAATCAGACTCCTTTAGGTTGTTTCAATTCAAGAAACCCAAAAGATTACTATTTGTTGTTGCCATACTTAATTTTGGTGTAACTGAGAAGAGCAGGGGTTTGGGGAGAAATGCAGTAGAGTAGAATAAGGAGCTGTTTTTCCCTCTCCTTACAGGCTGTAAGAAGGCAATTCTGTGTGGGAACACTCTCCCCCAGTGCTGCTGCCTTTTGCCTCCAAGCTCTGTCTCTGGAGCTCCCAAGGAACCAAAATTAGCCCATCACCTCATGCTGCCCCTTCCTGAAGTTATTATTTGAAATGTGAACTTTTAAAATATGTAGGCATAAAAAGGTTTTGGTTCTCTGCACTAATCCTAGTTCGAAAAACTCTCAAACGTGGTTCAGCAGTGCCTCTCATGGTTAATACAAGGCTATTTAATACACAAGTGACATGGGAAAATAACTGTCTTAGTAATAATTCTTGTGTGTCAACTTTTTTAGTCCAATTATATTTCAACATTATTGTGTGTGTTTAACTCGTAGTTACTGCTCACAATTACAGTCAAGTCCTGCAAGTTTTGCGCAAATGTGTACAAAGTGCTTAGGGAACAGCTCAGTTTCCCCGTCATGCACCATTTCCTTTTACCTCAATTCTGACCTCCAACACATCTCACTCACGTGCTCTTCTCTCCCTAAGGGGAAAAAAAGGCTACTTGTCAGTTGCTTCAGATCCTCAATGTATTCCTTCTGTAAACTCATACCTTATTTATTCATGTCCTATCATAAGAAAATAGATGCAATAAAAGCAATAACAATGCCGTGGTAGTGTACAGACAAGTAGCTTGATACCACTTACATCCTAACCATATCTCAGTTCCTCTTTACCTCTAGAGAACACATTGAACTCTGAAGAAAGAGGGAAGGGAGGGTCATTGTGGATCTGCAGATGCTTACTACTAACTGTTCTCTGGTTGTATTGCAAGTTTTCATCCTTTGTAACACTGTTTCTGAAAGTGCCCAATGCAGAAGACTAACGTTACTGCAGTGACAATCCATAGCAAGACAGTGAAGTAGCACTAATTAAAATGAGATTGAAGCAGTGCTCAGTGCAGTGAGGCATCTGTTCTGAATTCTGAATCAAAAGAAAGTTGTTTTGTATGTGTGAACTGAACATAAGATGAGTTCTGGTGAATTACCTGAAGAGACACTACAAAATCAGGATGCAAAAGCTAACAGAACTCAAGCAGAATAGACCTTAAGCGCTTGTCCAAGTCACAACAAATCTGAACACAATGTTAAGCCACACAGACTGCCTTGAATGAAATACCCTTATCTTTGATTAGCTTCCAAAAGCTACATATCTTGCAGATTTCCTAATGTATCTTATTCTAGCAAAGTAGTAACTGATTGCTGTGACACTTCCCACAGGTAACCAAGGTAGTGATGACCCTCACTCTCATCTGCCCTTATTGTGAGGCAGTCTTGTCTCTGCCTGCTGTGTATCAACTCCCTGAACACACCACCCTCTGGCAATACAAACACTGACTTCCAGGTTTCCACAGGCCTCTCTCTCTCTCTTTTCAAAGGCACCCATTAAACCCTGAGTCCTCCAAGAGTCCATGTTGTGTGTTCAGCCCCTGATCCACTGAACACACAGAGCTCTCAGATCCACTACTCCCAAAGCAACAGTACACACCAGCTGATTAGATTCAACTCAGGATCACCACTCCACTTACCATACAGCACTTACATATATTTATAGCGAAAACAAGAATAAAAGTTTAGCATAAAGGAACAGAGATTGAAATGACAAAGTATGAATATTGGAAATAAAACAAAATCATCATGTTCTTTCCAGAACCTAAGCTTAACTCACAAGACAGTCCCCTATCTCCTACAGGATAGTTTACCCCAAATCCTTTTCCCAGCATTTTCTGCCAGGATGGTTCAGATCCCCATTTCATAAGACCAAGCCCACTGTCAGCTTGTCTTCACAGACTGAAGGATACCAGTGTGTCTCTGCACCCTCTGATATACCATAACACATCTTTGATCTTCAACTGAAAACCGGGTCCTTCCCACTATTTACTTCTTCCTGTTCAATTCCTTCCAAAGTCCCCACAAGCTCTTTATTAGCATTTGGCCTTCATACGCTACAATAAGACAAACCACAGACATTTGTCCTCCAGGGAGGTTAAGCGTCTCCCATGTCATGGCTAGGGAGGTTTGTCTCAAGACACGCTACCTTTGAGTGGCCTACCTTTAATTACAAGGCCCAGAGAACATGACTTTCAGCACACATACATAACACCTCACTATGTTCTTTACACACATCTCTCAATGATTATGACAACTGTGACACAGGCTTTCATTAGAGACCTTGCATGACATTCTTTTAGTGAACCAAGGGGGTCCCAATATCCCTGTGTGCACTTGTGCCCTTTTGCCAGTTGGCATCAAGAGGTCCTTGTGTCATAATCACTCTTTCACATCCTAAATGTGCAATCTGACCTCTCCTGGTATACCACAATGTTCTAAATGCAAGCTGCCATACAATAACTTCCTGATATCATTGCTATATGAATAGTAAGATGTTTTTATGGACAAATATAGCAAGGTCATTTGATGCTAGACTAATTACTAATGTAGGAAGCCATTTAATTAGAAAATATTTATATTACTGGGGAATTAATAAATTAATTACTGGCAGTGTGGAAGCAAACACTCACCTGATGCAGGAAAACAAGAAAATCATTGTTCCAAAAATTGTCATGTAAATTCAGCAACTTAGGCTTACCATTTTCTAAGAGTAATTGAAAAGACTGTTCTGAGAACTAAACTCTTCTATAAAGAACAAGAGTGTCTGGACTTTCTGAAAACAAAATTTAATTTCCTGTCAAACACTAATAAAAGTAAAAAGTTATCTCGGAAAATGGACTGAATAAAAAGAAAGAATTAAAACTCACTTTAAAAGTTATCTGGCTCTTTCTTGTCAGAAGAAGAACAAAAGGCAATTAAAGAAATGTTCCAAGTTTTGTATATTCAGGAACTGAATCAACCCCAAAATGCATGGTGCCAAGGAAAGAGTGATAACAACCAATCTAAATCTAAACAAGCAAGAACGAGGTGTGTGCGTATAAAGGACTCTGAAGTGAGCACCCCACATTCACACCCCTGCTACTCTGCTTAGACAGCAAGCACTCCATAACTTATTGTGTCCATCTCTACAAACAGGCTGCCACAGACAGGTAAGAAAAACAAAGACTAAGATTAGATTTAAAACTTTTTTAATGAGTTTGATGTAATATTGAAATACTGTTGTAACTTAAAAGACTAACAGTTTCTCCTGTTAATCACCAACTGGTTAAACCATGTATTCCTGGAGAGAAGATGTGGCTAAACAATGGTAAACAGAGAAACCGTGGGATTTAATTGGATTTAGATTCTTAATATTGGTTAATTGGCCTATCTCAAGACAGATCCTTCTAAGTAACTTATTTAAATATTGTCTTCAGCTTCATAGGATGTAGTTTAGATTGCTTATTTTGCCAACTATAAACAGGCTGGTTATTTATTTAAAACTTTGTATTTACTATTTACATCATTTATAAATTTGTATTTATTACTACTTTGCCAGCTATGAAGTGGCTGATTATTTATTAATAACTAACAGGTCCAGGTGGCCTAAAAACCTCCGGGGTGTAATCTCTGTTAAAATCTCTCCACAGTGAGACACACAGAAGAGATTGTGATGGAAGAAACCAGTTTGTCATTTGTGTTCAATCATTTGTGTTGCTTAATGTTTTCTTTTCCTTAATAATAAAGTAGCCATGGCTAATAATTGTGATTATGTTGGTTTGTCTTGATTATGGTTTCCCTAAAGTATGCCAAAGAACTCCTTGGACTAAACAGTGAGAGACGCACCCTGCACTGGCGGTAAGAGAACCAATTACTAAAAGCTGGCCTACCATTTCTTCTTTCTCTACATATGTTTAGTAATTTTTTCAAACTAAATAGGAGTCCAACACTGTGAAGCTACTCGCCCCCTTTCAGCCCCCCAACTCCAAGATATTTACATTAAGCATGATCTCTCTCCGTTTCTTAAAACCATGCCTCATTCAACAACCTACGTGAACATCCACTAGCATCAATCCCTATCATCTGAGATGGAACTAGGGGCAGAATATTAAACTCCCCATAGACACTTCTGAGGGAAAACCTTCACTGAACAGAATTTCTGGTTCCCTGAAAAGGGGAAAAGTTAACACTGACTTTAGTGGGATTGCTCACCTGCTTAAAGTTAAGCATATGCTTAAATGCTTTTGCTGAATAGGGGCCAATATGAGCATGTGCACAGGCAAAGGCAAACTATTCCCTGATTATATATGCATCAGTCACTGTTTAAATAGAATTTAAGTTGTAATAACAGCTTCCACTAACAAGAGAAGAAAATTCACATTAAAACTGAATTTATGAACGTGAAGTGCAAACTGCACTTCGTACTGAAAAAAGTGTCCAGTCTTCTAAGCATATGACTCATCATCATATGGAAGAACAGACGTATAGAAAAAGCAAACGCCCTATTAAACACACCAAGGATACTTAAATAAATCTGTACTGTAATACTCATGCTAATGTTATTTCAAATTATGTAATCTAGCACGGGCTAAAAACAAGTTACAATGATGGTAATGGTATTGAAGTACTCATATTGAATTCACAAACAGCAGCTTTTTGAACTTTTACCACTAAAACATTATGCTATATATGTAAATAAACTAATACAATTCTTTGCAACTCTAGCTAACAGACATAAAATAAACACTCTCTTAAAATCAAAATATTGTCTGTAGGGATGATTAATCCACCAGGCTTGCTGAAAAATACTTAGTTCATTTATCATGACTTTAATTTTCTTTGGAATAAGTAAGTAAGTAAATTACCAAAAAAGCAAGGCTCTGTACACTTGCTTTCTGGAAAGTTACATTGATCTAATAAGTGAGTTGGTTGTAGTATTTTGTTTTTAACAATGAATTGCTAACACAATTTTAGAGAAAAAGGTAAATTTCCAAATGAAAAGTAAAACAAAATCCCTGCAGTATGAAGAATATACTGCTTACATACCTGCACATGCAACTTCCAGAAGGTTACATGTGCTAGATATTCAGCAAGCATACATATTTTAAGGAGTGACACCGAAATGCCACAAAACAGCAATTTACCCATATGCGCTTGTGGGGGGATAGGCACACACAAGGTCATTTCACTAGGACAGTGGTCCTCTAGGCTCAGGGATAGCCATAGATTAGTTCCCACTCCATACAGCAGTTAGAGCTCTAGAGCTGGTTCAGGGGTAAAGCGCAATCTTTAGGAATCTATAGTAGATGACCCTACCGCTGTTCTGCTGGAATAGTACTTCATCACCCCATCCTATTGTGGCAGTGGATCAAGGCACTAGGTCCCATACACATGGCATCAGGAAAAATAGTTTACTTGTTAGACCGGGGTGGGCAAACTACGGCCCGTGGGCTGGATCCGGCCCGTGGGATTGCCCCCTGCGCCACTTTCAGCAGTGGCCAGCCCAACGTCCCTGTGGCCCCCGGGCCCTTGCCTCCAGGCACTGCCCCCCGCAGCTCCCATTGGCCGGGAATGGGGAACCGCGGCCAATGGGAGCTTCAAGGGAGGTACCTGGAGACGTGGCAAGGGCAGCGCATGCGGAGCCCTCCGCCCCCACTCCCCCAGGGGCCGCAGTGATTCCTGGAACGGCACGGGACCAGAGACAGGGCAGGCATGCAGGGAGCCTATCCTGGCCCCGGTGCGCACCGATGCCACCCCGGAGCCCAAACCCCTCCTGCATCCCGCCCCCCAACTCCCTGCCCTAAGCCCCCTGACTGCACCGCGCACCCCTCCTGCACCCCAACCCCCTGCCCTGAGCCCCCTCCCACACCCCAACCCCTTACCCCGGCCCTGCATACAATTTCCCCACCCAGATGTGGTCCTTGGCCCAAAAAGTTTGCCCACCCCTGTGTTAGGCCAATTAACTAGTAATCATAGAATCATAGAATATCAGGGTTGGAAGGGACCTCAGGAGGTCATCTAGTCCAACCCCCTGCTCAAAGCAGGACTAATCCCCAGACAGATTTTTGCCCCAGATCCCTAAATGGCCCCCTCAAGGATTGAGCTCTCAACCCTGGGTTTAGCAGGCCAATGCTCAAACCCCTGAGCTATCCCTCCCCCCTAATCAACTTCTGTGTTCTATTTCTAATATTTACATAGTTCATTTTACCCATTTTTAATAGGCAGACAATACCTACCAGTGTACCCCCTATAAGCTCATTAATGGCTCTCAACTCTTGCAGACTAATGTACCCCTTTCAGGAGTCTGGTTTGTCTTGTGTACCCAAGTTTCACCTCACTTTAAAACTACTTGCTTACAAAATCAATCATAAAAATACAAAAAAGTGTCACAGCACACTAGTACTGCAAAATTGCTTACTTTCTCATTTTTACCATACAATTATAAAATAAATCAACTGAAATAAAAATATTATACTTACATTTCAGTGTATAGTATATAGAACAGTATAAACAAGTTATTGTCCGTATGAAATTTTAGTTTGTGTTGACTGCATTAGTGCTTTTTAGCCTATTGTAAAACTAGGCAAATATCTAGATGAGTTCATGTACCCCACCCCCTCGCCCCCAGAAGCCCTCTGTGTTCCTGCAGGGGTATACGTATCCCTGATTGAGAACCACTGCATTAATGTATAAAGCACTTTGAGATCCTCAGAGAACAGAGCTGAAATACTGTAAATCAACACTCTCCTTCTGATCTAAGCAAGACACAGTTAACTTTCCACGGCCAGTGTTTTAAATAAAGTAATAATCACTAATGTCTAGGATTTATTTTCACACTCCTATTAAACTGATTTTACAAAAGGAGAACACATTTTATGTTCATAAAATGAAATCAAAGCTTATTCAAGAAAATGCAAGAACTTCATGCACACTACATCAAGGCTAATTAAACTTGCATATAATTGGCATGCTGACAGTATTAAGGTACACATTCCTACCAACTTTGAAGACTAATGTGCAAGTAGTAAGAAAACAAAAATAAAATGAAGCTTTGCCAATTGCAGAATTCAAGACAAAAATATGTATGCTTTCTCCTCATGATCTTTGCCCTTCTTGCTGTCCCATACATTTCATATTCTACGGGTGTAGGAATATACACAGTGATAAAATGTACTGCATATAGGCACAACCAGGTCATATTAACTGAACCAACTGGAAAAGCAATTGCTTACTGGTTAGAAAAAAGAATAGTCACATATAAAGTAATGGTATGAACATCTTCTGGAAGATATTAGAAGATTTTATTTTATTCAGAAATAATACTATTAAAATTAGTGTAAGTATTTGTAAAGCCAATCTGAAATATGGCATTGCACCCTATTTTGCTTAACCTAGCTATTCAATTTTTAAAAGCCCAATGCATTTTTCATTAGTAAATGTCATACAATACATATGTATTCTGAAGATGGCTGTTTTATTTTCAAAAACTTAAGTCCAGATGTAATTGTAGGACAAATGAAAAAAGAACATAAGAAGGCCCAATGTTTACAGGACTCCCTGCTTGTTGGAAGCTTTGCTTTGTTTCAGCATCACTAGAATGCTACTCTTCATGTAGGTCCTTTGTGAAGCAATGAATGAAATGGCTACTGATGCTCTCTAAATAAAAAGCTCACACGCTTCCTTCAATAGAAGCAGGTGCTATCGAACGGCTACTGTTTGCACTGTGGCTTCCCAGACAAAAACGTTGCACAAAAACTAACATACAAATAACTCCTGGGAGGCCTCGTGAATCTCCTAAACAATAGCCCAGCTGCAGCAGTGCTACATGTATCATTCTTAAGGTCAATTTGGAAGCCATGCTACTCTGTATAACTATTGCAAGTGAATTTATAAAGCACAACTAGTAGGACTCAACATTTAGGGTTAAATCACACTACTTTATGAAAGTGTTAGTGTGTGTTCTTGATTACAGACACTGTTTTTGCTATTAGTACTTACAGTTTTAACACAATAAAAGATTGAAGAAAGCACCACTTCTATAAACAGCTTCTCTATTAGCCCTGATATTCTAGCCCAGTCTATTATTCAAGGAAAAAAGCATTTGCAGATAACTTACTATGAAAAAGGGGGAAAACAGATTTTCTGCTTATAAAATTATAAAGTAATATAAATAATTATAACAAAGACCCCCACTTGGAACACTAAACCACTACAAATGTATCTTTAACCAATTTCCAAGGTTATCATTTGCAGTTAGATAAATGCTTTAGAATTCTTTAAAGTGAATGCATGACATTTTGTTTTGAATTCAACTTCAAAACACATGTACATAATAGGTTATGGGTCTGATTAACCAAACTGCTATTCTTAACAATTCCACTCCTTTGAGTGTCACTCTTTTTTAAGTAAATAAATGCTTTGCACTGCCACCTTGGCAACTGAAGTGGTTTGAATTTTCTGGGACCTAAGATCCTAAAATGGTAGCAATGCTAAGTAATAACACAAGCAGAAGACACAGAGATTAAGCACACAATGACCAACTTTCGCCATAATTGAGTCTGGCATCCCACAGCTGGACAGTTCTTTGCCTCATCAAGCAAGTGATAAGAAGGACGAAGACATTTTTTGGTGGATTTGTACAAACCTGATCTTCCCCCATCTTGCTTCTCTGACTCATCTTGTTATGGAAGAGCCATCTCCACCTGAATACCCTGAAGATGCGAGTAAGCTGATCTACTTCACTCCCTTCTCTCACCTCTGATAATGATGGAGATGCTAAGACTAACTAGGCCATTGTGCAGTCTATCTAGAAGGCACTCATATGCAAAGCAGGGAGTTTATGTTGCAAAGCAATATCATCTTTTGGTTGGCATTCCTAGGTATCTCGGGGATCAGAAGAAAATACAGGGAAAATACCCAATCTGAACCAACTGGAAGAACAAGAGAGCCATCTGCAGTTTGAAATTCAGAAGCAAGTAAGTTAAGGGTTGGTTTGTTCTATTTATTTCATCTTCAGGGATTCTTTGTTCCCAAGACTATGTCTGGATCACAGCAAGCACAGCACACCTGTGATTAATATTCATTTAGACCTTAAGAGCCAGTGCTGCTCACAGACGTACACTCCTACAACTCTCATTTAAGTTATTGCATATTAGAGGGCATAATTGGGTCAATGTTTCCATTGCTATGATATTTCGGAGTTTTAGCAAGAGTCATATATGCATTTGAACTGTCAATCAGCTGTCAATAAGATGCTTTCTGTGGTGAGTGTCTGGACCTAAGCCACCAATGTCTGAAGAATCCATATCCACTGTAAAAGGAGGTTCTAACCCTTTCAGTTGCAAAGCTAACTTTCCAAATGTACGTGAATGAAAGCTGATGAAGTGTTATCTGCAGGCTGGCCCAGCTTCCATTCTTTTGCAGCAGTAGCAAAGTGAAATAATCAGTATTCTTGTCAGTTCCACCAATGCTATTCAGAACCTTAAAGGATGCTGGTTAACAAGAATGCTGGTCAACAATCATGTCTGTTTCATACTATTACATCTACTTTGGAAAGTTAAGAGCAGCAGTAGAGACAGGTTCTGTTATTTACAAGAAGGATTATAAAAATAGATGCTGGAATTTCTATCCTGCAAAGTGCTGAGCACCCTAAGCTCAACCCAGCAAAAGCATTTAAGCATGTGTTCCCCATTGACTTCACTGGGTCTGCACACATGATTAGTGTTAAGAATGTGTTTAAGTGCTCTGCTGCAGGAGGGCAAATTCACTCAGCATCCTGCAGGATTGAGTGCTAAAGGCAGAGTAATGGATAAAATAAGGGTCCAACATACAAACGAAGCACCCAACTATTTCCTGGCCTCGGTCATATGAATTTGGCAGGGCTCTGAAGAAAAATAGCCATTTTCACATGACAGAAGTTAGTATCCACTGACTCCATTACCACACATTACAACTGAAACCGCTTTATTCCCAACTACCCCTTCTGCAAAAGCCCTGGCAAAGGGGTAAGGAAAAGAAAAAGCCACCATCCTTTGCAGAAACTATGAGTCTCTGAGGGAGAGGAAAAATAATAGAAAACATCTTTTCTTCCCTGTCACAGCAACCAGGAGGTTTTGGTGTGGAAAGACACAATGACACAATGATTCTTTGTAGAAGCAGGTCAAAGTGGATCTGAGTGTCAAATTTAATCACATATGAATCCAGAAGCCAATACAAAAGATGGTGCTCTGAAGCTCTGTTCAGGGAAAGGCATGCTGGGAGAAAACTCCCACTATAAAGGTACATAAGGACAAAAAAAATTAGCTGTTGAGGTGAGTTTGTAGTTTTCTTTTGCTATTTGCTGAGCTAGTAGATCTACTTATCAGAGTCCTTGGGCTCTAAGCACACAATCCTCTACTAAATACATCTACTAGCTCTTCCAGTAGCAAAAGGAAACTACAAACTAATCTCATTACAGCTTTGCCATTCTGGCTAGTAGACGGCAGGTGCATGTCATTAGTGTGCTTTACAACTAGAGCTATCTGAAGTTAATTGGTATAATAAGACCACAGTATGTTTATTTACAGGACAACGGATTGTTACAAGATTTGCAATGACTATATTGATAAGGCCTTCAGGGGACAATACGAATGCAGTTTTAAAAGGTTACCTCCCCTCAAAGGCAAATAAGTGCATAATAAAGAAATATTCTGTCTCTTGGCTATGCATACACTCCATATACAGCATTTGTTTTCTTTGGGCTATGCTAAAACAGATTTGTCAATGTTTGTTATTTTTATATGAAATTATTTGAATTGAAATGTTTCCACCATAAAATGATGTTGCAGTCAATGACGCTGTGGTGCCTAAGCTATTAGTTTATACAGATCAAGTAAAGTGAAAAATAAAATATAAAGATGTATAAATCTTCTGTCACTGGTGCACAGTTTGACCTTTCCTTTATGACAGTTTTTTTTTCTAAGCACTGAAATACATATCTACTCCAAATATATTGTTCTGGTAAACCCCAGTAGACAGAACACAATACAAAAGTTTATTCAAGCCAATGAAATATCCTTCCAAATTCAGGTGAAACTAACAGAAAGGAACAAAGAGCGGCAGGAAAATCAAAAACCACAGCTGCCCACCTACATATTGTCTACAGCAGGTCAAGGGCCATAACATTGAGTAGATATCTAACACAGACCTACTATTTCTGTCAACAAAGACGAGGCACTAATCATAGATTATGGTGCCAAAAGATGTGATGTTGAAATTTATAAAATTAACAGTCCACTTGGATCAGACTGTAGTCATGCATGTTTATTAAAGGTAGGTGGGAACAAAGGAAATAAAAGTGACAATTGGAAAGTAGCCAACATTGTATTTAGCTGAGATTTTTAAGATTAGACTCCTGAAGTTAGGGCCCAAAGTCAATGTCCTCATTTTCAGAGGTACTGAACACCCACTACTGAAGTCAAAATGGATGTTCAACATCTCTGAAAATCAGGCTATTTATTAGGAATCTAAAATTGGTCTGACAAGAATAAATTTCTGCACCGATTTCTAAAAACTTATTTCATATTTGTCTTTTAAGAATGGTTTAAGGGGCGATTCTAGGATTTTTAGATTAGCAAACCTTATTTCACACCCAGAAGATTTAACCTATCAAGATGGTTGTTTAACACAATGGCAAATGAAATTCACTATAGGAGTGGAAGGTTATGCACACTAGGGCCTGGTCTACACTATGACTTTAATTCGGATTTAGCAGCGTTAAATCGAATTAACCCTGCACCCGTCCACACAGCGGAGCCATTTATTTAGAAATAAAGGGCTCTTAAAATCGATTTCTGTACTCCACCCCGACGAGCGGAGTAGCGCCAAAATCGATTTTGTCAATTCGAATTAGGGTTAGTGTGGCCGCAATTCGATGGTATTGGCCTCCGGGAGCTGTCCCAGAGTGCACCATTGTGACCGCTCTGGACAGCAATCTGAACTCGCATGCACTGGCCAGGTAGACAGGAAAAGCCCCAGGAAAATTTGAATTTCATTTCCTGTTTGCCCAGCGTGGAGAGCACAGGTGACCACAGATACCACAGATACCACAGCTCATCAGCACAGGTAACCATGCAGGCTGATAATCGAAAAAGAGCACCAGCATGGACCGCACGGGAGGTACTGGATCTGATCGCTATATGGGGAGAGGATTCAGTGCTAGCAGAACTTCGTTCGAAAAGATGAAATGCCAAAACTTTTGAAAAAATCTCCAAGGGCATGATGGAGAGAGGCCACAATAGGGACTCAGATCAGTGCCGCGTGAAAGTCAAGGAGCTCAGACAAGCCTATCAAAAAACAAAGGAGGCAAACGGTCGCTCCGGGTCAGAGCCGCGGACATGCCGCTTCTACGCCGAGCTGCATGCAATTCTAGGGGGGGCCGCCACCACTACCCCACCTGTGACCGTGGATTCCGGGTCGGGGATAGTCTCATCAGCTACACCTGAGGATTCTGCGGATGGGGAAGAGGAGGAGGAGGAGGAGGATGACGAGCTTGCAGAGAGCACCCAGCACTCCGTTCTCCCCAACAGCCAGGATCTTTTTCTCAGCCTGACTGAAGTACCCTCCCAAGCCTCCCAAGCCAGTAGCCAAGAACATGACCCCATGGAAGGGACCTCAGGTGAGTTTACCTTTTAAAATATAAAACATGGTTTAAAAGCAAGCGTTTTTTAATGATTAATTTGCCCTGAGGACTTGGGATGCATTCGCGGCCAGTACAGCTACTGGAAAAGTCTGTTAACGTGTCTGGGGATGGAGCGGAAATCCTCCAGGGACATCTCCATGAAGCTCTCCTGGAGGTACTCCAAAAGCCTTGCCACAAGGTTTCTGGGCAGTGCAGCTTTATTCCGTCCTCCATGGTAGGACACTTGACCACGCCATGCTTGCAGCAAGTAATCTGGTATCATTGCCTGACAAAGCCTGGCAGCGTATGGTCCCGGTGTTTGCTGGCATTCAAGCAACATCCGTTCTTTATCTTGCTGTGTAATCCTCAGGAGAGTGATATCGCTCATGGTAACCTGGTTGAAATACGGGAACTTAATTAAGGGGACAGAGGTGGCTGTTCCTACTGGGCTGTTTGCCTGTGGCTGAAAAGAAATCCTTCCCTGCAGTTAGCCAAGCACGGGGGGGGGGGGGGGGGTCGGGGGGGGAATTGGCCCTGAGCTTTTCGCGTTTGGCTAGCAGGGATCTTCCCTGTTACCAGCCACGCGGTCGGGGGAGGGGTACATTGATCATCCCAGGGAATTCATGGCGGGGGGGAGGCGGGGGGGGTTAGTTTGGTTTCTGCAGGGATCTTCCCTGATACCTGCCACGCGGTGGGGGGAGGGATAAAGCGATCATCCCAGAGAATTGGATGGTGGGGGGGTTAGTTTGTTTTCTGCTGCTGAAGGTTAACAGGAAAACCGCAGCAGTCAACGGGCTTTGCTTGGTATGTGGGAAAGGAGGGCGCAGAAGCCGAAAGACAATGGCTTACCATGGCTGCCTGCAAGCTGAATTCTGTTGCCCGGACCTGCGTCTCTGATCTCGAACACCAAAGCCACAGGCACTCAATATTAAGATGGAAAATGCGACCTTGTACTGAAATCACATGTGCTATGTAATGTGAATAGTGTTTTTCACCATGAAAGAGTATAAGCATTGTTCTGTAAAATGTATCAGTTTAAAAACTTCTCTCCTTTCTTTCAACCCTCCCTCCAGCAGCTGCAAATTTTTCAAGCCTCCCTCCTCCGTCCCGAAGGCTATCTCAGATAAGGCGGCGTAGAAAGAGTACATGAGACGACATATTCACAGAAATAATGGAATCCACCCGCAATGAAAGAGCTCATTTGAATGTGTGGAAGGACACTGTATCTAAATTTAGGAAAGATGCCAGTGAACGTGAGGTCTTGGGGGACGCTCGAGATGAGAGGTGGCAGGCTGCAACGCTGGGGCTGCTGCGTGAGCAAACGGACATGCTCCGGCGTCTGGTGGAGCTTCAGGAACGGCAGCAGGAGGATGACAGAGGGCGCTGCAGCCGCTGTATAACCTCCCTCCCCCCTCACCATGTTCCATATCCCCCTCACCCAGACGTGTAAGAACGCGGAGGGGGAGGCTCCGTGCACCCTCCCACTCCACCCCAGTGGACAGCCCAGCCAAAAGGCTGTCATTATATTGAATTTATTCAGTGGCCTTTTACTTCCCTCCTATCCTCCTCCCAAACCTCACCCAGATTACCTTCTTGGTTCTCTC
This sequence comes from Emys orbicularis, assembly GCF_028017835.1. NCBI lineage: Eukaryota > Metazoa > Chordata > Testudines > Emydidae > Emys > Emys orbicularis. Next base: position 37,097,861 of record NC_088691.1, on the reverse strand, counting down.
CCTATGTTTATAATCACTTAATAAAGAATACATGATTTTTAAACGATAGTGACTTTATTTCCTTTGAAAGAAAGCTGGGGGAAGGGGGAGGGTGGGTTGCTTACAGAGAATGAATGAGTCAATAAAGGGGGCTGGTTTTCACGAAGGGAGAAACAAACAGAAATTTCACACTGTAGCCTGGCCAGTCATGAAACTGGTTTTCAAAGCTTCTCTGATGCACAGCGCTTCCTGGTGTGTTCTTCTAATCGCCCTGGTGTCTGGCTGCGCGTAATCAGCAGCCAGGCGATTTGCCTCAGCCTCCCACCCTGCCATAAAGGTCTCCCCCTTACTTTCACAGAGATTGTGGAGCACACAGCAAGCAGAAATAACAATGGGGAGATTTCTTTGGCTGAGGTCAGAGCGAGATAGTAGCGATCGCCAGCGACCTTTTAAATGGCCAAATGCACATTCTACCACCATTCTGCACTTGCTCAGCCTGTAGTTAAACAGCTCCTGACTCCTGTCCAGGCTGCCTGTGTATGGCTTCATGAGCCATGGCATTAAGGGGTAGGCTGGGTCTCCAAGAATAACTATTGGCATTTCAACATCCCCAACGGTCATTTTCTGGTCCGGGAAGTAAGTCCCTTGCTGCAGCCCTTTAAACAGAGTAGTGTTCCTGAAGACGCGAGCATCATGAACCCTTCCCGGCCAGCCCGCGTTGATGTTGGTGAAACGTCCCTTGTGATCCACAAGTGCTTGCAGCACCATTGAAAAGTACCCCTTGCGGTTTATGTACTGGGTACCCTGGTGCTCCGGTGCCAAGATAGGGATGTGGGTTCCATCTATCGCCCCACCACAGTTAGGGAATCCCATTGCAGCAAAGCCATCCACTATGACCTGCACATCTCCCAGAGTCACTAGCTTGTGTAGCAGCACCTCAGTGATTGCTTTGGCTACTTGCATCACAGCAGCCCCCACAGTAGATTTGCCCACTCCATATTGATTCCCGACTGACCGGTGGCTGTCTGGCGTTGCAAGCTTCCACAGGGCTATTGCCACTCGCTTCTCAACTGTGAGGGCTGCTCTCATCCTGGTATTCTGGCGCTTCAGGGCAGGGGAAAGCAAGTCACAAAGTGCCCTTACGCATGCGAAAGTTCCGCAGCCACTGGGAATCATCCCACACCTGCAACACTATGCGGTCCCACCAGTCTGTGCTTGTTTCCCGGGCCCAGAATCGGCGTTCCATGCCTATAACCTGCCCCATTAACAGCATGATCTCCAAAGCACCGGGTCCCGCGGTTCGATAGAATTCCATGTCTATATCCTCATCGCTCTCGTCGCCGCGCTGCTGTAGCCTGCTCCTCGCCGCCTGGTTTTCCAGGTTCTTGTTCAGCATAAACTGCACGATAAGGCGCGAGGTATTTACAATGTTCATGACTGCTGTCTTGAGCTGAGTGGGCTCCATGCTTGCCGTGGTATGGCGTCTGCACTGTTCACCCAGGAAAAAGGCGCGAAACGGTTGTCTGCCGTTGCTTCCTGGAGAGGGGGGAGGATATACCCAGAACCACCTGCGACAATGTTTTTGGCCCCATCATGCATTGGGATCTCAACCCAAAATTCCAATGGGCGGAGGAGACTGCGGGAACTATGGGATAGCTATGGAATAGCTACCCACAGTGCAACGCTCCAGAAATCGACGCTAGCCCCGGTACATGGACGCACACCGCCGAATTAATGTGCTTAGTGTGGCCGCATACAATCGAATTTATACAATCTGTTTCCCAAATTCGAATTATATAAATTCGGATTAATCCCGTAGTGTAGACATACCCTGAAATGCATAATTTGAACTATTCATACACAAAAAATAGGTTCTGAATTAATAGCATAGTCTTGAAAATGTATACTTAGCTATTTTTGTAAAACAACCTGTTCGGTAGGGAGTAGTGGTAAAAAGCACTGATGTAGCAATGCAAAAGTAAATCCTTGTACCTTAACACTTTAAATGCTATTTTCAATTCTGGTCATCCCAATACAAAAAAGACTACCTAAAACAGACAATGTCTACAGAAGAGCAAGAAAAATTGTTTGAGGAGTGGAAAGTTGCCATATGAGGACAGATTAAAAATACTGGGTCTAATTAGCTTAGAGAAAATAAAAATATGGAAGACCATAACAGAAGCCCATAAAATAATTAATGTTATAGAAGTCAGTTGGACACTTGTATTCACTGACTCTCATAATACAAGTACATGGTCTAAAGGGTAAACTAATGTAATTAAAAAGAATACATATACAATGATAAAAGGTTATTATTTAATACAAAACATAATTAACCTTTAAAACTCATTGTCACATGTTGTTACTGAGGTAAAAAGTTTAGTATTTATAAGATGAACATATATGAATGAAAATATCCAGTTACATTAGATAGAATAAATGTACATGAATCAAAATTCTGGTTTCATGGCATAAAGTGCACTCTGATTGCTTGGGATTAGGAAGAAATTTCCTCTCTGACTGTGGTGATGCATAACATTTGTGAATTTTGGAGGTTTTACATCTGCCTTTGAAATACCTGTAATGGCCACTGTTGGGGAACGATACCATGCTGGAGCAATTATTATGTAAAGATAAATGAATTAACTATGTACTCACATATGAAGGAAAAAGTGTGAAAAATTATCTTATGCAAATTTATTTGCTAATGCACCCATAGCTAATTAGGTATGTATAAATAATTACAAATGGATTATAGACAGATTGTGAAAACATTCAGTTCAATAAAATTGGTCCATAAGATTACAGTGGAAAAAAAGTGAGGATGGTTAGAAAATATATCACAGAAATAATTCTGTTACTCACCAATTTGTATCAATTAATGAAAAACTATAACCTGAAAATTGAAACTACAATAACGCTTATGATTCACAGGAGTCAATCCTGATATAATGAATCATTCCAAATATACTAACTAAACAGTCAGAAACAGAAAATGTTATGTGCATGTCTATATATTATATATATCTACAGACAGGTGCACACACAATCAACCAACTGACATAATGGCCATATAATACCTACCAGAAAAGAAGTTGAAAAAGGAAGGTGAAAGAGGTAAAGCCCTGAAGGAGGATTATAAAAATCTCAATTAAGAAATCTAAACTCCTGAGCCTGTCTACATCCCACTGCTCTACCCAGGGCCATTCAGACCTTTTTTCAGTGACTTCTTTCCACTCACCAGCAGATGCACCAAATGAAGCATCATTGTGAAGCAATTCAACGCTGTTTTTCTGAAGCTGACAGCATGAGTTTTCCTACTATTGATCAAAGAGATGTAAGCCCACCCAAGATGGACCCTGGGTGTGAAGGCCAAAATTTTGTTCACCCAGACAATGACTAAAATCATGGGGGGCAGGGGAGTTATTATTTATTTTTATTGCATCGTATATGAGTTAAGTCTGACAGGTCCCACTATCATATCATATATGCACAGCATCACATGGAATGTGAATTTCACAAATACTTGCCAATGACCTATTTTACATGAACATTCACAACAAAGCTGATGCCTTCAATTTTTATAGGGCTTAACATTAAAGTTCCTAGCAAATTCTGCACTGATTTATACCCAATGACTCACTGGTGAGTGTCAACATAGAGCATGGTCCTATATTTGTTAACCGTTCCTAGAGGTTATCACAACCCCTGCACATTAAGAAATCTCTTGCTCAGCCCTTTGTTGCCAAGGACAGTGTGTTAAGTATGCATGTCTGTCAGTTTCCTACCGACCTTGTCAAAGGAGGTAAAAGGAAAAGTAATAAAGGACAGAAAAAGAAAATGCTTCCCGCCTCACACATTGTATTTCTGTTGTTTAGTTACCTGAAATTAGGACCTGTTCTGAGTGTTAACGTGGCATATTGTAATATAATGCTCAGTACCACTTCACTTAAGGCTGTGAATTATTCTAGATGCAGACAGAACCTGGCAGCAACATACATCATCGTTCAAGATGTGATGAGTGAATTAGACATTTTGTTCCTGTATCAACATAAATAATCATTTATGTTACATTTCAGGTGGATTCTGCCTCCAGAAAAGTGCCATCTTCCTTTTTGCTGAAGGATTTGTAATAATGGAAGATATTGGTAAATTAAATTAAAGCCTGGAACCTACATGAGCACAGAGCCCTAATGACTTTAGTGAGGGGGCTGCCTACATTTTTTGATGAAATTACATGTTTGATTGATAAAGGTAACTGTGTAGTTGTAATATACTTTTGTAAGGCATTTGACTTAAGACTACTCAATATTCCTGTTAAAAAAGGAATATACAAATGTTAGCAAAACATGCACTAAATGGATTAAGAATGGGGCTAACAAACCTCAAAAATGGTTGTCAATGAGGAATCATCATGGAATTGGGGTGTTTCTAGTGGGATTCCAACAGGGATTGGTAATAGGCCAGATTCTATTTAACACTTTCATCAATGATCTGGAAATATATCTAACATTACTGCTGATAATCTTTCCAGATGACAGAAAGTTTGGCAGGGTAGTAAATAATAATGAAGGCAGAACAGTCATACAGAGCTATCTGAATCATTTGGTACGTTGGGCCGATTCCAACAAAATGTGTTTCAATACAGTCAAATGCACTCTCTCTAGGCACAAGGAATACAGGCCATACCTACATAAGAACATAAGAATGGCCCTACTGGGTCAAACCGAAGGTCCATGTAGCCCAGTATCTTGTCTTCCAACAGTGACCAATGACAGCTGCTTCAGAGGGAATGAACAAAACAGGTAATCATCAAGATTACCTCAATGGGGAGGGGGGGCGAAGGAGGGTGTATCCTGGAAAACAGTGGCTCTGGAAAGAACTTACCTCACTATTTGGCATGGCTAGGACGGATACTGGAATACTGTATACAGTTATTGCATCCACATTTTAAAAAGTATGTTGAAAAATTAGAAGACATGCAGTCTCAAATTATTCAAGGGCTAGAAAAATGCCTTACAATGAAAGACAAAGAACTCAACATATTTGGTTTATCAAAAAGAAGATTGAGAGGTGACCTGATTATAGTGTATAAGTACCTTCATGGACAGAAAATATCGAGTATTAAAGGACTCATTAACAACAACAAATAATACTGGAAGCTGAAACCAAACAAATTAAATTAGAAATCAGGCACAATTTAAAAAACAAAAATATTGGGCTGATTAACACTAGTAACAAACTACCAAGGACATGTGGACTGTCCACCTCATAATCAGGACTGGATACCTTTCTCGAAGATGTGTTTTAGCAAAACAAGTCATGGGGCTCAATAAAGAGATAACTGCATTTAATGGTCTGTGATCTACAGGAGGTCAGAGTAGATGATCTAATAGTGTCTTCCAGCCTTAATCTCGATGAACCTATGAAAACCTGTAGCAAGACCAGTCCTATATTGATTCATTAAGTGCTGGTCCACAGAATCTTTGTACATATGAAATTCACACTGAACTTTTTAGAATCTGTTCCACTTCCATTTAAATTCTAGGTTCAAATTACATTGTTCCATCACTTCAGGCTGCATCTCTGCCACTAGTAATCTGGCTTCCTTCCCCAAAGGTCTGCTTACATTAAAGGACAATTTCACAATTGCTCTTACTGTGTATGGCTCTGGGAAAAAAGGAGTGAGACAACAGAGATGGCCTCATATTATATAGCACCTGCCATCAGATGAGGAACAGTAATAACAATTAGACCAACGGATCAAATCCTAAACACAATGTATACCTCTCCCCTAGGCCAACTGTACTAATGTCTGACAGATACCTGAAAGACATACCAAAGGGTACATTTTGGTAACACATTGTCAAGCCAATAAAGTCAAACTGAAAAGATATGTCACCAACACTCTATGCTACTTTCCAGGAAACCCAATCCTTTATACTATTTTTTAGTGGAGACTATAACTAAGGCCTGGTCTACACTAGGAGATTATGTCGAATTTAGCAGCGTTAAATCGAATTAACCCTGCACCCGTCCACACAACGAAGCTATTTAGTTCGACATAGAGGTCTCTTTAAATCGATTTCTGTACTCCTCCCCGACGAGGGGAGTAGCGCTAAATTCGACATGGCCATGTCGAATTTGGGTAGGTGTGGATGGAGTTCGATGCTAATAGCTCCGGGAGCTATCCCACAGTGCACCACTCTGTTGACGCTCTGGACAGCAGTCCGAGCTCGGATGCTCTGACCAGCCACACAGGAATGCCCCGGGAAAATTTGAATTCCTTTTCCTGCCTGGCCAGTTTGAATCTCACTTCCTGTTTGGACATCGTGGCGAGCTCAGCAGCACTGGCAACGATGCAGAGCTCTCCAGCAGAGGTGACCATGCAATCGCAGAATAGAAAGAGGGCCCCAGCATGGACTGATCGGGAAGTCTTGGATCTGATCGCTGTGTGGGGCGATGAGTCCGTACTTTCGGAGCTACGATCGAAAAAACGGAATGCGAAGATCTACGAGAAGATGTCCAAAGCCATGACGGAGAGAGGATACAGCCAGGATGCAACGCAGTGCCGCGTGAAAATCAAGGACCTGAGACAAGGCTACCAGAAGACCAAAGCGGCAAACGGACGCTCCAGATCCCAGCCCCAGACATGCCGTTTCTACGAGGCACTGCATTGCATTCTAGGTGCGGCCGCCACCACTACCCCACCACTGACCGTGGACTCTGACGATGGGGTATTGTCGACGGCCGCTTCCTCGGAGATGTTCGCGGACGGGGAAGATGAGGAAGGAGATGAGGAGGACGAGGCAGTTGACAGCGCTTACAACGCTGATTTCCCCGACAGCCAGGATCTCTTCATCACCCTCACGGAGATCCCCTACCAACCCTCCCAAGGCGTTAACCGTGACCCTGAATCAGGGGAAGGATCAGTCGGTAAGTGTTTTAAACATGTAAACGTTTATTTGGAACAGAACAGGAATGGAATATTAACAATGGGTTTTTCATGATTACTTTGCCCTAGGCGCTTAACTTTTTAGTCTTTGCCAGTGCAACTACTGCAAAAGTACCTCAAAATGTCCGGTTTCTCATGATTAGTTTGCCCTAGGCGCTCTACTTTTTAGTCCTTGCCAGTGCAGCTACTGGAAAATTAGGTCAATATGTCCAGGGATAGAGCTGAAATCCTCCTGGGACATCTCCACGAAGCTCTCCTGGAGGTAATTTGAAAGCCTTTACATCGGGTTCCTGGGGAGAGCAGCCTTATTGCGTCCTCCATGGTAGGAAACTTTTCCGCGCCAGGCTAGCAGCAAGTACTCTGGAATCAGTGCCTCGCACAGCATGGCCGCATACGGCCCTCGTTTTTGCTGGCATTGACGCAGCATGCGGTCTTTCTCAGTGTCCGAAATCCTCATCAGAGTGATATCACTCATGGTGACCTGCTTTAAATTAGGGGAATGTTAGTATTGGGACTGATTGCCTGTTCCTTTACATAAGTGTAATCGGCGGTTTACAGCCACGCGGTGGAGGCGGGACAGGGGCAGCATACAGGGATCTTTCCCGGGGACAGCCGCGAGGGGGGTGGGACAGGAGCAGAGTTCATGCTGGCCGGATTGCCGGCAGCAGGAACTGGCCAACGCTAGGGGCATTGCTTTGAACGTGAAAGGAGGACATTGCTATAAATTGAGCTTTCAGCAGCCAAAAGTTTACGGCTTACCATGTCTGCCTGCTACCCGAATTCCGCTGTCCTGCCCGGCTTGTGTGATCTGTACTCCAAGACCCCAGGCAGTGAATGGGAAGGCCGAAAATTCGACCTTGTCCTGAGTGCGCATGTGATAGGTGCTGTGCATGGTCTTGTTCACAGAGAAAGACTATGTTCTTTGTTCACCCAAAAATTTATCTGAGGAATTCACTCCCTTTTTCCCATCCCACAGCTGCGAGTGTCTCCTGACCTACCCCGGCATCCCCCTCCCAGAGGCTGGCGCAGATTAGGCGCCGCAAGAGAAGGACATGGGACGAGATGTTCTCCGAACTTATGGGCTACTCCCGAGCCGAGGCGGCACAGCAGACCCAGTGGAGGGAGAACATGTCGCAATACCAGCGATCACACAGCGAACGGGAGGACAGGTGGCGGCAGGAAGACGAGCAGGTGACTCAAACGCTGCTTGGACTAATGAGGGAGCAAACGGACACACTCCGGCGCCTTGTAGATGTTCTGCAGGACCGGAGGCAGGAGGACAGAGCCCCGCTGCAGTCTCTCTCTAACCGCCCTCCCCCGCCACAAAGTCCCATCCCCCCCTCACCCAAAGTCCCAAGAAGGAGGGGCGGCAGGGGCCGTGAAAACAGTCACTCCACCCCTGCAGACTGCTCAAGTACCAGACGGCTCTCATTCCCAAAGTTTTGATAAGTCCTTTCCTTCAGTCGAAAAGCACCTCACCCAAGCCCCCGTCCCAGTGTCATCCCCTACCTGTGCAGTTGTTAATAAACAATATGTTTCTTTTAATTACTGTTTCCGTCAGGTTCTTTTAGAGGAGAGTGTGTCTGAAGGGGGGGAAAGGGGGTTGGGAATTGGAGAGGACAGTCACCTTTACCAGGGTACAGACACTGGGGCAGGTTCAGCAGCAGGTCTCACACACATTGCAGTCACTAGGCACCCTGGTCAGTCTGGGAGATGGTTTTCATGTTCTGTGTGGGGGAGCTATGTGAGTTTGTGGCGGGGGAGGGCGCTTACAGATCTTATGCAGCGGTCCTTAGACTGGATGACAGAGCCACACAGCAGGGGATCTGTAACCGTCCTCCCCCGCCACAAAGTCACATAGCCCCCACACACAGAGTCCCGAAAAGGAGGGGTGGCAGGCTCAGTTGAAACAACCAGTCCACCACTGCGGACCGCTCTAGGAGCAGGAGCCTGTCATTCCTCGAGTTTAGAAGCGTCCTTTCCATCACTACACCCGCTCCCCACCACAGTCTGCGTCCCAGTTTCAACCCTTTACCACGAAACGCTTAATAAAGAAAACGGCGTTAATGAACAAAGTTACATTTATTTTATTTTTTAAGGTGTGTTGGAAGGGGGGAAACGGGGTGAAGGGGGTATGTAACTGGAGAGGATAGTCAACATTAACTGGGTAAAGAAACGGTGGCAGGTTCAGCTTCTCTTTAAACAAATTAAATAGTCACAGGTTACCCTGCTCACTGTGGAACCTAGCTTTCAAAGCCTCCCGGATGCACAGCGCGTCCCGCTGGGCTCTTCTAATCGCCCGGCTGTCTGGCTGGGCGTAATCAGCAGCCAGGCGATGTGCCTCAACCTCCCACCCCGCCATAAACGTCTCCCCCTTGCTCTCACACAGATTGTGGAGCACACAGCAAGCTGCAATAACAATGGGGATATTGGTTTCGCTGAGATCAGAGCGAGTCAGTAAGCTTCTCCATCTCCCCTTGAGACGTCCAAAAGCACACTCCACCACCATTCTGCACTTGCTCAGCCGGTAGTTGAAGAGTTCTTTTTCACTGTCCAGGGCGCCTGTATAGGGCTTCCTGAGCCAGGGCATTAGCGGGTAGGCTGGGTCCCCGAGGATCACTATAGGCATCTCCACATCCCCAACAGTTATTTTGTGGTCCGGGAAGTAAATACCTTCCTGCAGCCGTCTAAACAGACCAGAGTTCCTGGAAACACGAGCGTCATGAACCTTGCCCGGCCATCCGACGTTGATGTTGGTAAAACGTCCCCTATGGTCCACCAGTGCTTGCAGCACCATTGAAAAGTAGCCCTTTCGGTTAATGTACTGGCTGGCATGGTGCTCCGGTCCCAGGATAGGGATGTGAGTTCCATCTATAGCCCCACCGCAGTTTGGGAATCCCATCGCGGCGAAGCCATCTCTGATGACCTCCACGTTTCCCAGGGTCACTACCTTTGAGAGCAGTAGCTCAACGATTGCGTTGGCTACTTGCATCACAACAACCCCCACGGTAGATTTGCCCACGCCAAAGTGGTTCGCGACTGACCGGTAGCTGTCTGGCGTTGCAAGCTTCCAGAGGGCTATGGCTACTCGCTTCTGGACAGTCAGGGCTGCTCGCATCCGGGTGTCCTTGCGCTTCAGGGCAGGGGACAGCAACTCACAAAGTTCCAGGAAAGTTCCCTTCCGCATGCGAAAGTTTCACAGCCACTGTGATTCATCCCAGACCTGCAGCACTATGCGGTCCCACCAGTCCGTGCTTGTTTCCCGGGCCCAGAATCGCCGTTCCACAGCATCAACATGACCCATTGCCACCATAATGTCCACGGCGCGAGGTCCCGTGCTTTGCGAGAGGTCTGTGCCCCTCTCAGACTTAATGTCCTCACCGCGCTGCCGTAGCCTCCTCGCCCGATTTCTCAGCATCTGCCTCTGAAAAAGGTGAATGACAAGGTGCGAGGTGTTGACAACGGCCATAACTGCAGCGATGGTCGCGGCGGGCTCCATGCTCGCAGTGCTGTGGCGTCCGCGCTGTCACTCACCAGAAAAGTGCGCGAACTGATTGCCCGCCGGCGCTTTCAGGGAGGGAGGGCGGGAGTGACGGTTGGATGATGACAGTTACCCAAAACCACCCTCGACACATTTTTTTCCCCAGCAGGCATTGGGGGCTCGACCCAGAATTCCAATGGGCAGCGGGGACTGCGGGAACTGTGGGATAGCTTCCCACAGTGCACCGCTTCCAATGTCGACGCTTGCCCCGTTAGTGTGGACTCACAAAGTCGAATTACTGTTCGTAGTGTGGATGCTCATGTTCGACTTTGTAATATTGGTTCCACTAATTCGATTTAAGTAAAATCGAACTACTCTCGTAGTGTAGACATACCCTAAGGAATCCCATCTCCTCCTTTATCTTCACAAAGAGTATTGATTAAAAATATATAGAATATTCATAAAATTTTATGCACAATATTTATATGACCCCATGAGCACCAAAATGCAAGTGGGTATGTTTTTCAGAAGACTTAAAACATTAAAAACCTAATTATATTCCTAACCTAATCCACAACTTCCTTACAAGAAAAAAAAAAAAACACACCCTAAAGATCACAGGCTATTAATGCATTTCAAACATGGACTTTTTGAATGAGAAGGGAAAAAATACTTAAAGTAAACAAAAAATAGCCTGTGCTTAAGTATCTACTTTGCATTAGCAATCAGTAATTTGAAACTGAAATTTTACTAACCTATTATCTATGTTTCTTTAACTCCACGGTCTTAAAGGATCTCATCAATATTCTCCCTACCATAATTGGTTGATACTCAACAAGGTTCTGCTAAGACAAAAGAGCACTTTATAAAATTCTACACTGACATGTCAGTTATAGACTAGCTAGCTCTAGTACTTTCTTCTATTATAAAAAGTCAATGATAAGGAACATTTCATTTTTTTCTTCGGAATAAAGTATAGACACTCAAATACAAATGTAAAATAATAATAGTCCTGAAGTAGTCTTTTTCATCCATCAAAATCAAAGTGATTCTCAAAGATGCACTGTTATTCCATGCTTTTTTCAAATGTTTAAGTCTGCTGGTCTGGAATAAATTCAAGACAAATGTTTATCATGAGTTTATTCTCTATGCATTACTGAGGTCGGTTCTTTGGTATTTCTGGTTGTAGCCAGATAGGGAAACATTAGGATGAGATATTCTAGTTGCAAATTCTCTTCCAAAACTTGACTGTATGTAGAACAATGTAATAACCTGCAATTTATATGGAATATTAAGAGCATCTCATAGCAAGATATAACTGTTTTATTTTATTTTAAAGTGACAGACACACAACTTCATAGTGTAGGTCCTGTACACATACAGCACTCAAATTTCAAAATGAGATTTCCTTTAAACGCTGTCACGGTCTAGTGGATTCACACACATCCTACCTAATCAAAAAACAAAAATAACAACGAGGAGAAAGATTTGAATCAACCTAAACCCTTAATTAAAAACAAAAAGCTACTGAAGAAAGATTGTCTTATTTCACAACTATCAGAAAAGCACGAAAGACCCATATGATTTTTGAGTGGAAAAATCAAATGTACAGCATAAATTTATTGACATTTATTACCAAACCCATTCTAGTCAATGTAGTTTTATTGGATAGAAAAATATTTTCCCCAATCTCATAACTCAAAGTTAGACAATGTGTCTGCTTAACTGCATTTGTTTGATGCTAAGAACATATACATTTAAATAGTATAGATTACACTGGTCTACAATTTTTGAGAAGTCGTCTGCTTCAGAGATAAAATGTACTATTTATTATGTATTTTGATGTGCTGAATTCAAATATGACAATTAAAACAACTGATTGGCTATTGTTTCTAAGATATTTAAGTTTTTACATTTTATGTCTATGTATATTGTGTAGATAGTAGAGTTTTAATCATAAATTCTAAACCTAGGTCTTTTCATGTGTTTATGGTTGCTTTACAGGATAATATTTCACATGTCCTGTTTATGTATCACTTTAAAAATCAGCAAAAGGGTTATATAAATAAAATTTATTATGAAACAAAAGGCAAAAAACTATTCTGTACATAGTTTAGTCCTATTCAGTGTCTACTCGGCGCTTCTTGGCTTGTCTCTTGTATTCATTAAATGGAGCATCTCTTGTCACTGTCCAGCAATAGTCTGCAAGCATTGATGGGCTCCATTTGCCCTGATAGCGTTTCTCCATTGTTGCAATGTCCTGGTGAAATCGCTCGCCGTGCTCGTCGCTCACTGCTCCGCAGTTCGGTGGAAAAAAGTCTAGATGAGAGTGCAAAAAATGTATCTTTAGTGACATGTTGCAACCAAGGCTTTTGTATGTCTTGAGGAGGTTTTCCACCAACAACCTGTAGTTGTCTGCCTTGTTGTTTCTGAGAAAATTTATTGCCGCTAACTGGAAGGCTTTCCATGCCGTCTTTTCCTTGCCACGCAGTGCATGGTCAAATGCATCATCTCAAAGAAGTTCACAAATCTGAGGACCAACAAAGACACCTTCCTTTCTCTTAGCTTCACTTAACCTTGGAAATTTTCCACGGAGGTACTTGAAAGCTGCTTGTGTTTTGTCAATGGCCTTGACAAAGTTCTTCATCAGACCCAGCTTGATGTGTAAGGGTGGTAACAAAATCTTCCTTGATTCAACAAGTGGTGGATGCTGAACACTTTTCCTCCCAGGCTCCAATGACTGTCGGAGTGGCCAATCTTTCTTGATGGAGTGGGAATCTCTTGCACGACTATCCCATTCGCAGAGAAAACAGCAGTACTTTGTGTATCCAGTCTGCAGATCAAGCAAGAGAGCAACAACCTTCAAATCGCCACAAAGCTGCCACTGATGTTGGTCATAGTTTATGCACCTCAAAAGTTGTTTCATGTTGTCATAGGTTTCCTTCCTATGGACTGCATGACCAACTGGAATTGATGGCAAAACATTGCCATTATGCAGTAAAATAGCTTTAAGACTCGTCTTCGATGAATCAATGAACAGTCTCCACTCATCTGGATCGTGAACGATGTTGAAGACTGCCATCACACCATCGATGTTGTTGCAGGCTACAAGATCACCTTCCATGAAGAAGAATGGGACAAGATCCTTTTGACGGTCACGGAACATGGAAACACTAACATCACCTGGCAGGAGATTCCACTGCTGTAGTCTGGAGCCCAACAGCTCTGCCTTACTCTTGGGTAGTTCCAAATCCCTGACAAGGTCATTCAGTTCACCTTGTGTTATGAGGTGTGGTTCAGAGGAGGAGGATGGGAGAAAATGTGGGTCCTGTGACATTGATGGTTCAGGACCAGAAGTTTCATCCTCTTCCTCTTCCTCATCTGACTCAAGTGAGAATGATTCTGGTGCATCAGGAACCGGAAGTCCTTCCCCGTGGGGTACTGGGCGTATAGCTGATGGAATGTTTGGATAATGCACAGTCCACTTTTTCTTCTTTGACACACCTTTCCCAACTGGAGGCACCATGCAGAAGTAACAATTGCTGGTATGATCTGTTGGCTCTCTCCAAATCATTGGCACTGCAAAAGGCATAGATTTCCTTTTCCTGTTCAACCACTGGCGAAGATTCGTTGCACAAGTGTTGCAGCATATGTGTGGGGCCCACCTCTTGTCCTGATCTCCAATTTTGCAGCCAAAAGAAAGGTGATAGGCTTTCTTAACCATAGTGGTTATACTGCGCTTTTGTGATGCAAAAGTCACTTCACCACAAACATAGCAGAAGTTATCTGCACTGTTCGCACAAGTACGAGGCATCTCTGTTCACTTTGGCTAAACAGAAATGTGTCCCTTTGCAAAATCAAACACTGACAAATAAGAGAGCACGACACTGTATGATTTCTAGAGCTGATATAGGGCAATTTGTTCAGCAGAGTGATGTAACCTTCGTTATGATTGCATCATCCATGACTTCTAGGAATAACATGATGCAATTCATATCACGTATGACGCAATACCAGCTTCAGATTGCATCATTCATTGTTTTGCCTAAAAAGCAAGTACTGTCCAAACCCAGTCATAGATTTATTCATAAATCCAGTCAAAGATGTATTTTAGTCATTTCTGGTTTAAATTGAGATTCCTTCCCCTTTATAACTCACTTATCCTCCGCCATTCCCAAGTCAAGGGTCGTATATACTGACCCAATAGCATATCTTGAAAACTAGAGCCAATCAACAATTTTAAGCATCATTTTCGTTCTCAGTGACCCAGAATTAGTAAAGTTTGACTACATTTATTTCAGAAGCATTTTGGCTGTAGAGCAGTGTAACCTATGGAAACAAAGCTACAGTTTCTTTGTAAAATGTTCAAAACAAACAAATGTTATCGATTATATCCTAAAAACACAAAGAACAATCCCTTTGTTCTCTCTGCAGTCCATCCCAAGGCTATAAGCCAAGTCACTAACTCAGAGAATTATGTTATTTTTTTAGGTGAAAGTCTGCAACTTACCGAAACCCTATTTTCCCCACCCTCAAACAGCATTTATTACCTTGAACTCTTGATGAAGTAAAAATAAAAAGTAGCTTTATAACATAGGCCCACTTCCACAAGTGTCATAGTTTGCTGGGCCTCCACATCTTAAATGTTACAGAGGTAGGAGGGCAGTGTCCGGGTGTGTCACACAGGCTCTCTGTGCCTCGGAATGACGGGTTGTAATGATTGATCTCTTCGGGTAGTTTGTTTAGGAAGTATATAAAGGAGGACTGGGGCAAGGAAGGTCATTTCCCTTCAGCAATCAAGTTATTTTTCCCTCTTCCCTCTTGGTTCACTCATCATGGTCTTGGTAAGCAAAATGCTTATTCACTACCATTTCATATTTTCATAACTGAATACAATATATTGACCTAAATTTACATTTTCTATTTACTTTCTACATTTTCCACGATACCTTCATTTTGAGCCTCTTTGTAGTGTAAATACATATATCGTGTTCAAGTTCTTCAAACTCTTTTATAATTCCCAATATTTCCATACTGTGACCCCACAGTTTTTACTATTTCACAAGGATATGCAGCTCATCTTTAGCTATATCTCAAATGTTATAAAAACAGGCACAATAAAATTCTATTTTTTGTAAAGTTGACCAAAACAATTCTTTTCTGGTTGATGTTTATAAGTGATCTGTACAGTAGCATTATCATTTCGTTTTTCATTTCACTAGTCTTTATTCCTTTTTTTTACTGCTGTCATAAATACATTAGTCTACAATTACCTCCCAATTCCCTTTCTAGGCCAATACTCTGCATGATCATTTAGTTCCATCTAATGACTGTCTACTATTTTAGTTTCATTGCCTCTAGACTTTTTTTTAAACTTCTGTTTATGTTCAATTGTATTGTCCATGGTCTAGCTATAGTTACCAGAATTATTTCATTTTTATTTATTTAAGCTTTCTGGTTTTGAGGACTTATTTTGTATTTTAAATGGGAATTTAAAAAAATAACGTGGGAAATCGTTTTCGTAACATCTTTCAGTGGGTTTTCTAACTAACAGGCCACTTTCCATTTGACATAATGGCTTCTCAATATTCATTATTTAAGCTGGGATTTTCCAAGGAGCCAACAGGAGTTAATTCCTATTAATCTATTTAAATCTTTAGTTTTCCGAAAGGTACTCACTAACACTATTACATTTCTCTTGTCTGCCACAACACTGGTATCTTTAAAGAATCTGCCAAATATCCTCTTAAACACACTTATGAACATACTAAGTCTGCTATCATACAGGGAATATTATCAGTGGTTTGGGCAGATCTAATGAAAGAATCCAATATTCTATTTAATACATCTACCATTTCCTTATCTCAAGCTTAGCACCTCCTGCTAATTGAGAACAGTGATTAAACGGAGTCAGAACACAGACCCAGCTTCTTTTACCAGACGAGAAAGAAGCCTACACTGTCTGAAGCAGCTTGAAACTATCAAGCTTCTGTGCCTCTCTGAGGCTATGTCTACACTATGAGCTAAAGGTGTGATTCCATGGCTCACAAACACATACTCACACTATTTCTCATCAAGCTAGAGTGAGCATAAATAGCATGGGAAGCAGCAGCAGTGGCAAGGCTTAGCTGTGTCGCATGCACACACATGTGTACTTGGCCTGGCTAAGCCAAGCCTCTGTTGCCACTCCCTGTACTACCACGGCTACAATGCTATCTATACTCGTGCTAGTTTGATAAGAAATAGCACAAGTATGCATATGAGAGCAGGGGAATCACACTCCTAGCTTGTATTGTAGACTCTGTGTATTGGCAATGAAACGCCACCATGGAGGCAGCACACACTGGCGTGGAACTGCAAGAGGACAGGGTTGTGGGAAGCATGCACATATATGTAAGGTCCAGAAGTCAATAATAAATCCCGTCAATACCACACAAGACAATTTGCATTTCCGCCTCCAACAGATTCCAAGAAGCAATATGCACCCCAACTTCAAGTGTTCACTTGAACACAAAACTAAGTGACCACATATGTTCATATCAATTTTAGGAACAGTTTGGCACATCTGAGTCTGTCACACAATTCATGCATTTCAGAAGTTATTTTCCCTTAACACTGCTGAACTCACTTAATGTTTTGCATTACAGTGCACATTTGGGGAAGTTGGGTACATAAGGCTTTTTTTCTTATCTGCTGGAGATGAAAGCGAAAACTGTATTGAGTGTGTTATAAAAATGTTGTAGTTAATATGAATTAAAATGTGAAGGAATGCAGAAATCTTTTCTTTTAACTACCTTTTAAAGTTTTGTATGAACAGATTGTGTCTGGATGCAACTTTAACAGATACTAAACAGTTTTTGGTTTCATCGTTTGTTCACTGCTTTATGTTGTAAGAAAACAGAGTCTTAGCTAAGATTTTGATACGCTGTGGAGGCAAAACTCATCATCCATACTGGTGATGCATAACTGAGATCACTGGCAGGGGCAACCAAAAACTTAGGAAGACACTGTGACAGTATTAACTAAAGAAAATATTTTACATGAGGACCAGTGCCCAGGGTTTCATGGTAGGGAAACTGTAGAAGTTTTATAGCAACTAGCGTTTTGGAGATCCACCACCACCACCACCAAATATGTGTTACTAATGTGTTAGAATTTCAGCATCTCTCTGCTGCACTAAAAGTCTCCAGTTAAGTCACCTGGATTTAATTGAGTGTTGTCTGTCAGAAGTGTGTAAGTTTGGGTATCATCATTGTCCAGCTATTCTGAAAGAAGGACACAAGACACTTGATATGGATTTAATCAGGCCGCAACTTTATTATTAAATGTCTGGGACTACCCGGCAGATAAAAGTGTACAGTAGAGGTAACCCGTTTATTCTGTAATTACCCGGGGAGGGGCTTCCATCAGCTCCCCCTCTTTTTCCATCCAGGTCTCTCCAGAAAATCTATTGCTGGGACCTTACCATCCACTCCCACCCTCGTAGAAGGGGTAAGGTGGGCTATAAGAAAGGGGGGTTGACTTCCTGCTGTTCCAACCATAGGAGCCCCAAACCGCATTGCATTCCATTCCTTTAACAAGCACCTCCTTTTTAAGTCCTTTACCAGGCCATTTATCTGGTCACTGGATGCCTTCCCTATGGAGTACCTGTACTGGACATCCACACCACACTTACCAAATAAGTTGCAACATGTAGCCTACCATACCTTTTGTGCTCACCATAATAGGAGTTCCCTAACACCCGCTGTGGGGAAGGCGAAAAAAACCCACTCCACCGAAGTCAATATGGTGGTGAGGGAAAAAATTCCTTCCCAGCCCCCCTAAAAAGGAGGGACTACCACAATGCCCACAGCAGGTTCAAACCCACCTGATAATCACACCTCAAGGAGAGGGAGGGTGGGTGCTGCCTTGCCTGGTGTATAGAGAAAGGGGTTTCCAAAGCCAAGGCTCACATTTTTAAAGACTTCCGCCCTTACATTCCAAGGGGGTGAGTCAGTGCTGCAAAGCTGACCAACACCACCTTTTTGCAGCAGTTTCTGACCTTGTTCCCCCCCGCCATAAAGCACTAATGTCTTCTTCTGACAAGCCTGGACAATGGCCCCCCTGCTTTCAGTGCAGGGCAGAAGCATATTTTTGTTTCCGTTTAGATTTAGCATATGAAATTTAAAGCCTGGTATAATAAGGTCTTCACAATTCAGCAAACTTAAAATCATTCTAAGTAAAGTTATTCTGCAAGCAGATGGTTTTTTTTCCCCCAGTTCATTAGACTAAACGGATAAGGGATGTGTTAACAGCCCAATGTTTCAAACAAATACATAATGCTTAAATAAACAGAGTTAAGCCAACCTGTACATTAGTAGCTAAAACATTTTATATGGATTATATCTCACATAGAGGGACAAACATTGTAAAACACAGACTAACCTGTGCCGAAAGAGTATTGGCTAAGAGTATTATCAAGGCATTCTATTCTATCAAAGTACTATCCATTTGTTAGTGTTTACAGATTTTTTAAAGCTACTTTTTCAATATTAATCAACTGTTTCAGTATTTGACACTGAGCAATAAAACTTTTTTCCCATTACAATTCATTTCAGTTTAGAACCTAAATAAAATGTATTAGGGATTAATCTGAACCACCTGGAAATGGGTTACCACCCAAAATTTCATCTCTAATCAGTTTCCGCATTTCCTTAGATAAAATGATCCAGATTCTCAGCAGGTATAAAAACTACACCTATTTACACCAGCTGAGAATCTGGCCCAATATGTTTTGAATCCTATTTGAAAGGAACAAAGCACACAGCCACACACAAAAAAACTATATCAGGCTATTAACTGACAAACTATGAAGCTACACAGAATGAAAACTGCTAACCGATAATATTAATAATTTCCTGTACTTGTTCAAATAACAAAATCAACAGCTACTTTGAAAAGTCAATAATAAACCAAATAACCATGTTTTGTGGAGGGAAAGTACATTTTTAGAAAGGATGAAACTAAACTATTTCAGGTCTCAAACGCAGATTGTGTAGAGTTTTTTTTTTTTTTAAAAATCAACCTTTTTTTCCCCCCAGCAACTATCAATAAATCCAACTCTCCTTAACTCATCTGCCAAGACTCAATTCATGGATTACGTTTTATCTGAGAATTAGTTTATAATGTGTCACAAAAATGAAATAAACCAAAAAGTGCAATCCCTGAACTGTTTTAGAGGTTAGAGATATCAGAAACAATAATATACAACACATTTTATGAAGAGGCTTTGATTAAAAAAAAATGCAAGACTCTAGTTAAGCATTAATAGCAGAGGGAGAGAAATTAATTGGCACAGACAAGAGAATACAAATGCTTTGCTGCTCCCCAGTGATCATGGTGAAGTGGTAAGACTCGCATAGAAACCTTAACTCAGATCTTGACAGGTATGTGGAATGGCTGATTTCATTTTATTTTTAAGATGGTGGTATTGAGCAGTAAAGCACTAAATGCCCTTGCACTTTTCACACCTTTGAGCTAGAGGCCTGTGGTTTTTCTGTGAGGAACCCTCAACAGTTTTGAATCCCCAGTTCAAAATAGCCCACACATTCCAAGGCCCATATATTATTTTCCCCCTAAAACTGTATGGTAGGACACCTAAGGTGCCTTTGGTTTTTAAAGAGGAAGAAGTCATTTTCATTTCAGTATCTTTTCAAATCTTTGGTTAATAATTTTAATATCGTGGGGCAAAAGTTTTTAACCTATTTTATCAATAGGATTGTTTTAAATGAGCTATACAGAGGGGGCCCTGCGGAAAAGTTTGTAGATGCACGCCGGAATCTCCTGGGAATCCTCCACAGAGATCTTTAGGAAACTTTCCTGGAGGTAATCTGCAATCCTCTACCAAAGGTTTCTTGAGAGTGCTGCCTTGTTTCTTCCCCCACGGTAGGAAACTTTGCCATGCCAATCAGCAATTACTTCTGCAGACAACAATGCAGCACACAGGTGAGCAGCATATGGACCTGATCTGCAGCCGCACGCATGGAGGAGCTGCACACTTGCATCCCTGGTTACCTTCAGGAGAGAGATAACAGCTGCTATCATCTCTGCCTGTGGAAAACGGTGCCAGACAGTTTTCAGAATAGTGTCCCTAGGTGCTTGTAATAGCGTCCCTAGGTGCAAGATGGGACCCCCAACCTTTGTCCCATCTTGCCCTTTCCATTCCCCACCCCCGGCCAAATTCACCATTCACGCTGTGTGTCTGCCAAGGGAAAGTGAGAAGAGATCTATCTAACTTGTATGAATCAAGATATGCCAGCTGAGCATCTCCGTCTGATAAGGAGATGAATCGGAGGTGTAAGGAAGACATGTTCCGGGAGGTGCTGCAATCCTCTGATAGCCCAGAGAGCATGGAAAGAGGCTATCAATGAGAAACTGCATATGGATAGCCAGAAGCCGATGACACAGCTGCTTGAGAACCAAACAGACATGCTGAGGTCCCCGACTGCGCTGCAGGAGAAATACAAGCGTGCTCACCTCCCCTTGCAGCCCATACAGAATTGCCTTCCATGCCCTCCCCACTCTCCACCCACACATTCCTTGCATGTTCTCCTGCTGTCACAGTACCCTATGCACTGCAATCCTTAAATGTATGCACATAGTCATGCTAAATTATGTTGTATTGCTCTTATCATGAATATATGTCATATCCAAGTAAAAAGTTTAAGCTTTGACACTGGTGCCCATTAATCCAACGCAATGTTTGATTTATTAACCATTTACTTTATAATGCAATCCACCAATAACAGCACTCCAAAGACATAGTCACATTTCTTCGCTGAGAAAGCTATTGTAAGGAAAGTATTATATGTACCTCATGATTCCAGTAAAGCAGGAACAATACTATTAGTGTGATTGTATTTAAGAAGTGTTACAGTGCTGAAAGTTAAAGAAAAGTGAAGCTTCTAAATTAAAATGTTAAGTTGATCTTTGTTTAAAGACTACATGTTCATAGTTTTCATGCTATGAAGATGAAATGTTGTCAGACTTGATATGTATCTTTTATATGTCATTTTCTTATCTGTAGGCATGGTTCTGCCATAAAAACACTTTTGATAAGTCTGAAATAAGTATTAGGTGAAACACTTACAATTTTATACTTTAATTTTTAATATATTTTTTAAATTGAAATTGCAAGTCTTAGTTTAAACTAATGAATCCCTAATGAAATAATAAAAAACAAAACAACCAATTCTACTGAGCACACTCCCACTGTACAAATATTAACCTCTTGTTTTTATCTAAAGATGTTGAAGTGCTTTAACATTATTTAAGCCTTAATATCCATTTGAAGTCAATAATATTCCTGGATTTACAAATATGGAAACTGGGGGGAGGGATAGCTCAGTGGTTTGAGCATTTGTCTGCTAAACCCAGGGTTGTGAGTTCAATCCTTGAGGGGGCCATTTAGAGAACTGGGGTAAAAATCTGTCTGGGGATTGGTCCTGCTTTGAGCAGGGGGTTGGACTAGATGACCTCCTAAGGTCCCTTCCAACCCTGATATTCTAGGATTCTGAGTCACAGAAAGATCAAGTGACTTGCCTATGATCCACAATGAGTCAATTTCAAAACTGGAGCTAGAACAAAATCTGTTATCTAAATTTGTACATTCTAATGGTTAGACAAACTCCCTGTTTTGATTAAAAACAATCAGCAACATATAATTAACTCTTTGGTCACAGTGAAAACTCGGGGGGGAAATTGGGATGAAAGGAACTATTGCCTTAAGATCGTATTCATTAGAAAATGTCTTTAGGTACCTCATGATTCTGAGCTTGCTCCTAAGAAATCATACAATATTCTTCACAGTTTGCACACACACACACACACACACACACACACACACCAACAGAGATTTCAGAATGGCAAAATATAACATTACTTTAAAAACTTGTTTCAGTCATTAAAACAAACAAATGAAAATGACAGTTGCATTACAAATCTAATAAACAAAGGCAGATATAAGTCAGACTGATGAAACAAATTATTTTTTTTCTTGAGATAGGCTGAATGGGTAATGTATTCTGTACTAGAACAATCCCAGTACTTAAAGACTATTATGTACTAATTACTACCTTTACAGATCTGCAGTACACACAATTAATTTCTTCAGAGTACCACTATCATTCTTGACTGGCAAAATACACAACCTAAATTACAAGAGCCAGAAATTAACATGAACCTTTAGGGAGAGGACATTAGCTTGCTTTGTAAAGCTTTATAACTGGATTGTGAATCATAGTAAAAAGTCACTGAGTTCTGATAACAAAAAGTCAACCTTATTTAATATTATGACATAGTAACACAAATGCTATTTGGGAAGAACTATATATTGTAGCTGCTTATCCATGACGACACTCTTAGAATCTTGTTTGTTTTCTAAACATGAGATTCCCTATTTTATTCCAATGTAGCATGACAAAAACACAGTATTCACAGTATTAAAGATTACTGAGAGATTTCCAATTTTAGGAAGCATATTACAGTAATATTGCCCTTACATACACCACCTGTACAGAAAGAGACATCCTGTCTTATTTGCTAATTAGGCACAATAAAGATAATTTGAGCATTTTAAATGTTTGCACTAAATATTTTTTAAACCCAAAGTAAACTAAAGCAATAACAATAAGTAAATCTCTTACTTGAATCCTCTTGATAGATGGGCATCTAATTAGGTTCTTAATGATGAACCTAATATTAACCATTTTATGCTATATTTTTACTAAATTCTTCAGAGATTCAAACTGATTAAGAGGAACAGCTGGCAATAAACTTCAATTTCATGCAAGTAAAAGAGTTGTAATTTACCACTCTGCACAAAATTGTCCTGCCATGGTGTAGTAAGAACACCTATTACTGTACACTTAACAAATAAATCCATTTTCACTAGTATGTTACTCCTTTTTAATGAAATACATAGTCACAACCTACACAAAGCTTAAGCAATTAGGTAGTGAATCTGGAATTCTGAGGGAGTTGCATGGGATAAAATCCACACATACCAGTCTGAATGCAGGCCATGGTGGCAACACAGCCCCTCCCCAGATATTCATTCTAGTCTACAGGCTAGAACAGAGCCTGGAGGGCCTACATGCATTTCTCCCCTTTGTCTAACTACACCAGAACCCCATTTATCCAATCTAATTGGGACCAGGGCCAGATCAGATAATCAAAAATCTGGATAAACCGGAGACTGGGAAAGTGCAATGCTGCATCGCCATCTAGCGGGCAAAGGAGAGATCACCCCCCTTCTGGACCGTGCGCCCTGCTTGACCAGTTAACACGGAGAGCTGGATAGCGGAGGGTCAGATAAACAGGGTCCTACTGTACTTAAAAACAGCTCCAGCACACTTTCCCTCAGCATTCCCCGCATCACTTCTAAAGTGGCTGGCTATTAGGGCAAGCACACAAATCCATTTCTAGATATACCATAGGTGCAGATGATCAGAATTTGGCCACATCTCTCCCCCCACCCTCAAAGGGGTGTTCAAGAGCTTGCACTGCAGAGGTCCACTGCAGGGTTCTATACACTTGGGTATGTTTCTCATTCTATATGTATTCAGAGGGCCAGATTGGGAGTTTTTCATAAGGACCCACAAAGCTACACTATGGCAAGGAGAGAGCTTGCTGCCAGGACTCTGCCTCCTCCAGCATACGGGGAAGTAAACACACTGAATCCTGCTCCCTCTATGCTACAATAGTCAGCATCAGTTGCTAACTGCATAGATGGACAAGCAGAAAAACAGCTTTACTTACTCCTCTCTTTGGTGGTTTGAAAACCTGGGGATAGTAGGAAGGTATAGTCCATTTGCTCCATTCAGCACAGGAACGGACTGTGACCTACTTTGCTCTGGGGTGGGGAGCGAGAAAGGGAGAAGAGGGTAGGTAGGAATGAAGATAAAACTTATACCCTTTTCCACTGAACAGGGACAACAACTGAGAACAAAGTATGAAATAAAAATCAAATACAAATACAGTAATTATACAATAAAATGTTTTATGAGGTGAAACCATTGAGATAATCCATCCATGACAAAGAGACCTGGTTTGTATTACTATTTAGCACAGATTTTAATTAAACAACATTTTTAATTCTTCACATAAATCAGCTATTCATAATGTTAAAAAAAACACCAAGTACAATTTGGCCTTATCATTAGACAACTACTCAAAGAAAAAAAAAGAAAAAGTGACATTGTCAGCTAAAATTTAACTACCTAGTTAATTTCTGTCAACATTTTACTGACAAAAAATGCCCTAATAGAATTATTGACCTTCACCGAAGAGCTTAAATACATCAAGCACAAATCATTAAGTATCAGTCCATTCTTTTTCAAACAGAACACTACTGAATCTGACATTTCACAAGGTCATTATTCAAAAGCATAAAAGGATAAAGGATGTAAAGCTTGTAAAGTCACTAATGTTGCTTTTATTAAGCCCTATACAACTAAAATTAATAAGGTCAAGACAGTTCAGAATTTTCTTACCAGCATCAACATTTCTCAGAATTATGAAAATGTAAAGAAAAAGAAGGCACTTCATAGATAACTGCAGTCTACCATATATATTGCCTCTTCAAAAACATAGATCAGAACATTCCTCTCAAGGCCCAAAACCACCTAGAAGGCAGTAAGTGTTAGGACCACGTGTTACAACCTGCCCATGTAACACGCTAGACAGTCCCCAATCAGTTGAGAGTGGATCCAATTCCTAGGTCCTATGTGCTTCTAAGCCAACTGGGTCTGGGTACGGTAGAGACACTGTTTCTTGTTCTGGGTCTATAGGGCACTTCCCTAGGGTCAGACCACTCATCTTACGCCATTCCTTGAGATGTGGGGTACTACAGTCCAGTCACCCTAATCCCTGAAACAAACCAGTGCCTTAGACACCCCTATTTACTTACATACACTCTACTGAAGCTGTGGGTGCTCTGGGCTTCCAGTTTAACTCCTTTAAACTGGCACAACTTGGAAAGAAAGCAAGGAACACAAACTTAGCAAAGGGAATTTCTTAACTGCAGTCACATTACTCTTAAAAATACTCAAGAGTTAAAGATCTTTGAAAAACAACGGAAGTCCTGAGTAGGGTGACCAGACAGCAAGTGTGAAAAATCAGGACGGGGTGGTGAGTAATAGGCACCTATATAAGAAAAATCTCGAGTATTGGGTCTATCCCTATAAAATCGGGACATCTGGTCACCCTAGTCCTGAGACACTAGTCTGATCTCACTTTTTTCGAGTTCAAGGTCTGCCAACATTTCAGGCTGGGAAGAGCCCCTCAGCCCCCTTCTCTCCTCTTTGCCCTGCTTACATGTGACAATGTTCGCCCACCTGCACAGAGCAGCACCCACTCATTACATCTTCTCTTGTGCCACGTGCAACACTTAGCATGCTTCACCCTTCACCTTTTCAGGCTTCTGTGTAGAAAACCTATTGTTGCATGGGGGCGGCACAGCAGCCGAGACACAATAAAAGTCATTGCCCCCAAACTGCTATATTGATTGCTTCTCAGTGATACTCCTCCAAATAGGTATCAAACACCTTTCCCAGGCACAGAATCTGTCTGGAATGCATTATAATCCGCTTACCTCAGGCAGATTTTGAAGTGTTCAAAACAGAATTAAAAAATGGAGTAAATTATTTGATGCATAATATACCACTGTCACACCATTTACATGCCCTCCTGGAGACCTGAACAGTCTAGGTAAGAGCATGTAAGGAATCAACAGGACCAATACTCCTTGGCTCCCTTACACAGATTCAAAATACTATCTAAGGACTATAAAGAGGTAGCAAAAAAGTATTTCTGAGAGTCACAAACTACCACAAGAACTCCAGTTACCGACGATTAAAAGACGGTTACTCACCTTTGTAACTGTTGTTCTTCGAGATGTGTTGCTCATATCCATTCCAATTAGGTGTGCGCGCGCCGCGTGCACGATCGTCGGAGAATTTTCTACCCTAGCAACACCCGGTGGGTCGGCTGTGGAGCCCCCTGGAGTGGCGCCTTCATGGCGCTGGATATATACCCCAGCCGACCCAGCGCCCCCTCAGTTCCTTCTTGCCGGCTACTCCGACAGTGGGGAAGAGGGGGGGGGTTGGAATGGATATGAGCAACACATCTTGAAGAACAACAGTTACAAAGGTGAGTAACCGTCTTTCTTCTTCGAGTGCTTGCTCATATCGATTCCAATTAGGTGACTACCAAGCCTTACCTAGGCGGTGGGGTCAGAGTGAGACATTGCCGTGTGCAAAACCGCTTACCCAAATGCAGCATCGTCTCTGGACTGCTGTACAAGCGCATAGTGAGCGGCGAAGGTGTGGACCGATGACCAAACCGCCGCTCTACAAATGTCCTGGATCGGAACCTGAGCCAGGAAGGCAGTTGAGGAGGCTTGGGCCCTTGTGGAGTGGGCAATGAGGCGTGGCGTTGGGGCACCGACCAGGTCGTAGCAAGCACGAATGCAGGATGTGATCCAAGAGGAGAGACGTTGCGAGGAGACCGGTAAGCCTTTCATCCAGTCGGCCACTGCAAGGAAGAGTTGTGTCGTCTTCCTAAACGGCTTCGTACGCTCAATATAGAAAGCAAGGGCCCTGCGTAAGTCCAAGGAGTGCATACGCTGGTCTTGGCGCGTGGCGTGCGGCTTAGGATGGAAGACCGGGAGAAATATATCTTGGTTCACATGAAAAAACTGATACCACCTTGGGAAGAAAGGCAGGGTGGGGGCAAAGCTGCACCTTGTCTTTATGGAAGACTGTGTATGGGGGCTCAGACATGAGCGCCCTGATTTCAGAAACACGCCTTGCTGAAGTGATGGCTACAAGAAAGGCTGTCTTCCAAGATAGGTAAAGGAGTGAGCAGGTAGCCAATGGCTCGAACGAGGGTCCTGTGTGCTTGGAGAGAACCAGGTTAAGATCCCACGCCGGAACCGGTTGACATTGCTGTGGGTATAGACGGTCTAAGCCCTTGAGGAATCTGATGACCATCGGGTTAGAGAAGACCGAGGAAGCGTGTTCTCCTGGGTGGAACGCCGATATAGCAGCCAGGTGAACCCTGACCGAAGATATAGCCAAGCCCTGCTGTTTTAGGGATAGGAGATATTCAAGTATAAGAGGAATTGACGCCTGCAAGGGGGGCGTGGCTCGCTGCTTGCACCAACAGGAGAAACGCTTCCACTTGGCTAAGTAAGTGGTCCATGTAGAGGGCTTCCTACTTCCCATCAGAATCTGTTGCACGGGATGTGAGCATTGTAGCTCTGCCCGATTCACCCATGGAGCATCCACGCCATAAGGTGGAGTGATTGCACATCGGGGTGACAGAGTCGGCCGTGGTCCTGAGAGATCAAGTCTGGGCACAGGGGAAGCGTGATCGGAGTTTGTACCGATAGCTCCAGAAGCGTGGTGTACCAGTGCTGTCTTGGCCAAGCTGGAGCGACTAGGATCATACGTGCCTTGTCTCTGCGTATGCTTGAGCAGTACCCTGTGGACCAGTGGGAATGGAGGGAAAGCGTAGAACAGCTGGTCTCTCCACGATAGGAGGAAAGCGTCCGACAGGGAGCCCGGAGATTGCCCTTGGAGGGAGCAGAACACGTGGCACTTCCTGTTGGCTCGTGAGGCGAACAGGTCGACCTGGGGAAATCCCCACCTCTGGAAGATGGAATGGATGATATCCGGGCGAATCGACCACTCGTGTGTCTGGAAGGATCTGCTGAGATGGTCCGCTAGAGTGTTCTGGACTCCACGGAGGAATGATGCCATGAGATGTATCGAGTGGGTAATGCAGAACTCCCACAGGCGAATGGCCTCTTGGCATAGGAGAGACGACCGGGCTCCTCCTTGCTTGTTGATGTAGAACATGGCCGTGGTGTTGTCTGTCAGGACTGACACGCAACGGCCATGTAGGAGACCGAGAAATGCCTGATAGGCTAGGCGCACTGCCATCAGCTCTCGAACATTGATGTGCAGAGCCAGTTGGGATGCGGTCCACAGGCCCTGGGTATGGTGCTCCCCGAGGTGAGCGCCCCACCCTAGAGATGAAGCGTCCGTGACCAGGTGCAGGGAGGGTTGTGGGGCGTGAAACGGCACTCCTGCGCAAACTGCCTTGTGATCCAGCCACCAGGTGAGGGAGGTCAAGACCGAGGTCGGAACCGTGACCACCATGTTTAGGTTGTCCCGATAAGGACGGTACACCGACGATACCCAGGCCTTAAGTGGGCAAAGCCGAAGCCTGGCATGCCTGGTTACGTAAGTGCAAGAGGCCATGTGTCCCAACAGGCTGAGACACGTCCTTATCGTGGTGATCGGGAAGACCTGGAGTCCGTGGATGATGTTTGTGATGGCGTGGAACCGAGCGTCTGGTAGAAGAGCTCTGGCGAGTGTGGAGTCTAAGACTGCCCCGATAAACTCTATTCTCTGGGTTGGCTCCAGAGTGGACTTTTCTTCGTTGAGCAGAATGCCTAACTCGCGGAATGTTCGTAGTATTATCTAAATGTGAACGTGAACCTGCTCTCTGGTGCGGCAGCCAGTCATCTAGATACGGGAACACCTGTATCCTTTGACGACGAAGGTATGCTGCCACGACAGCCATAAATTTGGTGAAGACTCTCGGAGCCGCAGACAAGCCGAAGGGAAGGACGGCAAATTGGTAGTGCACCTTACTTACTACAAACCGCAGGAAGCGCCTGTGCGGGGGGTAGATTGCTATATGAAAATATGCGTCCTTCATGTCGAGGGCGGCGTACCAGTCCCCAGGATCCAGGGAAGGGATGATGGTCCCCAAGAAGACCATGCGTAACTTCAACTTTACTATGAATTTGTTGAGCCCGCGTAAATCTAAAATGGGTCGCAGACCCCCTTTTGCTTTGGGGATCAGGAAGTAGCGGGAGTAAAACTCCCTGCCCCTTAGATCCGACGGAACCTCCTCTATGGCCCCCATAGAGAGGAGCCCAAAAACCTCCTGGATAAGGAGATGCTTGTGAGAAGGGTCCCTGAAGAGGGACGGGGAAGGGGGGTGGGAGGGGGGGAACGAAGAAAACTGGAGAGCGTATCCCCTCTCCACCGTGCGAAGGACCCAACGGTCCGAAGTTATAAGGGACCAAGCACGGTGGAAACAGGAGAGGCGATCCCGAAAGAAAGGAAATGGATCCTGGGTAGTGGCTGGTACGCCGTCCTCGGGCGCACCTTCAAAAGTTTTGCCTAGGTCCTGAAGGTGGCCTAGGAGGGCCTTGGTTCTGACCGGGTCGGAGGCCGGTCGACCTCCGTCTACCACCTCGTCCCCGCCTTCTGGGGAAGTCCTGTCGCGGACAAGGAGGAGGAGGGTAGAACCTTTGTGGCTGGGGCCTAAAGGGCCTGCGCTGGGGTCCTGGGACATGCATCCCCAGGAAGTGCATGATGGTTCTGGAGTCCTTGAGGCTCTGCAAACGAGAGTCCGTCTTGTCCGAGAACAATCCCTGTCCCTCGAATGGCAGATCCTGCAGGGTCTGCTGCAGTTCTGGCAGTAACCCCGAAACCTGGAGCCAGGAGACGCGTCGCATGGCTATTCAAGATGCTAGTGTTCTGGCGGCTGAGTCTGCTATGTCTAGGGAGGCCTGCAAGGAGGTCCTAGCCACCTTTTTACCTTCCTCCACTAAGGCCCCGAACTCCTCTCTTGAGTCCTGGGGAACCAACTCTTTGAATTTACCCATGGAGTTCCATGAGTTGTAACTGTAGCGGCTCAAGAGCACCTGTTGGTTCGCGGCTCTGAGCTGCAGACCCCCCGCTGAGTAAACTTTACGCCCGAACAAATCGAAGCGTTTGGCGTCCTTCGATTTGGGCGCTGCCACCTGCTGACCATGGCGCTCTCTTGCGTTCACTGAGGACACTACTAGTGAACACGGTGGAGGGTGCGTGTATAGGTACTCATGGTCCTTGGAGGGAACAAAGTACTTCCTCTCTACACCTCTGGCAGTGGGTGGGATGGAGGCAGGGGTTTGCCATATGGTACTGGCGTTAGCCTGAATCGTACGAATTAGCGGTAACGCCACCCGGGATGGGGCATCAGCTGACAGGATGCTCACCACCGGGTCCTGTACCTCCACTATCTCCTCTGCCTGCAGGTCCATGTTGCGTGCCATCCTACGTAATAGGTCTTGGTGGGCACGGAGATCTATTGGTTGTGGGCCAGAAGCTGTTGTGCCCGCCACCGCCTCATCCGGGGAGGACGAGGAGGATGCCTCAGGGGGTAAGGGATCCAAATGAGGGCCCGGCTCTAAGGGTCCCTGATGTGAAGGATCTCCTGCCCCGGGGTCTGGGGCCTGTGCTGGTGTTGGCCCGGGAGCCTCCATGCCCCCTGGGGGAGGACGGGAGATGGTGGCCTCCGGAACTCTGTGCTCAGATTGTGCCGAGCGAGAGGCTGCTGGTGGAGCCCCTTGCGCTTGGTGATCCGCCCACGGGGTCCAGAAAGACCAATGTGCAGGGTCCTCTGTAGGGTCCTCTGCCCCCTCCTGCCAATGACCCAAGTCGTCGGCAGCCTGACCCTGAGCAGGGTACGCCGATCGGGAAGCCCCGTCGGACGAGCGAGACGCCGATCTTGAGGGCCAGGGCGGTGCCGAGCGTGGTTGCATCGGCTCGGCCCGGTACGGTGCCGATCGGTGCCAGTCCACAGGCGAGCGGTCTCTGCACGGTGCCGGTGAGCGGTACCGGGATCGAGAGCGGTGCCGATGGCCATGCCGGTACCGAGATCCGGATCTGGATCGGGATGACGAAGACCGCCTGTAGACTTGGTGCCGGGAGCGGCCTCTCGAACGGGAGCAGCGCTCGTACCGGTGCCGAGAACTGTGTCTGGACTCCGATCGGTGCCGAGACGTAGACCGGTGCCGGGAAGAAGATCTAGGCCGTGAGTATGACCGGTGCTGAGA
This sequence comes from Emys orbicularis, assembly GCF_028017835.1. Taxonomy (NCBI): domain Eukaryota; kingdom Metazoa; phylum Chordata; order Testudines; family Emydidae; genus Emys; species Emys orbicularis. Next base: position 37,066,508 of record NC_088691.1, on the reverse strand, counting down.
TGAAGATCGGCGCCGGGACTGCGAGCGTCGTCGGGACCTGCTCCGAGACCGGGAGCGGTGCCGCAAGTGCAGGCTCGTAGATGGTGGGCGTACCAGGGCAGGCTTGCCCCTGGATTGCACGGTCCGAAGGGCAGGCGGTGCCGGGGGCTGAGACGGCGCCGGCTCCGAGAGGGCGATGAGGTCTTTCGCTGTTGCGAAGGTCTCCGGAATAGAAGGGAGACAGGGCTCCACCACAGAATGAGATTGTGAGCCAGTCCGCACCGGACTCAACGGCCCTACCCCCGGTGCCGGAGTCAACAGTGTTGAGGATGTCTGCGCCCTCTGGCGTTCCAAAGGCGGACGCGGCTCTACCACCGGTGCTGGGGGAGCCGGTGCCTGCAGGACAGCGGCGTCCTGGGTCTTGCGGGGTCTCTTATGTCCCGGAGACAGGGAACGGCGCCGAGGTGCTTGTGGCGGACGCGGTACCGAGGGAGGACGGTGCCGTGAGGTCTTATCCGCGTCTGCTCGCGGTGCAGTACCGGCGGGTGCCGCTGGGGCGCTGCGCACCGAGGCGCTCGGTGCCGGGACTTGGCGCGCCTCAGGAGGATCTGGGCTAAGTGCCACCTCCATAAGGAGCTGCTTGAGTCTGAAGTCCCGATCCTTTTTAGTCCTGGGTCTGAAAGCCTTACAGATTTTACACTTATCTGTCTGGTGAGACTCCCCTAAGCACTTCAGACAAGAGTCGTGAGGGTCTCCCATTGGCATAGGCTTAGCACAGGTCGCGCACGGCTTAAAGCCAGGAGCCTTGGGCATGAGCCCAGCTGTGCGCCGGGGGAAAAAGGGGAGAAAAATAGCCCCCTTAACCCCCACTAACTATTTATAACTATTTATACTAGTGAACAAACTATTAACAACAAACTACTAATCTAAAGAATATAACAACAACTATCTAGGATAACTAACAAGTAAAGCTAGGGAGAGTGGAGAACAGCTATGCCGCGGCTCCACAGTTCCAACGACCGTCACGGGCGGTAAGAAGGAACTAAGGGGGCGCTGGGTCGGTTGGGGTATATATCCAGCGCCATGAAGGCGCCACTCCAGGGGGCTCCACAGCCGACCCACCGGGTGTTGCTAGGGTAGAAAATTCTCCGACGATCGTGCACGCGGCGCGCGCACACCTAATTGGAATCGATATGAGCAAGCACTCGAAGAAGAATCTAGCTTTCTCCAGTAAGAATTTCTCCACTCTTGGGAGACCGGCCAATTTGTAACAATCCCAGAAAGATGAACAAACACTCTCCAGAAGCAGCTTCATATTTTACTTCAAATGTTGAGTAATGTTGAATGAAGGCACAAATGGACCTCCATATGTCAGCTTAACAGATTTAAAATAATACTACATTCATGGAGTATGTAAGGCTGCTGACTTACAAGAATGGGCTATCAGGGTACTTTCTATATTTTAGCACTGACTGGTGTCAAATCCATTTGGACTTCTTAGAGAAAGAGGAAATTGCTTTCTCTTGCATTTGTCAAATTCCACAAACTCTTGGGAGTACAAAAAGTCCTGCATCCTATCCGTTAATATTTATTATACACACAAAGACTAGCTTCTCACAGTAAGTAATGAGGTTTTATGGAGAAGACAGGGACTTCGATAGACTGCAATATAAAGAATTTAGCTAACATTGTAGGGGGAAAACAGCAGAGTGTCCTGTGGCACCTTATAGACTAACAGACGTATTGGAGCATGAGCTTTTGTGGGTGAATACCCACTTCTTCGGATGCATGTAGGGGGAAAAAATAGGGTGCAGATGAAATAGCACTCACTCCTTTCTCTGTTACCCATAGAGTTAGATATCTATGCCTAAATCTCATTCATTACAGGTGTATTACAGGAATTGAAGGGAGGCTCCTGAAGCCCTGCCAGTACTATATTCATCATTTAGTTTAGAGTTCAGCACAGGAAAATTTACCTAAACTAGGCTCTTAAAGTAAAAGTATGTTTTAAAATCAACAACATTTTATATAGTGTAAATATTCTATTATTTCCTTTTTGCTCAATTATTTTTCAGATCTAATATGCTCAATTTATAAGTAAAAAGGTCACTTGTAATAAAGTTTCAGCAAGTCTAATCTCGTTGTCAGTTATATATGTAGCAATTATGACTTCAGCAACACCTATGCAAACAAATTGCATTCAGTGTGTCTTGCCAGGTGTAACTGATTGGCCCTGCAGTTGGAAATTAGTGAACAATTATGTTGATGGAGCACAAAAGGAATAGAAACCAACTCATTCAGTGAACTGCATTAGCTTTGCAGGTCTAACAGGGAGAAAAAAGTAGCATAAAGTTGGTGTTCTCAGTGAAATCAACAGATATGAATCAGAGCACATTTGATCAGCTGTAAGATTCCAAAAGCAGCACTTTTCAGAACAGATGCACACTTTAAGAAACATATGATGAACAAACACAGAGGAACATAAGCTACCAGATTGACTTTAGTCTTAGTAAAAGTTAGTCCTGATTTTTTTTTTCCCCAAAAGAGAGAAAATATCAGACAAGGAATTGGACACTAAATCCGTGTGGTCAAGTATGCGTCTTTCTGGTAGCCAGCCTGCCAGCTTTCAAAAGAGCTTCCTGTACCTCACTTTACAATGTCTGTATCAAACCAAATGCCAAGATTTACTGTGAGACGTGACTATAGGTCTTAATGACAATTCTGGCCCTTCTTCTGAATCATAAGGGTTCAGAAATATTCCCAAGAAAAATGTGCTATTGTGATATAATTATTAAATAACAATTCAGTGAGGCCCAGGAGGAATACATGAGTCAGGGACCTAGCCAAAAGTGTCTCCATGTGCTATTAGTTAAATTAGCTTTCATTTTGAGACACAGTGTGTAGAAAGGTAGAAGTGAGTGAAATAGTACTGAATTGTATTGTAGCTTTAGCATCTAACGTAATGTATGCTCATTCACATTTGTCTTCATGGATTCTGATCATGAAGTAGGCTTGACCACCAGATGACACTGGAAATTGGAGTTGGCACTGTCCACTCCTTTTTCTTTGTTATGCACTCCCCTTTTTAGAGAATATTCTTTTATATCCAACCTCTATTTGGATTGACAGAGGGGGAAACAGATGTATTTATTCTTGGGTCTGTTTCAAATAAATCAATTTAGAAAAAAATGTCACAAACTTAAACAACCCCCTACCCCGTCCCAAGACAGGCAAGTGGGGGACTGAAAACCTGAAGGAGGTCAAGCCTTTCACATCTAGGTTTCTGATTCAAATCCAGACTAGGTCAATAGTGACAGTTTCCACCTGGCAACTTTTATGAATATTATGACTTTCCCTCTTCTTTAACAGCATTTGAAATATTTTCTCAATGGTCGGGAAGAGACAGAAATAGGTTACAATTTAATTGACTAACCTCTTCTGCAATTTGACTCTTTTTGTAGAAATTACTCATTCACATGCTAGCCTCTTCAATATATGATATTTAGATCATGTATTACATGAGAAAAAACAGAATAACGTACTGCATGTAGTACTGAGAACACACATGAAATTAACCAAAATAAATTGCTCATGTATTTTAAACTTGTTGGATTTAATTTAGGTTCATGTAAAATTGATAAAACATTATTTCAGATGTGTGCCTTTTATTGCCATATATCTTTAAACATCTACTAAACAAGAAAATGTACTAAGTAGATTTTTCAAGTTCCATAACTATAGCTATAGAACAATTGTAAAACCCATTTCTATTTTTGTTTCAACACCTTTGTTCGCTGCATATTTCTTTACAACCCAGCAGGCATCCGAATTATTTTTGCATATAATGTATGAATAAGCAGATCTTTTCAGAAACGTAATCCAGCCATGCTCCAATGCTGAAAAAATCAACTAGTCATAGCAATACCTTATACGTTTCACAATGCTCAATTTTATTTAGATAGAAAATAAAATCTGTTTTCACTAATTAGTGTGGAGTCACTATCAAATCTCTTGATACGTGATTTAGTCTCAGTTCTTATGAATACAGTAACATACACCTCAAGACAACTTAGTGACATTAAAAAAAAAAGTTTAGCTCTATAGAAAGTGTATTGAGATCAGCCTCCAGAAATAATTTAGGTGGTTTATGCTCAGACAAGGAAGGTTAGAAGAATTAAGGAAGGGACCGATATGTAGTCTTTAAGCAGGAAATAGTGAGCTCCAGGAAAAATTTGCATGTGTTGCTGGTTTTGCAGAATTAAGCCTGTTGCAGAGATATTAACTTGTTTTCTCTCCACAGCCCTGATTCAGAAAACAATTAAAGTAGTTAGTGTTTAACTGTCAGCATGCAAATATCCCCATTAACTTCAATGGGACTCCTTAAATGCTGAAAGGCCAGACACATCAAAGTACTTCGTAGAAGTGAATTTCTAAGAAATATAAATACACTTATATCAGTAATAAAAATGTTGCTGTCACTTGCTTAACACAGGAATCTGCCACCCATTTTTCCAGAAGTGCTACAAAATTCAACCTCCAATAGACAGAAATGCCCTTAAAGCTAGTATTATTGCTGGTCCAGAACAAAAATGTCTTCCATTATTTCTAAAGGTGAATTGTGGTTTGCAGATCCACAGACAGATAAGGCAATGGAGCCCTAATGTGACTGCCAGCATTAATAGCTACTATTCTAAGTAGAGCTGCAACAAGCCCCCTGTAATGTTCATGACTCAGACAGAACTTCTACAACTTACATAAAAAGGTATTTTAGTTTACTTTTCTGGAGACCAAAAAGACCTTTACTTTTAGATTATTTAAGTCAGATTGCCCCAACATTTTCAGGTCTTCTTTGGAAGAGTATATCCTTCTGCAAGAAGAGTAGAAGGATGATAGAATAAGGTATCTGTAAATTGCTCTGTAAAGAACACCACTGAAAGTTTTTTTCCAATATTAAAGCTAAATATATACTTCAAACTCCAGAGACCGATTGATGGCGCACTGGTTGGACATTATCTCATATGACAGAAATGTCTACGTTGCAGATTTCTGCCATTTGTGGCCAGCCACCTGTGGAGCTGCACCACTATACACCCATAGCATAGACAAGCAGAACTTAAGACCCGTGATTTGAACTGGGTATCTTTTATTCCTGGCTGAAACTAGGGCAATTCAAGAGTGCAAACTGCAGTTTGTAGCAGTTTTGCCTATCTACACTAAGGAATTGCAAAGTGCATGTACCCTAGTGGCTGACCATAGTAACCAGACAAAATCACTAGTGCAAATATGGCGTAACATTTAACCAAGTTGCATTCAGACATCCTGTAATTACACAAAATAAGTCGAGGGCCCCCAAATCATTTGGATCACATCGTCCATTCTCACATCTCCTGCAGAGGGATGCAAGAAGTAAAAAATATGTTAAATCTGATGGGAGGAAGGGAAGTTGATTTAAACTGAATCATCTTCTTTCTAACGAACACTTCAGAAGCCCCTCTGTGACAACTGGGTTGTTAGTTCTTCTGCAAGACTGCTTTCTGAGGGAAAAGAGATGCAAGTGACTTATTCTATGTGACATTATCTCCAGCAAACCTTTAGGTGTTTACGTTGACCTTCCTCTCCTACTAGAAAGGTGGTTTGTGGCAGACATGCTGCAGCGGGGGACTGGAGAAGCACTAAAGAATAGGCTGCTTTCGGTTGCATTCACTAGACACTACATACATAAGAACTGTTAAAACCAGATTTAAAGTCATACCAATATACTATTCAAACCCCATCTTAACTAATCCCAAACCAGATTCCCATCAGAAATATCTGGGGAAATGGCCACCTGTCCAGTGTATCCTGAAGTTAAACAAATCCAAACTCTGCTGGATCAATCATCAAAAAGAAAATCTCTTCTTGTTTCAGTCTGCTAGTTAAGCTTCAGCAGATTCATTAATCACAATTGCAGTGGTATCACATGAGGAGAAGAGAGGTCATTCAGAGATCCAAACCACATATGGCTAAATAAGTCAAATCGAGCCCTATTCTTCACTCAGAATAAAACAAATTGCCAGAGCAGCTCCCACAGCACAAGTACCCCCAGCAGAAACCAGCACTTAAGTGGCCTGCTGCATGCTGCACTCAGTGCAATCTCCAGTAGCACGCTGCAGTAGTACAGTCTTTAAGTGGCAAATGCAAGGATAGCCATGATAAAGTATTCATCCAAACAGAAAAACAAAACTTGCTGTGCCAAATGGACATGAGCAATCATTGGTAATAGGGTATTGAAAAAGGAGGCTTTCTAGACTGGGCCACACTACTTGAAACAATGGGAGAAGACTTAGCCATTTCTTTTCCATGTTCCCTTCAATCCCATATAACAAATACATTTCAATTCCCCTGATAATACACCTTTCTACTTCCTACCAAGAGCCATTCTTGCATTGGAGTTTACATGCTATAGCAAATGTATACATCTTCATACCTTTCCTCCTTCAAATCTCACAGCATGACACATACGCAATCCAAATGTGTGATACAAGACCAAAGTGTGCAACACCTGTGTTTTGTCACATAATGTGGTATAATGGCCAGATAATGGTCTTTTTAACTATAAAACCTGTGTTGAAGGAAGTTCTCTACCTGAATGAATTAAACCAGTTTAAATAAGTAGGACTAAACAAATTCCATTACACGCAACCATAATGACCTGCTAGATTACTGACAGGGTTTGTACCCTGGACCCTTAGATCCCAAGCACAGACCTCTACCATTTCGTCAAGAGGAGTAAGGTATCTTCTGTGGACCAGCTACTAGAAGGGGACTTGGCACACACTTTGCCAGTAGTTTACACAACTATTTCCTGGACAGCAATAGAAAGTTGTAGATCAGGACTCTGGCGACTATTCCTTCATCCAGAAGGAATGTTTGGCGGATAGTGGTTATTTGGCCGTATTTTCAGGGTAGGCCTCGGGGTCAGCCTAAGGGGTGATCCTCCACCAAACAAAAAGGGAAGTTTCATAAACACAAAACAAAGGGGGATACCTTTTCCTGCCCCTCACTTGGGCAGGTTGTTGTCCTGTTTGCCCTGGGGTATCAGACCTTCCCCTAGCAGACACTCAGTTTTGGCCATTTCCCCTATGGGAAGGAGTGCAGAAGAAACAGCTTATTTCTCTGCTGCCACTAGCCTGGCAGCAGCTTGTCTCTCTCTTCCCCCCTTTCTCTAACCAGAAGAGGGGTTTTTAAAAGGTTTCAGGCAGCCATTACTTAGATTCAGGTGTCCCTAATTGACCTGAGGTAACCCCTTCTCAGCTTGTAGGAAAAAAGGGCCTTTAACATTCTAGGGCTAACATATCTGCCTTCCAGTACCCACTTGCATCCCCTTCTGATTCCCTACTTTTGACCCTCTGATCTTCATACCTATCATGTTTTTTTCTGTTGTCCCCCATAATTATTTGAGTCCCAGGCTCAGTGGATCCTCCCCATAGACTGGGGGAGGGTCCTTTAGCCGTGGGTGGGCTAGCACCCACCTACCTCCCCAGAACCCAATACTACCCACTTGCAGCCATCTAGCCTGACATTGTCACAATACAGATTCTCAACATACAGATGGCTGAAGTGTTAACAAGAGATTTGTTGACATCAGAGTAGAACTAGGAATATTTATGGTCTTCTACATCTTATTTACATTCTCATGTAAATATTCAAATACATGATGCAATAATGTTTTCCCACATAACTCAGATAATTTACCCCACTTCTCCAGAGAGAAGTTGAATATGTTTCAATCTCAGCATGTGTCACATAAAGGAAACCCTATCAGCAGCATTTTGAGAAAGTTATGGCCTCAGACTTCTCACTAGAAAATCTTACAATAAAATGTATATATAATTTATCCCTTTGGAACAAAATGGCAAAAATTCCTTAAAGAAAACAAAGCATGACAGCAGAGTGAAACACTGTGAATGTGTGTCATTTTTGCCAAAACTTTCAGTTAAAAAAAGTGTCAACATTCTGAAAAAATAATTTTTGAAACAAAAAGCTGTGATTTTTTGTTTTAAAATGTCTTTACATTTTCTTTAAAACAATCAAAAATGCTTAAATTCAAATAGAAATGTTTCACTTAGGATCTAACAAAATGTTTCAGAAAACCCCCAAAAGATGTTTCAGACTGTGGTTTGCTGAAAATTTAGAAAGAATTAATTTTCAGTTGACCTGAAACAAAATTTCGTTTCAATTTTTCAGAATTGCCAGTGAACAGAAAAATCCATTATTCACACAACTCCACAGGGGTGTGCAATTCTTCATATCAATAGCTCACATCATAAAATAATACAATTCACAAGCTAGTTTAACTTGATAGATGCAGAATGAGTTAAACTAGTAAAAAGTGTCATTACAGCCACTGGCCAGAAACACACAGATGTTGGCCAATGACATCTTTAGCACAGACTGATTACCTAAATTTATTTAATAAAAGATGACTACTCAGAAAAAGATATCCTATATACAGCTGCCTACAAAATCAACCAAGGCATGAGTACAATGGTTGAAATAAAACCCTTTCTACATGAGGGACCAGTTGCATACTGCTACTTCTATGGTGTATGACTACATCCATGGTGTTAGATGCCAAATTTGTCTCTTCACCTGGATTGATCGGTCTTCAGCTGTCGTTAAGGCTGTGCCGATCACAACACGTCCGCCATTCTTCTCGCATTCTTGCCTTTCTTCTCCAAGTCCATCTGAAACGTTTTACAATGTCTTCTTGGAGGCCGACCAGGTGGTCTTTTCTGTTCTCGCGGGTACCACTCAGTAATGATTGCGGTCCACCTACTGTCTGTGAACCGTGCTATGTGGCCCGCCCATCGTATCTTATTATATCTGCTTTCCACAACAATATCTTTCACACCGCTGCGTTCTCTAATCATTTCATTTGGGATACTATCCAGAAGGGAAATTCCCAACATAGCTCGTTCAATTGCCCTTTCAGCTACCGACAGCCGCTGTTCTTCTCTCTTCGTCAGTGCCCACGTTTCTCTGCCATACAGCATGGCTGGCAGCACTGTTGAATTGAAGATATTTGTACATGTGGTCTTGTCAATTTTTCCTTTGAGGATGTCCTTGATGGAATTAAATGCACACCATCCTGCCCGAATCCTTCACGAGAGTTCTCCGTTCATGTCTTGGTGCATATTAACTTCTTGGCCCAAATATATGTACTGTTCCACTTCTTCAATTTCTTCTCCTGTTACTGTTATTCGGGCTTTTCATAAGATGTCTGATCACATGTATTTCGTTTTGCAACGGTTCATTTTCAGACCGACCTGACTGCTTTTCTTGTCGAGTCTTCATAGCATGCTCTGCAGTTGGTTGGTGCTTTCGGCAATTAGTACGATGTCGTCTGCGAATCTGAGATGAGATAATCATTCTCCATTTATATTAACACCACTCCTCCAATTGATCTTGTTCATAACCATTTCAAGGCAGGCGGTAAATAGTTTCAGTGAAATCGTATCTCCTTGCTTTACGCCTTTCTCGATTGGGATGTGGAGGGGAGTTTCGAGGAGAGTAATGTCTGTTGTACATCCAGTATTCACTTCCTTCAACAAACTGATGTACTGCATGTTAATGCCCTGCTCTACGAGCGCCTTTAATATTGCGTTTAACTCAACGCTGTTGAAGGCCTTTTCATAGTCGAAGAAAGCAATGCACAGCGGGAGTTTGTATTCCCTCGCTCTTTCTAGGAGCTGGCTAAAGGTAAATATATGGTCGATCGTGCTGAAATTTCTTCGAAACCCTGCCGGCTCTCTCAGCTGTTGTTCATCCAGACTCAGAGTTGGTTCGTTATCACTTTTGTAAAGAGTTTATAGATATGAGAGAGCAGGCATATAGCGCGATAGTTAAGATTTTCTTGTACAGCAAGATGGTATTTGACGCCTTCCAGCTTGATCGTATTTTTCCTTCTTCGAGATATCGACTGAATCTTAAAGCAAGGGCCTTCCAAAGTTTTTCGCCTCCTGCGGAAATCATTTCTGACGTTATTCCATCTTTGCCTGGAGCTTTTCCCTTCTTCATCTGGTATAGTGCACTTCGGACTTGGCTGACGATTATTGGGGGGACGCATTCTTCTGACTCTTGTAGCTTTGGGAGAGGGACGTTGATTCTTGATTTGAACAGTTCTGTATAGAAGTCCTTGCAGACCTCCTCCATCCCTGCTCTGTCAATTACTGTCTCTATTTCACAAGATATAAGAGACAAACCGCTACAAAATCCTACCTCAGCACCTCATCGTGGTACAGCGGTGCCCCTGGCCGTCTGACAACTGTAGTAGTGGGGCGTATGCCCTGGTAGGTGTAACCATGCTACAAAGGTGTCGGACTATCCAATCCAAGGAAGGGGATTGCTCTATCAGAGGAAAGAGCGTTTTTCCTTCTCCTTAGAGGTTGAAGGCTAGCTAAGCTTGAGGAGGTACGTATGCCTGCCCGCCTAGCCAGTGGGATGGCTTAAAGTTAATGGCTAAAATAACACAAGTAAATGGGTCTTAGTTCCCTGCATGTCATCAAACCGTTCTTCGGTGGTGGAGTGGAAATTGAGCAACGAGAGGTTGCTAAAAATGTCAGGTACTAGGACAACATGGAAAAGGACAACCCTCGCTGTGTGTACTTACAATTGTAGGTCGCTGGCGAGAGAGGAAACGTTAAACCATCTGATGGAGGAGAAGAAAAGGATAAGATGTGATATACTCGGTATCTGCGAAACCCAACGAAAGAAGGAGTTGGAAGTCAACTGGAAGGATGGAAGCACTGTGAGGCTCGGAAAGGGAGATGGCGCTAGAAACGTTGGAGGAGTCGGATTTATCATCAGTAAGGATTGGGTTTCGAAAGTAATAATAATGCCAGCTAATATCATCACGTATTGGTGTGCTGCATCTTCAGATGGAATCAAAAGCTATCCTCAAGGTCATCCAGGCCTACGCTCCCACAAGTAGGATGAAGAAGTGGAAGAATTCTACCAAGAGCTTGAAAGAGACCTCGCGCAAAAGTCCACTTACACTGTCACGATGAGAGATTTCAACGCTAAGGTTGGGCGAGGGAAAGCTGGCGAAAAGTTCATAGGGAGATATGGCAGTGGTGAAAGAAATGAAAGGGGAGAAAGGCTGGTAACGATGGCAGAAATGAAAGACCTGTAAATGGCAAACACCTGGTACAAAAAGAAGATTGCAAAAGGGTGGACATGGATCGCGCCAAACGCGAAGAGTAAGAATGAAATCGACTATATTTTAGTCATTAAAAGGCGCATCGTTCAAGACGTCTCTGCGGTGCAGCCCTTCAACACCGGCAGTGACCATCGCCTGCTTAGAGCGAAGTTGATTTTCGACGAAGTAGTGGAAAAGAAAGCTTTACAGATGGCAAACAGGAAACAGTGCCCGAAAACATTCAATGAAGCAAAGCTGAAGAAAGCGATTTCTGGGTTTGACTGGAGCCAGACGGAAAAGTGTGACGAGGACTATAGTATCTTTGCTGACAAGCTGAGATGTTGCATAAAAGCAGATGAAATTGAAAAGATGAAGAAGGCAAAGGGAAGAATCTCGAACGAAACAAAAAGCTTTTTAGAGAAGCGGAGAAATATGAAAAGGAGCTCGGATAACAACCTCGAGTACTCCATTCTGTGCAAGCTTATATGGCAAAAACTGAAGAACGACTTTGAGAACTTCCGGAAAGAAAAGCTCCTTAAAACAGCTGAATCACGCAAGAGCCTCAAGACATGCAAGCGGGAATTGGTGCAGTATAGCTTGAGCGTAACAGCATTGAAGAACAAGGACGGAGAGACAGTAATTGATTCTTATATCTTGTGAAATATAACTTGCACTCCAAAAAACTATTTATGCTACACTTTTCCTGAGTTAGGCCCTACAAATCTATTTTACGCAGTTTCTGTAGAACTGTGTAATAAGTGTATGGTAACCATATTATACCTACTCAGAAGTGAAGTTTAAAATCAGCAGAATATTATTCAAAAAGAGCAAGCCACAAGGCAAAATAATTTGTTTTCAAATTGTAAATTCTATTTAGCTTTTACCATAAGCCTAACACAAATTTAAACAAAACTATCTGCAGACATTATTAAAGCCTTTGTGGAATAGAGTTGGTTGGGAGTTTTCCAACTAAATGATTTTCTTCAGAAAACGCCAGATCACTGAAATTAAAACGGGAACCTCCCAGTTTCAACTAAGTTTACACTTGAAGAAACTTATGCCAGCATAGCCAATAGCCTGGTCGTTAGGGCACTCACTTGATATATGGGAAACTGAGATTCAAGTCCCTAGTCTGAATCAGACTGAGCAGGGATTTGAAATTTGGTCTTGAATATCCCAGGTGGGATTATTCTGCATTGAAATGATCGCCTCATCCTCCTGCCCCACCCTTTTCCCCCCACAAAATAATTCAGAAGGTCTCAGTTTTATTCTGATATGGAACAGAAAATTATTTGAAATCGCAATTTTTGCTAGGTGGAAAAATGTTTCCCGCCCAGCTCTAGTGGGGAAAAAATATAAACAGCAACTCACAAACATTAATAAAAAACAGGCTCATTTTCTAAAGTCCAAACTACACTGTGTACTACCCTTTTATGATCAGGAGAGTATTATGAAGATTAGTTCACACTTATTCTTTAATACACCATTAATACAATAACTGTCAAAAACCAAAGCTGTTTGTACAAATTTTAGCACCCTGTTATGAACAGGGGAGTATAACAACTGTACAACTATCTGCCTTATTTTGAATTGAAAATACAACACATTTTTGTTCCTGACTGTAGCACTTCTAGTATTATTTTAAATTTACTTTAGCGTTTGTTTTTAATAATCTATTTTAAGCATTGCCAAACTGCCTTACTTACATTATAATGTATTTCATACTCTCTCTCCAGTAATTTGTTCCATTGTATTCTAGGATTTGCCATAACTGGTTACTTATCACACACCTACAGGAAAAATGCACTAACAATTGCATAGGTAAAGTAACATGTAGCTGAAATTCAATTTTTATATAAAGGACGAATCCTCAAGTCTTCACTCATACCTGACTCAAGCAAAGCTCTTAATGAAGTAAATGGGAGATGTGTCTGATCAAGGACCAAGTAACAAGTCAACAGAGACTTTAGCTAAACCTTTCAAAAGCACCTCAGTCCCATATAAGCCGAAATCCTAATGGACTTTCAATGGGAGTTAGGGCCTAAGTCACTTAGGCACTTTTGAAAATTTTACCCTTCATGATTTGGCCTATAATTAAGGCTGACTTACATTACACTCAAGTTGCTTAAAGTTTAATATTAAGCAGAGTTGTTCCTCTATTAAAATGTTGATGTTTGTCAAACATTACCAGCACTGTTAAGGTATGCTTACCATTGACATCTTGTACTATTGTCTGTAAGATTTAAAAAGGTGCAGTCTTGTCTAACACCATGCAACAACTACTATTGACTTGTTAAAATGGTGAGCTCTGTACGTTACCTGATCTCATTGAGTTCCACAGACTGAGTTTTGAATTTTCCACACTTCCGGGAAAATCCGTCTTACTTAGATTGTCAGACGTATAAAAATAATAGCTCATCAGCCAAGCCTAAAGAGGACCAATTTCACATCTACAAAAGCAGTGGGAGGAACACTTGGAAAAAAACCAACAGTCATTACAGTAAAGCACATGAACACTTAAAGTCCAAGTATTTAATCCTGAAAATGGGTTTCTCAGGTGCAACTGCAAATTATTTTTCAGTAGCTATTATCAAGACATTGAGGCAAGCACTTGGAAGGCTAAAAGTACAGGAACAATCCTAAAGAAAGGAAAGAATATGATGGTCAAGATCACCATGCAACTTCCGCAAACCCTGAGGAGCCTGTTCAGCCACTGAAGATTAAATATGGAGCAAATACCTTAGTTCTAGACTTCCACAGGAAAAAAAGGATAACACGTAAAGCACTTTGGCTCTCTGAAAGAAAGAAGTGTGTTCAGGTCACTCCAATCTCCAACACGAAGGTGGCATCTTATAAAAAACAATACTGGTAAAGGGATGGAGACACAGAATAAGGTTAAAAAGTACATTAAACCGCCATTGACTATGCCAAAACAGGTTTTTTTTGTTTTTGTTTTTTGGTTTGGTTTTCCTTAAGCATGGTTGATAAGGGCCCTCTATAATTTTCCAACTTTCACTACAGACACAGAGATTTCCAGTTCATTTTACCTTATGCTGATAAGCAACTTGTAATTCAAGAAGTAAACAGCAGAGCTAAAACCCCAGCTGCTGGTGCCATGGGCTGGAAAAATAAAGCCACTTCCCCAAGGAAAACTTGGGAGTTCTCTCTATCATTCTCTTTCACCATAAGATTCACAAGTAGAACAGCCTCTAGAGAAATACCTTTCCCCCAGGCACATTAAGTACAAATCCCTTTATGATTTGTTAATGCCATCTTACGTTCACATGAAGAACTTATTTTAAAAGACAGACTTCTTCTTCCCTTTTATCACCATCATACCTAATATGATGAAAATGTCTCAGAAAATAAAAGTATACTTTTTCTAGCTAATAAAAACAAAATATTAAAATAAAAATAGCTTAATAAGACTCCTGTTAGAAATTTTAAAGGAAAAAATATGGAAAATATCATCTAGCCAGAAACCAATGATTCTGAGATCCAATGACAAACAGAAAAAGAGCAGGGACACGGAAGACATGAGACTAAACACTTATTTCATAAACTAAAACCTGTCACACTGACATGAGAGCCTCCTTTTAGGGATAACTGAGTTCTGAGGTTTGAGAACTGCAAGGTACGTAACATAGCACATGCTGCATTTTTAAGAACCTGGATAAAGTTTTGTGAGAATAAAAGAATTTGCTCTGTAAAAAAGGTCCCATTCAGAAATTGTCCATGTTGTGCCAATTACAATGACAAAGATATTTTCTCCTCACTACTATCAGAACTTGAATCATGAACATGCTTTCCACTGGTAATACTGTCATCTCATTATTTCCTATCATCAACAGGAAAAGTCTATATTATCAATAGAGCTGGAGTAAGCAGTCTTAGCTTTTTCATCTTTCTACCTAGGATACTTTTCTTGTGTCTGGAATTATCCATCAGACAA
Source organism: Emys orbicularis (assembly GCF_028017835.1). Taxonomy (NCBI): domain Eukaryota; kingdom Metazoa; phylum Chordata; order Testudines; family Emydidae; genus Emys; species Emys orbicularis. The sequence goes on along the minus strand of NC_088691.1, from coordinate 37,051,398 downwards.
TGACTAACTCTCCCAGAAAAATAGTTGCTAGTCTAAAAAAATTAGAAAAAGAGCCTTAACTTCAATTAACTTGTAAATTGAAGTCTATAATACAGTTTTAATTCCGCAATACTTAATTTCACCTGCACAATTATACTAATGTATTGATTATCTCACTTCACACCTTTTCATCTCTTCAATTACTGGAAAACATTGTCTCTTGTCAGGGTTAAATCTGACCAATTCTTCACAAACTATGTATCTTTTGCATTTCATGAAGCCCCTGGAGAACTCTAGAAGTTTGTATTAGTCATTACAGTTATTATATATTTGATGCTGTTACAATCATCAATATTAACTGTGTGAAGTAACTATAATTATTTAACTACATTCCTATTATGGTTTCTAGTTAATATCAATTTTTTCCCTGCTAATGAACAATGACCATCTCATAATCAGCACTCATGCTACATTAGTGTAGTTAAAACTTACTGTTAAAAATGCCCTGTCTTATGATGAAACAGTGAGACCAACTTCCGCTACCCATATTTCACAGCTTTTAAGGATCAAGAGAATTTTTAAAAACAATAAAAACTGGGTCCTAACCTACAGAACAACAATGGTTATGGTTACAAACTTCCTTCATTTAATACAGAAGTTTGTCCTGAATTTGGTGATTAATACATAATATTTTGCACTTATTTAGTGCCTTTCACCTAATTATCTCTCAGAACTTTACAAAACATATGCTGTCCAGTTCTACAGGTATAATGCCATGCTTCCTTTTTCCAGGTGTATCTACACATACATATTAATATATACACAGACGCACACCTACACACATTCTAGAACTGGAGATCTTACATGTAGGAGAAGTTTGTTTTAAGGTAACATATAGGATTTGGGGGTCAAGAGATCTAGATACTATATTAGGCTCTGCCACAGAGCTTCTGTGTCACCACAGAACGCTAATAGAACTCTGTTTTCCTAACTGGAAAAAATGGATATAATACCTACTTCAAAAGGGAATTGAGGAGTTTAGTTTAATTATGGTAAGGCACTTTGAGAGCTGCACTGTTATTATATAGTTGTATTCTTTTCTATTTAGGGATTGTCTACACATGGGATTATTCCAGAATAACTATTTGACTTTGACAGTGGATTAAGGTAAGCAAGCACATGGTACTCTATTCTGTAGTAAGTGCCCACACATGGGGACAAGGTGGGTGAGATAGTAACTTTTATTGGACACACAGTGTTATTCAGAAATAGCTATTGTACTTTAAATTCTCACACTACCTTAATCCAAATTAACTTTCTTGTGTAGATAAGCACTTAAGACATTTCAAAACACAATGGTTCTTGTTACTCTTGTTCAAAATGTGGTTAAGATATCAGAAGGCTCTCTTTTTACTCAAGTCAATAAAGAGTACATTACACAGTATTTTTAAAGCAACACCTCTCCATCCCCTGGTAATTTCTGAAACATGTGGCAGCACACCAAACCCCTTTCATCCAGAGCCCAAGTTCCCTATTGTTAAAAATGCAATGCATAATTGTGAAATAATCCAACTCTCAGCATTAAATAGAAAAAGTAAGAGCAACTCCATGTATGCAAGCACGCATAAATAAATGAAGATATAAACATGTGCACTCTTTCAGGAAACACATTCTGTTTTGCAAGCATAAATCTAGATTGCTGTTTTGATCTTTAAATCATCTTTGCACAGTTGACCTATGAACACTTGATTATCTGACCTCCATTAATCTTCCAAAATTGTATGCTCCTGCATTGCAACGTAGTCTAGCTACTTGACAAATAGGAAAAAGGGATTTGTAGCTACATTAATTTATTCTTTTAGTACTTAGAACTATTTTGGACTATCATATGTTGAATTGCCTCATTAACTCATAAATAAGTTATTATTGAACCATACCTGAACAGTACTTGCACTTTATAAATGCCTGACATAGTAACTATTGACAAATGGCCCAAGCATTAAATAGTGATTGATTATTCATAATGAATAATAATGAACAATCGTCTGTCTTGAGAAATTTCTGTCCAGATTCAGATGAGAGCATATAAAAATTATGTTTAAAACTCACAAAAAGCTGAATACATTACAAAGAATCATATCCACAGTAAGCCATTCAATTGTCAGTCAACTACATCTCAGATTTTTTGAAATTGAAACACTGACATAAATTATTCCATATTGAGAAAGCAAGTATGTCCTTCAGAAATAAACTAATTAGTAGTCCTAAATGTTAGCAGAAATGAACTATTGAAACGCCACTTGCATCAATCTTATTTTGACTATATGGAAATCTCTGGCACAAAATTGCTTTTCTAGTGCATTGTTCTCTCTGCCAGGGTCAATCAACATATGCATTTCATTTGGTTTTCTAAAATGACCCAAAAGAACGCTGAATATTATACAACGACATTCTGCAAACAGTTTAAATAATATAGAACCAACCTCTGGGACAAATAGATACACAAAAGATAGAAAAATCACATATATGCACATCACACCTTCTGGGTGTGGTGTTCTGTCCCATCTAGTGGCAACGACAGAGAGAGAGAGAGAGAGACTGACTGACTGATTGATTGATTATAAGTCTGCTCTACAACCTTAGCTAACAGCCAGTTAGCTTTTAGCTCATGCAGTAGAGGCTCATGAATTTAGTTCTAGAGGCCCCAACTGGGGTCTGTCGGCATTACATGTACACACAAGTTTTCTAACTTTTGTGTATCTATATCTATGTACAGTTTACAAGAAGACAATTGTCGTTTCCCTCTAATTTTACAGATCTTGTAATGTTGGAAGATTATTCTAAAGTTGTATGTCATGAAAATTTCAACAATATAAAAAGCTGAATTCAGTATTTTCAAAATTCCAGGATAGTGAGTTCTCAGTTAAAAATCCTACTTAAACAACATCTTGTTTCAATTAGAACATTTCCTATATTGTTATGTATTAGAAAATGCAAATGTATCACAATTTTGAAAACAATGAATGATGACGATTCATGTGGTAAGTAGTGTACATTGTAATGTTTCTAAATGCAAAAAAAAAATTAACTACTAGAATAATGCAGTAAAGCAATCCATGCTCTACGTAACTAATAAAATGTACACGTTTTAAAATTTTATTTTATGTTACTATGGTAACAGCCTATAACCCAAATTCTTTAACATTCCTATCTATTAAATGAATTGCAGTACTATTTTTTTCTATTGAAAATATTTTCTTATACCACAGAGATTTATTAAAACCAAGTCACATATATGAGTGCTTCAAATTAAGAAACAAGTATATTTACCTTTCATCTGTGTACCAAAGGTACGCACCAATTTTGCGAACAGATCTGGATTTTCAAATTTATCCTCTCTAACTTTTAACCAAAAGCAGTTTTCCAATATGTCCTGGGGTTCAACCTGAAATAAAAAGCAAAATATTCATTCTTCAAGTTAATGACTACTCAGACTTCAAATATTTATTTTCAGACAATGGGTGATTTTCCTAATGTAGGACTTGGTTTAAACTTAGTAGATATTTAAAAAGCATTCCAACAAGTGAAAAAATGGTCACAATTTTCAAATGTATGCCACACTCCTGACATCTAACGCCATTTATAGGAACCTGAACAAGGGGTCTGCTTTTCAGAAGTGCTGGGCACCACTGAAATCAATGGGACATAAAGGTATTAAGCACCTTTGAATTGCAAACTTTAAGGGCTTGTCTTCACAGTGTGTCAGCACACAGCAGTTGGGTGTCAAGTCCTGCAGAGTCACACAGGCCAGTTTGTGTGAACACGCTGGGGCAGACTAGAATTTACACCCAACTGCTTTGCACTAACACAGTGAAGACAAGCCCTAGGACAGAAGGAGACAAGAATAAGGCCTTGCCTACACATGAACTTGCTTAATATTTTTAAGGACTGATATCCTTTACCTTAAGAGACAATATATCTTTACTTGAAATAAATTTTTAAAAGTCATCTTTAAATTCAATGTCTTTTTACCTAGTGTTTAAACTATTTTCCACATTATAAACAGGAAACATTTAAATTCTAACACTTTTTAAAAAAAAATTATGAGTAAGTATTCCGATTTCATGAAGAAGTGAAATCAGTGTGACACCACTCAGTCACTATAAATTATCCAATGCTTTTTGTGTGCTTGTTTTTAATTTTAGGAGTAGTTAAAGGGTTAAGAGATGATAAATTATTTCTCTGGATAGTGGTATGTTCTTGACACTCCCCCCACAAAAAATCATCTGCAGAGCTTTCATTGTCTGTTCCTAACAGCAAAGGACATAATGATATTTAATTACAGCTTGTTTTTCAGCATCAGCTATCTCAACAAAATTTATTTTTAAAACATTCCTAATTGTCCACTTAAGCATACTTATATATTTTTTCCAAGTGAACTGTTATATCTTCTTCAATGCTAAAACACCAAAAACAACCTCCTCCAAACCCGCCCACTTTCTCTCAAAGGGATTTGGGTACCTATCAGTGGTAGATAATTAATTACATTGGAACTGCTAAAAAAGAACCTGAAAACTAGAAATTGTCCAGATAATAAAGATCCATAGAAATACAGGAAGCTTTCTCAAACCCTCCTTACAGTGTGTCACTCCTGCTTTGAAGGCATCATTATTAGATGTAAAAAAAGGATAGCCTACCATTAAGACTTTTTACTGTTAGGAACAGACAATGGAAGCTACACAGATAAATAAATAAATAAAGTATTTATTTATTTATTTTGGGACTAGGATCAAGAATTTACCACTATCCAGGCAAATAATTTATCAACTCTCAATCCTTGCCCTAGCCCTAAGATTAAAAACAAGCATGCAAAAAGAAGATGGTAGTTTACAGGGTCTATGGGTCCTACATTCCACTCTATTTTGATTACTGAGTGCATACATGGATAAATGTAAGGAGACAGTGATAGGAATTTCATCTTTGGCATTATTGAGCACAACTTTGTTGCAAAAATTAGAGCTGCACCTTTGTCCAGCCATGCCAAAAGAAAGACAGAAAGCAATGGATGTGGTTTAATTAGGCTGCAACTTCATTCACCTAAAATATCTGGAAAAAGAACAGGAGTACTTGTGGCACCTTAGAGACTAACAAATTTATTAGAGCATAAGCGAAGTGGGCTGTAGCCCACGAAAGCTTATGCTCTAATAAATTTGTTAGTCTCTAAGGTGCCACAAATACTCCTGTTCTTTTTGCGGATACAGACTAACACGGCTGCTACTCTGAAACCTAAAATATCTGGGAGTATCCACAAATTAATTGTACAGTGCAAGTAATCGTTTCCTTAATTGTTCACACTAATGGGGGGCGGCGGAAGGCTGCAATCCTCTCTCGTGTAAGCACAAAGGGGGCAGAAAAGGAAGGGGATTGGTTCCCCACAGTACCAAACATTAGTAGCCCTGAACCCTCCCTTTCCTAGCTTCCATAAATGATGCTTTCCTCTAAATCCCATTCCTATTCATTTTATATGATCACCATACCCCTTCCATAACAAGTACTTGCACTGGACATCGGCTATAAGATGGTGCTAGTTAGCTTGGCTTCCTCCCTACATACCCCACTGGGCTCCCACATATTTACCAATTACTTCCCTAAGATCGGACAAAAAATATGCACTCCCCATAGCGAAAAAGTCTAACAGTTTGGGACATATTAACAGGAGTGGCATATGTAAGACAAGAGAGGTAACTGTCCTGCTCTACTCGGCACTGGTAAAGACTCAGATGGAGTAAAGTTTTGGGTGGCACACTAAGAGATATGTGGACAAACTGGAGAGAGTCCATAGGAGAACAACAAAAATGATAAAAGGCTTAAAAAACATGATATATGAGGAATGGTTTAAAAATATGGGTATGTTTAGTCTTGAAAAAAGAAGAATGATGGGGTGTGGGAACTGATTAGTCTTCAAAAAGGTAAGGGTTCTATAAAGAGAACTGTGAGCAGTTTTGCTCTATGTTCACTGAAGGCAGGACAAAAAGCCATCAGCTTAATCTGCAGCAAGGAAGATTTAGGTCAAATTTAGGTCCAGGCCCCCATTGGCCTGGAACGGCGAGCCGTGGGCAGTGGGAGCTGCTATCGGCCGAACCTGCAGTCACAGCAGGTAAACAAACCGGCCTGGCCCACCAGGGGGTTTACCCTGTCAGGCTGTGTGCCAAAGGTTGCCGATCTCTGGTTTAAGCCTTAATCCGTTTGCCCTCCACTCACACAGATCTCTTAAAAAAAGAAAATATTAGTCTTTTCTGGACATTTTCTGTTTTGGTTCAGGACTGAGCTGCGCCTTGAATGCCTAGCTTTAAGATGAGCCCAGCATATCAATTTGATACTTGTTTTCTTTCAGCCTTCCCCCCACAGCTCTGCCCCATGTCTTAATCAGTTGCTTGGCTAGATTATGAGAACAAGGAAACAGGAATGCAGGAGCTGTCACACCAGAAAAGAAAACTATCTGGTACAGGTGCACAAAATAATTTAAAAGTATAAAGAATGGCTATATTGCACTATTTGTCCTTTGTAATAATACAAGAACAAGCGGGCAACTCAACGCTAAGTCCACAACTTAAAAATAGATAACATACAATACATTTCTTAAACAGCATAAAGGAACAGCAACCCACAAGAATTCATGCTGTAAATAAGACAGAGCTCAGCCAAAATAAATTAGACATTTGTATATTTATAAGAATAGCATTTAACATTAACAATGGCTATTGAGGAGGGGTGGGAGATGTTCTAAAAGATAATTTGTGTAACTGGTTAATGATAACTTAATGAAAAACCTCTGGTTTTGAAAACAATATACTTAGAATTTAATATAGACATAAAATGCCTATATTTTCTCTGGGTTTATAGCAGCAGCAATCTAGCTCTTCAGTTCTCTATGACAGACTATCAAGCACTGACACTGTCACTACTTTGGCATCAGCAACAGGAATTATTGCTTTTATTTCATAAAGCTGAGATGAAGCAGGAGAAAACTATATTGCTTGGCCCCAGTGACATCACTGTCAGTTATGAGCAATAATCTGAATTTCAAATACTTTTCTCTAAATATTACCAAAAAGTGGAGTTCATACTGCAATTGTCTGTCCAGTAAAACAAACAGTGGTAATCACACAATACCACACAAGTTTACAATGCATTTTTTATTAGCACAAGGAGTAACCATTTGGGGGAACAAAGGCATCAGGATTTCTAAATTAAATGTAATTTAAGATTAAATGTATTTTAGATTACCAGATGCAGGCTACAATACTTTGATTCAACTCATTTTTGTGTCTATCACAAGTTTAATTAAAACAATCATGTAAGGGAAAGTCAAGAAGTCTAATGACAGCACAGCATGTAAAGGATAGGATTCAAGCACTAAACTTCATTCTGAATTTCCTGGAATGAGAGCACTGCTAAATTAGTGAGCTCCTGGGAAGATTGAAAGTGTTGCATAACTCTCTTTAGTAACCTCATATAGCCTGCCCCGGAATTATAAGGACTCGCAAGTAAAATATGACAAGACACCTGGATGATTTGGCACTCTGTAAATAGAGAGAATAGATCTATCTGCAACAGTGATATTAGCTACCTCAATACAGAAGCTTAAAAGGGAAGAATAAAGTGGTAAATAAGAGGAATCCAGAAAGCACCTTCTTGTAGTAAAGATGGGAATGACCACAACCATTTATACTCTCACACAGACATTAATTTATTTAAACATAAAAGTATAGAAGGGATAAGAAAAGGGAACACTGTAAGAAAGGCCCAAATGTATTTCAAGATAGTCACTGAGTAACAAAAACAAAATTGAAAAGAATGCTTAACTTTTTATTTGGAGCTTGATTCTTTTTAAATATTTTAGTTTAAAGGTCAGTTTTTTAAACTCTGCTCTTTTTGTTTAATTTTGTATACGCTACATATATTTCAGAATTATTTTTAACAGCTCCAAGCATTCTATGTCTTCTGGCAAAACATTGAGGATGGTAAATAATATAAACTTATCATGGTAAATTATATAAATTCATAATATATATATTTCCACTCAGAGGTTTTAAAGTACTGTATAGCTATATCAGCCTACTGGACCTTTTTGTTTTTTAAACCTTAATAGAACTTGCCACAGAACTGAAAGTATCACAATGATCTGCAAATGAGAAGATAGTGTTACAATGGGCCCAATTTGGTCCTCCTTCCAGAAGAAGGAAGTAATGTCATTTCACAACATCCCAGACTTCCTTGGAGTGAAAGTTAATCTTACTTTGTAGTCTGAAACATTCTTGAGATCACACATTCAACCGATTAACTCCATGTGTGGAGATAGGGGCTCCCGGCTAGTTTTGCTCTGAGGGGTAGTAGACAAATACGTCAGGAGGGTCCTAATTCAGGAAGGTATTGAAAAAACATGGACTATTGCCATTTCACATATTAAGAAATGACATTTGGATTAAGTAACTAGATCATGGTCACAGAGGAAATCTCTGGCAGAAATTAACCAAGTTCTCTTTAGTCCCAGTCAAGTGCTATAACCCCAAGACCACCTATATAGTATAGGCGTGTAACTACAGATGTTTTCCCACTGTATCTCACCACACAGAGGAAGCAATTTGAGAGCTGGGTTGGAGATGTGACTATTTGTCTCCCCATCACTTATGTGTGACTGGGAAAGCGTCCAGAAAGGAACACTTTTGGTTATCCACTGATGTGTTCTATTTTGGGGCTGCTTTTGTAGACTGATAGATTTGTGACAGTAGGCCACTGTTACGTATCATACTTGCATATTGCTATTGAACTATTTAGTAAAGAACATTACTGTCCAGTTAAAATTGTCCTTGTAATCTTCTTCACCCTCCAACAGTCGGTTCTGACAACCCAGGTCCCACTGTGCACCGCTGACTATACTGTCACAGCTTATAGTACCTTTCATGTGCTAAAACACTGTCTGCTCTCATTCAAATGCACGGTATTGTTAAGTAGAAAAGGGGCATGCACTGCCCACACCTAATCCATTTTAATGCCTGCAGAGTCTTCAGCACTTTCTTCTAGATGGGGCGTGATGGCCTGACTCCAGAGATCAGCACTGACTATGCAATTGCTTTTACTCCCAAAAACCAACCCAGAAGTAATTTAGAGGACATGCATACATTCTACTGTTTGGTTATATATATATGGAGATATACCTATCTCATAGAACTGGAAGGGACCCTGAAAGGTCACTGAGTCCAGCCCCACTAGCAGGACCAAGCACTGATTTTGCCCCAGATCCCTAAGTGGCCCCCTCAAGGACTGAACTCACAACCCTGGGTTTAGCAGGCCAATGCTCAAACCACTGAGCTATCCCTCCCTCGATTCTTATTTACTCTTCATGATTATACATTATTAGGTAATGATTTAATGTGTAGATAAACTGAACAAGTTGTTCTTGCATGTTCCACCATCCAAATAACAAAATATAAAAGATTTTATTTATCTAAACATTATAACTATATCTAAAATTGAAGTGATTTGTATTATACTTAAGGCCCTACTTAATTTGCGATATCGCAGAAACTGCAGATCCCACAATAGTGGGCTTCCATTGCAATTTTGGTGGCCCCACACACAATAAAGAACAGATGTTTTCTAACACTGTGGCTTTTACAACATATTTGATAGATTTTGCAACTTCCAGAAGTAAGGTAAACGTATTTTTTAGAGAAATGGTTTATCTTTCACAGTGACAGATATGGGACAAGTGTTGTTAAAGGGTGTTCTGTGCAATTGACCACAGGCAACACAAATAAAAGTTATGCAAATCAAATTTTAGCCAAGTATTCCACCACATTCACAACGGGTGGCACAAACATATAGGCAATCTAAAAATAGAATACAACTCTGTTAATTTTCTTTAACCACACATACCTTAACAATGCATAATAAAACCACAGAGCATGCATGAAGTTTCCACCTAAATGACAAGAAGTTGATTTAAAATTATACTGTCACAAGGTGACTCGCCCCTTTAGGAGAGATGGGGCCAGTCATACCTGTACTTTAATTAGTTAGCTGCTTCCCAGCCTGAGGTAGCAGGACTAAGGAGGGTCAGGTGATAGATTAATGGACATCTGGACCTTACAAAAGGACTGAATGAGATCCATCTGGAGCAAGAACCCATAGGGACTGCACAGGCTCCTGTGGAAAGCCCCAAAACAGGGCTCTGTACTAGAACAGGGAAAGACAAAGCACAGATCCAGCAAGGGGCTGAGAACAGTAAATCAGGGGAACAAGTCTGAGGGCCAAGTGCTCTATATCAGAGCAGGAAAAAGGACTCTCAAAGTAGCTCAGTAAGGGGCTGGGAACAGGTCCCAGAGGACAGGCTGAACAGAAGCCTTGAAGAGCAGAACCACCTTTTTGTTTGTTTGTGACATTTTACTTGGAGTTTTGCTACCCCGAAAGAGGTTTAGAACCTGGCCAGAGGACTAAACCACAGTGCCAGCACAGGCTGGTGTCTGGAAAACTGAGGAGAGCAACCTCAGGGAGGGAAACTGAGGTAGTGAAGGCCAGCTCCACACCACACAACCAATGGGGGGTGGGGTGAAGGAGAGGATGCCACTACAGGGCCGCTACACCCCATGACAGATTCACTGAAGTGAGATTGTTCAAAAATCCTGTCCTTGAGATAGAAAATAATGGAAATATAAGTTTGTATACATCATTGACACAAAAAATATTAAAGAGTGTTTCTTCTAATATTAAATATTAAAGGTTGTTTCTTCTAAATTTCAAAAAAAATCTCAAGCAAACTTTTTAAAAAGATGAATGGATGAAGACCTAAAGCTACTTATGCTGTGAGATTATTGAAGGACAACCTTGGAAAACAGCACACAGCCAAAGCAAGCAAGTATTTTGACTATCATCTGAAGAAGGGGAGGATTAACCCGCAATGTGCTGGAGCTACAATCCACTTGCCCCAAACTGCATCATCCCCAAACCATGCCTCCCACAGATAGCCTTGTTCTAACCCTTGGTGACAGCATGAATAGATGGAATTCTCAGCGGGTTTGTTGTGGTTTTTTGTTTGTTTGTTTGTTTGTATTGTCTCCACAAATTTCACCCTCTTTTCTCTCAAAGACCGTTTTTCCCTCCCAATAAGAAGAAAAATACTTAGGTACCTTTGACCAATTGATTCTCTTCATAGAGACCTCAGGTTTATACTTTTTCTTTTCCTTCATTCCATAAGGCAGGGATGCTGGAGCTCCTGGAGGAGGAGGTATGCCCCCGAAAGGCGGTGGTAATGGAGGGCCACCAAAAGGAGGCGGTGGTGGAGGTACACCTCCTCCAGGCAAAGGTGGTGGAGGTGGAGGTGGAGGTGGGATTCCACCAGGTAATGGAGGTGGTGGCGGTGGAGGTGATGAAGGAGAAGCCCCTGATGTAGGCTGACCAGCTGAAAGTAATGGACTCTGAAATTTAAGCAGGATGAAGTTTTTTGTTTTGTTTTTTAATTGCAAAAAATCTTTGATAAATAACTTATACTGACCAGGCTATTTCTATGTCATATCTATCTCTACTTCAGGGTAACAATAAACACAGCATTTCTCGGATATCTACAAGAACTCAGAAAAAATTGTTTTTAAAACCTACCGTATTTATGACAAGTAACTTTTACAATTTGTACTTTAACGTATAAGCATTTCCCAGCCCTACTAATGTCTAAGATGACCATATTTTCTCCCTATACTTAGCAGTGTTTTGCCTGAATCATTGGCAAATAATGACATTAATTGGCTTCTGCTATATCAATAAAAATGCTAGGTTACCTACCTTAATAAACAGTTGCTGCATATTACACCACTATAGATTGCTTGCAGTGAAATAGTCCTTGTAGCTAACATTTAAATGAGTATCTTACCATCTTCACTATCATCATGATTACATAAATATTCCCCCCCCTAAATCAGATCATCTAGGCATTCTAGGATGCCAAATAAACAAAAATCAACATTAATACTTACTAACACTAACCAGGTAGGGGGAGAGTTTCAAAGACAAAGGATACTCAGGCACCACATTCCCATTTAAAATGTGCCTCTTTATCCAACACTTCTCTTAGGCAAGTTTCCCCCGCCCCCCTCCCATTTTGCATTTGTCCAGGATCAGATAGCAAGTCACTAGGAGTGTCAGACTTAGAATTCAGAAACACATGGTTACCAACAGACCACTATTCCCCAACTTTTTCATAGTGGGTATAACTTTGGGATATTAAGAGAAATTGTTTAAAAGGAGGGGATCCCAATTGACAGTAGGGGAAAATAATGAAATACAGTTCTTGAAATGAATTAAACTTTAAAGCCTCTAATAAGAAAACGATTGAAGAAATTTGTTATATGCCATCACCATCCGCTGGATACCAATGAAAGCAGCAAAGAAACAAAGATGAAAACTAAACACTCACTTGACATGTATCCAGTAGGAATAAGAGGGTGGCCCTCTCCTACAAGCCTGGAAACTAGGGTATATAAACTGTGCTCAGGAGAGTTCACAGAATCATAGAACTGGAAGGGACCTCAAGAGGTTATCTAGTCCAGTCTCCTGCACTCAAGGCAGCAAGAAGATGAAGAATCAAAAGTGTGACCAACGCTCAGACCAGCTGTGTGGAAAGCACTCACCCCCATCCCAGGGTTAAGAGGATAACAAGAAGTGGTGAGATTTCATTTCAGAGGTATTTCCCCTTCTTTAATGTAAGCAACCATGGGTTATTTTGCTAAGTTTACACTCTCTAGTGAGATGTCAAGTATTTTAACAGTCTAAACATCTGCAAGTGATTAGTGCATCCACTCAGATATTTTTAAAATGCTAGTAATCCAGGAAGTACTAAAAGTCTGATTCATAAATTATCAGTAATGTAATGTTTTCATCTGATCTAGCATGTTTCAAGGTGCAAGCAAAGTTTTATCTTGTCCTCTGGTTTTTAAGCACTGCATAAAATATTTCTGTGCAACACTGATGATCACAGTTGATTCTCCTGAAACCTAAAGTCTAATATGTCAATATTTGGAAAGCCATGTGTACATGCAATAAATTGACATGACAGAAAAAAATGTACTCTGGATTATCAGCACCTGAGTGAGACCCTTATCTATAGAGCAAACCATTTGCTGTAATCAAGATTTGATGTGGCAATTTGTGAGGAAGGTCTATGGCTGATGAATGAAATCTGTGTAATACTATGCTTTAGCATGAAATCCTTTCTCTGCAACTTGACTTATAGCAAATATACTACTTTTATGGTTCCATGGACATAATAAATCAAGTTATGACACATACTAATACAAGAATAAAAGTATGTATACTTTAATTCTGACAAGATGATATATGTACTGTGTATGAATATATTGTAATAAGTATTTTCCTTCAGAAGAGACTTAGCACAGAGATTTTGACCACTTTCCGTGATTAAAGGTCCCATGACACTTGTGCAAAGGAAGAGATGTTCAACCAATTATGTTGCCCAAATTCAATTTGGGTAATTACATTCTGCTTTCCAAAATTCCACTCTAAAGTTACAAATGGAAAAACATGTTCCAATGTATAAAACATGCCTTTGTGGTACAGAAATGGATCCATAACATTTCTGCAGAACCAAGACTAGGTATATTAAGTTTAAATGACTCAATCATCCGTTTAGTAAATAAAAGGAATTAATCCAGATTATAACTAAATATAAACTAATATCCAGCAAACAGTAAAAATGTTATCTTAATGACATACAAAATATATTGTCAGTGAAAACCTCAAATTACTGTATAGCAGAATATTAGTACAGACTAACAGCATCAATTTTACCTAAAAGTTGTTGTCCCAAATAGTCAGACCGCATCTAATTCCAGAGATGATATACAGTTAAACTAAAGTAACAGTTACTCATAGCTCAGGGAGTGACTGAATTTAGTTTTATACCACAGTGAGTTTACAATCTCAAACAAGAAGCACCCTCAAGATGTCATTTAAGGCTGATTAAGTACAGGGAATCCACAAAGAATACGCTTACCAGATATAAAAATTTTATTAAAGCTAATGTTAAAAAATATTACATAGTACATAGGTTGGGGAAAGTGTGTCTGTATATCTGGGGATAGTGCTTAGATTATCCACAAATATAAAATTAGTTTTTTAAATGTTATATGCTACATAGAGTACATAATCAGCAATAACCCAAATTTAGGTGAATGGATACACTTAAGTATCCAGTTTAGATACAGTTTAGAAATTAGAATCCGAATACAGGGGTACATCACTCATGAAAAGTTGTACAGAGATTTGGTTGTGGAAAGCAAAATAGATCAATGGGTGGAGATTGTCCCAGTAATTTGAGAATTAGATTGGTTGTCCATTTAGAAAATACAATCCATGAGGAAAGTATTTATTACTTTCCTGACTGCGCTTCTCATCGGCACTCTAGCTCATCCCTCCTGGTATTGCCGATGTCCAGTGATGTGTTCTATATGGATGACCCTCGATCACCTGATGGCGTCAGACACCATGAGTTGCCGCATCAGCCGAGTGTAGCATTGACTGATTCTCAGCACTCGCTTGTTACTGGGGTCCCATGCACAAAAGGCTCTGACGGTGCATGTGTCTGGACCTGGTAACCCTTAGTTCTCAAGGTTTCGTTCAGAGGGGCATATTTCTCTACCTTTCGAGTTCTGGCATCATCGAGCTCCGGACGGGGTCCTGTTCTTGAACGGCACTGTGACATCCACCATGATGATCTTCTTCCGGTCCTCGTTGGTGAGGACGATGTCTGGTCGCAGTTGGCTGTCGGTTCTGGGAATTGAGGAATTCACGGCGACCTTCCCTGGGTGGTGGGATAGCTCTGATCAGACAATCTTGGATGGTGGGTTGTGTCGCAGCTGTCAAGCTCTCGAATGGGGCTTGCAGCTACACAAGATGTGGGGTAGCATCTCGTTGGCATAGCCGCACTTCCTGCATCACTTATTCCGACTCCCATGGTGGACGGCTCCGTTCAGTGGGATGCACTTGAGCCGGGCCCTGTGGATGAACTCCAGTTGGCAAATCGGGGGAAGCTGCCCCCGGGGAGGAAGTGGTTGCTGGCGTCCCACTTGCACGTCACCTTGAATGCCTTGCCCTGGTCCGGCTTCCGTTTCAGGTTTTCCACGTATTGGCAGCGGATGACATCCTTCAGGGTCCTCTCCAGCATGGGTCTAGCTCTCAGAGTAATGATAGCGTGATCTGTATTCTTCACCTGTGGTACCAGAAAACCCAGATCTTGGCGTTCCTCGCACCAAGTCCAGTGGCAACCGATATGCTTCTCCAGTCATCGCGTAGCATTGCGGCCACAAGTCCAGAGCAAAGCAAAGTCTCCCTGTCTCTTCCAATTTCACCTTCCAGTGAGCCACTCAGGTAGGTGGTGACATCTTGGCTGGAGGAGGTCCTGGCGATTCACTTCTTGACAGCATCCTGGAGAGCACTCTCTGCAAGGTTCCTCACCATGGTGTCCGGGCACATCAGAAGGCGTGAGTGATGATGGCAATGTCGCACAGATCACCCATTCGAGGGATATTGGTGCCGCCTTGTCTGTGCGAGATGTACACCAGTTCATTGCTGGCCCTCTGGGGAAGAAACATCCACTTCTTCACCAGCTGCCGGATGGTGCTCTCTGCCTTGTTCAGCGGTACCTTCGCCACAGCAGATCCCCTCAGGACGAATGAGATACGGGGGATCAGGAAGGTGTACAAGGCATTGACTTTCTGCCATGGTGCCGATAGGGAGGAGTCGATCCTGGCCACATCTCATAGGATCTACGTGATGGTATCCTCAGGTGTCTGCTGGACGTGGAAACCCGTTGGCGTACAAAGACGTTGGTATGCTTGCCTGTCCTCGAGGAAGATGATGGGTTCAGCCTGGATCTGACAAGACGTTGTCTGGACTGAATCCCTTCTTCTGCCATCGATATGCAGGGATTCACAATTCCTGGCATTGAAGCGGAGTCCCATCCAGTTGACAGCCTGACTGGTGATGGCAAGCATTTGTTGGAGACTCTTGGGGTTGTCTGCGATCAGGACCAGACCATCTGCATAGGCCAGGGTATTCACTCTGCTGTCATATAGATTGAAACCACCTAGACTGCTGGAGATCACTCGAATGAGCGGCTCCATGGCTAAGTTGAAAACGAAGGGGCTCAGGGGACAGCCTTGCTACATGCCGCTACCGATAGGAATTTTGGGCGTCTCTCCTTCCATAGAGCGGATGGTGCTGGTGCAGCCTTCATACTGTTCCCAGATCAGTTGGAGAAAGTTTTCAGGCATCCCAAACTCTCGCAGCGTGGCAAAAATGTGCTGGTGAGTCATCAATCCAAAAGCATTAGCCAGGTTAAGCCATGCTATGGCACATTGCCGCCGTGCCCTCCTGGCCATGTGGATGGCAGTCTGGAGGACAAAGTTGTGTTCGTAGCAGCCTTCACATGATATGATGCCCTTCTGGATGGAGCTGATGGCTCCTCCATTCACCGACCAGTCTGTGATCCTAGCCGTGAGGCAGCTGACATACAGTTTGTACATGGTGGAACAAAGAGAGATAGGTCTCCAGTTGTTGGGGTCGTCTTGCTCGCCTTTCTTGTAGATGAGCACCATCATAGACTTCTTCCAGGAGCTGGGAGTATGGTGGAACTGTTTCCATTTGTTGAAAATGGCAGTTAGTACCACATAACCGGGGGCTCATTTTTTCAGGAAGTTGTAGTGAATGCCATCTTTTCCCAGGGCTGTATTTTTGGTCTTTGTAAGTCTGGCCTCTACTGCCCATGATGTAAAGTCTTGTTCCAGATCCTCTGCACAGTCAACCTGGGGTAGGGAATAAAGGCACTCTGGACACTGCGCATCATTCTGAGCTACATGGTCAAACACCCCTTTGAAGTACGAGAATAGTCTCTCGGATGGGAATGCGCAGTAGGGTGAGGGCCCATCAAGGATCTCGCTCATAGCCTTAGGGCGGTTTGACCGGTAGAGCTTCTGAAACCTGGATGCTGCTGCTGGGTCGTAGTGACGCCTGATGTTCTTTCTCCTGGCTTCCTTCATGTTGTTGTGGTTCTGTCTGGATGCAGGAGCTATGTGCGCAGTCGGTGTGTTCTCCTGAGTTCCCTTCCTCCCAGATACGATTTCTGCAGACAGATCTTTAGTGAGTCTGTCTACAAGGAGGTCAAAGTCCTCAAAGGAGGCTGTCCTCGCCAACTCCTCCATCCAAGCGGCTTGCCATGGTGTGGCAGCACTCACCAGGAGCTGCTGCTGTTCTGGCTGCTCAATCTCCACAGTCTCGGGCTGGAAAACTGCTGTGGGATTAGCCTGCTGCCTTTTTCCCTCCCGGTGTGGAGAACTCCGTTCGGCCGGATCTTCTGGAATGAGGGCAGTGTCTTCCCTTACCAATTTTAGGGCAGCACTGGTCCTTTTAGGAAGGACAGTTTTAGAGGCAGCAGTACTGTCCCTTTTAGGGATGCGGTCTTGCTTGGGAGGGTCCTTCTGTGGATGCGTTCTGCCTGGGTGGACCATGGTGGAGTGTGAGACATTCCGGGGTTACCTGTGGGGGGCGGGGTGGCGCTGACTCTTCTGACGATGGCATTGTGCGGGACATACTGCGAGGAAGCACTAAGCCATCTAGAGAGGGAGTTGCCTTGCATAAGCTGCGAGGGAGCGCCGATCCTACTCTTGGCAGGGTCCAGCTTAGGGATTTTCGAGGCAGCGCTTACTCTTTCAATGGTAGTATCCAGGTGGGTGGTCCCAGGGGCAGGTAGTCCTTTCTTCAGTAGATGGTTGGACCAGCTTTTCACACTGTGGCTCTGGGGGAGTTGGTTGGGATGCAGTATCCAGAGTGTTTGGGGAGTCTGAAGCCGGAGCATGTAGTGTTTCTGCTTTTGGAGCAGAGATGGGGTGGCGGAAACATAGACTGGTAGAGTTGGACTCTTCCAATTTGAGATGTCCTTTGCAGGTGATTTGATGAGACTTACATTTCTTCTGCGTCTTGAAAGGCAGGTCGCAGAGGGCACACCGGAAGGCGATCCGCTTGCTATGGATTTTCTTGAGGTGTCTGCTGAGTCCGCCAATGTACTGGAATCTTCGGACCGGATAGCAGAAGGGGCAAAGGAGTACGTCCGTAGGGAGGGGATACTGGAGATAGATGCAATCATTCTCTTTTTCATCTCCCTCTGTTGGATGGGCTTCAATCATATCAGCGGATTCGCTAGATCGTTCACATTGCTCTGGGAGAGTAGTTTGGAGAGGTTCGGTTGGACAGACATCTAGTGAGATGTTGAGGTCCCACTGTGGGGTTTATGAGGGGAGGCTGGTTTTACCAGTTGGGGTACCTTCCCGCACAGCAGGACAATGACCAGCATAAGGATCCTGGGCAATGGAGGAAGTGGAAGAAGTTCTCCATCTAGCATCCTTCTCCTGAAGAGCAGGCGAGATGTTTGTCCTGGCTGTGATGTCCCAGAAGGCCGTCCTCGAGGTGCAAGATCTCCCTGCAGCAGAATCTCCACGGGTTTTCTTCAAGGAGGTTCTGCTTTTTCAATCGATGCTGCTCATCTGCGATGTCCTGGAAGCGCTGAGGGTCTTCTTAGAGGCTATTCCTGATGGGCATTCCGTGGAGCAGCAGCGGTCCGAGAAGCAGCTGAAGGTTTCTGTGGAATCGGCAATGGAGCGATCGTCTTCTCAATCTGCCCTGGAGTCTCCGAATGCAGCATAAAGATTTTCTTTTGAAGCAGTAGCAGCAGAATCCATCTTCAAAGCGGTAGTCTTCCTCAGGATAGCAAGACATGTCTTCTAGAAGGTGCACTTTCTGCCTCAGTAATTAAACTGATAACAACAGCTACGACGCTTGATCTTAGCCATAAATAAAATATATTGCAATATAAACTGATCAATCAGCCACCGTGATTAGTTTGTGTATATCTGTTTTTTGTTTTAATTTTCTGATCCAACAGGAAGGTTTGCTTGACATTATGTCCCATGGAAAAGTGTGCTTATTCACTCACGGGGGGAGGGAGGGAATTTCAGCTAGAATCTACATTTTAGCACTTATGGTAGGAACTTCTGTAAAATATACTTTAAAAATTATATTAAATTATTTTAAATAATTACAATTAGTGACTTTTTTGAATATAATTAGAAGAAAAAAAATTGTCATGAGTTCAAATTTCTCAAAACCTCATGACATTTTAGCCTCAATAAGCAAGCCAGCTATGTCAGGCTTGTCATACACTTACATTTGAGAAAATATATTATTTCCATTAATCTTGCCAACATGCTCAGAGACCATCTGATTGCCATATCTGGGGTCGGGAAGGAATTTTCCCCTCGGTCAGCCTGGCAGAGACCCTGGGGCTTTTTTTGCCTTCCTCTACAGCATGGGGCACAGATCACCTGCAGGTTTAAACAAGTGTAAATGGTGGATTCTCTGTAACTTGAAATCTTAAAACTTGATTTGAGGACTTCAGTAACTCAGCCGGTGGTTGTAGGTCTATTACAGGAGTGGGTGGGTGAGGTTCCGTGGTCTGCAGCGTGCAGGGGGTCAGACTACATGATCACAATGGTCCCTCCTGGCCTTAAAATCTGAGTCTATCCTGCATGCTCTTGTAGAACCAACTTATACACATTTGTCAAGTAACACCCTGTGTACTCTACTTTTAAAATCAATCTGAATTATTTAAAAGAAATTTTCAAATTGTCACCAGACACAATGCTCTTGGTGATAATTTTTCTTTCATTCCAACGATATAATTTTCTACTGTGGAACTCACCGTGACATGACAAAGTCTATATCTCACTTCATTACCTGGGTTCGTAGCTGTTGGATTTCTGTTTCAAGCTCTTTGATTTTCTCCTCTCGTTTCTGAAGTTCAGCCTGTGCCTCTTGTCGAGCCGTGAATTCTTCATCAAACTGCAATGATTACCACCATAAAATCATTCATCCATCTATGCTCACACTAAATACAGTAGTTTAAGGCTTTAAACAATAGGGTGAGTAAAGCAATAGAAGCATTTCTGGCTCATATTGCATGACCGATTGGAAAACTACAGAAAACACAATTCTTCTGGTCACTAAGAATTCACAACAATGTGTATAGATCCAGCTACACCACAAATTGTTGTTGTAAACTTGCAGAAAAGCTTTTTTCCCCCCAGCACTTTCCAAGTTGTAACCTTTTAAACACCTTTTGATCACTTTCATTTCCTCTGAAATGACATGAAGCTGAAATATTAAAAGTAACTTGAGTATTCTGGAATGTCATTACATACCATATTAAATATGGCCTATGGATAACCAGTTGCAATGGCCTATGGATAACCAATTCTAGTTATGAATGGGTGTAACAATTCTAAGGGGGACTTTTACATTCCAAGAAGTTTTTGTTTTGCTTTTTTTTAAAAAAAGCAATCTGACTGGAATAAGCTTTTGTTCTCACATAGATTCTAGGAACATTATGTTGTGTATTATTAAGTTACTGCAAGGTGCACTTTAATTTGCCCCACACCAGAAACAAAACAAGTTCTCGATTAGAATTAAAGTAATATATCTGAAGATAAGTATAATCTCTCATTGTTGAAGATTAACAATATTGCTTCAAACTGCAATCACTGCTGCAGATGGCATAGTTTAAAAGGAGTGACTTGCAGTCCTATACTTTTATATTTACAAAACTTAAAACTCATTGACAGAAGTAAATGGTGTAGAGCTGCATGTATGTTAGAAGAGTTGGGTTCTCAAGATAAATAAATTAAGAAAGATCTACATCCTGGGAGATTTTGAGGATATCTGAATACAGAGAAACAAGAAATGGAGATCTTCAATACATTCTTCCATGTCTAATCTGACAGATGAGGCCACTTTGCAGATTTGCAACTATATCCAAGCATTGGCACACTCTTGCTGAATATACAGTTAATATATAGTGAAGATACAGGTCTGCAGCTCATGATGTAATGTTTCCCCCAAATTTAATAAAGGTCATGTTCCAGGTACACATGATTTTTGGCCCCTACATGCCAGGAAGCAAGCAAAGCCCAGTCTGAAATATTACCATTTTCTAAATTTGGTACTGAAACTATTTCTACTCTAATGAAAGTTTTTATTTTGGCTTCCTTTAGTAAACTTTTTTAAATGATATCAAAATCCCTTAGGAGGAATTCTGTAAAGCTTTCTCCTTCAAAAATAAGAACGGAAAGACATAGCTCAGGAAAACATTCTACGACTCTCAAATAGTAGTAAAGCAACGCTGTGCACAGACAAGCATCCAAAGCATTTGTTAATTCGAGGGTTCCGACACCAACAGTGCTGTGTTTAACTCAGTGCTTAAGTAATATTAAGAGCACTGACAAGTGAATGAGAAGATCCATCACTCCACTTCCGTTTTAAGTTCATGTGTCCAATACATTCTAGAATATGCTGCATTTCAAATTAGGAGGATTCTGAGGCCAGGTCCATCAATCAATGTTGCTCTGGTCTATTTTATGTCCGGGACTTAGTATTTTCCTCACAAGACCCAAAAAGACATGATTGCTGGAAACTTTATAGGGCAATCATAATGCGTTTTTTATCAGTGTTTGATATACGTGAAGTAACTTTTGAGTTACTCAAAGGATACTCTGAAAGTGGAATGTCATGTGACAAAACTGAGAACGCAAAATTACTAAAAGGACTACTAAATTTTCTAAAGACAACCAACCAACCCAAGTGGAATGCTTCACATGGAAATAATTTTAAGGCCCGACAATCTACTCCTAATAATGAAAAGAAGGGCAAAATCATTTCTATTAGGTCTTTTTTATAACTTAATTGACATCTTTAGAAATAAATTAAATCACAAAGATTAACATTTAAGAAATACTTGTTCTGAGATAGCAGTGTAAGAATGCTTTTAGGATTGAATTGGAGTGCTCTCCTGACTATTTACTACCACTGAAGGAATGTAGGCATTTTGTTGCCATTATACAGATATGTACTGTCCACCCATAGAGTCAATAACAGTAAAGGATCCTGTACTTCGGTTTCCTATTGAAACTGATTTAAACTTTACCTTGCTGAAGTAGAAAGATATGGATCTAGACAGCCTTAAGAGAGAGCAATGAATTAAATTGCTAGACTTTTCCTATAATTAACTGTCGCTTCCTGTATTCTAAAGACAGTTAATTACAGGAAAACCTGAAAAAATTATCTGAATTTAGTCCAGCTCATGTTCATCTGAGTTTCATTCTCCAGAAAGAACATCATTGTACTTAATCCAGAAAGAATCATAGAATATCAGGGTTGGAAGGGACCTCAGGAAGTCATCCAGTCCAACTCCCTGCTCAAAGCAGGACCAATCCCCAAGCAAATTTTCGGCCCCGATCCCTAAATGGCCCACTCAAGGATTGAACTCACAACCCTGGGTTTAGCAGGCCAATGCTCAAACCACTGAGCTATCCCTCCCCAGGAAAGTGAAAAGAGAGAAAACAGCTTCAGCTAATCACAGTCTAACTTTCATGAGAAATAAGACTGAAAGTTCCATCATTTCCTTTATAACAAGGGAACTGACTGAAGACTAAAATTAGTAGATACACTTAAACACCTCTCAAAACTCCAAGGAACCTTCTAGTGCTTAAACAAGTGAAAGCAGAAGGAAAGAAAGCAATCTTTTCCACTACTTATATCGAAGTACAGTATATATTACATATTTGAAATAAAACATGCTGAACAACTCAATTACCCATCTCTATTCTTTCTGTATACACAGATAATATACTTGACAACACCCCCAAGAAAAAACAAGTATAGGATAAGCTCTACAATACATGAGATTTTTTTTCCTATTGTTGTCTGAAGCTAATGTACACTAGCAGCTAAGAACAGTAGACTTGATGTATCAAATCACTTCTGCAGTAAGGATACAAATTATGTAGTAATGCTGCCAAATATTGATCACAACAGCAAATCAGTTTCTCTATCTAAGCCGAAAGGTGGGAAAAGGTTTTTGATGCATGTTTTAATCAGAGATTTCCAGTTGTCTACATCTTAAATTATAATGAATTATGATCTTACCTTTTTGGAAAATTCTGCTGCTTTTTGTTCACTTTCTTCTACTTTTGCTTTGTCCACACATGCATCTAAAAGGACAATTACCAAGACAAAATTGGGTAAGACAGTAAGCGCTACTAAGTAATAAACAAATACACATATTTTCAAAGTACAATGAATTGCTACGGAAGCAAATGCCAGCGTTTCACCTCTGCATTTTTAGTCTTCCAGAGGACTAAATCTTTCTTGAACCCTTCCTCCTTTCCCTATGTCTCTTGAATAGACACACAGCTATAAAATTTCTTAGAAATCTGATGTTAATCCTATATGTTTTGCCTGTTGCTCAGAAAAGTGCATTTACTTTCCAATAATTACTTAAGTTGTAACATTCTCATACAAAGTACAGCAGTCTTTAACACACTAGATTTTATATGAGGTAATTTTTGCCCTTCTCATTTTCATTTGATTTTAAATGTAAATCAGTATGGAAATTCGCCCCTTTAATCAAGTTTTCTACATTAGTACAGCGATCCCTTTCTGCAGTTAGGCTGGAGAACGCCCCCTTTAACATATTGAGAACACTCCTTTAACATATGAAAGTTATATATGTTATGTTATTTTAAGTAAAGATTACCTTGAAGGCTTTTAAAAGCAAATTAGAACATATATTTTTATGATTAATTCCTAGCTGTTACAGAATATTTTTCAGTAGATCTCGAATCGCTGTACAAAGCAAATCACCATCATTATCCCCATTTTACAGACACAGAAGCTGAGGCACAGGGAGGTGAAGTGACTTGCCTATAGTCCTGATCCAGTGCCATATCCACTAGGCCCACTGCCTACCTCCATTATGGCTTAATGTTAATTTCCAATTAAATCTTTCCCTTTGTTGAGTGAGTTGATGTTTGTTTAAAAAAAAAAGAAAATCACTCAAACTTCCTTATTTTCTAGTATTAGAACGGAGAATTATTTCTCAAATTAAGATATGGTAGAACAGAAAAAAAAAATCCTCCTCTCCCCCGCTACATAACACTGGTAAATAAACTCCCAAAATATGAGAGCTTCTTAAAAGTCAATACTCTTTAATTACATGACTGAGGAACCAAAGTTCTCAGATTTGTGAATCGTCTAATTGCTTCAGGTTTGAAAACGAAAGTTTGATTTCTAATTCACTAGGTCAACAGAAAAAAAATCAATTAAGTGCATTAGCTACCCTGAATAGATTTTAAAACTACAAGAGATACAACAGGAAAATTGTCACCTTTGATTATTTTTCTGTAAAGTGCCTAGCACTCATTTGCTAGCTCAACTTCTTGATAAACGGAGCAAAAATATTTCATAGTTACAAGAAAATTTATTTAGGTTGTGACTCTATAGATAATCACAGTGGGAAGAGAGCAAATTTTTAATTAGCTTCCTACATCCCATGTCTAGCCTCTTAAATATTTAAGATTACAGGTTATCATTTCCATTCAGATTAATTACTAGCATCTGTTGATGTTAAGAGTGAGGAAATATTGGCTCCCCATGGGTCACAGGTTCTCCACTGCACAATGACAAAAAGGAAGAGCAGCAACTCTGTTGCATTCTCCTATATGGACCCAGACAATGTATTCTGTTCCCACAACATGCAGTTGAGGCTCCATGTCCTTTGGAGGACATGGGAGGAGGTAAAACAAGGATTTTGGTTTCTGAGAACCAGTAAATTTCTGCACAGTAATCTGCTCTAACAGCACTTCTGACAACCCCGCAATAGGGTGCAGGCGCTAGGAAACTGACATTGGCAGCATAGTAAGAAGAAAATAGAGCAGTCAGGTGGAGGGGAGTTGTTCACAGTTCTGCTCAAAGACAACACCCCCTATCACCTTCTTCACTGCACCTCACCATTGTCAAAATGAGAGGACTAACTTTGCAAGTATTAACTATATTTTTTAATGTATGTTTTCCCCTCCTGTGCATTTTTCACCACAGAATAGTAGCACATGAATCCAGGGCTCCACTTTGCTTGAAGTACTGGAGACGTTACTCACTTTGTGAGAACTCCAGTTACTACTAGAGTTCTTCAAGAAGTGTGTCCCTGTGGATGCTCCACCTCAGGTACACCTGTGTCCTGCTCCTTTGATCGAGATTTTTGGTAGTGCCCAGTCAGTCCAAGCATGTGCTCCACATATCCTCATGCCCCGCACCAAGGCTAAATGGGGCTGTGCACACAAACTGCCCTCAGTTCTTTCTCTACAGCTAAGTCCCCCCAGGGACATCCTGATGCAGAGGGGAAGAAGGGTAGGTAATGGAGCACCCACAGGGAGACATCTTGAAGAACTCCATTTACAAGGTGGGTAATCTCTTCTCCTTCTTTGAGTAGTGCCCCTGTAAATGTGCCATTCCAGGTGACTCTGAAGCACTACCCCCGCAAGGAGGTGGGAGGTTCAGACCAGAGTCCAGTACACAGGAGAGAGAACTAGACTGCCTACAGCAGAATCTGATCTTGCTGCTGGCACCAAGGCATAATGATTAGAGAAAATATTGACAGAGGACCAAGTTATCATTCTACCAATGTCTGCAATTGGTACATCCTTAAGTAAGGCTATAGATGTAGATACTGCTCTTGTGGAATGTAGTATCACTGTCAAAGGGGGTAGAGAACATGAGTTGCTCCCTCATGCTGAAGCGTGTAGGGAGCATATGCAAGCCAAATGTGCACTGTTACCAAAAATCTCTGATCAAGGGCACAGGCGCATCTGAAGTGAAGCACCCACAGTGACACTACTCAAAGAACAACTTCCATTATTATGACAGATACCTGAAGTACGATTAGGCCCATTTGCTGGTATAACCAACTTAAAAACTTCATATGGGGCACATGAACAACATTCCCTTACATATAAATTTCAACTCCACTAATGATTTGATCATCTAAAATCTGAAGTTTGGGACTATTCTTACATAATATAACAAAAGTGTGTTCATTTTTACGCTAATGTGAACAATGCAACTCAAATGTGATCAATTGAAGACTATCATAACTAGCCTGGGGAGGATTAGATTTTTATTGGTAAAGTTGATTTCACCATACACAGAAACCCATATTCTACCCTATTCCGTATCCAGCTCCTGTCCCCCATGCCAAACTCCTCACCCTTCTGCATTCTGGATTCTAGTCAGGCTAGTTCCTTTACCTCCATTCCACCTGGGTGTCACCAGGTGGTTATGGAGAATGCAGGCGAGACTGTTGCCCTGGTCTCCGTTTCAGTTCCTGATGAGTATCAGCAATTGCACACATCCCACACAGCCCTACAATCAAGTCAGTCTCTCTAGACCAATAAATATTTAACTAGTTATTGATACTAAGTGGAACAGTATCAATTTGGGGTATGCATCCCAGAATAGCTATTAGCCCGGTGGTTAGGACATTCACTTCGGATTTGGTAAACCCAGATTCAAGTCCCTGCTCCCAATCAGGGAGAATAAGGACATAAACGTGAGTCTCCCACATCCAGGTGAGTGTCCTAACTATTGGACTACTAGCTATTCTGGGGTGGTCTCTATCCCTCTCCTGATTGTTGTTGTTTTTTTTCCTCTCTCTCTTTTTTTGTGAAAACTGTTGAAACATCTTGATTTCTTACTGATGCAGAATGAAAACAAATACCAAAACCTCAAAAGTTTTCACAAAACAGATTTTCTATTTTCCAGCCAGTTCTAATTATAATCTAGGTGGCGCTTCGACCATTGCGCTCAATAAAACAATCTAACTTTCCAGGCATATCTGCCTGAACAGTCTATGCAATATATTTTCACTGTAAAATGTGTTGCTGTTCTAGAAGAATATGATTACAAGCTATACAATGGAGCTCTCAACTTCTAGAAAA
Organism: Emys orbicularis; assembly: GCF_028017835.1. Taxonomy (NCBI): domain Eukaryota; kingdom Metazoa; phylum Chordata; order Testudines; family Emydidae; genus Emys; species Emys orbicularis. The sequence continues at coordinate 37,024,474 of NC_088691.1, read as the reverse complement.
TTTGAGTTCATTCCCAAAACCACATATTAAAAGTTACAGAGTTCTGTTTTTGGAGTATGAAGAGAACACTTACCTTTAAAAATATTTATTTTTCTAAAATACAAAGAAACCAAAGAAGACAAGTTACTTCAGTTTTACATACCAATAAGGTGGGTAAAGTCTACATCCAATCTTCCTCTACATTTAAAATCTGGGTCCATACCACTGCAGTGCAGTACTATCTGTGAAATGCATTCTTCAATTATCTTGTAATACTGAGTTCTGATGATAGAAAAATACACATCAATGTATTTTTAATATAATGGAAACAGGGCATATAATTTATGGAACAGAGAAAAAAGGTTAATTATAACTTCTAATACCTGAATTATAAAATTGTCAGAAGAAAAGACTGGGGAAAAAAAGGCCTTGTGTGTACATTGTCTATTAAATTGCTACTGTCATTCTCATAAAGAGATGTATGAAATAAAAATCCAAAGTTTAGATCTCTGAAAAATGAAGTAATATTTTTAAACCCAACATGGCAGTTCACATGGTCCATGTTCTAGTTTCATTTCTGTCTCCTGGATCTCTGTTCAGATTCTTGTTTTGCAGTTGGTATCTCACTTTCTTTACACTTTGGAAAATAAAATGATAGGTACCCTATTTTGTCCTTCCCACCTCCTTCATTACCACTTTTGGTCATTAATTGGCAACCAACAGCACTACACCCACACACACAACTAATTCTTATTTCTAACATTTCTAAATATAAATCTAAAAATGCTGTCAGCTACCAAATATGAAAAAAGATTGGGTATTAAGTCATTTTATGGGGTTAAGCCCTCTTACATTTTTAAACTACTTTAATTCCTTAAAGAAGCCTAAGATATGATGTCATGTTAAGAAGCTAAAAACAAACAAATCATTTGAAATCCACACAGCATTTAAGTGACTCCAAATGAAGGATGGAACTATATACTGACTCAATCTGTAGCAGCTGTGCAAGAACACACTTTTTCAGACTGATAAAAATATAAGGTCAAAAGAGAAGTTAAATTTGAAAAGATTTTCAGGATTTATCTTTGGACATTACCTTTTTAGAACTTGTATTTTTGAATCCAAGAAAACTGATATGTGATTTCTGACCATTGCTCTTTTATTTCTTAACATTGTTTTTTAATGTAAGTTTACACAAGATTTAAAAAAAATGGAGTTTGGCTCCCTAAATCCATGTTTAGGCAACCAAAACAACTGACCAGTCTACAGCTACTCTGAAGCACCTGGCATTGGCCATTGTCAGGAGACAGGATACTGGGCAAGAGAAACCTTTGGTCTGACCTTGTATGTACATTCTTATGTTCTTAACTCTCACTGTGTACGTCTTATTTCCTTAGCTTAGTGTGAGTTGTTTCAATATGACACCAGCTGAATGTGGAGATTTGCAGTATTTCACTTCTCTTCCCTCATCCATATACCATATGTAAGAGAGTACTGCATCTTTACTACTGGATTTTCTAAATTCTATTTGGAGGACAGACTTACTTCTTAACTCTCCCATTATGTTTCAATTATTAGCTTTGTTTAATTTATTTTTTTTTCTTGTAACCATGTATTTATGAGCCATATGTTTTTAAAAAAGCATTTTAACTTAAACTTAATAGCCATACTAATGGAGCTAATAGAAGCAATGTAACATATGCCCACTAGACTAACATTTCTTAGATAGGTAGCGAAGGGCTGACCAAGTGTTGTTACAGTTCTTCTAGATACAGTACAACCTCAGTTACCCAATCTCGATTTTCTGAAACATGGACATGCCTCCCAATACTACTCACACTGAAATAAAAACTGATTTGAATGTCAAGTGTCCTATGACATTAAGTTCATATTAGTTATACTCTGTACTCTGTACATTAAACTATTGCCATCAAACTATTGTCTAAAATTTAGGGCATTTTGGGGGCAAATTACTGTAACTATTTCAGTCCTTAAATCATTTAAATTTCACCTGGAAGTTAATAGGATTACAATGAACTTTCTCAGCCCAGCTGAGAAAAAAACCACGTCATAATGTAATTCAAGACTAATACATATGCACAAGGTCAAATTAAGATTAAAGAAGCAATCTTAATTCTGCTATTATCTAGTTTGAGTGATGGACTTTAATTCTTTTAATAGTTTTTTTTCTGTGTAATTTCCCAGTATTTAAAACTCTGTGTGGGTCATGATCAGATTCTGAACCATACATGTTTGGTACATTCCACCTGCAAAGCAGTGTGGCTAAAAGGATTAGACCTGGAACCAGGGCTGGCTCCAGGCACCAGCCGAGCAAGGTTGTGCTTGGGGCGGCAGATTTTAAGGGGCGGGCTTCCCTCCAATCCTTTTTTTTTTTTTTTGCTTCGCCGCTCCACAGGTTTTTCTTCTTTTTGGTTCGCCGCTCCGGCCGCCCTGTAGGGGGCAGCAGTGCAGAGGAGGGAAGCGTCCTGCTGGGAGCGGGCTGCGCGCTCCATCTGCCCCAGCCGGTGCCAGGTCTGCAGCAAGCCCGGCAGGGCAGCCCGCGTCCTTCCCTGCCCGCCGACCAGAGCGGCACGGAGCCCTCCCGGCAGGCGGCACGGCTGGACGGGCCGCGTGGCGAGTGCCCCGCTGAAGGACGCCCTGGCCGCCCCCCATTCCTTCCCCCCCCCCCCAGCCACGGCACGCACTCCGCTGCCCGGGGCACGTCTGCAGCGCAGGGAGTCCCCCTGCACCCTGGCTCCGGCCGCCCCGCACGGGTTTTTTTGTTGTTTTTTTATTTTGCTTCGCCACTCCGGCCGCCCCACAGGAACAGTCATATTGTAGACCAAGTTCTATTGCAGCTCCACCAGATGTGACTCACTCAACCTATTTTTAAATAGGAGGAATATATGTGCCTGCAGCCTAATTAAGGGGATATGAGGTCTTGCTCAAAAATAGGCGCTTCTGAAGTGAACACAATCATTGACACTAGTCAGTGGAAAGTATCCTTCTGGATCCCAGCCAGGCACACCTTCCTCAAAACCAAAGGAAACAGCATTGCTGCTTTCACTCTATGTCCTCTGTCTGGAGCTCTTGCTCTGTGCCCTCCAAACAGGAAGCTGAGTGGAGCTTGGGAGCATGATCACTGTAGCAGGGATGTAAAAATTCCCTAGCATTGGAGCACACTCAGCAAAGATGGAATGTTAGAGATTTTAACAGCAAGCCTCTAGCAAACATCGATGGAGCATGTGCAAGTGGCTACTTCCAGAGTCTGTTAAACTTGGCCTATTCTAGAGGGATTTTCATGGGGAAAGCAAAAAGTCTGTTCCTGACCCCAGGGCCACAACTCTGTTCCAAATCAAGAACACATTAGAGCTTCTCAAAGAAACATTTTTCCTTTTGGTTTGGTTGGTTTTAACATTGGTTGCCAAAACAACCTATTTTTTAACCCTAACCTGATTCCCAGAAGTAGTTAAATAGTTTTGCTGGAAAACTTAGTTGAAAAGTCAGTTAATGACAAAATCCCAGAAGGGAAAATTTCAGCTTGAACAGTGGAAGTTTTGCAAACTTTATGAGCAACTGGAAATGGGCTCATAATTTTGAAAATGCAGATTACTAACTATTATCACCTAAGGTAAAACTAGTAAGTTTTTAAGGATCACTATTTGCTGTGATTGGTTGTCAGCCTTTATTAGCAACAGTACAAGTACATGATCAGTTACAACATGTTAATTTCTCAGAAACTGTACTGTGAGCACACAGTTCTCTATTGTAACTTCTGTAATCTCTCTGTGCTGACGAACCGTTTTTAAAATTTTAAACTTGTTTATCAGCAACAAATGTTACACCTCAACTTCACACTCCATTTAGTTGAACCAGAAAAATCATCTCAAGTCTAACTGAAGGAAATATTGCAAAAAGAAAAGAAAATGGAGCTGTCACACTAGTTAAAAAAAAAAAAAAAAAGTTTAGGGAAATTTAAAAAAAAACCTCTTCCAATAACTTCTCTCTCTCATCCTTACCAACCAATTCCCTGTATTTTCTCTACAAACTAGAAAAGCCCCCGTTACCTGGAATAACTGACATGTATTTGTAGTTGTATGATTTAACAATATGAAAACACCAATTCTCCTGCCTGATTCAGTATTATGCTAGGCACTTGATATATAAGTAATAACAGCTTACACTCTAAGGACGCAATATACAGTTGAAAGGGGATGGAGATGCATTGAAATAAAAACATGTACAAAAAACGTGTTGTAGATTTTCTGAAGACAAGAACCTTTCTGCCCTGTAGGTAGAAAAGTAAGGAATAATTCAATGAGTTAAGAGATACAGAAGAAGAAAAAGCACAAGGAACTCAAAAATAAAACCATCCTTCTGTCTACTATAATGAAACTCTTCCCTTTAAATAAGGGTACAAAGACAACTTGTGTTGAGCAGTTCACCCTAGATTATAAAATAATCATATGTTTAAGATCCATTTTGTTAATAGTTCAGCTTGCGTTACCCTACCACTTGGACACCTGATATTAAAAGCAAAAAGAACAGCTAGAGTTAACTCTTACCGGACGTAATAATCATTCCTGACCAGTAGTAAGTGTTGCAATATTGAGAGGAAATAGTTTTCAGAAGCCGTGTCCTTCAGCATGTTATACAGCAGATGGTATACTTCATTCATATCAGTGCAAAGATTGTTAAGGAAATGCCAAATGACTGAAATGAACATGTCCATATTGTAAGGAATACACTTGAACGGTTCTAATTAAATGCTATTGCCTTCTAAACAATCCCCCTCATTAAAACATTTCCATTTTTTCCAGCTACAGCTAACCAAAATTATTTCACTGTGTTCATCACTAGAAAGTAAACAAAATTGGCACAAGATCTGCCATATAAGGCTCTAATCCTTCAACTCAGTGTTCATGGGGACTGATGGGCCCACAGACAGCCCCAATGAACTCAATGAGCTTCATGTAGGCTCAGCAATATACCTACACTATTTGTTACCAGGGCCTGAGGTATTTTCCATTTTCCCACCAATTAACACATTATACTTTTACATGAATCAAGATCAATAATGGTGCAAACATTTTGAAATCATTAAGAGTTGAGGTTCTGTGATTAATTCATACAAGAAATGAATTTGGCATTTTAATTTAAGAGAGTGGAACAAAATTAGATAATATAGGTTATAAATATTGATTACATGTTTCATGTCTGTTTGGGAAAATTATACTTATTTTGTCTACTCATTATTATATCCAAGGAATCTGGAGATTTTTTTCTATCAAGTTTTCATCTCATGGTGGTCCAGAAAGTTGACAAACAAAATATCAGTTAATGTACAGGTATGACAATGTGAAAGATTTAACTGATAAGAAAAGCTGTTACTGAGTCAATATCCACTAAAATGAACGGGACAGTTTACATCTTGAAGGCACAGTTCTCTGCTTTCTGCAGACTCACGTAGTCCTCCTGGCATTGGTTACACTCATTATACATTTGTGAAGTTTTCTTCACCATCTTAGCAGCTTAAAAAAGGGCTGAGATTCTGAAGAACAACACAGTAATGGAAGGGGTGCCAGTTCACCATACCAATCCCATGTGACACATGCAAGTAAATTTTGGTGTGGCACATGTTGGAAAGGTGTAACAGAATTATGGTACACAGGATAGATTTCCTTCTGTTTGGCACTCGACCAACCGTGACCATTTATTTTGAATCAATGCTGCCATGACTAGTTCTGCAATTGGTACACTCAAGCCAACCAGCAAGTCAGGGGATGGGACTTAGACTCATAAGTAAGGACAACACAGAGCAGATGGGAGGTTGTTTAGTTGCAGATCTCTATCAGTCATTTAATTCGCTATTTTTTCTTTTTTTTTATTTTTCTTTACAATACATAATTCAGACTCCCATGTGAACATTTGGATCTGTATACACAGCAGGACTGAAATACAAACAAGTTTCAAAGTTGGAATTTAATGACACTATGGTGCATGTTCGCCATTCAATTGTATTTGAAATATGGGGGTCTGAGCTCACATCAATGTTTGTCGACAATGGAAGCCTCATGACATGGTGATTTCCAAGGGTTAATTTCTATGAGCATGAATAGGGAAATAACTGGGAGCATTTCCCTTATCTAGGGCCAGACAGTGATATCTAATGCTCAGCTTTGTTAGCTAGAATGTTGGACTTATACAGATGTGTGTGGCTGTCTCTGTAGCAGACAGCATCTCTGATGGTAAATAAGGTAAGTAAGCCGATATCCCATACCCATGCTTAGAGAAGGAATGGAGGGGGGGCTTGCTCAAGTATTTTGTCACATTAGTTATGGGGGTCAAGCTTCATTTTTAGAATATGTATGAAGCATCCCAACAGCTCCCACAGAGAAAGGCTCAAAGAAAGATCTGGAGTTAAAAGGAGAATGTTCTTAAGCAGCTTTGGCATGGCAGTAGTTAGGCCTAGGAATTTCTGGTACTTCTGGAACTTCTGGATTTGAGTTAACTTTTTTCATTCCAGATGAAACTGAAATTTTCCATAAAGCTGCAAACTAAATGCCTGTTTCTGATCTCACACCAGTTTTACATAGGTACACCTTCAATTGATTTACCCAAGTGCAGCTGAAAAATCAAACGCAGAGTCTTTAGCCACATACCCATGTGATGTGTTTATTGGCATCAACTAGAAAGGGGCAAGAATATGGTTGGCAGTTTGGAACACAAGGTTATGAACATCCCCATATCACACACAACCTGTCTATCACACATTATACCAGTGCAAGTCAGATAAGATCTGTGTGTAAATGTTAAAGGATATGCCTGAAGTTCAGGAGTGCATACCATGTTATTAAACCCACTAAAGAATTTTGCTTTTGTACAAATGAATTCATTAGCTAATAAAAGTGCAGCTTACTATGTACACAAAACACCCCCTGAATACCGCAAAAAAAATAGTGTTTGGCTTCATGAACTGAATTACATCATTTTTCCTAATTTTATACTGTCTTAATTTATAAGAATCATTACCTGACAGAGCAAAATTACTGGTTTAATGAAAGGTCCTTTTTCATGAAAGATTACTTTCCCTCAATGACTTGTAAACTAACATGCATTTAAGTGATTGGCATATTTATTTAACACTTTTTCAAATTAAAAGTTACCTGGACATAAATCTACCTGAAACATACATACCCTAGAGACCATAATTTAACTGTGGCAACCAATCAATTTAACCTAGAATATTTTATTACATATTTACAGAGAATATACATAAAAATTAAAATAAATTAGTGAGTTTTTAAAAGGATATTCCATTTCAGCTCTGATGTCATTGAGACGATGTGACAATTCAATTAAGTCGTCTTCTTTGTTTTCATCAAACACTTTCAACTGAATATCGAGTTCTTCATTTTCTTTCTCTTTTAGGTCCTAGTTTTCAAAAGGCACATTTCAAACATTTCCATATCACTTTTTTCATCCTTTTTTAAGCAGAATTTTTTCCTTCAGTAAATATGTTAGTATAAGATAGAATTGACCAGAAGATCAATTAAACTTTGTTTAAAAAAAAAAAAAAAAAACCCAGGTTACAGCTCATTGTCTGATTCTGGAGAAGATATTATGGCAAGAATACTGCTTCTCCTTCTCTACTCCTTATGTGTGTTTTAGACAGGAGATTTTCTTTAAGGTTTCAGGAGATTAATACCTGTAAACTAATTGCTAATGCTTTCATTTTTAACACACTGGTTCAAGCAAGGAAACAGTATTACATGGCACCTAAAGGAAGCATGCGGTTAAGACAATTGTATATGTCCCTTGGACAAATATTGATAAGAACAAACAACATTAATAGAGAAAAACATACTGATATATTCAAGCACAACAGTTCCAAGTATGGCAGGAGCTTTTTATTTTATTTTTGTTTTTATATACAAACATTATTGCTGTAGGATTACAAAAAAAGTATAATAAAAAATAAGGAGTTTTTTGTGTGTGTGTTTTAAGTTTTACAGTTCCAAAACAAGGTAGCTTGACTTCCTGTGGGTACTTCTTGAAACCCATAAAATAGTTTTCCCCTCAAACTGATGTTTAATTACTACCTAAGAACTCAGTCATTGATTTTTATTTTTATTTTTTGGTTATATATTAATGCACATGCACCACAAATATGTAACTTTTTTTTCTTCCTAACTCAAAACTTTCACAGCATGCCACACTAGAGATTGTTGGGATTAATATATCACCTTGATTGTCTTTTATTATGTCTCAATTCAACTTGCAGTTTTCAAAAGCCATTCAATAATCACAAGTGGGGAATATTCAAAGATGGTGAAGAAGACAAAGAGTAAGATGACCTAAAAGGAAAATGTGAGCAATGTGGAGTCTACAGTTAGGCAGATGAAACAGACCTGACCGAGATGAATAATGATACTTCTGTTGCTACCACAAATATTATATAGTAAATTCAAGGCTTTGATTAAGCTATTTCACTGTGGCCATAAGAACCGACCTCTCAAACACTCTTGTAAAAACAACTTCTGTAATTAAGCACTTATAGATTTGAGGTACAATTTTCAAAAGGATTTAATGTCTTAGGAGTCTAACTTGCTTTGGGAGTAATTTACACTGACTTTTTAAAAGCTGAAGTGCCTAAATCACTTTTAAAAACAGGACCTAGAAGCCTAAATCATTCCGATGCTTTAGAAAATGTTATACATGCTTTTCTTTATTACTATCTAGCCACTCAGAATATATGTATTTAATTCATTTGTTGAAGATATAACATTTGCAATCACTGTTACACAATTTTATTTGTCTGATGACATCTCAGTTAAATACTAGACAATTCTTCACATCAGTGAAGAATTTTTTTTTGATTATATACTGCTATGATAATGGTTTATCTCTTATCACTGGAATTCTCAGAAATAATAAACTCCTGCCAATGTCATAATTTCTATAAAACTATATTTCATAATGATTCTTTCAAGATTCATAACCTGACTCACAGCAATGACCATCTTCAAATCAGGCCAAGTCTTGCATGATCAAAGCAGAAGACTTGTTAATCTCAAATTTTTCCTTCTCAGTCACTACACTAAGGTCTTAGATAGGACTTCCCTATTATTTGAAAAAATAGTATTAATTGTGTCCACATGCTCAGTTCTCTGTTTCTATGTTGTCTATGCTGGAAGAAGGACAGGAGATGCTGGCTGTGGTTGAATTAGGCTGCAACTTTATTCTTAAATGTCTGGTAGTACCTGGCAGATAAAAGCATAGTGTACAGGTATTTCCATAATCATTTCAATATATCCCTGACAAGCCTTCCATAAGCCCTCCCCCTTACACATCCTGGTTCCTGGCCACCCTGCCGCTGGGACCTCACCATCTTCCCTCCGAAATCAGCATTAGCGGGGTGGGGGCTATAACAAGGGGGGCTGGCTCCCGCGGTCATTGCAGCCAAACTCCCCATTTCCACTCCTTTAAAGGAATACCTCCTTTAAATCCTTTACCAATCCATTCTTTCTGATCACTATATCCCTTCTTTACAGAGTACCTACATTGGACATCAGCCCCACATCTACATGATGAGTTGCGACATCATAGCCTAACTCCTGTTTCTCACTTTGGCCAGTCTGGCAGTGAGGGGAAAATTTCTTCCCAGTCCCCTGAGAAATGAGCAACTAGCATAAAATGCCCACAGCAGATCCTAACAAAACCCAGTACTTCAGGTGTGAGGGGTGGGGGGTGAATGCTGCTTTGTCTGGTCCATGGAAAAGATGGGTTTTCCTGCACTGACATGAACCTATACTGTTCCCTCTGCCTTCCAATGGGGATGGGTCAGTTTAACAAGCTAACCCGGTCTGCAGCAGAAAGGCACGCCCTGGCTCCCTCACCCTTAAAGGAGCGCACACTTTTTCCAACCAGCCAGATAACAGCTCCTACATCACTTAACATGCAATGAGGTAATTTGTGCATAATTTATGGCAACACTGATATTTATATAGAATTTCATGACAATACTGAACTACAATTAACATTAAAAATAGTTGCGGATCAATCGAGACATCTAGATAGACTTATGTGGTTAATAATTAAATCACACAGTGTTTTAATATCATGTGCTGCAAAGAGCCACATGAGACATATTAAAAGCCACTTGTGGCTCCCGAGCCTCAGTCTGAGTATCACTGACCTACTGTGTTTTAACTTTGCACACACTGCTTATTGCCTCCCAAACCTCTCCGAGAATAATATTTGTCCTATGTTGCATGGTATGCTGAGGTATCAATACCTTTTCCCATGAGTTTTATTTTAGGAGAATATATATATATGGTTTATCACAGGGGTCGGCAACCTTTCGGAAGTGGTGTGCCGAGTCTTCATTTATTCACTCTAATTTAAGGTTTTGCGTGCCAGTCATACATTTTAGCGTTTTTAGAAGGTCTCTTTCCATAAGTCTATAATATATAACTAAACTATTGTTGTATGTAAAGTAAATAAGGTTTTTAAAATGTTTAAGAAGCTTCATTTAAAATTAAATTAAAATACAGAGTCCCCCCGACCAGTGGCCAGGACCCGGGCAGTGTGAGTGCCACTGAAAATCAGCTCGCGTGCCACCTTCGGCACATGGGCCATAGGTTGCCTACCCCTGGTTTATCGTATTTTCATTAGCCTTTATTTTCAACTAATTTTTTAGATTTCTGGCAGGTATTGAGCCTGGTAATTATAAATTCCCTTTAGTCTCAATGTGGAGTTTTCACTTTTGGGTAATGTAGTGTAGTACGAAGCAAATACTACAGGTTTGACCGGACATTGGTCCTCTTAAGGCCAGAAACAAATGCTCTATTATCTGTCTCTCACATAAGCATTCCTCATTTTATTAAATGCAGAGGCTAGTGCCTGTCTACACTAACAACCTTTCATACTACTATTGTTTGGGGAATTTCATTGCTCAGCTCAACACATTTTAAAATCAAAATTATGGCAGGCATAAACTAACCCTGGTGAAGAATTATATCAGATTACCCCAGAAAAGCATTTTCCAGATAGTCATTGACTTGATATTGTTAAGGTTTAACATCTACTCAATGCAGAACATTCCCATATAAAAAGAAAAAAAAACTTTAAAATGAAATTTTGTCCGATCACCATTAATACGCAGTTTTATCACACCCAAACCACTACAAATTTATCCAGACCTCAATTTCTGTTGCATATGAAATGTAATATCACATTTGACTTCAGTTGTCAGTCAGCTGTCAAATCTCATAAGTAAAACAGATCCTCAGGGTTTTGTTGTGAGACAGTATTTATATATTACATTAATTTAATCATTATTAATTTCTTAGTGCATATGTAAATAGTTTCTGCGTATCAGTTGCAAAAATTAAACCCTGAGATGTTAACATATTAAAAATTCACACAAATCAAATAAATACACTTTACGTTTATCCTTAAAAGGAGGGGAATTTGTGTGGTTACAAAAACTATGGACATTTGTTACACTATTGGTACATTTTAACTAGGTTTTACAATTACATTAAGCTGTACACATTCAAAGTGCACTTGTGACACATACAGTATCCCTATTTTTCAGTATTAGCATTTTCACACAATGTTTTATGCCTTGGGACCAACGTAAGAGGACTATTTAATATAAGCAAAACGCTGTAACTCCACACACACACACACACACACACACAGTTTTTCACCTACTCTAACTACAGTAACCTAAAAAGAGTCAGATTCGCAGCAGGAGAGTAACTGATGGATAAGAATCTAGGTAGATTTTCTCCCAATAAAATAAATTATACGTGGCAGTTTTCATTTCTTCCAATACAAATACTGTATTCTCTATGAAGATCTTCTTTCAAGAAACAAAGCTTCAGACATTTCTATAAATCTGAGACATAACGAATTAAGATAAAATCTACAGAACAAGAAGAAACTATGAAAATATACATTTTAAATAAATATGCAGGTGTTCCCTGTTTATATCCAGAATGGAGAAATCCAGAGTGCCAGATGCAGAAGAATATGACATAAATAGGCACAAAGATACCCATAAGATTCTAATTTCAGAAACTGTCTATTTATGATGGTGAACCTAATTTAAAATATCTTCTGAACACAGTTCAAAGGCAATAATCTTCCTGGCGAATGTGCAATGAACTCCAAGAAGCTGCCATGCAAATCTCAGCTGGTGTAACTTGACCCGAGGCTGGCTACTGTCCCTGCCTCAGCTCTGGTTGAATGAGCTTTAATTTGTGCCTCAAGCATCAGTCCAAAGGAATAACACATAGAAATGCAGGAAACAAGTTATTTCAATATTGTTCCTTTGGAAATAGAGTCATTTCATCAGGTAGTGTCAAAAGAAAAAAAATTATAGCTCTTCTAAATGCAAAGTAACTTCCAAGGGAGCAGATCCAGTTTATGTCATGTTTCAACTGAGATGAAAGCAGAAGAAAGATGTTGGCAGGGGGACCGATTTATTACTATGGCTCTCCATCGATACCTTTGGAAGGACTTATGCAATATTAAACGGCCTTTGAAGAGCTGAGAAGCCAGTAATGCTTGTAGTTAATTGTGTAAAATAAAATTATGGTCATAATCTACCCACAAATCTGCTTTATATATAGTGGCCTTGGTACCATCAGAGACATTTACCATGGAGCAATACAATGTCAAATCGCTAAAAACAAATAGAAGTCCAAGCAATGATGATAAATTAAAGCTTGATTTAAAAGCGTGCCCAGTTCTCACACATCTGAATGGTGGAGTCAAGAAATTCCACAAGAGAGAAAATGCATGTCCAGGACTTGGCACCAGAAGATGCCATCTGATCCTGATATTTTCCACAAATATAATCACAGCTGAATGTAGAGATCAACCTTAACTACTCTCAATTAAAAGTCATTCCACGTTTGTATGCCAACATAATTAATGATGCTTTAAAGTTAAAATATAATTTAATCTGGAGCCAAAGAGGATCTTTCAGGTCTGGTGTAAAGTGATGGGAGATTTTCGTCCTAATGACATCCCTTTTTATCGAGTTCTACAGAAACTGGAGTTAATTTCAGAAGCTTAGTGGGAAAACCGTTAATAATGAACCCACATCAATTCAACTTGACCAAGGTATGAACAAGCATTTTCATACTGAATACTAGTTTTAGCCTAGAAATGCGCTTATGGTAATGTATATCTTTCTTATGACATTGGCATACATTAAGCTATTTCAAGATAACTGATCATAATTGTAGCTTACTATGCTAGGAACAAGCTTGATCCATCAAAAGATCAGTAAACAAGAAACAACATGAAAAATTGCATCAAAATCATCTGCCCTTTCTGCCTAGAACTCCAAGCTTTGATCTTAATAAGATAAAACGTTACGCTCTGATCGACAGCAAGATTTTTTACTAAAAAAATGGTGTATTACCTACTCTCAGATGACATTGAATCAAGTTATAGAAAGGAAGTTCTATTGTATGTTCGAGAAAAGTACTTATTTCTCTGTTCCCATAATTTCTATGTAAAAATGACAGGGAGTCCTGGTGGAACCTTAGAGACTAACAAATTTATTTGGGCATAAGCTTCCTAACCACATCAGGGGCTCATTCACCTGCACATCTAACAATGTGATATATGCCATCATGTGCCAGCAATGCCCCTCTGCTATATACATTGGCCAAACCAGACAGTCTCTACGCAAAAAATAAATGGACACAAATCTGACAACTGCAGAACTGGAATTAATTTGCAAACTGGACACCATCAGATTAGGCCTGAATGAAGACGGAGTGGTTGGGTCATTACAAAACCTAAACCTAATTTCCCCAATACTAATTTCCCCCTACTGTTACTCACACCTTCTTGTCAACTGTCTGAAATGGGCCACTCTCATTACCACTTCAAAAGTTATTTTTCCTCCATTAGTATCCTGCTGTCAATTGAATTGTCTTGTTAGACTAACCTCACACTTGGTAAGGCAATTCACATCTTTTCATGTATTTATACCTGCTCCTGTATTTTCCACTCCATACATCTGATGAAGTGGGTTCTAGCCCATGACAGTTTATGCCCAAATAAATTTGTTAGTCTCTAAGGTGCCACAAAGACTCCTCGTTGTTTTTGCTGATACAGACTAACACGGCTACTACTCTGAAATATGTAAAAATGGTTGCCCCTTTGAAGAATTGCTGTGTTACTTATGCAAGGAAATAGTTAATCAGCGCAACAGTTTTCAAATAATGATGCTGATTTGAGATATTTTTAAAATAATTAATCCTATTGTTACTGCCAACTTTTTATTTAGTTTTGTAAAGGGAAGTCACTTACCATTAGTAACTGGATTTCTCGGAGATGTGTTCCACTTCCGGTGTGCATGTGCCCTGTGCACTGGAGGTAGTAACACTTTAGCCAGCAAGTGTCCATTGGTCACACCAACTCCCTGATAACCATAAGCACCTTCCACCTCAAGGGTATAAAGGAGGCAGAGCAACCAAGCAATCCTCAGTCTGATTTGGTAGAGGTGCAGGAACTATTAGACTTGATAGTAGTGAAGAAAAGAGGTCGGGTTGTGGAACACATCTGGAAGAACTCCAGTTCCTAAAGGGAAATAACTTTCCTCTTTTCTCCAAGTACTTGTTTACATGTTCCACTTCTTGTGACTCCCAAGCACCATCTAATAGATAGAGGAGGGTACCATGAGTCTAACCGAAGATTGCTAAGCAGCCCTCCCAAATTGGGCAGCTGAAAAAGACGCCTGAAGTAAAGAGTAATGGCTAGTCAAACTATATACATTACTCCAAGTAGAAGCCCTACATATATCAGCTACGGGCATTCCCCTAAGGGCTTGTCTACACTTACTGGGGGATCGACGCATGACAATCAACCTGCTAAATCGACCGCAGATCACTCTCCCATTGACTCCTGTACTCCAGCGGAGCGAGAAGAGTAAGGGGAGTCGACGGCGAGCATCTGCCGTCGACATTGCATAGTGTGGACCCCGCTGTAAGCAGATCTAAGCTACATCGACTTGAGTTACGCTATTCACATAATTCAAATTGCATAGCTTAGATAGACTTTTCCCTTTAATGTAGACATGGCCTAAGAGGGGTTGAAAATGTGGCCTGTGCTCTTCAAGAATCTGACCTAACATGACCTGGGAGTTCTAAATTAGCCCCCTCATAATGTAGCTTCATGTAATGTGACACTCAATTAGAGATCCTCCGAGTTGAAACTGCCTGACCCTTGGATCTCTCAGCAATAGAAATAAATAGCCTAGGGGACTGCCTGAATGGCTTTGTTCTAGACAAATAAAGCAACAGAGATCAGAGGACGTGTAGAGTATGTGTAACAGCCTTACCCTTAGTTGAATCAGTCTCTGGAGGGGAAAACAGGGTAAGTGAATTGATTGATTTAAATGAAAATCAGAGATTATTTTGGGAAGATGTTTGGGATGTGGGTGGAGTGTGAATTTATCCTGGTGAAAAATCATATACAGGGGTTCCTTCATGAGAGCTTGCAATTTCCTCCAGGGCAGATTGGCAGAAGCCGTGGGGGTTTTTCGCCTTCCTCTGCAGAGTGGGGCACGGGTCACTTGCTGGAAGATTCTCTACACCTTGAAGTATTTAAACCATGATTTGAGGACTTCAATGTCTCAGACACAGGTTTGATACAGAAGTGGGTGGGTGAGATTCTGTGGCCTGCATTGTGCAGGAGGTCAGACTACATGATCATAATGGTCCCTTCTGACCTTAAAGTCTATGATTCTATGAATTCACAGACCCTGCTTGCTGATATAACTGCAATGATGAACGCCATCTTCATCCATAGAGCATAAATGAAAACAAATACAAAAGAAGAAAAGTGAGCTGACAAGCGGGCAGTGAAGGCCAAAGAGAGTGCCCTCGACAATTCATATGTCGAGCTTCTAAATGACCCACAGCTGGCTGGCAAAAAGATCTATAGCATTGCAGAAAGGTAATGCCATTTGTAAATGATGATGGGAGAGACTGCTAGTAACACCTGAATAAGAGGTGCAAACAATACTTTTAGAATGCCTAAAATGAGTTTTCCAGAGCTGCCAACAAGTGAGCCTAATCCTGATTCATAGATTCTAGGACTGGAAGGGACCTCGAGATGTCATCGAGTCCAGTCCCCTGCCCTCATGGCAGGACCAAATACTGTCTAGACCATCCCTGATAGACATTTATCTAACCTACTCTTAAATATCTCCAGAGATGGAGATTCCACAACCTCCCTAGGTAATTTATTCCAGTGTTTAACCACCCTGACAGTTATGAACTTTTTCCTAATGTCCAGCCTAAACCTCCCTTACTGCAGTTTAAGCCCATTGCTTCTTGTTCTATCCTTAGAGGCTAAGGTGAACAAGTTTTCTCCCTCCTCCTTATGACACCCTTTTAGATACCTGAAAACTGCTATCATGTCCCCTCTCAGTCTTCTCTTTTCCAAACTAAACAATGATGTAATGGAGGAAAAGAGAAATGCAGTTTAGGAAATGAAGAATGGTAAGGCAGTGGGACCCGATGAAGTGATAGCAGATCTGGTGAAAGACTTGAATGAAAGAGGCATAAAATGGATGAGATAAAATTGATTAAAGCCATGTGGCAAGACAAGAAAATTCCCGAAAACTGGTGCAAGTCTCTCCTGGTTCCCATATGTAAGAATAACTACCAAGGAATAAAACTATTTTAACCTGGGATAAAGATACTGGAACATATTCTGGACCCTAGGCTTAGGAGAATGGTGAAACCCCTCCGTGAACAAGAGCAGTTCAGCTTTAGGAAACAATGAGGAACTACGGATGCCATGTCTAATTCGGTAAAGATACCAACAAGGTATCTTCTGGGCTTTTATAGGCCTAAAAAAGGCATATGATTAAGTGGACAGAAGGATCGTCGCATCAGTGCCAAGGAAATGTGGAGTGCCTGAGAATCTAAAAACTATGGTGATTGCCTCTATATATCAGAGATCTGAACATGTTTTGGAATGACAAGTCTCTGAACTGAAAGTCAGACCACACCAGAAGGTGTGCTGTTTATTATATTGACGGACTATGTCAGCAGGCAGATACCAGTGGGAAAAGGCAAGATGATGTTATATGCAGACAAAATAGCAATAAGGGCATCTTCAAAAGGAAAAGGTTAACCAGTGAAACTGGTCTGGGATGAAGCTGAGCACGACTAAGACTGAGGTCATGTGGGTCAACAGACATACCACAGGGAACCTGGGCACAGAGATTAGTGGAATAAGACTAAACCAGACTGCCTAGTTCAAGTTCCTTGACTGCTAGGTCATGGCAAATGGCAAGACTGAACATGAAATACAATCCAGATTGGGGAGTGCTGTAAAAGCATGAAATAACATCTCAGGAGCAGTGTATGACAAGCATACGCCACTGAGACTAAAAGCCCAACTGTATAAAACAATGGTGTACCCAAACAATGTTGTATTGTGCAGAAGTATGGGCAATAAAGAGACGGCAGGTTCAACACAGAGATGCTTGAAATGTCTTCTCACCATGAGGAGTTACATGAAGAAACAGATTTCAAAATTAAAAATGGAAGTCAAAATCCATGATGTGCCTGACAAAGTCCAGGAAGCAGCACTTCACTGGTTCAGGCACATGCAGAGTATGAACGAGGCAACCTGGTGAAGCTAGCATAGCAGGAGAGGGTGGTAGGAAAGAGATGCCCAAGCAGAATAGAGGAAAAGATGGATAGACTGCATCGAAGAAAGTGGTAAGCAAGCGGTGCCTCTGATAGATGAAGATGGCAGATGCTTGAAAGATGACCCAACTCCAGTTGATGCAATAAGGAAAAGAAGAAGGTGGCCATCCTCATAATAAATGGAGTAACAAGCATGAAGCTAATAGTGCAAATGGAGGTCCCATCAGACTGGTAGGTACTACATTAAGATTCCAAGGTTTGGGGGGTGGTAGGAGGCTGTCTATCAGAGAAAAACCTCTCAGAAGACCTTTAACAAACTTTTTGACTGAAAGGTGAGAAAACCTCTATGGTATTCAATTGGTGGGTGTGCAAAAATAGTCCAATGAACCTTAATAACCTTAAAAACATCTGGTTTGTTGCTAAGCTTATCTATCAAGATACTGAAGGATATGAGAGATTCAAGTCTGATGATGATGATGATGTTGGTAAGCCTGGGATGACAAATGCTTTTTCAAAATCACTTGTCCTAGTAGACTGCTCTGTAACAATATGCTTGCTACAAAGGGGAGGTGCTTCCAGCATAGTTTGACCCTCTATTGGCAACCCACAAGACTGGAGTTATGTTGCACACTGCATAGTAATTGTGGCTGCCATCAAGCTTGATGCAGCATCAGCAGCATCAGTGGAGGCTTGTAGGGAGCTTAGCCATTAATTGACCCTGTATAGACAAAGATTTAAATTCCTTTGAATAACATTGCTCCACATAAGAATATTGTAACATATTAGAAGGGCCAGATAGTTCACTCAGTGAAGTTGAAGGATAGCTAATGAATAACTCTTCTTTTCTAAAAAATATTTTTAGCTCCTACTCCTTTTGAGTACTTCTGAAGGACTGATGTTTTGACCACTCTTGTTCAGCACCACAACTAAACACCCTGGAGCAGATACATATGGAAATATCTGAAATCTGTCACAGGAACTAAAAGTCTTGTCTAAGTAAGTAATTATTTACAGAACCATAATAAAATATTCAAATGGAAAAAAGTGGAGATTGCTAACTAGGTCTGCTAGGTCATCGGGCCCCCTAAATACTCATGAGGGAGCAGGGGCTCAAAGTCATCAAGGGAGCAGGTATGGTCAACTGACACTACTGGATAAAGCATCCTGATCCCAAGTGCATGGGGTGCATGCATACCAGAAGCATAACACATGTAAACAAGCACTGGAACAAGTTTCAAATCTCTGAAAACAAAAGAACTCTGGGTCAAGGTTAAGTGAACGAAAAACAGGAAGAACAAAAGGTAGATAATGATCTATAGCCAGCTAAGTTAACAATTAAGACTCATTAAGATAACCTGCAAACTAGCCTTAACTGATTACTCCTTTGAGGTTTACTTGGAATGTGGCTGATGAGTGAAGAATGATGCAATGGTAACCAACAAATCAAGGAGTTGAGAGAGATTGGGATACCTGACTAAAACAAGAAACCTCCTCTAAAGTTTGCAGACAATACCAAGCTGGGAGAGGTTGTTTGGAGGATAGGATTTAAATTCAAAATGATCTGGACAAACTGGAGAAATGGTCTGAAGTAAATAGGATGAAATTCAATAAGGACAAATGCAAAGTACTCCACTTAGGAAGGAACAATCAGTTGCACACATACAAAATGGGAAATGACTGCCCAGGAAGGAGTACTGCGGAAAGGGATCTGTCCTACTTTAGCAAATCGCTCAGACAAACAAGTTCGGTAAACAAATTTTAGCCACCCGTTCCTTGTTTACAATGTCACCTGAAAGCGAGAACAGGCGTTCACATGGCACTGTTGTAAGTGGCGCCGCAAGATATTTATGTGCCACATGCACTAAAGACTCATATGTCCCTTCATGCTTCAACCACCATTCCAGGGGACATACGTCCATGCTGATGACGGGTTCTGCTCAATAATGATCCAGAGCAGACCGATACATGTTCATTTTCATCATCTGACTCAGATCCACCAGCAGACTGATTTTCTTTTTTGGTGGTTCGGGTTCTGTAGTTTCCGTATCTGAGTGTTGCTCTTTTAAAGTCTTCTGAAAGCATGTTCCACACCTCGTCCCTCTCAGATTTTGGAAGGCACTTCTGATTCTTAAACCTTGGGTCGAGGGCTGTAGCTATTTTTAGAAATCTCACATTGGTTTCTTTACGTTTTGACAAATCTGCTGTGAAAGTGTTCTTAAAACGAACATGTGCTGGGTCATCATCCGAGACTGCTATGACATTAAATATACGGCAGAATGCAGGTAAAACAGAACAGGAGACACACAATTTTCCCCCAAAGAGGTCAGTCACAAATGTAATTAACACTTTTTTTTTTTTTTTTAACGAGCATAATCAGCACAGAAGCATGTCCTCTGGAATGGTGGCCAAAGAATGAAGGGGCATACAAATGTTTAGCATATCTGACACGTATATCTTGCAACGCAGGCTACAGAAGTGCCATGCGAACACCTGTTCTCACTTTCGGGTGACATTGTGAACAAGAAGCGGGCAGCATTATCTCCTGCAAATTTTAACCAAATTTGTTTGTCTGAGTGATTGGCTGAACTAGGGTTGAGTGGACTTGTGGGCTCTAAAGTTTTACATTGTTTTATTTTTGGATGCAGTTATTTTTTTGTACATAATTCTACATTTGTAAGTTCAACTTTCATGATAAAGAGATTGCACTACAGTACTTGTATTAGGTGAATTGAAAAATACTAATTCTTTTGTTTTTACAGTGCAAATATTTGTAATAAAAATGAATATAAAATGATCAGTGTACACTTTGTATTCTGTGTTGTAACTGAAATCAATATATTTGAAAATGTAGAAAACATCCAAAAATATTTTATAAATTTCAATTGGTATTCTATTGTTTAACAGTGCGATTAATCGAGATTAATTTTTTTGAGTTAATCGTGAGAGTTAACTGCGATTAATTGACAGCCCTATTTATTTAATTTTCTTTAAGAGTTCTGTAACTTATATGGATAGATGGAGGAGTGGAATGACATCTTTGTGGATTTTTCTATTGGATCCTCCTTCCCTGAAGGATGCTAACAGAACTATAAGCATCTTGATAAATGACTGTGGCAAGTATTACAGTATAGGATCTTATATTGTTACAAACATTCATATTCAGAATGAGAGATCTTTCTCTCTGTTGGCTCAACTGCAATGTGAAATTAAGTCTCCTTGAGATTTATAGATGATACTATCAACACCTGGAAGACACCTTTAGAGGTGCATTTAAGAGTCTTCATTTTCAAGCTAAACTTTTAAATTCAAATGAGGGTCAAGGTTGCTTCCTTCATATGGCTCCTCTGCATTAGAGCCAAAGAAAGGAAACAAGTCTATATTCCATTCCGTTCAAAGTGGCAAGATCTGGAAGGGACAAGTTCATTGCTTAAACTGAAGTTTCTCAACAAGCCTATATATACATACATACATACATACATACACACACACTTGACTTTTTCTGTAGAATTTCAGAAATTGAGTAGCTATTTTTTCGTCACTTCCAATACTCATCTGGTGATTAACATAGATGGAGCAGTCATGGATCTCTGGTCAAATTCTCCTCAGGGTCACCAAGACTATTAAATCTTCTTGTAGGGCACTGGTCCTCACTTCTGCTGTAATTGCTTGCCTCACAGGCCTGAAAAGACTGCTTCCTTCTGTAAAGGTGTTGGTATAAAATAATAAATTTTTCTAAGGCCAGAAGGGATATATATTCTAGTCTGAACTCCTGTATACCACAGGCCACTAAATTTCTCTCATAACAACAGGCCATTGAATTTCACCCAGTGGTATTCTCTCTCCAACTGCCTGGTTGAAGAGAGATTGCTAGCTTGCCAGATGAAGACTGCCTCCACTCCAGCTATTTGTTCCCCAAATAAATCTTCACCCAACATTTTGGAAGTTGTCAACGGCTGCTTGTCCTGGAACTCAGCCACATATGGCACCTGGAAACAGAGTTGCAAGTCACAGCTTTGACAGAATGCATACAACATAAAGGCAACTGTCTGAGACAAAAGGCTTATGACAGAAAAGTTTTGTGCAGTGTGGTTCCAGCCTTGACCCATTTAAGCTTATGCTGGCCGCTAAGGTCATGGTGTACAATTATCCACTCCATGATGGCTGTGGTGAAATATATAGAGATCACATTGCCCATAGTGCTTCAGAAGAGTAATTTCTTTTCAAGGTCAAACCATCCCTCCTCAAAGTCTTTTGGTTGATATTCCTCCTTGCTGTGAATACCAGTGTTTGACTAGAGCAGACACTGCTGTACCACTTTCAGTCAAGAGACTAGATCTGACTTGGTGGCATGCAAGAGCATCTGGGTTTGTTTACTTAGCTTCTTTGTTTCACATAAGCCTTCCAATCTCATCTCACCACCTCTGGGATTTCGGGCTCCAGCCTTCAGCTGGAAGGGAATAACCATCAAACACAAACAAAGCCACTGAAAACTTGAATGGCTGGACCACTACCTGTTAAACTTATCACTATCCTTTCTCACTTTATAGCAAGTTAGTGGAGGGAAACTAGACACTATATATGAAACCTGCAATGTCACCATCAAAGGACTATTTACCAACTTCTCTAAAGAAAGCAATAATCCAGCTGATTCTCACAAAAAGTAACATTTGATGTGGACAATCTCCTGTGTCACCTTGTATCCCTCCTACACTTCCTACCCAAACTGTATCACCACATATGCAGAATCCAAGACTTGGCATTTATCAACACTGGCAGTCAATGACATGGTGCAGTTGATGCACTTACAAGATACTAGTGGATGTTATAACAAGGGATTCAATCATTTATCTTCAACAGGATCAGAGAACTGCAATACGCAGACATTACTGATGCAAGAAGGATCAGTACTCTTTTCTTCCCTATTCTACGAGAAATCTTGGAGAAGCAGAGATACCCCACAAGCTCCATGACTAGAAACATACCAATGACACCACGCTGTCTCTTTCAGCAAATGGCATCAAATCTGCATGAGATGAGCCACCAAAAAAGCAGCTAGCCCTAATGAACTCAAGGAAGATTGAAGTAATGCTGGTAGGACAGGAGTTGGCCAAGGCACTGACCTCTTCTTTCATCAAAGGCATTTACTCTTATTCAAGATAGTATGAAGTCCCAGGGTCTTATTGAACTCATCACTACCCACATAGTAACTAAGTTCAGAGACATAACCTTCATTTTGCCAGCGCTATTGCCTTCCATCTCAAAGATTCAGCCACTGTGATGCGTTTATTTCTCACCTGCAGAGGGAACTATGAGAAATCATTATATGGGGCTTATACAGTTTTAGAATTTGTTGGGAAACTGTCAAAACTCAAAAAAATAAAAAATGAATATTTAACCCTCTTCACAGTATGGCCAGAAAAAGCACAATGTACCTCAAGCTTCTTCAGTGGAGCAGCTTAAAGAACAAAAAACTAGAGTACATTTAATATTATTTTTTAACTAAAAAAAAAGTTAGAAAAACTGAGTGGCCTCCTTCAGTTATCCACCTGAACAAAAAAAGAAAGATTAAAAAGTAGAGGTATAAAAATCAGATAATATCTTGAACTTGAGTGTGATAACAGAAGCTGCAGATCAAATTTCTTGATTAACCCAAGAGCGAAAAGTGAACAGTGGTCCAAAACCTGAAAACTTAGAAATCTACATGCTCTGTTACTGGTGCTCAGAGTACTGCAGGTACTTGATAACCACTGTGGCAAGAGGATCAGTAATGTAGCTACATCAAGTCCTGCTGCCAGTGTTGGAAGCAGCAGGACACTGCACCTGTATCCACTAACACTGCACAGGCTGCACTTCCAACAGTAATAGCAGCAGAAACCCTAAGCATGGCAGGCCTAACACCCACATCGCTGGGCTCATTCCTACCCCCAAGAGTAAAACTTTTGTTTGCCCCCCCCCTTTTTTTTTAATGTAGCCATTGTTTCCGGACTAGCAGCTGTAAGGATTCAAACCCTAATTCAGCATTCCAAGGCCATATGTATCCAAATGAAGGTACTTATGATTGTACTCAGTGTTAACCAGATGTATCCTGGCTGTCAATTTCTGGAACACCACATAGAACGAAATTCTTCCAATGTGGTGGAGGGCACCTGGCACACACTCTCCCATTTTCGGATACAGTGAAGTAGTACTGTGCTGCGCTGCCATCGTAACACCTGAGCCAGCTGAAGTATACCAAGAGATTAAAGTTCATAAAGTAAAATAAAAAAAATTTACAGGATTTTAGATAAAGGTATCTCATCCTCATACAGTATTCCATTACTAATAGAAAACAGTACAACAAGAAAGCAGACACATGTATGCTATGATGCCCTGCTGTTAAAAATAGTTTGCATCTTCATACTAGGAATATTTGCATTGTAATATCTGTCCTCTCCAAGATAAGACAGTGCTTAAATGGCTGACTGATTTTGTTCTTCTGATTTTAAAAAAATTAATAAAATTGGAGAGGGGCTCAAGGCAAGCAGGAGAACTGGGATTCTACAGAATTGTAGAAATAATTTTAAATGGAAAGCAGATCTATGACTATCTGCTTTCAAAATTATATATATTGAAGTTCATTTGACAAATGGTGAGTTCATTTTCTGCATAATGAAAACTAAGTCCGTTAGGACTGTCACAGTAATTGACCAATTCATTTCTGATAGTGTTATGCTGATATGCAAAAGCAAGAAAGTAAGATTCCTAAAGCAACTCTGTTAACTTGTTTTTTGGGTTTTTTGGCTGCATAATCTCTTATTGTGTTCAGAATAAAATTATTAAGAACTACTAAAATATTACCAGGTCCTAAATACAAGTAAAGAATACCTAAAATATTAGGCAGGAAGTAAAATGAAAATGGATTTGGCAGGTGGGTCATTATTGGCAGTGTGATTTCTCACTCACCTTTTCATTTATCTGAGATTTGAATGAAGCATTAAAATTCAACCAGGCTGCCTCAGACAGGTTTACTTTTGTTTTATAACATTGCCGTGAGGTTAATAATAATAATTACTTTAATTTCTGTAGTGAACATGTGGAAACAACTTACTGGCAATATTTTCTTCAGTCCACAGCGTAGGAATTCATTTCTCAAGTGTATCCTAAAATCAAGATCTTCTGGAGAAGTGACAAGGGCATTTATAAACTGCATGCAGGCCACCTGTAATTAGAAAAATTAAGTTACTAAAAATCTCTCTCAGCGCATACACACGGTTTACATACAAGCAAATAAATCCTTTCTGCCTTGTAAATATTTAAAAACTTTCTAATCAAATATAGTGGCATAAAGCAAAGAACAACAAAGACGTTTCTCATCATATTGTCCAGTTAAAATCCAGTACTACTTAATCTTACAATGGCTGAAATAATTTTGTTTACAAGTGTAACGAATGTGCAAGGACTGCCATTTGAACAGACAAACATTGAAAGGTTCGTCTGATTTTAAGCTTAACGCTTTTATGAATCTTTGAGGAGAAGTTTACAGTTTCTGGTTTTTATTTTTTGTTTGCATGCCTGTATGATTTTAAATTAATTCCTTGATAAAGATAATGAGATTTGGCTTTTTCCCCAGTGAATACCTATTGTTTTTGAAAGAAGTTCTCTCTGTGATGTATTTAGGGAACATTTCAACAAGATTTCAATTTATACTAGAGGTTCATATATAAATATTACAGTGCATAATATGAATTGTATTATCTGCTAAAATTTAGAACAAATTTGTCATTTACTATAATTTAATGAAGCTTCTATAAATAAGTTTAATGAAATTTTAAACAAAGACAACAAATAACCCTGCACCTTTTCGCCTGATCTACATGCAGTATCCATAATGTAGCCAAGTATACAAACATTTTGTTCACTGGGTATGTTGTTTTGTTTCATTTGGTTTTAACTAAATATGATCGCCATTTTTACATCTATAAATGAAATCAGAAGAGCAAAAAATTCATCCTATTAAAAGCAAGTGTGATGGTCCTATGCAACACTTTAGGCTACCCCTAAATATGTTCTTCATATATAGATAAGTCACTGATGTTTATAAGCAGATTCATTATGGTTCATTCATATTATAATGGTTAAACAACTATGCTAAACAGGTACATGGAATAGCAAATTTGTTCCATTTGCTTACATAAAGTACTATGATCAATATATAGAATTATACTGCTAATGAAGGTTTCAGGTTTTGTTTCTGATAATGATATCCATGCTGGAGGACTTGCTTCATCTTCCCAGTATTTTTGCGATAACTGGAGATTAGAAGACAATCAACAAAAAGCTAATTGCCAGGTGTCTTTTGCATTACTCCTGCATAGCATTTTGGAAAATGCCTGAAGTCTCAAGCTACTGACTTACAGTTTAATTGAACAGCTGTGCATTTTAATTGATTTATTTTAAAAACAGGCAGACAATAATGTAATGCCAAAAGTGCTGATACACATTAAGACTGCAAGAGGACTCCTGGGAAATTTCAGGTTTGGTGAAAGATGTTAACGGCAAGTAAAAGCAGAACCAACATAAAAATCAATAGTAGCCAGGGAAAAAAATAAGCAACCGATGAAAAATACCCTTTCAATTTTAATTACTTTCACCATTTAGTTTTAATCAAACACCTTAAGGAGTGTGTTACATTTGTACCGAAAAGCACAGAAAAGGTTGTACTGAAAAGGTTGGAGCAGTGCAACCTTCTATACAGCTGTAGAAAGCTGGTAGAGGATATGGATACTGTACAAGCCCATAACTACATTATCATTGTGTTTGCTTGAGTGATCCTTGTTATGTTACAACTATGACATGACTGAACAAGCCAAAGTACATGTCCAATCGGAAATTAATAGAGAGAAAAGGTGCCATCTGCTATGATTGTTTCTGCCAGAAGAAATTCTGGCTTAATGGCTTGTGTTAGTACATTACAAGTAAAGAACATTTTTGTCAGAAACAAGTTAATGAGTCTTGCAGTTGTACCTTTGCTCAAGTGTATATATTTGGATCAAAGAGATAATAAAAATGGGGAAAAAACCTATAAAATGGACTTCTTTTGTAACAATATCTGTATGATTGACTGTAGGACAAGGATATTATCTTCTATCATAGAATATTATGATATGATATTCATTTGATAGACAATGCATTAATGCATTACAGAATATTCAAGTAATCAAACTAGGTGGGTTTCTCCAGCTGGCAAAATAAAATTCTTATTAATAATAAATAATAAAACATGTACCTGGGGATATTGAGAGAGATTAACCACAAAGAAAAAAGTGTATAAAGGAAATATTGATTTAACAATTTTAATTTAGGTACTTTTCTGTTCTCAGACATGGCCACCAATAAATTATAAACTGCTATCTAAACTGAATTATCTTACCTATAGTCTACCACGAAAACCATAAAGGTAGAGATCATATACTTATATGTTTAGTTATCATGAGAGCAAGCAAAAGATGGCTACAAGACTTTTCTTCCTGTTTTACAATTTAGCCTGCTTAATGGTAAAAGATGGATGTAAAAACGCCAATCTGAATGGATTCCAGTAAAATGAAGACTTTTGTGTTTCCCAAATTTAAAAATAAATAAATAAATAAATAAAATCAATAAATAACTTCCTTCCCTCCTCCCCCACAAATACTACTTTGGCACATGGGTTCTCAACTCATGGCTATTTACCCGCCAAAAGTAAAATTTAAGTTAATTTAACTACATTTGAGTTGTAGAAAGGAAAAAAACAACATGTAATTCGTAGTACTTTGCATTCACTTTGTCTTTATAAAAATACCTTTTTAGAGTAAAAAAAATATATTTTTTTTAAATTTGGAGTTATAAAACACTGCCCTGGGGTGTCTAGGTGCATGAAGAGGGGAAAGAAGTGTTTTAAATTAATGTGTCTTAAACTTTAATAAAAAGTTCAAGGCACATTAAGGTGCCAGGAGAAACAGATCAAAATAATGAAGTTCACATTAGGCACTAAATCCCCAATACATGAACATAACAGAATCAATACAACATTCTATTTACATGTGAGCTTAAAATATTTATATGAATTCTCTTGCATGATTCTGAACATATTAATATTCTTCCCATGTAAAAAGATGTTACATTACTTTTAAAAACGCAGGTTTTAACTTCTGACAACAAAAACATCTGGGATATCGATATGCAAAATATCTAAAAAATATAATTGATGTTACGGTTTTGAGCACCGCGAATATTCTTTTATTCAGCAAGGAAACAGGATGGCCTTGCAGCATGACCTTGACCTTCAAAGATCATAATCTTACTTTCATACTACTGTAGGACTAGCTTTTCATATTGTTCTGTAAAGATTACAAAAGGTATCTTTGTCATAGGGCCTTATCCTTTCGGTGGAAAGGTCATGCAATCAATCATCTTACTCACAAAAGATATTATAGGACTTGACTTCAGCCGTCTCTCATGATTCAGAGCTAACACACAATATGGGCAAAATCCCCCACTCAACAGATACACTAGATGGACCTCTGGGGATTTTGACTTTTAACCTATACATCGCCAAAGGTTATTCAGTTACTAAACTGGTATTTTTCTTCATAAATCACAAACTTGGCTGACAAAGATCCATAATGATTTATACCACAGCTATACAAATGCCATTGACCTTCTGTGTTATGCGTGTACATATATAGAAGAAAAGCTTTAACACAAAAGTAGATGGATCTTGCATACCTAACACTGCTTTCAAAATAGCTAAGGAAATTCTCGGCTTTCAAGAGTCATTTTTAATTACTAAATTTATTTGAATGGTTCAATACAAACATATCTATGGATTTCTATCAAGATTCATAATCATAGCATCTAAGCACTGGTAAGATTTTCCAAAATTAACTACATATTCATCACCCTATAAAGGCACAAAACATTTTGACATCAGTTGCAATTTATAAATTGGTTCACTCTACTCAGTGAATATATCCATCGTACATGATACTGTATACTTGACAATCCTGAAACAGTGAAAATATAGTTTGACGGTTTTCCGGGTGACAGGGGAAAGCAACTTTTGTAATAGTGGATATTTTTATTTATGTATTTAAATGTACTAAGACAATCATCTACTCCCCAATTTAGTGATACTCCAACTGGCTGAGGAACGTTGAAGGCATCTTGCCATCAGCACCTTTCTGAACATTGGTAAGAAGTGGTCACGTAAAGTTTTGTTAAGTGAGCGATCCAGATACCCATTCCAAAGATTTTCTTTTAGTTAAGGCTAAAAAGTCACAACAGAAGCTAAATTCTTCAAACCTGTATGAGCACAAATCTGGCCTGTTCTCTTCAACAGTGGCTGCACTGAAATCACTTCATGTCTTTCATATATCTTATTTTCTTCTTAGGCATTTGCTCGGAAATCCCAATCCAGAACTTTAGACAAAATTGCTAAGCTATGAACCAGCTGTTTTTATATTTCCATGCCCTGTATTTCAAAGACTTAAAAAAATTCCCAAACCAGTATTGCATGTCTTGGGTCAGAGAGCAACTCTGCATATAAAGTAGCAATTAGCTATATTAGCAATGGCTAATAACATTGAGCAGATGAACTTCAGATGGAGTTGGATGGTGGAAGAATATGGTATCCTGTAGACAGCCATCCTGCAAGTCTATGGGATCAGGATTGGATGAAATGCTTTCAGCTTCTACATATATTTAATCCTAAAACCCATTTTACGGTACTGTATAATACATATCACAGTATCTAAAGCAGTAGTTGTGACAGACATGAATCTGCTATGTAATAATCTAGAAATACTGATGTATAATTTTCTCAACACTGCATGTGACCTGGTCAGTGAGATAACCACCATACATCGGGTTAGTGGGGCTTTGCTGCACTAACTTATTTGTCTAGCTTAACAGGGGACTGCTGGGGAAATCAACAGGAAAGCAAAACATGACTAAATAAGCAGCCTCCCCAAAAAAATATTTTGGCAATAAAAAGATAATGGGGTAAGCTATTAGTTTCAAGGATCCTACATCCTGTCTCCAATGAAGGTGCAAGCTTTGTTTTGCCAATGCTGAGAGCTAACAGTGCAAGGCCTGGTCTAAGAATTGGAGAATTACACCATTCCACCCTAAGAGAGAGGAGTACTCAAGGCCTGAAACCTAACTGGTGGTACAAATGAAGACACAAGAACAGGTCAGAGGTGCACCTAGAAATTGTGACACAGTGCTAAAAGTATTTTCTATGGATAAAGAAAGGGAGAAGTGTGATTAATAGGACGTTAAACATGTAATGAAAAATGGAAATGGACTTTTCACATACGGCAGGCACTGTAACTTCTAAAATTTTGTTGTTACTTGAGTGTTGTTCGGGAAACCAGCTGGCCCTTGAAAAACAGAGTAGACCGTAATTTTTAATGGAAAACTCTCTCCTAATGGACTTAAACCACTGTGTCCAGCAAGCCAGCATGAACACAACTATAGCAGGAAAGGAGCGGCCAGGGAATACATGACCTATTATGGATCTACCACAGCCCTTCCAATTATGACTAAGGCTATGCTTTAGTCATGGGTATTTTTAGTAAAAGTCATGGACAGGTCACAGGCAGTAAACAAAAATTAATGGTCCGTGACCTGTCTATGACTTATACCAGGGGTCCGCAACCTTTCAGAAGTGGTGTGCCGAGTCTTCATTTATTTACTCTAATTTAAGGTTTCGGGTGCCAGTCATACATTTTAACCTTTTTAGAAGATCTCTTTCTATAAGTCTATAATATATAACTAAACTATTGTTGTATGTAAAGTAAATAAGGTTTTTAAAATGTTTAAGAAGCTTCATTTAAAATTAAATTAAAATGCAGAGCCCCCGGGACCAGTGGCCAGGAACCGGGTAGTGTGAGTACCACTGAAAATCTGCTCACGTACCGCCTTTGGCACGCATGCCATAGGTTGCCTACCCCTGACTTATACTATGTACCCCTAACTAAAACTTGGATCGGTGGGCCAGGAGTGTTCTGGGGTTGTGGTCCAGGTCACCGCGGATGCTGGGGGGGAGGCAGGTGGCGGTGTGTGCCCCGGGATCCCTGCTGGTGCTGGGAGCAGGGGTCCCAGGCTGTTGGGGGGCGGGGGATGGTGGGGCTGGCAGGCTCCCTACCCAGCTCTGCATGTCCCTGCAGTTCCTAGGGGGAGGCAAGGCCAAGGGGGCTCCGCGCGCTTGCTCCCGCCACGAGCTCCAGCTCCACAGCTCCCACTGGCCGGGAACAGCAGCCAACAGGAGCTGCGGGGGGCAATGCCTATGGGCGGGGGCAGCACGCAGAGCCCACTGCCCCCTCTGCCTAGGAGCTGCAGGGACATATTGGCCGCTTCCGGGAAGCCCCCCAAGTTAAGCATCACCACGCACCCCAACTCCCTGCCCCAGCCCTGAGCCCTCTCCCTCACTCAAAGTGCCCCAGAAGCAGCCGATGCAGCTGGCCCAGGGGCTGCCTGAGCTGCTCAGGGCATCCCTGGAGCCAGCCACACCGACCGCTGCAGAAGTCACAGAGGTCATGGAAAGTAACGGAATCAGTGACTTCTGTGACCTCCGTGACAGACATGAAGCCTTAATTATGACTAGATGAACATTTTACAAATTTAAACAAGAAATGAATTTCTAATGTAAGAAACAAGCAAGAAGAGGGGAGGGACAGGGACCAACAGGCATCATTTATTCACAATGAAGGGTAAAAAGGGCACAGCTGTTTGTCCTTTTTCCAGATTTAATTAGTATATGAAAAAGGTGAGCAAGTCAAAGGTTCTGGGATTTTCCTTCCCCAACTTTATAACGTGTGTTGGTTCATGCAAGAGTCTAGATGTTTAAAATGCCTCTGTTAAATTTTTTCTATAATCTCTAGAAAAATAAATTGTTTATACAACTATGTGTGTGGTATAGTGGATAAGGCACTGGACTGGGACTCTGGAGACCTTGGTTCTCTTTTTGGCTCAGCCACTGGCCTCCTGATAAGTAACTTCACATGTCTGTGCCTCAGATTCCCCATCTGTAATATGGGGAGAAGGAGCCTCATCTCCTTTGTAAAGTGCTTTGATATCTACTGATGAGAAGTGTTATATAAGACCTAAGCATTTCACACACAAATAAAATATTTTGTGCCTTTATATGGTGCTCAGACTTTGAAGTCTTTACTTAGTCAATACACCCATTGACTTCAATTTACTATCTCTATATAAAAAAGGAGACTCAGATTTCTAACACAAGTGAACCACTAGCATTCATTCTAGCTAATTATCTAATATTTCTTTTGAAGTTATTTTATTTTTAAACAACAAGCAAACACACACAAAAAATTGTTTTCAGCATATCTATTGGTAGATAGGAGATATACCATGCCAAAATCCAAAATCAGCCAGTAATACTGGGGTCAACATTCCCCAGAATTTTCCAAGATTGCCTTTATTACTGAGAATGTTAATCAAGCAATGTCTAATACAACCAATTAATTATTGTATGTCTGCAAGGCTCTTCAAATATTTCCACTGAATTGAAGTCTTCTTGATTTTGTATTCATAGATGCTAACTGCTGGAAACCAGTTTCCACTGAGTTTGTCTACCTAATTACCCCCAACAATCATTTTTTCTTTTACTGAAATATATATAGGCACAAATTTACATAGCAAAACAATTAAAAGATGCTAAAACAGTTGAGCTGATTTCATTTTGTTACCATTTTTGATTATATTTAGACATCTGACAATTAGATCATGTTCAAGATACAGCAAACCCACCTGCAACTGCAAAGCTTCATGGTTCTCCAATCCTTGCACAACTGGAGAAAAACGTTCTCTGTTATTTCTCTCAGCTGCAGTCGTTATAGCTTCTAAAAGTTTGTCCAGACTGAGAGAGAGAGAGAGAGGGGGGAATTCATAGGTAGTTTACCAGAGAGCTTACCTACTTTCAGTCTTCCCCTTTCAATATCCACCTAATCACTTGCAGACCACACAAGAATGTAATAAATTGTACGCTAGATCTTCCACATGAGGTATTAAAACCAAAGCTTCAAATGACTTCAGAATGCCTAGGCTACTTCAAAATGAAAATTCAATCACAGTATCTGGGAAATCTGTTAAGAGTTTTGTTTTGTTTTTTAATTAGTCTTCTTGGTTAAAAATCAATCATACAAGTTCAGAAAAAAACTTAATATTTTGCATCCTTTGCCATTTAAATACTAGTGTCACCTTTGACTGGACACCAGCATCAACACTGGATATGTACATATATTGCTTGTTATTTAGCGGTTCACTAGGACTCATCTAAACCTAAATACGGTTTTATTTACAAGACTCAGGCCCTTACCATATAATTATTTGATACGGGACCTTATCAAAGGCATTTTAAAAATTAAAAGTAAATTATTGGGTCCATTTGGTCACCTTTATCTACTCTTTCATTAATTTTTGGAAGTATTCTAACAGATTAAAAAGATATAATTTACTGCCATAAAAACCATAATGGTTTGACCCACATGTACGCAGGAGCTCTTCTACTCTATTCTTACATTGCCTGTCAATTTCTCTGGAACTGAGAACTGACTCACCAGCCAATAACTCAGTGTCTCAATAACGGCAATTTGAAGTTTTGCAGCACATAGGGATTTTCCGTGGTTTTCACTCACACATGAAATGCTATATATTGCAATACAAGCAAACTATTCAACAGCTCAAACTTGTCATGATCCGGATAAAGTCAAATGTGGATTATAAAGAACCATGCTCTGAAAATCTATCTTACCCCAAAATCATTTTGAGTCTCTCAGTCAATGGTGTCAGATATCAGGAATGGCAATATACAAAAACCTGTAGGAGAACACTTCAACCTCCCTGGCCACACAATAGCAGATGTAAAGGTAGCCATCTTACAGCAAAAAAACTTCAGGACCAGACTCCAAAGAAACTGCTGAGCTCCAGTTCATTTGCAAATTTGACACCATCAGATCAGGATTAAACAAAGACTGTGAATGGCTATCCAACTACAGAAGCAGTTTCTCCTCCCTTGGTGTTCACACCTCAACTGCTAGCAGAGTACCTCACCCTCCCTGATTGAACTAACCTCATTATCTCCATACTGATTTATACCTGCCTCTGGAAATTTCCATTACTTGTGTCTAATGAAGTGGGCATTCACCCACGAAAGCTCCAATACTTCTGTTAGTCTTAAAGGTGCCACAGGACCCTCTGTTGCTTTTTAGAAGAGGAAAAGGTTACTAAAGACATTTGTAAGATAAATGACTTATCACCAGACATGAGTTTACCCCATTTTATACTACTAAAGAAGAAAATAGAGAGTAACAAAATAATCTACAACATGCAAAACTAATCAGAACATTTGTAATCGCCTTCTCATGCCAAAACACACAAAACAACACAGGAATAGATAAAATGGAAAACTCAAGTTAGTTATTTTCTCAAAGTCCTACATATAATAAGTATCTCTTCAACATATTACTTACATGTTTTCCTCTCCAACAATACAAATGGCAGAAAGTATTTTTACTGTTTCCGTCATCATGTTTGGTTGCTTTGGATCAATTGCTCTTGCTAGTAACAAAAGGCTTCTTTCATCTCCTAGTGTCCTTTGCAATCCGTACTTTAAAAAGAGAGAGACAACAATGAGTTCTTCTTGAAAAGGTTATTCCTCTCCCTCAGACACATCTAGCCTGCGTATCCAAAATTGGACATTAAAAGTATTTTTTTCAAGTATTTTCACTTCAATGGGAAACTTGCTTCAGCACACGAACAGCTTTATTGCTTGTGGACCAAATTCATCTTTTAAACTATAATCTTCTTCCTGAAAATGACAACTCTTACTAATTCAGATATGCTGAAGTATAATAGGTATCCTGACTAAGAGCTTCCGTCACTTTTTTCCCCCCACCTACATCCACTGATTGAATCTTTCATCAATACATTCAGCTAAGTAACAGCAATAAAGCTAAGTAACAATAATAAATTGCTAAACATTTAGCATGAAACTGCAAGGTGAACACCAGTAACTGAATACTTTGCAGTTTGTTATGAGAGATTAAAAGTCACAAATCATCTAATAATGCAACTTTCAAAGAACAGCTCACAGAAGTAAAACTCTTCATGGACATGAATCTTTGAAACAAACTTT
Organism: Emys orbicularis; assembly: GCF_028017835.1. Taxonomy (NCBI): domain Eukaryota; kingdom Metazoa; phylum Chordata; order Testudines; family Emydidae; genus Emys; species Emys orbicularis. The sequence goes on along the minus strand of NC_088691.1, from coordinate 36,989,620 downwards.
GGTTAGATTCCACTTTAACTGGTTAACATCTGGAAACATAATTCCAATGTATTCCTTTAAATCTAGTATCTATTTTTAAGTTTGGAAATAGCAACTACTAGAAACTTCAATTACACACATACACTAGCTCATATTAAGAGAAAATAGGTATATTTTATGTCTGTGATTGAACACAATATCTGAGTGTACTCGGACTTCATCTGTGTGTACAAACAAGCTGTATATAAAATTAACAGCTTAAATCATTCTGTTTACCAGAATGTGAAATCTCAAAACAGGTTAAAAAAAAACACGTTTTTCTCAAGATGCAGAGCACCTAGAACTTGTTTTGTGGTCAATGGGGGCTGTGAGTTCAGCACCTCTGAAAACCTAAACATGTGTTTATCTTGCTAAGAACAGAACTAGGTGATTAACTTTGGACATCCATGCCTGAATATGACGGCTGAATGACTATATCATCTGTCTTATGAGTATTAGGCATTTCTCTACTTGCTTTCATATTGTTCTGGCCTTCTATTTCTACAGTTTAAAGAATACCACAAAGTTCCCTACAAACTGCTCACCATATGTAGCCTTGACATTTCTTACAGAAAAAATATAATGTTCATTGTCATTCCCAAATTCATGGGTTTTTTAATATATTAAAATTAAACATTTTAGTCCAAGAAAACAGCTGATCCCATGAATTATGAATTTTGATTTCTACTACTCCACACCAACAGAGCACCCATCCAAGACTCTGGATAGCCTTCATAATATCTTAAAAACAAACCAACTCTGCCCATTACCTCTGGATCACAGTATCTGAGAAATAATGGCATCATTAATTTTAACTTCCTCTAAATAATCCCCACCATAGTTCTTCCTCCCCTTTCACCCATCTCTTAACAGGCTAGAGAAAAGAGACAAACTTTTTTATTATTATTTCCACTCTACAGAAGCATTATGAATATTTCCCTAACAAGCAAATTAAATTTGGTCCACAGCATTCAATAAAATTGTGACTGAAACATCCTTTTAACTCACTGAAGATACATGAACTGGACACTCAAGTCTGTACTGCATCCTTATCCCCAATTCACTAATGCAGGACTTAAATATCCACTACTCTGAATTTCTCACTTTTGACAAAGAAGCATGACTAAAAGAAAAGATGCAATAATGTTAAACTTCATTATTGCACTTAGCTCTTTATCAAACAGGCAGGCATGATCAAAGCACCTAAAACTAAACAAAAATATTTCTCTTACCTTATTATTCATAAATGCTTTGAGGCACTGAATAAGCTTATGTTGATTCTTCTTGTCAATACTTTCTTGCCTTGAAAGAAAAATCAACAGCATTAACTAAGGTCAAAACCTTAATAGCAGTTTCCATCTCCCACCCCAATGTTTTGGGTTCTTACTGTTTCTTGTCCAGAAGCCTTTCCAGTACATCCAACAGAAGCCCAAGACCTTCATGTCCAAAATTGTTGACCCAGCTGTGGGAAGAGTAAAATATACATGTTAATTGAGTCATTTTTTATTTCATTTGACCAAATGTGCAACTATTCTCCTATATGATGATTTGTCCCGTGTTCCCAATATATTTTATAAATGACCAAGACATTAGTTCAAATCTGTTTTAATGTATTGATATACAACCCCCGAATTTTGGTCACTGACTCTGGCTAGCTTTGAGCATGACAAATAAAATTTCTCCAGTTATAGAATATAAATCCAGTGTTGACATTTGGAAAATTGCTTCACATATTTAACTGTGCAACAAACTAGGGAAATGCAGTTTAGATTAAATTAGTATAAAATGAGTGGAGCCACAGGTTGAAAGACCTTATTCAGTTATCAGTGTGTCGGAAAAAAACACAGTTCTCACTCTCTGGTTGGGTGCAGCAAAGTCAGATACTTTATTATCTCTAGCAATTGCATGGAGGGAGAGAGTGCACTAGGACACAGGGTTTCCTCCGCCTAGGCAGGTCTCTCTACAGATAAACAATTACAGCAAGCATTTATACCTTTTGTTACATACAATAATAAGCAACAGCTGCATTTTGTTTATACATAGGTCATCCTGATATCTTATTTTTCCTCACTTATTTAGACTCTAGTCTACATTCCATATTTATCTACACAAGGTCGCAACAACTTCTCACACAGTTCTTTCCCACTCACCTCACACAATCCTCGCTTCTACAAATCTCGCGTTATTAGGGTTACAGTTAGCCTGACTCTTGCTCACAGAAGAGACTGTATGCATTGAAATCCCCTTCAAATCCCTGTCAGTTCTTGCTCTACTTCCACACACACACCTTTTGTACTTCTAGTACAACTAACATCCTTACACCTCCATTCACTGTCAAACTTGGACAATGTATCTAGTTGGGTCCCATAGGGATCTGTCTTGGGTCTGGTACTATACGATATTTTCATTACTCTCCATTCTATTATCCAACTCATTATGCTTATAAAAATCTGCAGATGATGCCAAACTGGGAGGGCCTCCTAGCACTTTAGAATTCAAAATGACCTTGACAAATTAGAGAATTGGTCAGAAATTAATAAAATGAAATTCAATAAAGAGAAGAACAAAATGACTGCTGTTAGGAAGGAAAAGATACAGGCATAGCTACAAAATGGAGAATAACTAGCAAGGTATAGTACTGTAATGCTGAAAATGGATCTGGAGATTATTGTGGTTCACAAACTAAGTAAGAGCCAACAATGTAAATGCGAAAAAGTCTAATATCATTTTGGGGTGTAGTAGCAGAAATATCATATGTAAAGAAATGAGAGAATTGCCCCACTCTACTTGGCACTGGTGAGGCCTCAACTGGAGCACTGTGTCCCACTGCAGGAGTTACACTTTAGGAAAGATGGGGACAAACTGAAGAGCAGTTCAGTGGAGAGCCACAAAAATGATACAAGGTTTAGAACCCTGACTTAAAAGGAAAGATTAAAAATACTGGGCATGTTTTACCTTGAGAGAAGAAGACTGAGTGGGGACCTGTTAACAGTCTTCAAGTACGTTAAGTGTTGTAATAAGAGATGCTGATCGATTGTTCTCCAGGTCCACCAATGGTAGGACCACAAGTAATCAGTTTAATGTGCAACAAAAGATATGTAGGATAGCTACTAAGGAAAACTTTCTACCTGTAAGGACAGTTAAGTACTGGAATAGATTACCAAGGATGGTTGTGGACTCCCCTCATTGGAGGTTTTTAAGGGCAGGTCCTGCTTCAGTGCAGGGGACTGGACGAGATGACCCCTCAAGATCCCTTGTTCCAGTCCTTCCTTTCTATCATTCTAAGTCACCATCACAGCAACTGCACAGGTTTGTGCTTCCTATCTGAGGCTATGTCTACACTACACAACTTTTAGCAACAAGGATGTCTCATTACAGCCATGTCGCTAAAAGGTACACAGTGTAGCCACTGTTTGTTGGCTCTCCTGCCAACAAAACACTTCCACCCGCAATTAGCGGCATTAGTGTTGTCGGCAGGAGGGCGCTCCTGCTGACAAAGAGCTGTTCACGCCAGAGCTTGCCATCGGCAAAACTTTTTTCTTTTTTGGGGGGGATGAGGGGTGGGGTGGGAGGAGGCTTGTAATGCTGCTGAAAGATAAAAGTGTTGTCATTGAGTTGCCAGTGTAGACGTAGCCTCAGTCTTGTCACTGAGGACAGAGTTTCCACAAGGGCTCGTAACCTACAATAGACATCAGTTTTTCCAAAGAGCTCAGCTCAGCTCCCACTTAGGCACCAAATTAAGGGACCGGATTTAAAAAATACTTGTACACATTGGGTGCTGAACTCTTACGAAAATTTGGCCATAAACCTTACAAAAGCAAACTATATGCTCAATACTTTTGAATATCTAGCCCTAAATGACACATCAGACATGGCCAAGAATGCAGCATAGCAAAGACCCTCTTTTTAGAGCTCTCTCTTCTCTCTTTTTTTTATTTAAACAAAAACGACCAGGAAAAAAACAAAGTTCTAGTTTTACCAGTTTAAACCCAAATTTTTCAAGTGCTGTAACTCCTTGGACCCAGCTTCCCTCCCACAGATGCCTCTCCAGATGGTGCGGCACTACGCACCTGTTCCAAGAGGAAGCCAAGAGAGTAACTACCGGTTGGTGGCTGCTGCATTTGGCACTGTAAGGCAAGATGCGCAGGGAGCCTCGTCCCAGCAACTGACACATGCCAACAAGAGTGGAAGCCTGAACCCCAGTGAGTACTGGCCCCCCATCTACTTCCCCTGCCCTTCAGTGTGGCCACAGAGCCACATCCACTCCTCCCACAAGAGTGCCAGGCATCCTCATGGGGCATCCTCTGCCTACGACCCCTGCCCCCTCCATAAGTACTGGGTACACTTCTGAATGAGAGAAACCCTCATCCTCATGGGGCACCCTCTGCCTACGACCGCAGCCCCCCCCATAAGTACCAGGCACCATGTACACGCAAAAGACATGAACCCTTCTTCCCTGCCCTCCAGGAGTGCTGGAGCCAGGAAGGGGCACCCGTCCATTTCCCCACCACACAGTGTTCGCAGAGCAGGGAAGACGGTGGTATCAGCCCCCTAAGTGCTTGTAGATCTGTCATCCTCAGTGCCAGGCACCACTCCCTACCATGGGGCACCCCCTCCTGCCCACTGCTCCCTGTGAGTGCTGGGCACCCCATGAGCCCCTGGTCCCAGAGTATCAGGCACCCCCAGCACTCCCTCCCCTCCCCTTCTGCAGAGCTGAGGAGCACATGGCATGGTGAGGAAAGTAGTGGCTTTGTCTCTCAGTGAATCAGTGGGAGCAGGGTTGGGTGCCAATGGCAGGATTATTCCCTGTTCATTCATTCCCATCCCACTCTCTCCTCACTCCACCCCCACCCATAGTCCTTCAGCTACATTTGAAAGTGCAGGAGAACAAGCCTCGGAAAAGACACTTTGAAAAACCTGCTGAGAGTTTGTGCTACCCAGGCCTTTTGGCATTTACACTGAATCCCCTTTGATCAAGCATAAAAACACTGCACTGTTTTTAAACTGTTTTCAAAAGAAAACAAAATCCATTACAACATTAAGCTTTTTACTTATAATACTCTTAGTTTCTCTGTTTTTTCATCCTCCCGTCCCCCAACATTAACCGGATAATTACCCAAAAGCTATTAAACTATTTTTCCCCAGATTTACATCTTTTTCCCTTCAATTTTTCTAATAGACACCACCAAATTCCCAGAAAACTCCAAACAAAATAAAAACTAGGAATGAGGGGCCTTAAGTATGAATGTAGATGTCAAATATGCCCTGAAAATATATTCAACAGCTACAGTTCTCTCTGACTCTTATAATCAGTAAACCATTGATCTGTTACAAGTTACATTACAACCCATTATCCCTATACATCTTCCTAAACTTTAGTTTCTTCTTCGTGCTCAGCGGAGTGGGAACCAATCCATATCCAACAGGTGGAACAACTGGTGGGAAACATCATGAAAGCTGAAACTGAAGCACACATTCCCTAGGAAAGGAAAGCAGCACTGCTTGATAAGGAGTCTTCCAGTTATTGTTAGATGCTCATACAAAGGACTCCCATAGTTTACTTGTGTACGAAGCTTCCATCCCTCTTGGTCTTGCTAAAAGCAACTCCTACCGGGTGACAAACAAAAATAAGTGCCCTCTTTCCTGTGCAGAGTGCTCTATTGTCTCTTATGCGCTCACCGAGGACCAGAGAAAAGCATGGAAACTACACGTCAAAAATCAACTTTTTACGAAATCACTTCCTATGAGACCCAAAAACTGGGCCAACTGCTTGGTACACCCAAAGAATCCAAATCACTGATCTTTCACCCCAAAATAGAAACCATATATTTGTGTGCCCTAAGAATCAGATATATTTCAATCTATACTAGAATCTGTCTTGTTCTTCCAGTGTAATTCTTTTATATCTTATTGTATACCTTAAAGGTTAACAAATAAAAGGCGTAAGACGTAAGATGTACAAGTAGGTCCACTGAATGTAGCAGAACTATAAAGGATTTTTGTTTGTTTTCTTTCTAAATGACTGTTGTGTTATAGAAGTGGTACCTATCATACAACACAAGAAGAATAAAATAATAAAAGATATGAGCACTGTGAGGGCATAGCTTTGAAATATTAAACAAAATTGTTTAAAGAAGGGGGAACACTAATTAATAGTCTGGGCTAATATGCAAATACAATCCTTGAAATGAACCCAAGTTTAAAAAAGCCTCTGATAAAAAAGGATCAAAGAAATTTGTTATATACCAATGCTAGCTATTGAGTTTTGACAGAAGCAGCAGTGAAACAGCTGAAATCTGAGTGCTCAGTTGGCAAAAGTTCAATAGAAACACAAAAGCAGCCACCATTCCATGGACCCTAAATCAGGCTATAACAAACTGAGGTCACAGTGTTGGGCTCCAGACCTAACCGAACCCATTTCAACAGCCTCTCCACTTTTCCAGGGTTAGAGAACTAAATAAAACTGACTGAACCCATAAATATGCGGTAGAAACCGGAAGGGCTATCCAACACACAAACCAGTCTCATGAACAGTTCTCCTCTCCTACAGGGTTTACAGGACTAAGAAGTAGTGGTGAGAAGTCATTTCACATATACTGTTTCTCTGTGTTTTTTAATATAAGTAACTCAACGTTATCTGTTGAGTCTACACTCTTTACAGTGAGACCTCAAGTAACCATATTTTGGATTTTAAGTAACTAATGGTATATGCATGTTTCTCTTTTATAATCCCCTGCTAAGTGGCCTGAGAGACTTAAATCAATTCCTCTCAGTATTTTAAACTACAGTACTCCCTTTCATACCAAATGAATAAAATAGCACAGACCACATTGCTAACAGTGCCTTAAGACGTGAATTACTTGACGTGTCATGTATTAGTGGTACTGAAAATAATTGAAAATTGATGACTAAGTCTATGTACTGTTCTTTGGCATAGCTACTGGGCTGCTATACTGATCTATGTTAATTGCTTAGAAGACTGCATGTGTTTTTTGCCCTAGAACATCTGTTATATATCTACATTTAATGAATGAACTTTTGATTGTATACTTCTGTGGCTCTGAGAGCATTAATAAACTTTTGATTGGTTAATAACTAACTTAAGTGTCCTTACCTGAGAAATACTGTCCAATTTAAAAGCAGACCTGCGAAATACCTAGTGCTAAAAATCACTAAGCTAGGGCTCCCAAAAAAAGAGGTTATCCTAATTAAGTGCCATCATAGTATTGGCTACACCACTTAGCAAATTAAAAAATCTGGTTTGTTAGATTTCCGTTTCAAAATTGAACTGGTATATCAGCTAATTACTAAAACTGATGCACACACACCATTTACACTTAGGCCTGGTCTACATTGGAGGGGGGGGGGGGGGGGATGTAAGATACGCAACTTCAGCTACGGGAATACCATAGCTGAAGTCAACATATCTTATTCCGACTTAGCTCCCATCCTCACGGCACGGGATCGACGGCCACGGCTCCCCCGTCGACTCCGCTACCACCGCTCGCTCCGGTGGAGTTCCGGAGTCGACGGGGAGCGCGTTTGGGGATCGATATATCGCGTCTTAATGAGACGCGATATATCGATCCCCGATAAATCGATCGCTACCCGCCAATACGGCGGGTAGTCTGGACGTACCCTTACACTAGCACACCTGTAATTTCCTCCCATTTCTTACTTTAAATGGTTTAGCTGTACTTTCTGAACTCCTCCCGAGAAAAACTTGTGGTGTGGCAGCAAGAAAGGACTTAGAGTACTAGACACTAGCTTCAAATACTGAAGAGCTGACAAATCCATTAGAAGCAATGATCTCAAAAAGAAAACTCCAACCTTTTTCTTAACCCACCATGCCACAATCTGTAGCTGCTGAAGTAGTGTCTAAATGTGTTGGTTGTGATTTTACATACTGTCCAATTATTTCATTTTCTGTTTTAGAAAAGAAAACTTAGCAGAAGTATGCAGAAAACAAACCTGGAAGGCAGTTGTAAACCTTTGCTTAAACCAAATTCACTTAAATAGGGACTGATTGCCAAGTTTCAAAGCCTCCCATCTAGGTTTTCTATCTACAACAGATAACTTTTCACCATTCCTTTTCTATTTAAACAGCATAAGGAGGTTGTTTACCAGTTCTGAGACTAATATTAAGCCAAAAATATCCATAAGCTATTCCTGGTATTTACAGTTAATCCAAAAGCAATTCCATTCACTGACAGAAGATGGAAAAATTATTCATCAGTAAGCGTGGCAACTCAGATACCTAACAGTCCAAAACAACTTTAAAAGTAAAATAGCAATGTCACAGAAAGTTGACTCTAAAAAGCTAATTTTAAACACAACTTTGCAAGTTAGAATTCTATAGTTTAATGAACAGAAATCAACAGTGAATGGTAATGACAACTAGCTACAAACAATGATAAATCAGTAAGGAATATAATTATCACTCCAATGAAGTATTTTCTCGAAGGAATTCATAGTATTAGTATGAAAAAATGAGTAGATGAAAATATATTCAAAATACTATGATCAGGACAACTGATTTAGAGGTAGCAAAGACAATTCCATTGCATAACACATTAACAATCATTTATGTTGGGCGTTTAAATAATACACCAGACTGAAAATGTACCTTAGAGAGAGTTTGTCAATACAAAACATCTGAGACAGGCTTGCTGTATTATATGTAGTTCTGCAATACATATCTTAATTTGAAAACTTAGTAGAATTTTACAATACTGAAATGTTTTACTGGCAATTACATTGACAATCAGTGCCAAAACTATGCTTTACTGTTGCTTAAAATTCTGCATATCATAAAAAGAAAGATTAGAGGTACCAGCTCTCTAGTTATGGTAGACATAGTCTATGGTGATAGCAAAAGCTGGAATCAAGATTTCTATTTTTGATCACTCAGAAAGATAGTATGTTGTAGGACAGGGGTAGGCAACCTGTGGCACGTGTGCCCAAGGCGGCACACGAGCGGATTTTCACACTGCCCAGGTCCCGGCCACCAGTCTAGGGGGCTTTACATTTTAATTCAATTTTAAATGAAGCTTCTTAAACATTTTAAAAACCTTATTTACTTTACATACAACAATAGTTTAGATATATATTATAGACTTATAGAAAGAGATGTTCTAAAAAGGTTAGAAACCTGGCACGCGAAACCTGAAATTAGAGTGAATAAATGAAGACTCAGCACACCACTTCTGAAAGGTTGCCGACCCCTGTTGTAGGACAAAGTCTTTAGCTGATGCTGACCAATTTCAGGTTGTGCGTATCTTGTCAAATACTCATTATCTGTTCAATAACAAACCCCCCAACTTTACACATATTACTGAACCCTGTTTGGGATTATGCTGCTAAACTGGATATTACTGCTAGGCTTCAGGCAGAGGTCAACTGGGTGATGACGTGGTTCTGCTGCTTGCATCTAGCTTGGGAGTGTAGAAGGTCCCCTTCCTACTCAGACAAGGAATAGATACAGCGTATACCTAGAGGGCAAGTCCCAGGATGATGCTAAAAGGGGACTGGTACTAGTGCTGAACTGGTATTGGCTGACAGTACTCTGACTTTCAGAAACCACATTTGTGTCTGCTATTCACAGAGCGCTTAGGATTCAAAAATCACAATAAACACCACTGAATAGCCCAGCTGGTTTATGCCTCACCTGGTCACACTCTTGATCTGGCATTTGATTTATTTTGGCAGGAACGACTGAATTTTGGCCTTTTTACAACCTGCAAACTGAAGAAGCATAGCACCCCTCCAGTTCAACTAAGGAACCAATGTTAACGGTCCAGCATTACCGAACACGGGAAACTTCCTGAAAGGAAAATTTTTTAGTTCTGTCCTTATCTGTGGCTTGGCAGAACTGCTCAAAAATATCTTCAACTATCAACGAAGTGGCTCCTAGGCATCCTCTTTCCAGGCTCTCTCTTCATAAGGTGACCATAGTTTACTTATCAAAATGCACAAAATTAAGGGAAGACATCCAGATTGCAATTGATTTAACAGTCTCATGCCAAATTGACCAATTCCACTGCAGACTTCCCCCCTCCCCCTCAAAGAAATCTGATTCTGGGTAGGGGAATGAGGTAGTTTCTTTGCCTTCACCACACAGTGTTGCAAAGTCTCAATCAGCAGCCTGTTAAATACATTGATATTGAAGCTAGTATTGAAATTTGTTGTTTATTAGGTGTTTCCCCATTGAGATTATGTTGGCTTTGTTCAACAAAGAACAACTTGGTGTGGTACTTCTAAGAAAGCTTTTTTTCCCCCTGTCATAACTATAAAGGGAAGGGTAACAGCTCTCCTGTGTACAGTACTATAAAATCCCTCCTGGCCAGAGACTCCAAAATCCTTTTACCTGTAAAGGGTTAAGAAGCTCGGGTAACCTGGCTGACACCTGACCCAAAGGACCAATAAGGGGACAAGATACTTTCAAATCTTGGGGGGGGAGAGGGGGGAAGGCTTTTGTTTGTGCTCTTTGTTTTGGTTGTTGTTCGCTCTTGGGACTGAGAGGGACCAGACATCAATCCAGGTTCTCCACATCTTTCTAAACAAGTCTCTCATATTTCAAACTTGTAAGTAAACAGCCAGGCAAGGCGTGTTAGTTTTTATCTTTGTTTTCTCAACTTGTAAATGTACCTTTTACTAGAGTGTTTATCTCTGTTTGCTGTATTTTGAACCTGAGGCTAGAGGGGATCCTCTGAGCTCTTTAAGTTTGATTACCCTGTAAAGTTACTTTCCATCCTGATTTTACAGAGATGATTTTTACCTTTTTCTTTAATTAAAAGCCTTCTTTTTAAGAACCTGATTGATTTTTCCTTGTTTTTAGATCCAAGGGGGTTGGATCTGTATTCACCAGGAGTTGGTGAGAGGAAGGAGGGGGGATGGTTAATTTCTCCTTGTTTTAAGATCCAAGGGGTTTGGATCTGTATTCACCAGGGAATTGGTGAATGTCTCTCAAGGCTACCCAGGGAAGGGAATTAGCTTTGGGATGGTGGCAGCGGACCAGATCTAAGCTGGTAGTTAAGCTTAGAAGTTTTCATGCAGGCCCCCACATTTGTACCCTAAAGTTCAAAGTGGGGAAGCAGCCTTGACACCCCCCATGATATATTGTCACAAATGCCACAAGTAAAAGCTGAAGATGTGTCAGTTTGATTGAGAGGGAATTGCTGACAGGGAGCCTGAGCTTCAGAATTCAGTCCCCATCTTGATTTGAAATAGCTTTAAGCTGTTGACCTTAAGAGCCCTTTGCAATATTCACCTCTGAGCCTTTGGAAAGCAAGAGTTATATTTAAGGCTACAATCTGTGTTGAGGTCGTTTTGTTTTTCCACTTCTTAGCTATAGCAAAGTAACTACATTTATTTTCATTAGTGTTAGTCTTCCTATACTTGCATGTTTATAATATACAGAAACGTGCCCAGAACCATGAATAGGCCACTCCTATGTTTAAATCAAAATGAATTTATAACATTCAATAAGGTAGTTCCAAAAGTACTTTATATGCCAGTGGACATGTTGTAGGCTTTTACTGCCAGATCAACAAATAGTTCAAGAGGCTTCACATTATGTTTAACTTCTGCCCTTCCACTGGTTTAACAGGTCTCAATCTTCCAGGAACTTAAAAAAGTGACATCAAATTAAGACTAAGCAGCAGCTTTCTGATGTACAACCCACCAAAAAATCCAAAGACTCAAAATTAAATTAATAAATTCAATCTTGTTTTATTTAAGGCAGAGCCTAAAGGTCTCAAACAAGGATCAGGGACCTATTGTGGTAAGCACACACCCATGACAACAGAACAACAACAAAACAAAGAAAAAGACAGTGTTGCCCCTAAAGGATTACAATCCAAGTTACACGGGATTAAATAAATCCTTCCACTTTTTAAAGGATGCCATTTTGCCTCTCACTGTTTTTTTTACTTTGTTGTTTAGCCACGGTGGCTCTTTTTTGGTTCTCTTACTATGTTTTTTAATTTGGGGTATACATTTAAAGTTCAGCCTTTATTATGGGGTCTTTAAAATTTTCCACACAATTTGCAGATATTTCACTTTTGGCACCGTAACCTTTAATTGCTAAACATGCATTAAAGAAATGAATGATATGCTCTATATGTCAAGATGTATTTGAACATTAGCAGTTACACCATAAAGTAGCACCAGGGAACCTAAATCTATGAAGAGCAAGTAGATAGATGAATAGTTCAGATTTCAAGGAAAAAACACTAATATCCACGGACTCACTGCAGACTACTTTTTCATTTCCTGCTTAAAGTGCATACTCTTTGGACATGTATTTTAGTAACATGTAGGGTTTTTAACCAGCCAAAATGGTTAAAATATTTAACATGGAGTTCCCCTCCCCCCAACTTGAGACATGCTAGAGTGCTCAATAATTCACACCTATGGATAGCGATGTCATGTTAGTATACGGTAAGAAAAATTGATAAAGTAATAAAAATACACATTTTATTTTCTGTGTGTGTGTAAAAATGGTTCTGAAACGTATGAGTTATCAGCTACAATCAGCGCTAGGACCTCATTTGTTGGTGGCGGTGGTAGGGTCGGGGTGGTCAATGGCCAGGTCCTATCTTGGAGGTGGCAACTCTAGTAACATGGCTTGCTTAAGTCAAAGACTAACAAGTAAAATAGCAACTTAATTCCTATCCTGCTAGCATTTTGTTTAAAACAAACAAAAAAATTCCAACATTTTAATTTGAAGGCTTTAGAGTTTAATTCTACATATGAACCACTATCACTAGATGGCCCTGCAGAGCTACCTAGGTTCAACAAGGCCTTAGAGGACTGACACTGCAGAATACACATCCTAGAGAGGTACTGAACGTGGTGGTAAGATTTCAAAGGCTCTTTAAGATTATGCAGGGGACAGAATTTGATGCAGTAAGTGACAGGAAGCTAATGAAAGGGCTCATTTCTATTAAGCTTAATTCAATGTAATGGGGAAGGCAGAAATGATTTATGACTTGATCAATTGTGTTTTCTATAGATTGGAAGATGGAAAAGGAGAGCTGACAAGAGGTCAGAGTTAAAGGTTTCAGCAACAAAGATAGGAGATAACTGAGAGGAAGCCAAGATGCTTAGAACTGAGGATACTTAGAGAAAGGATTTCATCGAAGATATCTTGAAAAGGAATAAGTCACAGGACAGACGGCATATGTAGGGAAGACGTGAGACAAAGACGTGAGTCCTGCACTTAGGACGGAAGAATCCCATGCACTGCTACAGACTAGGGACCGAATGGCTAGGTAGCAGTTCTGCAGAAAAGGACCAAGGGGTCACAGTGGACGAGAAGCTGGATATGAGTCAACAGTGTGCTCTTGTTGCCAAGAAGGCTAACGGCATTTTGGGCTGTATAAGTAGGGGCATTGCCAGCAGATCGAGGAACGTGATCGTTCCCCTTTATTCGACATTGGTGAGGCCTCATCTGGAATACTGTGTCCAATTTTGGGCCCCACACTACAAGAAGGATGTGGAAAAATTGGAAAGAGTCCAGCGGAGGGCAACAAAAATGATTAGGGGTCTGGAGCACATGACTTATGAGGAGAGGCTGAGGGAACTGGGATTGTTTAGTCTCCAGAAGAGAAGAATGAGGGGGGATTTGATAGCAGCCTTCAACTACCTGAAGGGGGGTTCCAAAGAGGATGGAGCTCGGCTGTTCTCAGTGGTGGCAGATGACAGAACAAGGAGCAATGGTCTCAAGTTGCAGTGGGGGAGGTCCAGGTTGGATATTAGGAAACACTATTTCACTAGGAGGGTGGTGAAGCACTGGAATGCGTTACCTAGGGAGGTGGTGGAGTCTCCTTCCTTGGAGGTTTTTAAGGCCCGGCTTGACAAAGCCCTGGCTGGGATGATTTAGTTGGGAATTGGTCCTGCTTTGAGCAGGGGGTTGGACTAGATGACCTCTTGAGGTCCCTTCCAACCCTGATATTCTATGATTCTATGATTCTATAGTGTGTTCTACAAAGGGCTTGGTGAAGCACAAGAGGATTCCCAGGAAAACTATGAAGCTTTATTCCAGAGACAAACTCAGATGACACCAGAACATCCAGGAGGAGATTAGAATGCACAGAAGGCAAGTTCTGGGACTCATTTCTATGAAGATAGCAGCTGAAAGCAATGAGCAGATGAGTTGAGGAGAGGTAACAGAAGAGGAGATGTCCAAGAGTATAAATCAGAGATGACAATGGATATGGGGAAAAGAGAGCAAAAGGTGATACTGAAGGAGAATGGGAAGAGCCTACAGTTATAGAACCCACGGGAAGACAGAAAGTGGCAGAAGTGGATTGTTTAATTGCCAAAAGTATGAGAACCTGCTCAGGAGAAAAAAGGCAATCTTTTGAATTGGATGGGGAAAAGGCCATTTTAGTTAGCTGATTTGAGGAGTGGGTAGGGCAAGAAACAATATTTAAAAAAATCAGAAGAGGAAAACTGGGCTGCAAAGTCTAGAGGAGGCAGAAAAGTGAATTAAGAAGTAGTGGACAGGCTGGTGTGATCAAGGACAAGCTTCTTCCCCTAAGAGAGGTGACAAAATCTATCTGTAGAAGGTTGTAACAATCATAGGAGTGAGACTGGACAGAAGTTGGGAGAAGATGGGATCAGGATGACAGACTGATAAATTAGAAGCACGCAGATGAAAACTAAGTGGGGGAAAATATTAGTTCTTGCTAATGCATGTTCATCTTGTTTAGGGAATGAGGGAACAAAATATACAGAAAGAAGCAAAACCAGAAAGCAGCTGTGAAAAGGTTTTTAAACAGTATTCCAAAATCTTAACAGTGGTGGGCTGGAGCTGGCCTTTCCAATGCCATAAATAGCAGCCAGGCCTCTGTTGCCAACCATGTCTTCTCCCAACTGGCATTACGCAGCATTTCCTCTTTCCTCATGGTACAGGAGCACTAGTGAGATGTTTGTGGTTTGTAACAACAATAAAGAGAGAGAGTAATAGGGTTGTGTTCTCATCTATGTACTAATTATATTTTCACAACGCTGTGTCATAGCAATTTATTTTCTTCCCTCATAATACAGTCAGTCTCAGCAGCAAGGATGGCTGTACTATTTATTCTTGGGACTGAATTTTTTAGGACAGGCAGCTAGGCTCTCTCGGTGCACATTTGCTTCCCTTGGCTTACCAGAGGTTTTCAAAGCACAATGCTAATTTGTTCTAATTTTGAGTGAATTATTTTGCATATCTTTTCATATATTTTTTTCTTGAAGTGTTTGGTGATATCTTTGGAGGCTGCATCACTTCAGTCATCTTATGTAATTTGTGTTTTACTTTTGTACTTGATCTTCTTGGTGGAGAAAATATGTCATAACATCTATTAGTAAAAAAGCATCTTAGGCCATTAAATAACCATCATGTTTCTGTTTTTGGTATGAACAGGTACTGTTTGGTACAACACATGAAATTGTTGAGCTAAAAACTACATTAAAATAAAGCACACAGACAGACCAGCTTTTTGAGACTACAACACTAAAACAAATTAAGAGATTGGCATGAATATAAAATAATCAAGTTAGGCAGGCTCCAAAACCTTTATGTTTACTTTACATACAAAACATTATCAACGCCCATTCCAAATAAATACGAACTATCATTTAAGGAGTAAATATTGCTCTCCTTACTTAATGAAACTTCCCTTTAAATCAATGGGAATACTAACTACATGACGCAAACAGAAGTAGACCATAAAACATTTTACAGTGTCACACAGCAGTAATATAAGGCTCTAAGTTACTTAAAGCAGAAAGATTGTTTGACAATGCAAGAGAATGACAAATATCTTGTCACATCTCTCTCTCACGCACCCCTTTTCTAGAACCAGCAACAATCTATTACACAGATACTTAAAAGCTACATATTTCCATTTGTATGCCTCAATGGAGGATTTACAGTCATTCTTTATTATTTACTACTACCGTAGGTAGTATAAAAGTTTTCATCTTGACAGGCTTCTACACTACAGAGTTAGGTCAACATAAGGCAGCTTACATCAACCTAATCATGTCAGTATCTATACTACACTACAGCCTTGTTCCGCAGATGGTAAGTGTCCTACTACACAAACATAATAATTCCACCTCCACAAGAGGCATTGGGCTTATGTCAGTGCAGCTAGGACGATGCAGTGTTCGTGCAGACACTACTTATATCGGCTGTTGGCTGTCTTTCTTGTCAATTTCACAACTCCTTGCTGGAGCTGTGAAATTGACAAGGAAGGCTGGTAGGCTCTTTCTTATAAACCCTACACCTGTTTCAAAGATCAGGCTGTCAGCTCACACCAGGTGGAGGGGTCCCTGCTCCAAGCTGGGCTGCCGGCCACGCTCCCCACCGGAAGCCCTGCTGCCTCTGGGCTCCTGGCTTCCCGCTCCCAACCAGGCAGCTGCCTGGGAGAACCCCACACCCAGAGCTCAAGCCATATGCCGGGCTCCTGGTGGGGAGCCCTGTGCTGACAGCTGGGGTGGGGGGAAGGATCCATGCTCCCAGCAGGGAACAGGGAACCAAGCACCCGTGGAAGCACCCCGGCTCCAGGGGGACAGCCCCGCTCCTAGGAAGGAGCTACATGCAGAGCCCCGACTGCAGCCCGGGCTCTCAGCCTCCCACGCTGTTCCTCAAGTCGGTGGAAGTGCTCCTGGTGAGTACGCACGCCGCTGACAGAAGAAGAGTAGTGTGGACATGAAAAACCACAGTAATTACTGCAGCGGCTGTAAGTCAACCTAACATAGGTCAACTTAAGTTCGTAATGAGGACATGTCCTTAGTCTCATGTGGTGGGTTTTTCATACCTCTAATAACTTCAATTTTCATCAACAGTAACATACTCTGAATATACTCTAATGTTTAATAAATGAAAAATACTTTTCATTTGTAAGTAAGTACACACTTTATACGGTATATTTTTCACCTCTAAAATCTGAGCTGTCAACCTTTGCCATTTTGAGATATTCTATAATGTAGTTTTATGATGTTTGCTATAAAGAAATCAAGTGTTACATTTACTGGTGAACTTTCTCCTGTCTTCAATTTATAAACATTATTCCCTTCCATTTCATGTATTACTCTATTTTTATAGACAGGAGAAACTAACAACAGAATTCTTCACATTCCATATACATAGACCCCACCACAACCACAGTGGTAGACTAAACACTGTAGCATGACTTCCCAATTAAATTTTCTGTTATACTTAGCAAGCTGTTAAAAATGTCTTACTCATGTGGGCTTCTGTATCTCAAACACTTGTTTTTTTTTTTTTTTTTTTTTTTTTTTTAGCAATTATGATCCTTCTGAAGCAGAGTGGATAAAAACAATGATTTTAAAAAAAATCAAAGAAATCGGATTTTATTTAAATCCGATTTTTTTGATAAAATGCTTTTTGAGGAAAAAACCTATCTAAAGATACATTATAGCTCAAAGATATCTCATCATGGAACAGGGATTATGAATTCTAATTCTATAGCATGAGAATATATTCATGTAATGTTTAAGAAAAGTTTTGTAAAAGAGTTCCAATAGTTCATGGATTAGGGACCCAATCTGATGGGGTTCCAGTGGCTTCTGTATAGATTATTTAGGGTAATTTTTCTATCTACCCAATGGGACTCCGTGCTCAGTGTAGAAGATACCATCAGAGATGCTTAGTTTTGAAGTTCTCAAACGGTGGATTTGTGTCTCCAGAGATAACATGCTTGTTAAGAGCAAAAATGTTTTTAAATAAATAAATAATATATAGAGGTGAGAAATAACAGACCTCAAACCCTATTGTCCCTCTGCAAATTTGTGTACCCAGAGTCAATCCCTTACCTCTCTCTAAAAGTGCAAAGTTTCGAAAAGTTCAATGAATAGAGGATTGTTGGGGGTGGAATAGATCTGGACAAGGAGGAGAAGTCTGGAGATAAATGTGAGAAGGGAGAAAGAGGCAGTAGAAACAAAAGTGAAACTGTTTGAGCAGAAACAACAAGGAGTCCGGTGGCACCTAAAAGACTAACAGATTTATTTGGGCATAATCTTTCATGGGTAAAAAACCTCACTTCTTCAGATGCATGGAGTGAAAATTACAGATGCAGGCATTATATAATGACACATGGAGAGAAGGGAGTTAACTCACAAGTGGAGAACCAGTGTTGACAGGGCCAATTTGATCAGGGTGGATGTAGTCCACTACCAATAATAGATGAGGAGTTGTCAATTCCAGGAGAGGCAAAGCTGCTTTTGTAATGAGCCAGCCACTCCCAGTCTATCTCTGAGTTGTGAAGAATATGTATTAAGGTTTTAACAACAAGAATGCATTTTTCTGTAGAAATCCATTGTGACAGACCCAGACCAGTGGGGTACAGGAGTCTGGTAGAGGGCAAATATACTGGTCACTGGATGAGTAGTTTTCTGTTCCCTGAGTGACCAGAGCAGGGGCTGCACTAGAGTAATCAGGAACCTGCTAGAACCAGTTAAGGCAGGCAGGCTAATTAGGACACCTGGAGCCAATTAAGAAGAAGCTTCTAGAATCAATTAAGGCAGGCTAATCAGGGCACCTGGGTTTTAAAAAGGAGCTCACTTCAGTTTGTGGTGGGAGTGTGAGGAGTTGGGAGCAAGAGGCGCAAGGAGCTGAGAGTGAGAGGGTGTGCTGCTGGAGGACTGAGGAGCACAAGCGTTATCAGACACCAGGAGGAAGGTCCTGTGGTGAGAATAAGGAAGGTGTTTGGAGGAGGCCATGGGGAAGTAGCCCAGGGAGTTGTAGCTGTCATGCAGCTGTTACAGGAGGCACTATAGACAGCTGCAGTCCACAGGGCCCTGGGCTGGAACCTGGAGTAGAGGACGGGCCCGGGTTCCCCCCAAACCTCCCAATTGACCTGGACTGTGGGTTCTCCCACAGGAGAAGGTCTCCGGGCTGTTCCCCAACCCACATGGTGAATCTCTGAGGCAAGAAAATCCGCCAATAAGTGCAGGACCCACCAAGATAGAGGAGGAACTTTGTCACACTGGTGTCAAGAGTGGGATCTTGGGGTGCACAGCGCGGCGGAAGAAGGAGGGTGATTTAAAAAAAAAAAAAAAAAGGGAGAGGGTTTATTTTTTTTCACCACAATGGATGACGTAGTGCGGGCACTGATACAAGCTACGGCGGCCCAGCAGGAGGCTACCCGTGTCCAGGCAACCGCCCAACAGGAGGCAGTGCGGCTGCAGCAAGAGACTAATCGCCTGCTGATGGACCAGGCTGCTCAAGGCCAAGCTATGTTGCGGGAACTGGTAAACCAGGTAAAGTCCCTTACAGAGCTGAATCGCAGCCAAAATGAGACGCGGCTCATACGGGCCAGCCATTGGCTGCAGAAAATGACACGAGAGGATGATGTAGAGGCATACCTTCTGGCCTTTGAGAGGACAGCCCTATGGTAGGCCTGGCCTCGAGATCAGTGGTCCGGCATCCTTGCCCCATTCCTGTGTGGGGAGGCCCGGAAGGCCTACCATGATCACCAGGAGGAAGGTCCTGTGGTGAGAATAAGGAAAGTGTCTGGAGGAGGCCATGGGGAAGTAGCCCAGGGAGTTGTAGCTGTCATGCAGCTGTTACAGGAAGCACTATAGACAGCTGCAGTCCACAGGGCCCTGGGCTGGAACCCGGAGTAGAGGGCGGGCCTGGGTTCCCCCCAAACCTCCCAATTGACCTGGACTGTGGGTTCTCCCAGAGGGGAAGGTCTCTGGGCTGTTCCCCAACCCACATGGGGAAAATCCGCCAATAAGCGCAGGACCCACCAAGATAGAGGAGGAACTTTGTCACACCATGACTAAATCGAGTCTTCCTGACCAGTGATTTAAATCATGATTTAAATCAATTTGGTTTAAATCATGATTTAAATCAATTTGGTTTAAATCAAATCTACCCTGCTCTAAAGAGAGCAGAAGAAAAGCCTACTTAAAAAGAAAGAAAGAAAGAAAGAAAGAAAGAAAGAAAGAAAGAAAGAAAGAAAGAAAGAAAGAAAGAAAGAAAGAAAGAAAGAAAGACGAAAAGTTCTAAATTAAATCATATAACCTATAAAAGGAAGTGAAGATACTTAACTGGAAGTTCTTCAAAATGTGTGGGTCCTACCTGTATTCCACATGTGGGTATGCATGAGCGCCATGCACCCGACTGAAAGTTCTTCAAAGCTCTGTCTGTTGGCCCACATGCTCAGTAGCTCTCTCCGTGCTTTCAAATAAAGGTGTAAGAGGCAGTGTGGGTGGAGTCCTCTCCAGTACCTCCTCTTACCGTAAAACCAACAAGATCTAAAGCAGACAATATAATGGATGGAGAACAGACAACAGAACACAGATAGGGACCACTCATCAAATAACTTCCAGTTACAGTAAGTAACCTTGACTACCTTCTTTGAGAGGTGGTCCCTATGTGTATTCCACAAATGGATGATTGGCAAGCAGTGTTCAGACAGGTGCGAGGAAGCTGGTAGCAAAAATACTACCACTCCCACTCTTGCAACCGCAGTTAAGGCATCAACTAGGGCATAGTGTGTCACGAACATGTGCATCTAACTCCAGATGGCCACTCTGCAGATGTCCTAGAGCGGAACGTCTGACAGGGATGCCATGGAGGCTGCTGTGACACCCCCAGGAGTAGGAATATTTGCTAACTTGTAGCACTCTGTGATGCATCGTAAGACCCCACTTAGAAATCCTCTGGGATGATATGGCTTGTCCATGTGACCTCAATGCTATGGCAATGAAGAGCCTCTGTAATTTCCTAATGGGTTTGGTTCTTTTCAGGTAGAACACTAGGGCACGCTGAACATCGATGGAGTGATCTGTCTCATCTTCAGAGAAAAAGTGTGGCATTTTGAGAAATATACAGGTAAGTGTATTGTTTAATATACGCGGAACACAACAAAATTGGGGAAAAACATGGGGTGAGGTCAAAGAGAAACCTTTTATTTGTGAACCACTGTATAAGAGGGTCCACCATGATAGCTCCGAGCTTGCTGACTCTCCTAGCTGAGGTGATAGCTACTAAGAACGCCATCTTTGTGGACAGGTGGGCCATGGTACAAATCCCCATGCATTCAAAAGGTGATTAATGAACTTGGAAAGGACAAGGTTAAGAATCTTAACTTAAGATCCTACTGAGGGGAAGGTCCTGATAAGGCCTTTCATGAATTGTACTGTAGCTAGGTGAGTAAAGATTAAGTGTCCTTCTACCGATGGGAGGAAGGCACTTAACTCTGCAAGGTGTATTCATAGTAAACAAAGAGAGACCCCGATAGGAATTATTACAGTATCTGATTAACGTCAGTACAATTGTGCCCAGGCCAAAAAGAGTCTCCATTTGGCTCAACAGCAGGGGCTACTAGACTCTTTTCTACTCTGGTATGGATCACCTGAACCGGGGCCAAACTGGGGACGATACCAAGTTGGGAGGGGTTGCAAGTGCTTTGGAGGATAGGATTAAAATTCAAAATGATCTGGACAAACTGGAGAAATGGTCTGAAGTAAATAGGTTGAAATTCAATAAGGACTAATGCAAAGTACTCCACTTAGGAAGGAACAATCGGTTGTACACATACAAAATGGGAAATGACTACCTAGGAAGGAGTACTGTGGAAAAGAATCTGGGGGTCATAGTGGATCACAGGCTAAATATGAGTCAACAGTGTAACGCTGTTGCAAAACCAGCAAACATCATTCTGGGATGTATTAGCAGAAGTATTGTAAGCAAGACACGAGAAGTAATTCTTCCGCTCTACTCCGCGCTGATTAGGCCTCAACTGGAGTATTGTGTCCAGTTCTGACCGCCATATTTCAGGAAAGATGTGGACAAATTGGAGAAAATCCAGAGAAGAGCAACAAAAATGATTCAAGGTATAGAAAATATGACCTATGAGGGAAGATTGAAAAAAACTGGGTTTGTTTAGTCTGGAGAAGAGAAAACTGAGAGGGGACATGATAACAGTTTTCAAGTACATAAAAGGTTGTTACAAGGAGGAGAGAGAAAAATTGTTTTTCTTAACCTCTGAAGGTAGGACAAGGAGCAATGGGCTTAAATTGCAGCAAGGGCGGTTTAGGTTGGACATTAGGAAAAACTTCCTGTCAGGGTGGTTAAGCACTGGAATAATTTGCCTAGGGAGGTTGTGGAATCTCCATCATTGGGGACTTTTAAGAGCAGGTTGGACAAACACCTGTCAGGGATGGTCTAGACAATACTTCGTCCTGCCTTGAATGCAGGGGACTGGACTAGATGTCCTCTCGAGATCCCTTCCAGTTCTGTGATTCTATTTGATGCCTACTCAAAAACCAGGCCATAAAATGTAGCTAACCTGGATTGGGATACTTACTCTCTCCCCCGCATCTTGGGTTAAGATATCTGAGAATGGGTGATTTCTGATTGGTCGGTGGGCAGATACTGGTAGAATTTCTGTGAACCTCAACTGTCTGGCCCAGTGGGGAGCTAGGAGAATGATGTTGGTTCTGTCACAACATATCTTTTCTATGACCAGTGAAAGCAGGAAAATGGGAGGAAAGACCTAACAGAGGCCGTTGGTCCAAGATATCAGCAGACCATCAACCTTGGGAGTTGCAACTCATGGCTCCCCTGGAGCTTTATGTTCATTTGGGACATCAAGGGGTCCTATAGCAGAGTACCCCATCTGTAAATATCTCACTCAGGACTGTGTCATTAATCTCCCACTCGTAGTCTATCAAAAAGCTTCTGCTTAATTTGTCTGCCAGGGAATTGTGAATACTGGAAAGGTACCATGATGCAGTTCCTGACACACCAGTTCCAAAGTGTCTCAGCTTCCTGGACAAACTCTCACTCCTCTCTCTTTGTTTATATAGTGGTGGTATTGTGAGACATTATCGGAATATGGAGCGAGCATATAAGTGGAAGGAAGACTTCGCACACAAGGAGGACCATCTTCAGTTCAAATTAGTTTATATGTAGTCTGGTGTCTGATGGGGTCCAGGTACACTGGGCAGTATGACTGTCCAGATGAGCATCTCATCCCAGAAGGTGGGAGTCTTGTCGCAACGGTGTCCATGGGGGTTGGGAGGCTGAAGGGAACTGTGTTCGAACACCAAGTTTGAGAGGTGACAACTCTGGTGGGAACGACCACCCTGGAGTTGATGTGGTCCTTGGTTGAGTGGAGCCAAGTCTGCAGGCACCATAAGTGGAGTCTGTCATAAGGAGTCACACAGGTGTATGCGGCTATGTGGATATAACTTATGCATCAGGGTTCACTGTCTGTGAATGGTGTGGGAAACCAGGGTGCTCAGTGCATGAAACCTTTCTAAGGGGAGGAATGCTCTCATAGAAAGAGGGTCCAATCTTGCCCCTAAAAAGTTTACTGACCTTTGCTCCGTTCATGCCAACACTTTGGGCCGTTAAAAGTTGAACAAGAACCCTTGTCACCGACCTGACCTGCTGATGAGATCAGCCTACCAGGCGCCAATCATCCAAGTATGGGAATACCACATAGCTCTCGTATCTCACCTGGGCTGCTACCACCAAAAAAAAAAAAAGCTTCATAAATACTGGGTGCTGTAACCAGACCAAAGGGAGGATTTAAAACTAGAAGAGTTCCTGGCCTACCATTCCCTTGTGATGGGTGAATAATGCATCCACGTGAAAATATGTATCCTTCTTGTCAAGAGCCGCAAACTTAAGTTTTCCAGTAACGATGTTGAATTGTAGAAGGTCCAGGATGGGTCTCCACCCTCTGCCTTTTTGGGGGAAAATAGGAAATACAGGGAATAGAATCCTCTCCCTTGGTGATGAGGTGGGATGCACTCTAGTGCCCCTTGGTATAAGAGGGATTCTGTTTCCTGTTAAAGAATTTCCTTGAGAGAGTGGTCCCTGAAGGGAGTTTGTGAGGTGAGGAGAGAAACTCTACAGAATATCGCTGATGGATAATCTCCAGAACCCAACTGTCCATAGTGATCTTGTTCCAGTTGCACGTGAAGAATGCCAGAGAACCCCCAAAGGTAATAGGAGACGAGGTGTTTGGCACTAAGGTGATACACAGGTCTCAACCAATATGTCAAAAGTGGCTCTGGACCGGTGGCTGAGAGTGAGTAGAGCAGTGGGGGGGCCACATGAGGCCCATCAGGGTAATCTGATTGTGGGCCACGAGACATTTTGTTGACATTGACCATCGGCAGGCATGGCCCTCCGCAGCTCCCCGTGACCATGGTTCGCCGTTCCCGGCCAATGGGAACTGTAGGAAGCGGCAGGCTGCATGGACATGCTGGCCATGCTTCCAAAATACAAGTCTTCTATGGGAGTTTGCACACCTTTGTGCTTGCAACAACATCCATGCACCTTTTTTCACACACTGACAACTTTGTGCATAAATGATAAAAACTCATGCTAAGGTTTTTGAAACTATACAGTACTGAAAAAGATTAACAGCCGTGTCATCACAGACTAGGGAAGCACACTAATATTCATATCCTTTCTTACTGCAGAAAAAAATACTTCAGCATTTCAGGTCAGTATCTGTCATCACTGTAAGCACATTCAGGAATAATATAGGATGGTTAAAACCAGTTAGTCGCCATGCTTATACACAGTATTTGATTTGCATTAAGTTAGAACTGTACTTGCCAATTCACAGTAGATTCATAATACAGTCAAGGTCATTGAAAGTTCACAGTATTAAATTTGTCATTCTAGCTTGGTCATGGTAAATGCTGTATCTAATGGCCAACTCAATTCATAAACTCATAAAATTCAGTCTGAAGCAGGACATAATTTGAACTCCATATCATTCCGTAGACAGTTATGACACTCAGCTGCTAAATATTTTTGGTAGTTTGGTGTAAAGGGCAAATTAGCCATACTTCGAAAGTAATATAGTACTAATTGCTTTTTCCTACTACATTTATGCTAAACAGAGTGGTGCCACAGTTTAACAGTTTGTAGGCCTACATATATAATAAATCTTTCATGACTAGCTCAGTGTAGTTTCTGAACAATCTGGTGAATAACTTAACACACACCACACTTTAACCATTTTATATCAATATACTTAATGTATTTACTCACAAAAACCCAGCATCTCAATTGGCACACTTGCTATGTGTCTCATTCAAGATACAAAGGACTGAATAAACTTTTTGAAACTACTCTCCACTGAGGGGCAGGATTGGGGACTTCAGCTTCTGTTGAAATACACTACCTGTTATAGGTAAAACACTTCAAACTGCAGTTCTGTGTCTATTTAGCTACGGTGTGTCAGTAATAACTGATAGTTCATCATACCCAGTTATTTCTGGGGAGTGTATGTACATTTCTGTACAGTGAATTAATTCTAACGCAGTCTTTAATTTAATATTTGTCAGTGTTACAAAGAACAGAAACAGATGTCTGTCTGTTCTAAATTGTGCTAATGGTACAGCACTTAAAACATAAAAATCAGAAAATGAAAGGTTTCTATTTAAAAAAATACACTAAGATGTTTCTTGTTTTAAAGAGCAAACACTTTTCTACACGTTCATTTGAAAGATTACTTGAATTACACACTTATTAACTATAATCCTTTCTCGAAGTTGCATTTTTAAGCATGCAGTAATTAAGTTCTTTTGAAGTTAATTTCAGGTAACATCACATTTGTCTCTCCTCGGTGTTTGTTTGCCTATGCAATAAGTAGAGTTGGTTGATATATGCTGTTCACTTCCAAAAAAGTTTTCATGAGAAAGGGAGCTTGTGTGAATTAGTTTTTCATCCCACATCACTCTTGATCAGGAAGAGCAGGGACTGGTACGTGCTGTCTCCTACATCACAGGCCAGCCCTAACCCCCCGCACTCTATTTCTTTCTCAGTCAGAAAGCTCAGGTTTCAATCCAAAAATGGACAGGTCAAAACAAATCTGTTTTTACAAAAGAGATCAAAAAATATTTTCATTCAAAAGGTTGAATGAAAAACAAAATTTATAATCTTAGAACTCACCACAAAACAGAATGGTTGTCCTCTGGACAGCCATATTAACCAGTACCTGATACCATGTATAAAAGAAAACTGAATATGAATTAAAGAACAGGAGTACTTGTGGCACCTTAGAGACTAACAAATTTATTTGAGCATAAGCTTTCGTGGGCTACAGCCCACTTCTTCCGATCCATAGAATGGAACATATATTGAGGAGATATATATACACATACAGAGAGCATGAAAAGAGGTGGGAGTTGTCTTACCAACTCTGAGAGGCCAATTAATTAAGAGAAAAAATTTTTGAAGTGATAATCAAGATAGCCCAGTACAGACAGTTTGATAAGAAGTGTGAGAATACTTACAAGGGGAGATAGAACAGACTCCAGCGAGAAACTGCTGAGCTGGAATTGATATGCAAACTAGATACAATCAATTTAGGCTTGAATAGGGACTGGGAATGGCTGAGCCATTACAAACATTGAATCTATCTCAGGCCTTGGCTACACTTGCAAGTTACAGCGCTGTAAAGCCTCCCCCAGCGCTGTAACTCACTCCCCGTCCACACTGGCAGGGCACTTACAGCGCTGTATCTCCCTGGGTACACCGCTGCAGGTACTCCACCTCCCCGAGAGGAATAACAGCTGCAGCGGAGTGGCTACGACTCACGGGTGTGAGTGTAAACGCTTGCAGCGCTGTACTAATCACCTTCTCAAGTGGCCAATCCTCTCCATTGTTGTGACCGGCTGCAGGAATGCGGAAGTGCCGGTTTCAAAGCTCGTACCACAGAGAAAAGCAAACAGTTTGCAGCTTGCTTTGAGTGAGTAAATGAATGAGCAGGGGGCCGGGAGTTCGGAACTTGCAAAATAGAGTGCTGACATGCTCCAAAAAGCACTCTCTCTCCCCCCACACTCCCTGTCACAATCCACCCCACCCCACCCCCGTTTTGAAAAGCACGTTCCAGCCACATGAATGCTGGGATAGCTGCCCATAATGCACCGCTCCCAACACAGCTGCAAATGTTTCAAGTGTGGCCACGCCACTGGGCTGGCAGCTGGCAGTGTGGACAGACTGCAGCGCTTTTCCCTACTCAGCTGTACGAAGACAGGTTTACCTCACAGCACTGTACAGCTGCAAGTGTAGCCAAGGCCTCAGAGTTGGTAAGACAACTCCCACCTTTTCATGCTCTCTGTATATGTATGCTTGCAACGCCAGACAGCTACTGGTCAGTCGGGAATCAATTTTGAGTGGGTAAATCTATTGTGGGGGCTGCTGTGATCCAAGTAGCCAACGCAATCAAAGAACTGCTGGTATCAAGGGTAGTGACTCTGGGAAACGTGCAGGTCATAGTGGATGGCTTTGCTGCAATGGGATTCCCTAACTGTGGTGGGGTGATAGACAGAACCCATATCCCTATCTTGGCACCGGAGCACCAAGCCAGCGAGTACATAATTCTGCTGCAAGCACTGGTGGATCACAAGGGATGTTTCACTAACATCAACGTGGGATGGCCGGGAAAGGTACATGATGCTCACGTCTTCAGGAACTCTGGTCTGTTTCAAAAGCTGGAGGAAGGGACTTTCTTCCCAGACCAAAAAATAACCGTTGGGGATGTTGAAATGCCTATAGTTATCCTTGGGGACCCAGCCTACCCCTTAATGCCACGGCTCATTAAGCCATACACAGGCAGCCTGGGCAGTAGTCAGGACCTGTTCAACTATAGGCTGAGCAAGTGCTGAATGGTGGTAGAATGTGCATTTGGACGTTTAAAAGCGTGCTGGCGCAGTTTACTGACTCGGATAGACCTCAGAGAAACCAATATTCCCATTGTTATTACTGCTTGCTGTACGCTCCACAGTATCTGAGAGAGTAAGAGGGAGACATTTATGGTGGGGTGGGAGGTTGAGGCAAATCGCCTGGCCGCTGATTACGCGCAGCCAGACACCAGGGCGGTTAGAAGAGCACCGCAGGGCGCGGTGCGCATCAGAGAAGCTTTGAAAACCAGTTTCATGACTGGCCAGGCTACGGTGTGTAGTTTGTTTCTCCTTGACGACCCCCCCCCCCCCCGCCACCCCCGGTTCACTCTACTTCCCTGTAAGCTAACCACCCTCCCCTCCCCCCTTCGATCACCGCTTGCAGAGGCAATAAAGTCATTGTTACTTCACATTCATGCATTCTTTATTAATTCATCACACACTCCTGCTGCCTTTCCTTCCTGCAGCTCAACCATATGCTGGAGCATATCAGTTTGATGCTCCAGCAGCCGGAGCCTTCTGTGAGCAAGCTGACGCCACCTATCCTCTTCAGCCCGCCACTTGCTCTCTTCAGCCCGTGATTCAGCCCGCCACCGCTCCTCGCGTTCATATTGTGCTTTTCTGCACTCTGACATTTTGTCTGCCTCCACACATTCTGCTGTGCTCTGTCAGCGTGGGAGGACATATGGAGCTCCGAGAACATGTCATCCCGAGTGCGCCTTTTTCGCCTTCTAATCTTCACTAGCCTCTGCGAAAGAGAAACATTTGCAGCTGGTGGTGGTGAAGGGAGAGGTGGTAGTTAAAAAGACACATTTTAGAGAACAATGGGTACACTCTTTCACGTTAAATCTTGCTGTTCACATTACACAGCACATGTGCTTTCGTTACAAGGTCGCATTTTTCCTCTTATATTGAGGGCCTGCCGGTTTGGTGTGAGAGATCACTCACGCAGTGCCAGGCAACACAATTCGGCTTGCAGGCAGCCATGGTAAGCCACAGTCTTTTGGCTTTTTTAAACCTTCATAACATGTGGGAATGGTTTCAAACAGCAGCGCCCTCATTTCCCATACCAAGCACCCGTTGGGTTGGCCATTTAAAATGGGTTTGCAATGTAAAAGGAGGGGCTGCGGTTTCCGGGTTAACGTGCAGCACAAACCCAACTATCCCCCCTCTCCTCCCCCCCACACCCAATTCTCTGGGATGATCACTAACAGCGGGGAACATTTCTGTTCAGCAGAGCAGGAACGGGCACCTCTGAACGTCCCCTTAATAAAATCACCCTATTTCAACCAGGTGACCGTGAATGATATCTCTCTCCTTAGGATAACAAAGAGAGATAAGGAATGGATGTTGTCTGCATGCCAGCAAACACCGGGACCATATGCTGGCATGCTTTGTTATGCAATGATTCCAGACTACATGCTACTGGCCTGGCATGGTAAAGTGCCCTACCATGGAGGACGGAATAAGGCAGCCCTCCCCAGAAACCTTTGGCAAAGGCTTTGGGAGTACATCAAGGAGAGCTTTCTGGAGATGTCCCTGGAGGATTTCCGCTCCATCCCCATACACATTAACAGGCTTTTCCAGTAGCTGTACTGGCCGCGAATGCCAGGGCAAATTAATCATTAATCATTAAACACGCTTGCTTTTAAACCATGTGTAATATTTACAAAGGTACACTCACCAGAGGTGCCTTGTGTGCCCTCAGGGTCTGGGAGCACGCCTTGGGTGGGTTTGGGGGTTACTGGTTCCAGGTCCAGGGTGAAAAACGTATCCTGGCTGTTGGGGAAACTGGATTCTCTGCTTCCTTGCTGTGAGCTATCTTCAATGTCTTCATCATCATCTTCCTCGTCCCCAAAACCCGCTTCCGTGTTTCGTGATTCTCCACTGACTGAGTCAAAGCACAGGGTTGGGGTAGTGGTGGCTGCACCCCCTAGCATGGCATGCAGCTCAGTGTAGAAGCGGCATGTTTGCGGCTCTGCCCCGGACCTTCCGTTTGCCTCTCTGGTTTTGTGGTAGGCTTGCCTTAGCTCCTTAATTTTCATGCGGCACTGCTGTGCGTCCCTGTTATGGCCTCTGTCCTTCATGCCCTTTGAGACTTTTTCTAATGTTTTGGCATTTCGTTTACTGCAACGGAGTTCAGCTAGCACTGATTCGTCTCCCCATATGGCGAGCAGATCCCGTACCTCCCGTTCGGTCCATGCTGGAGCTCTTTTGCGATCCTGGGACTCCATCATGGTTACCTGTACTAATGAGCTCTGCGTGTTCACCTGGGCTCTCCACCACTCTGGGCAAACAGGAAATTCAAAATTTCGCGGGCCTTTTCCTGTCTACCTGGCAGGGCCGGCTCTAGGCACCAGCAAACCAAGCACGTGCTTGGGGCGGCACATTTTCAGGGGCAGCATTCCAGCCATCTGTTCGTTTGGTTTTTTTGCTTCGGGCAGCAAAAGCCTAGAGCTGGCCCTGCCAGCAGCAGCGCGGGGGGCGCCCTGGGGCCGCCGCATTTCACACCGTGGGGGAGCAGCGCCCGCACCTTGTGGCTAGGCCGGGCAGGCCCTGAGCGGGGGACACTCAGGCTGGGGGCCGCCCCGCGGGGCACACGGAGCTGCCTGCAGATGCCGCAGGGCGGCCGCTGCCCAGCGCCGCAGCCGGGGCTGGGCGAAGCGGCCCGAGCCACCCAGGGACTGCGGCAGGGTGGCCAGAAGCAGCAGCGGGGCCATAGAGAGCGGGGCGCTGCTGGGCGAGGCCCGTGTCCCACTCTCCGGGGCTCCGCTCCCTCTGGGGCTACCCTGCCCCGGCTCCTCAGCCCCCTGCCAGGGCAGTCCCCCGGCTCTGCCCTCCCGGGTCCTGGCCGGTCCTGGAGGCGGGAGCCCTGGCTGGAGGAACCCTGGGCTGAGGCGTGGCCCGGAAACCCCGCTGCTT
This sequence comes from Emys orbicularis, assembly GCF_028017835.1. Classification (NCBI taxonomy): domain Eukaryota; kingdom Metazoa; phylum Chordata; order Testudines; family Emydidae; genus Emys; species Emys orbicularis. Next base: position 36,958,996 of record NC_088691.1, on the reverse strand, counting down.
ACCCCGACCCTGCCAGTGCCGGACTGGCTGGAGGTGAGGGGGGAGTGGGCGGAGTCAGCCCTGGTGGGGGGGAGCCCAGGGCTGGGGCAGCAGGGGGTGCGGGTGGGGGGGGGGGAGAGGGAGAGCCCAGCGCTGGGGCAGCAGGGGGAGGACGCTGGTGGGGGGGGTCAGAGCCCAGGGCTGGGGTTGGGGGCAGTCAAAAATTTTTTTGCTTGGGGCGGCAAAAAACCTAGAGCCGGCCCTGCTACCTGGCCAGTGCATCTGAGTTGAGAGTGCTGTCCAGAGCAGTCACAATGGAGCACTCTGGGATAGCTCCTGGAAGCCAATACCGTGGAATTGCGTCACCACTACCCCAAATCCGACCCGGAAAGGCCGGTTTCAGTGCTAATCCCCTCGTCGGAGGTCGAGTAAAGAAATCAACTTAAAGAGCCCTTTAAGTAGGAAAAAAGGGCTTCATCGTGTGGACGGGTCCAGGCTTAAATCGAGGTAACGCTGCTAAATTCGACCTAAAATCGTAGTGTAGACCAGGCCTCTAAGATGCCACAAGTACTGCTGCTCTTTTTGCAGATTAAGGCCTGGTCTACACTACCCGCCTGAATCGGCGGGTAGAAATCGACCTCTCGGGGATCGATTTATCGCGTCTCATCAGGACGCGACAATCGATCCCCGAATCGACGCTCTTACTCCACCAGCGAAGGTGGGAGTAAGAGCCGTCGACGGGAAGCCGCGGAGGTCGATTTTGCCGCCGTCCTCACAGCGGGGTAAGTCGGCTGCGATACGTCGAATTCAGCTACGCTATTCGCATAGCTGAATTTGCGTATCTTAAATCGACCCCCCCCTGTAGTGTAGATGTAGCCACAGACTAACACGGCTGCTACTCCGAAACCTATGAATTAAAGGTTTATTACATCCTTACAGCATTTAATTACATTAGTAATATAATTTTATACTTTAAAATTAGGGCTCTCAATTAATTGCAGTTAACTCACACGATTAACTCAAAAAAATTAATTGCTATTAATCACACATAACAATAGAATACCAAATGAAATGTATTAAATATTTTTGGATATTTTTCTATGTTTTCAATATTGATTTCAATTACAACATAGGATACAAAGTGCATAGTGCTCACTTTATATTATTGTTTTTGATTACAAATATATGCACTGTAAAAATGATAAACAAAAGAAATGGTATTTTTCAATTCACCTCATACAAGTACTGTAGTGCAATCTCTTTATCGTGAGTGTAACTTACAAAAGCAGATTTTTTTGGTTACATAACTGCACTCAAAAAAAAAAAAAAATAAGTGTAAAACTTTAGAGCCTACAAGTCACTCAGTCCTCCTACTTATTCTGCCAATCATTAAGCCCTGGTCTACCTGGGGGGAGGGGGGGGCGCGGGGGTAGAGAATCAACCTAAGGTACGCAATAGCGTAGCTGAAGTCAACATATTTAGGTCTACTTACCGCAGCGTGTGCACAGCGCTGAGTCGACTGCTGCCGCTCCCCCGTCAACCCCACTTGCGCCTCTCGCGGCGGTGGAGTACCAGAGTCGACGGGAGAGCGCTCGGGGATCGATTTTATCGCGTCTACACTAGACGCGACAAAATCGATCCCCGATAGATTGATCACTACCCACCAATCCAGCGGGTAGTAGACATACCCTAAGACAAACAAGTATGTTCACGGGAGAAACTGCTGCCTGCTTCTTATTTACAAGTCACCTGAATGTGAGAACAGGCATTCACATGGCACTTTTGTACGCAGCATTGCAAGGTATTTACATACCAGATATGCTGAACATTCATATGCCCTTCCATGCTTCGACCACTATTCCAGAGAACATGCTTCCATGCTGATGATGCTCGTTAAAAAAATAATGCATCAATTAAATTTGTAACTGTACTCCTTGGGGGGAGAATTGTAGATTTCCTGCTCTGTTTTACCGGCATTCTACATATATTTCATGTTATAGCAGTCTCGGATGATGACCCAGCACATGTTGTTCATTTTACGAACACTTTCACAGCAGATCTGACAAAACGCAAAGGTGGTACCGATGTGAGATTTCTAAAAATAGCTACAGCACTCAACCCAAGGTTTAAGAATCTGAAGTACCTTCCAAAATCCGTGAGGAACGAGGTGTGGCGCATGCTTTTAGAAGTCTAAAAAGAGAAACTCAGATGCGGAAACTACAGAACCCGAACTACCAAAAAAGAAAATCAACCTTCTGCTGGTGGCAGCTGACTCAGATGATGAAAATGAACGTGCATCAGTCAGTCTGCACTCCTTTGGATCGTTATCAGGCAGAACCCATCATCAGCATGGAAGCATGTCCTCTGGGATGGTGGTTGAAGCATGAAGGGACATATGAATCTTTAGCGCATCTGGCACGTAAATATCTTGTAATGCCAGCTACAACAGTGCCATGCGAATGCCTGTTCTCACTTTCAAGTGACATTGTAAACAAGAAGCAGGCAGCATTATCTCCTGCAAGTTGTAAGCAACCTTGTTTGTCTGAGTGATTGGCTGACCAAGAAGTAGGACTGGGTGGACTTGTAGGTTCTAAAGTTTTATATTGTTTTATTTTTGAATGCAGTTTTTTTGTGCATAATTCTACATCTGTAAGTTCAAGTAGTTGTATGAGGTGAACTGAAAAATACTTTTTTTTACAGTGCAAATATTTGTAATCAAAAATAAATATAAAGTGAGCATTGTACACTTTGTATTCTATGTTGTAATAGAACTCAATATTTGAAAATGTAGTAAGCATCCAAAAATATTTAAAATAAATGGTATTCTATTGTTGTTTAACAGCGCAATTAATCACGATTAATTTTTTTAATCGCTTGACAGCCCTATTTAAAATACATAAAGGAAAATCAAAACATTTAGAAGAGGAAATGTCTACTGTAAAAGAAAATGTAAGAAAACACAAGCCATACCTGGCATGTGGAAATATACATGCATATACACTTTAGGAAATTTATCTTTTGCACCTGCTTGGGGCATTGAATAGCAAACCACTACCATGAAAGTGAGAGTATAGAAACTGTTTCATGTGTGACAACTAAAATACAATGAAGTATAAGGAAAGTAATACTACTGTGGTAAGTCACCCCCAAAGGTGTAATGCAATTTCAGCAGCAGCTTTCAAAAGAAACCAAGGCAATCACAATTTTGTGATATTTCTAAGTGGATTTAGGTCTATTTCTACCACGTACATGCAACTCCTAGTGTTAGTGAGTTATCGCCATCAATTCTTCAGAAAAGCATTAACCATACACCCACCTGCACTGAGAAGACATTGCTGGAAATAACTTTTCCAGACTCATTAGTTTTCTCCCAGTAGATCATATTCTCTTTCATCCACTTCAGGCAATAGACATGAATAGGGTAGAGGGTATAATTCTTGCTCTAAGAATTGGGTGCTTCCCTGTGTGCTTAAAATAAAATGAAATTGGGATTCTTATAACTGAAATTTGTGTTTGACCAAGTATAGGAAAAAAGGAGGGAACTACATCAATCTCCAGCCAACAATCTGGGCCTTAAGCATTGTACCAATTTTTTAAAAAAACATGACTATTTAGACTGAGCTGCATAACATATAACCAGACAACTACAATATTTGAAAACTGCTTATACAGGTACACACAGTGGCATCCTTCCCAAGTCCAAGCAAAACTAACTAAACAGCATGCTGATGTTTCCACAACTGAGCTGGATCTTACACTCTGAAGCGGTTTCTAAAAGCATCAAAGTTAAAGCTGCTTTCCAAATCCTCTGATTATTAATTGGAAGAGAAGGTCCTTTATGTCCTTTCATATGGAAAGTGAGTCTTTCTCAAGAAGGATGTACAGAAAAATAACAATGCTGTTGAAGTAGTATTGAATGGTCATTGTCCAGACATTCAACTAAAGGTCCACCAATGATTAAACAGTGCGAGCAAAGATGAGAATAATGTTTAAGATTTTCCCTGAAATGCACTATAGTGGATCAGTACAACACAGTTTAACAGCACCCATGCAGATTGGAGAAGTTTCACTGGAGAATACACATACAGATGATGATATAGTATCCCTGTAATACTCATGCAACCCGCTGGCTAGAAAGCGGTATAGAAGCAACATGCTTTAAAATGGATGGGTGGTACGCAGCAGAGATGTCCTCTACTACTTGCTGAGAATATGACTCCACTTGCTCTTATTTTCCCACCACTCCATACAATGTAGCTATTCAGTGGCAACAATGCTAACTTTAATGAAGCTCTTCTAGATTGTCTCCATTTATATTAGCATTAAAAAAAAAGCCTGCTTGTGCATTGCATCTATCGATTGTAATCTGACTAAAATTACAAGACTTTTTTCTACTTTAGTAGTACTGATTTGATGTCATGGAACTACTTTTTAATGTGTTCTGGCAAAAACTACACGTTTTTATAGCTTTTTGTAAGAATTATTGCAAAATATTTCACAGATTAAAAAAAAATTACAGTTAAGTAAAATAAATAGCTAAGAGTACATGAATTATTCACCATGAACATTTGAGGCAGTTTCTGTATTTTTGTTTGTTTGTTTTGTTTTGTTTTAAAAATAAATGTAGTTTTCTCCCATTGTGTGTTCTCTGTCCCCTAAGGATACAAATGACAAATCTTTTGGGGTTTGTTTTTTCCCCTTTTCCAATTTTTTAAATATTTTCTTGCTCTTAAATGTATTTGAAATTAACACAGTGTACAGCCATTGAGGAAAAGTCAGATGTTTACACTAAACTTTAAACATGCTCACTAAAACTGACTAAAAACATCAGTAACAACCAATTAAGCCATCAACACAATATCTACCAGCTCTAGTTACTCCAAATTCACATTAGCATGTGAGCACCTGAACCACACTACAGTAAAAAACAAAATTTAGATCTGTTCTGCCTTTTTAAACAGGCTGTCTTTGCTTCAGATATCCGCTTATTCCTCCCCAGGCTGGTTTGCCTTCTTCCACTTCTGATTGGTTGTAGGTATTCTAAATGAAGTTAAAATGTGGAACAATTCTTATGGTGACCTATGTGAATATTGAGTTGTTTGATATGGCAAATTTAATACTATTTTATTTTTCATTAAAATAGCATAATTCATTTCAAAAGAAGCCAAAGCACTTGACAAGTGAAACCTCTGGGGACAAATGTGACAGCCAAATAGATATTGCACAACAGTTACTTTGAAAGCAAAACCCAAGTAGGTTTGCAATGCCTTTGTAACCTTGATATCTTCATTATCTTATTTAATGGATAAAGCTTAAACCAACATAGGAAATGTGCAGTTGAGACAAACAAAACAATTAAGCAAATTAGAAATTTAAGTCAACTTTTATTTTTAAATATTCCATAGCCGTACAATTTTCTTACTAACCCTAGAACCAAGGAGTTCTGCATTTTCACAGTTTTCATGAAAAGTTAGTGAAAATAAACATCAGTCCATCAGGTCTCAGGTATATTTTGTTTCTTTATTTAACTTATGATTTGCCAAACCTGTTGTACCCAGTAAACACAAAATTTAGAAACCCAAGGATATAAATAAAATTGACTAAAAAGAATACAAATTTTTAATACAACACTTTTGGGGCGGGGGGCAATAACTCCCCTAGGGGTGCGTCTACACTATCCGCCGGATTGGCAGGTAGAAATCAATCTATAGGGGATCGATTTATCGCAGATCGATTTATCGTGTGTAGTGTAGAAGCGATAAATCGATCCCCGATCTCTCTCCCGTCAACTGCTGAACTCCAGCTCGGAGAGAGGCGGAAGTAAAGTCGACGGAGGAGCGGTGGCCGTCGATCCTGCGCCTCGAGGACGCGAAGTAAGTGATTCTAAGCCAATCTAAGATAGGTCGACTTCAGCTACGCTCTTCTCGTAGCTGAAGTTGCGTATCTTATATTGATCCCCCCCAGTGTAGACCAGGCCTAGGAAACCAATCCTAAATGGAAAGGAGGCTTCAGAGTTGGTGTGTTGCTGTCTTTGTATGCTTTTTGAACTATCCATGACAGATGTATTTGACACTTTTCCTGTATAAACATAATTGAGTATTGTTACTTTTTCTTTGTTTTAAACTAAAATTACTGTTAATTATCATTACTTTCTCCTCCATTTGTTTCAGCACTCCAACTAATTACTAGAGCATTTATAAGGTAATAAGGTGTCTGCTTCCTAATCTGTCTGTCCTTACTTGCTGGATTGTAACAGAGATGCCAAATGCAGTGTTTGTGCCTTCACAATTACCTCCGTATTGATGAACTGTGATCAATTAGGCAATAGATACAATGTGATTAGAAAGGGAACATGTTTCCTTTATAGAATGTTCTCTTTCCTTCCATTAGGAAAGATCTTGTGATAAGTCCATAAAGGGAATTTTTTTTTAAGTGTTTCAGAGAATGAGTGGTGGCTCAGGGGTGACTAAATCGAACATTTGAAAAAGATCTTGGTGCTTTTACTTTTTTGTCAGTTTAATGTGGTTCACAATTTTGGAATCCACCTCTGAGATTTTACCTGAGCAGACACTCACATCAGAATCCTCTTCATAGTATCTCAGCACCTCCCGACATTTTATCAGTCTTCTATGTCACTTACACTCAGTTATCTTCACTAATAGTAGTAACAACTTATATAGGGTTTCATATCTTCCAGCTGCTTCAGAACCATTATCTAATGCTCACAAAATTCTTGTGATGTAGGGTATTATTCCCATTTTTCTGGCGAACCGACACAGAGGTTAAATAACTTGCCCAAAGTCACACAGCTGTCCTATCTTTGAATGTCTTGCTCCCAAATACAAGTTAGAAGGTACCTAATCTGGCCAGAGAAATGGCATTACAAATTAAATACACAGAAATTAATATAGATATTCTGAGGACAGGGGTGGATTAGTGTTTTGTGTGGGCCCCTGGGCCAGAGCAAGTGGGGGCCCCTCCCCACCTATTACACCTGCAGTCCCCTCCCACCCGCGATCCCCTCCTCACCGCGCTCCTGCCAGGGAAATGGGGTCAAGGCATGGGGGCTTGCCCTACTTTGCCCACCCGACGCTCCAGTTGGAACACCAGACGGGCACAGCGAGGCAAGCCCCTGGGCCCCAAACCTGCTCCCCGGCAGGAGTGGCAGGCGGATAGAGTGGGTCTGGGCAGAGGGGCGCCCATTTTTCTCCCCACCCCCCACACCCCACATTGGCCAGGGCCCCTGGGCATGGGTCCACTGGCCCAGTGGCTAATCCACCACTGACTGAGGAGGATTTTTTCATTTTCCACAGAAGTGAGACCACCTAGATGAGTTTTGCTCCAATTCAAACTGGCCACTGTGGTAGCTGAAGTTCTGCAAATATAGAATTATCCAGTGCCCTGTCACTAAAACAGACGAGAACTCCACTGTTAGGCATCCCTGCTCCTGACAGCGAGATAGTGGAGAGACTGAAAAGCTGTGCGAGGAAGAGCACATTATGGGATGGAACAAAGGGAATAGTGAAAATTTGACTCCAAGCTCCCACAATTCCATGAGAGGAATGCTGGTATCCCACAATGCCTGCAAAAATGACCCAAAAAGCAGCACACAAGATAGCACAGGAGACATTGGAATGCCTACCCACAGTGACGGTTGTCTTTTGTTGATAAAGCCTCTTGCTGAGAGGACATGCTGCACCGGGGGGGGGGGGGGGGGGGGGGGGGGGGGGGAGGGAGGGAAGCCTAACGTGCACATGCTACAGCAATGTCAGTAGCTGTATGCTGGCACAAATGCTACCAGTAAAATAGTCTATTGTAGATGTGGCCTAAGATCAATGAGGTTGCACAGGAATAAATAGGTTCCAAATTCTGCCCTACAGCCTAGTTAACCTATATCAATATTATTCAAGGTTACTTTCTTCTACAAGTTACTCCTCCTTCGTTGGAGTCAGGCAGCCAATGATGTAAATGACAGATTTTCACCTGTACATAAGGTTTGCAGCAGTTATGTATCTCCAAGTCACAGTGACGAAAATGAGTATTGATAGAAGTATGATTATATACTGATTCTACCAACAACTAGCAAAGATTACAAGATATAAAGTGTCAGGAATTGTCTTCTGAACTTGCTGTGAATTACCAGTCCAGGCTAACTTTGATAGCTACACTTCACCCAAAGCAACTAAATAAAAATATATTTTAGTACATCTCCTATGGAAATGTTTTAGGTCTATTCTTAATACAATACTTTCTCCACAGACACAAATCATAGTAATACAATTAAAAAATGGCCAGAAGATATTCTAAATGAATACACTTCTTTATATTTTTGTTCCATTATTAGTGTGTCAAATTATACCAAACTTGTATTATGTTCCAGCTTCACTGTGATAATTCAGTTTGTCATCACTGGGCTTTTCATAAGAGTCAATTTCATTTACTTATGATCAGGTTATGCAACGTGGTATGTAATGACCTTAAATATAAAAATGCTGCATATTTATGTGAAGGTAATTTCATATCACATGAGGAACCTAGCAAATTATATTTATTTCCAACACTATTTCCATTTTATTAGTATAAAATGACTACAAGGAAGAGAAAATACTAAATGCACAACAAAATCAAAACTTTTATATTTTAAGTTCTCAGCTTATTAAATATTTGGGGTTTTTTGTCATTGCAAGTATGCCATGTTTACAGAGAATATTTAGCATACAATAAACTAGATGTTGTTAACCTATTTTCTCAAGTGCTAGTCAACTATCATCTACTTATTTGGATAAAATTATTAATTATTTCCTCAATGAAAGAAATTATGAAACTCCAGGACAAGTATTGAAGTAGGCTGTATGCAAAAGATACTCAAACTTGGTAAACAATATTTTTATATGAGCTGTTTGGAAATGCTAGACTACGATAAATGCATGAAATTCACAGATAGTTAAATAAAGGCTTATATTATGAATAACTGATACTTCCATAAAAAAAACATTGTGAATTAACTTAAGTTCTTGTTCATCCTTTAGTGCATGTAGCAGAGTCAGTGAATTGTTAACTTCCCCATTAATGCAGTCATCTACTCTAACTTGTTAAAAAGTATACTTGAAATTATATGGTATAGCGCCCAGAAGTTTGCATTCAGCAGCTTCACGCGAAAGCCAATAGAAAAGAAGTCCCCGCCCAAATTAGTTACAATGGTATTACTGCTTTCTTGGAAATATTCTATGAGTTAATAAGACGACAGAGGATAATGAACGATTTGAAAACCAATTCTACTAGAGTTATTTCTCACAAAGCCCATAAATTCTAACCTCTGCCAATAAAAGTGCTGAATATGAGTTACTGCCACCCACCCTTCACTGAACTAATTTTTTTAAATCACTACATTATCATAATTCTCTGAATCGCCCCAGTATGTCTAGTATACACGCAAGCTTACAGAAGTGAGCTTTTCTACTCCTGACTGCCATAAAGAGTAGAGGACACTGTCAGCAGTAAATAAGGCCATATCTACACAAACAAGTTGTACTGATTGAATTATACTCAATATAGTTAAAACACTGCAAACCCATAGTTATGCAGTTATACTGGTGTAAGAAGGCTTATGCTGGTGTAACTGCTTTCAGACTAGGGGCAGTACTGGTTTAAACGATTTCAGTTTACAAAAAAGTTGTATTCCCACCCAAAACAGTTATACTAATACAAAAACCATATGTAGACCAGGTCTGAGAATGGACCTCCATGCTCAATTCCACTAGAATAAGAAATCTGGGCAGCAAGCTGGAGCTGGGACATAGGATGCAATTATCCTAGCACCCATGTAAGGCATGTGAAACAGAATGGTCTACTAGAGCCCAGGTATATGCAGGAGGGGTGTATTTCACCATAAGACAAATTCCGTCATGAGAGAGAGAGAATTCCAATTTAACAATACAATTCAAGAGATACCTGTTAAGACTGACATTGACTTCACTCAAGTAATGAGAAATGGTGCTAAAATTCTCCTAAATAATCCCTATGGCAAAACTTTTAGGTAAGTGTTTGCTTCTTCATCCAGGCAACTGGTCTGTCCCGTCCCTTCCCTACCCCCACACCTCCACGCCAACTCCGGGATTAGAGGATGAGCTACAACATGCAAAGAAAAGCATTTAGTTAATTATCCTCTGAACACACACTGCAGAGAAAATTAAAAGTGAAAAAGAAAGATTATGAAGTGGTAATATACCAGTAGAGCACGAACTGTACACAGACATGCCTCTGAATTTCCCAGAGTTTTGCTGACCAGTTTTCATGAAACATCTTTTTTTATGTTCAGAGAAAGCTATTTTCAAACTCAAGATGTCCAATCTAATACAGAAGTTCGATTTTAATTGGTTTTTGTTTGTTTGATTTTACTTCCTCGGTAGCAGAACTGAATAGGTAAATCAGCCTCCCAGAATTAAAATATTTATGGCACAGGAGTTGGGCAAGGAACTCCTTGAAGGCAATGTAATAAATTTAGCCTTAAAATCCAAATTCAACCATTCCAAGGATAATGCTACCATCAACACTAGTTTTTCCATAGTAACGGAGAAATTATGGCAAGGCACCCAGTTGCAGAAGGGAATGAATACTTCATCTTCTTCAAGGGTGGTTCAAAAGCAGCGGTCTGCTGTACATCCTGGCATCCATACGGGAATGAGCCCTTCTGAGACACAATGCTTCCTCGAGTTTGTGTGCCTCCACACTGACCTTAACTGGGACACACACCTTCAAGGTATGATATAGTCCTTAAGTTCTGACATAACACAAACTTCAGATGGGTATTAACCACATATTTTCAACAGAGTACAGCTCCACCCTTACGCCAAATTATTTATTTACTGACAACAAGGCTGAGTATCAACCTATAGACGCCACCAATGTAAGGGTGGGCACGGGAGATCATATTTTATGCCGAACAAAAATCACTTTCTTTATCACTTGAGAAGGATCGTATGACTGTGCGCAGCACTGTCTCACACTCAGGTGCCTCCGTGTATTTAACAAAAACATTATGTGAAGTCACCCATCACATCTCTTAGTTGCCTACTATCACTGAATGTCCATACTATGAACATTTATCCCACTCTCAACCTCCTCCCCACACTGCAACACACAGAGAGACATCAGCAGAATTATACAAGAATAAAGGTTTACCCTGCTCTCCCAGGCCCTTCAACATGCACCCTGCAAGAGATGCTGGGTGATTCATGTTCTTGTGCCTATGATTACTGGCATGAGTGCTGGCACTGATCTGCCCAAATATATGCTATAAGGAAAAGCCCCTGAAAAAAACCAGTTTTAATATAAGAATTACTTATTGACTTCCAAAAAGTCTGCTTGGTTATTCTCATTTCATGAAGTAGATGTAATCACTACAGATACGTCCATCACGGCTGAATTCAATGAGTTCAACTCATAATCAATAAAGGTTTCCCTTTTATTTCCAGTAGGATTTCACTTCCTCCTGATCTCCACAGTTTATCTGACTTTATTGCAATATTTTGCAGTTTTCAATTTAATGCACACTTTTTTCTGGAACTGGGAAAGTTGCATGTTTTCAGAGCTATGTAGAATATGCTATCAACACCTCTGATAGAGCTTAACTAGAAGAACAGGGAATTTTAAACCCCCAGGTACAAGATTTACAATCCAAAGGCATAAAAAAAGTCAAGCAGAAGGAGTGATAGTATGACAAAAGAGAGTTTTACACTCTATCCAAAAAAAAAAAAAAAATCACTAAAAATATTTTGGCTCCTCAGTGACATTTCAAAAATGAATGTAGCCATGACACTTTAGATCTTGGTTCTGACCTCTAACGCAGTTAAAGAAAGTAAATCGGAAAGGTTTTCAGGTGAGAATCTTATTTAAAGCCCCCTATTTAAAAAGGGCTTTTAAAGGTACTGATTCAAGTAACATGGGAACATGTATATACAGTTTACATCTTATTCATGTTTTTTCAGCCTACATATTATACTGTACCTGGGGGGAGGGATAGTTCAGTGGTTTGAGCATTAGCCTGCTAAACCAGGGTTGTGAGTTCAATCCTTGAGGGGGACATTCAGGGATTTGGGGATTTAGTTGGGGATTGGTCCTGCTTTGAGCAGGGGGTTGGACTAGATGACCTCCTGAGGTCCCTTCCAACCGTAATAATCTATGATTCTATGATCATAGGAAGTGAGGCATATTGTAGAGGCACTTTTCACAGTACCAGAATAATTATATTATAATCTGTTTACAGGGCTGCACAACAGAGGACACAGTGGGCTCTTCTTCACCCAACCCCTGGTCAGCCCTAACTCATGGGGAGATGGGAATGGGGATACATTGCCAAAATAGATTTCTATTGTACAGAAAGAGACCAGAAACTGCATACAGACTTTTTCCTTCTAACTCTGATCTTTAGTCTGTTTCTTTTGAGTTTGGTGCAGCCTCCCCAACTCCTGTAGCCCCTGGCTGCACCAAACATAAAATATAGTCATTATGCCTGATTGCCTATGAGCTCCAGTTTACTTCTAAGATTCTTATCCCTTGCATTCCTGGCCCACAAACTCAGTAGTAGCTGGCACAGGAAACTGAAGATATTTTTGTCTAACTCTTCTCAGGTTGCTCCTACCCAAGTGTTTAAAGACTTTTACACACTGTATCACACATACCTATTTAACGTTACTCTAAAACTACGGGCTCTAAAACAAGGATTTACAGTTAAACAAAAAAGTTAAGGAAAGATACTTTCCTGGCAGGCCAAATCTACCATAAAAAAAAATTGCAGTCTACCCTTTGTTTTTTCATTGAAGATTACAAAATGATTCATTATCTAAAATACTACTCAAGACTTTTATACAACATATCTGAAAAACCTAAAAAAAAACCTACTACCTGCCACACTTTGAAAGATGAGTATTGTAGCTTATTTGTTTTAACTAGTAGAACGAATGCCAAAATTGCAATTGGCATGAAGCTTAAATATGTGAGGGAATAATCCCTCACTAGGGAGACATATTTGAGCCTTCAGGCAAATTTTGGTTACTTGATCAATTTATGATGCTTTCAAAACAAGCTGTTGTGGATGTGCAACATATTTCACATGGGATTTTTTTTTTTTCAAATATGGTAAGTAAAGGCTGTGTTGAGCCAGGGCTAATTAAGTTTTGTTATGAAAGAATGGCTATGGTATTGAAGTGCATATGGGATGAAGCAAATGGCCCTTCCCCTCCTTCACTTCAGACATTCCACCATCAGCAGTAAAGGAGCTCCATTACTGTACATCTTAGAAAGTGTGCCCTGGTCACATACCCCCTTGCTGCAAACTTCAGGAATGTTTAGTGACTGTATAAAAAGATTATGAACAGCCAGGACAAATGTTACAGCTTAAGGAACTCAGCAGGTTATCAGCCTCGCAAGGGGTATGGAAAGTCAGCCAATATTCCTCACATAAACATGGATACAAATTCAAAGTCAGCCCAGTTGTCAATCCTTTGTGCATTCTCACTCTAAAGCTGTGCACAGAGGAGGAGACGTACTGAAGCCACTGGGGCACATCTATTAGCAAATATGCCATATGGTAATATACATAAAACCATTCATAGCTTACTAGTCAGCAGGTTTCATTGCTCGCCCCAGTGTCTCATTTGACACCAGAGGTAAATAACTTGATTTACCAGTCACCTCTGCTGTCAAACGATTTGCCTTCCAAAACAATAGTTTCAGCAATTTCAAAAGCCTTTTTAAACAGTAGCAGCAAATCTTCTGGTTTCTAAAGCTTCCATGAAGAAACATTGTTAAGCAGAGTCTGAAACTATAAGAATTACTGCTCTGCTTTTAGACACTTCCCTCTTAACGGTCCTTAACCTAAAGCCTATGTCTTTAACCATTATGATCATTTATCGTTCACAGTACTTTTAGACTTCAATCTTGGTACTGAAACCCAAGAAATTAACTAATTTTATAACATGTTTCACACAGGGGTCCAACATATGGCACAGCAGTTTATTATTTACAATTAACACCATTACATATCATCTCTGTTATTATAAAGTAAAACCTATCTCCTACCTGACTGGATTGCTGGTTAGAGACACTCTCAGAGACTCTAGGCAGTTAAGAAGTTTTTCTTCTGTGATACCAGATCGTAATTCATGGACATATTCTTGTGAAGATAGTGTGCACTCATGCTTGCTATTTTTCAATCCTCCCTGTAAAAGAAAAAAAAAAAAATGAACAGATGAAATTTTAACATAGCCAGAATCCAAATTACATAAATTAGTAGAATATATTTAAGAAAATACAGATGTGAAATTTCACATCTAGAATTGTCATTCTTTCTATCTGCCAAGAGTACTGCATCCAAACTCCTGATTTACAAGTATAAACAAGGCTGTATACAGTAACATTCCTTGTATGGCTAGCAAGAAGGCTAGTGCGCTCAGAAAATTTTCTTCCATCCTTCAGAGAAGAAATTAAAACAACTTATCACCCAAGTAGCAGATAATAGTGATGTATAGCACATGATATATTAAGGCTTAAATAAAATTCCCTAGGACAAAAAATTAATCTGTGACATGCTGTTTGAAGAAAATAGTGTACATCATTTTAAGATTTTATCCATAGATTTGAAAGGAACTTATTTTTTAAAAGTAACCAAAATTGAGAAAAAAAGGTTTACTCAAAATATACAAGGATTGACTATTTAAAAAAATGTTTTGTTAACATTATGAAACATACAAATAAGAGGTAGATTTTAATGTATAGATATAAAACACATCATATAGAAATATGGGAAAATCCACCTGACATCTTATTTAAGGAAAGCAAGTAACAACTCCCAGCAAATGAACCTTGGTACGTAGTTTGGTATCTGAGGGATATCCCATCAATATTTCATATCTCTACAGCTTTCTAAACCCATCCTGCACTTCAAAGTCTGTTATAGTAATACAATGAAGCTGGGCAAAAGGAAGACAATTGTCTCCAGACATTATTTCTGGGAGAGAATTGTGGGGACTTTTTCTACAAATGCATATCAGTTTGCCTAAGTTCTTGATTTCACATGAAGTTCAGCAGAGTTGAAGCTTCACAATCGTCTAGTGGTTAGATAACCAGAAGCTTGGGTTCCAGGAGTAACAAATAGTTTTGGTACTATTACACAAGTAATAAGAAGAGTTGAAATTTGGTTGTGTCCATGCAAATTGCATTTGGAAACTCTGATGAGTTTTAGCTCGTGGGCTCTAGTCTCCATCTTCCATGGAAATTGAGGTAGTATTGGAAGAAATAAATTCGGGGAAGAGTTAAAGAAGGTGTTTTCCCCTTCAATTTATCAGTTTACTCCTTGGCTTATCTATCCAATTTTATGGGAACTGCATGCAGAAACAGAATTTTCACATTCATTTCAGCTGCTGGTTATCTGCTGAGATTTTCAAGCACAGGTTTCAAGTAACAGTTACAAAAGGCTCCTAAAGTGTTAAGTTCATCAATTAAGTAGATAAATATGTAATAGAGAAGTTTTGGTTTTTCACCAGCATTACAGCTTCAAAGTTGGCATATTAAATTATTTCTGACCTGGACATGCAAAAGTCAAACCATCTCCAACTACTCAAATCCCTGCCTTCATGCCTCTTCACAGTTCTAGAACCTTAACTGGGCCTGCCTCTTCCTGCAGTTCCCTGCCTCATTCCCTAAATACATCTGCAACAAATGAGATTGATCCTACAGAAGAGAGTTGCCTTCACTATACAATTCTGATTTATTGCTTGAGCAAGTTCCATCCTGCAGAGGGAACAAGGCAGATATGTCAGACTATCTTAATGCCAAAGAAAGGCAGCACATGGATTACCTAACGCACGTGCTTGACTTTACTACATTAACAATTTTAATATGTTTTAAAATAAATGTTTATATATACACACGAACAAGTCAAAAGCAAGGTAACTAAATGAAAGTTTTAGCCACCCAATAGCACATGCCTTGTATTCCTCCACCCACAAATATACACATTATCACCACATGCACCACAGACCATATACCGCAACCCAATCTCCCCTGCAATCTATTCAATTATGCATGCACCCAAGATTATTTTCCCCTTCCAAACCTATTACTTATGGACAATTGGTGTAGTACTTGGCTATGTTAGGAGATTTGGGGGGTGGGGGGGCGCATTAAGAGATGGCTAAAAGGTGTTTTGGATTACTGAAATCCCTAGAGTTAAGGCTCTGGTGCCTGGTCTGTGGGGTATGGTAGCTGCAGTAATGGTGAAGTTTGTGCTGAAGAAGGTATGTGATGTCATGTGACTCAATTTGAATGATTATTTCATTGCTTTTTTGTCAGGTTTCTTACATGTGGCAAACCTAACTGCAACAAAACTGTTTGTTTTAAATTAAGTGAGGATGAGGTTTGAATGAAAGGGACAATTATAAGTGAAACTGTTTATGACTTCTTCTGTCAGCAACTATGTGCAACTCCAATGTAAGTTCTCAACACCAGAAGTAAAAAAGGAGAAAAAAAAATGTAGCTCCTACTGGAGAAGGTTCTGTATTGCACAAGATTTCATGTACAAGCTCATCAATCAGCTTTGGATGTGCGACAGAGACTTTCAGCTATAATGTTAATAGTTGCAAAACAGGACCCTAAATAAGTATTAAAAACCCCTATCGATTGCATGTTATCTTTCAGAATGCACCTCTGATTTGTATATAAATAGCCTTCAAAAAACCATGTTTCAGTCACTGACATGAAGCAGGAGTTCCATGGCCAAATGTTCATCCAGAGCCCAATTTCAACAACGTCCTAATAATAAAATGTTCAAGAAAAAAAACAAAGCAAGTAGGTAGAAAATTCAGAGTAAGAACAAATTCCACACTGGATACTTGTTTTTAGAGTAAACCAACAACTTCTGCTCTATTGTGCGAGCAGTGGCACAGGAGCCGGCGAACAGGGCTGCTAACAGGGGAGTTTGAGTGGGAGTTCCATTGGAGGAGAAGGTATCTGTATTTGCGTCTGTCTTTGTAGTGCTTGTATGTGTAGAGGCCTGTAGGGGCAGCGTGCTGGGAGGGCAGCTGAGCCCTCATTAGGGGGCGGAGCTTGGCTGAGGAGAGGGCCTATAAAAGCGGCCACCCAGCCAGGCAGCGGCACAGCTGCGGGCGAACAGGGCTGCTAACAGGGGAGTTTGAGTGGGAGTTTACAGGGGGAGGTGGAAGGGGAGGCAGGAGGGCGTGGTGCCCCGTGTGCTGTGTTACCCCAGGTGTGGAGGGCACAGATGAGCAGGTGGGCACAGACAACAGCAGCCATGAGCCAAGCAGCAGGGGACACAATGCAGATGATTGCATGTGGCAGCTGCGGTATGTACATGGTCCTAGCGGGGGTGCCTGAACAGAGGTATGTCTGCATGAAGTGCCGCCTAATAGAGCTGCTGGAAGAAAAGATCCGAGGTTTGGAGATGCAGGTAGATACCCTGGTAGAGTTTAGAAGGGGGTTCGAGCAGCTGATGGAGCAAAGGCAAGGAGTGGCCGAAGGGGAATACTCAGGGGTACAGGTGGAAGCACGGGCAAAGGCCTGGGAGGGGGGAGTGCCGGGGGGAGAACAAGGGCAGTGGAAGCATGTGACCGTGAGAAGCAGGCCAAGGAAAAGGAGGGCCAGTGAAGGAGAAATAGAGCTCAGGAACAGGTTTGGGTGTTTGGAAAACGAGGAAGGGGTGCAGCAGGTGGTAACTGAAGGTGGGAGGGTGAGGAGGAAGAGAAGAGCGGCTAGTCCCATAGAAAGAGGGGAGGAGTTGATGGAGACAGCACCAAATCTGGGCCCCGGGAGGATACAGGATGGCATAAGGAAAATAGGAATGGACAGGGGTTGCAACTAGAGGGATCGGGGATAGATTAGTAGATCGCACTGTCACCAGGCAAAGGCAGGTTTACGTGATTGGGGACTCCTTACTGAGGAGGTTAGACAGGCCTGTGACCAGGGCAGACCCAGAGAACAGAAGGGTGTGCTATCTACCGGGCGCTAAGATACGGGACGTGGACCTGCGGCTGAAAAGGATCCTAAAAGGAGCAGGTAAGAACCCCTTGATCATCCTTCACGTAGGAACGAATGACACAGCTAGGTTCTCGCTCGAGAGAATCAAGGGAGATTATGCCAGGCTGGGGAAGACGCTTAAGGAAATCAAGGCTCAGATCATCTTCAGTGGGATTCTGCCTGTTCCTAGAGAAGGGCAGCAAAGGGGTGACAGGATTGTGATGATAAATAGTTGGCTAAGGGAGTGGTGCTATAAAGAGGGCTTTGGGATGTATGGCCACTGGGAAGCTTTCGGGGACAGAAAACTGTTCTCACGGGACGGACTTCACCTAAGTAGGGAAGGAAATAGACTTCTGGGAGGGAGGCTGGCTCATCTCATCAAAAGAGCTTTAAACTAGGAATTTGGGGGAGAAGGTTGGGAGATGTCCAGTTAATCTCCACACCAGATTATAACATTGAGAGGGAGGACGATGAGATAAGAACGGATATAGCTGGGGGGAAGAGATTGGACATAAGGAGGAGGGGGGGGGATAGATACTAGACTAATAGGTCATACTGGCGGTACGGTGTCCGTACCGAATTGGATAACGAATGTGAGAGAGGCCAAACGGCATAAATTAAGATGTTTATACACCAATGCGAGAAGCCTAGGTAACAAAATGGAGGAATTAGAACTCCTGGTCCGAGAAATGAAATCGGATATCGTAGGAATAACCGATACGTGGTGGAACGGTAGTCATGACTGGAGTACAGGTATGGAAGGGTATGTGCTGTTTAGGAAAGACTGGAACAAAGGTAAAGGTGGGGGAGTAGCATTGTATGTCAATAATGAGGTAAACTGTAAAGAAATAATAAGTGATGGAATGGATAAAACGGAGTCTGTCTGGCCAATACTCACATTGGGTAAAAGAACTACTAGAGCCTCCCCTGGGATAGTGCTTGGGGTGTGCTATAGACCGCCGGGATCTGGCCTGGATATGGACAGAGAACTCTTTAATGTTTTTAGGGAAGTAAATACTAATAGGAACTGTGTAATCATGGGAGACTTTAACTTCCCGGATATAGATTGGGGAACAAATGCTAGTAACAATAATAGGGCTCAGATTTTCCTAGACGTGATAGCTGATGAATTCCTTCATCAAGTAGTTGCTGAACCGACGAGGGGGGATGCCATTTTAGATTTGGTTTTGGTGAGTAGTGAGGACCTCGTTGAGGAAATGGTTGTAGGGGACAACCTTGGCTCGAGTGATCATGAGCTAATTCAGTTTAAACTAAATGGAAGGATTAACAGAATTAAATCGGAGACTAAGGTTTACGATTTCAAAAGGGCTAACTTTAATAAATTAAGGCGACTAGTTAGGGAAGTGGAATGGACTAACATATTTATGTATCTAAAGGCGGAAGGTGCCTGGGATTATTTCAAGTTGAAGTTGCAGGAGCTGTCGGAGGCCTGTATCCCAAGAAAGGGAAAACGGTTCGTAGGCAGGAGATTTAGACCGAGCTGAATGAGCGAGCGTCTCAGAGGGGTGATTAAGAAAAAACAGAAAGCGTACAAGGAGTGGAAGATGGGAGGGATCAGCAAAGAAACCTACCTTATTGAGGTCAGAGCATGTAGAGATGGAGTGAGAAAGGCCAAAAGCCATGTAGAGTTGGACCTTGCGAGGGGAATTAAAACCAATAGTAAGAGGTTTTATAGTCATATAAATAGGAAGAAAACAAAGAAAGAAGAAGTGGGACCGCTTAAGACTGTAGATGGAGTGGAGATTAAGGATAATCTAGGCATGGCACAATATCTAAACGAATATTTTGCATCAGTCTTTAATGAGGCTAATGAAGGGCTTAGGAATAGTGGCAGCATGACGGATGGGAATAAAGGAGAGGGAGTTGACATTACTGTATCCGAGGTAGAAGCCAAACTTGAACAGCTTAACGGGACTAAATCGGGCGGACTGGATGATCTTCATCTGAGAATATTAAAGGAACTGGCGCGAGAAATTGCAAGCCCGTTAGCGATAATTTTTAATGAATCTGTAAACTCGAGGGTGGTACCGTTTGACTGGAGAATAGCTAATGTGGTTCCTATTTTCAAGAAGGGGAAAAAAAGTGACCCGGGTAACTACAGACCTGTTAGTTTAACATCTGTAATATGCAAAGTCTTGGAAAAAAATTTGAAGGAGAAAGTAGTTAAGGACCTAGAGGTCAATGTCAATTGGGACAAATTACAACACGGTTTTACGAAAGGTAGATCGTGCCAAACCAACCTGATCTCCTTCTTTGAGAAAGTAACACATTTTTTAAATAAAGGAAATGCGGTGGATCTAATATACCTCGATTTCAGTAAAGCGTTTGATACGGTACCGCATGAGGAATTATTGATTAAATTGGAAAAGATGGGGATCGATATGAAAATCCAGAGGTGGATAAAGAACTGGTTAAAGGTGAGACTGCAGCGGGTCATACTGAAAGGTGAACTGTCAGGTTGGAGGGAGGTTACCAGTGAAGTTCCTCAAGGTTCGGTTTTGGGTCCGATTTTATTTAAATCTATTTATTACTGACCTCGGAACCAAATGTAGGAGTGGGCTGATAAAGTTTGCGGATGACACAAAGTTGGGAGGTATTGCCAATTCGGAGAAGGATCGGGATATCCTGCAGGGAGATTTGGATGACCTTGTAAACTGGAGTAATAGTAATAGGATGAAATTTAATAGTGAGAAGTGTAAGGTTATGCATTTAGGGATGACTAACAAGAATTTTAGCTATAAGCTGGGGACGCATCAGTTGGAAGTAACGGAAGAGGAGAAGGACCTCGGAGTCCTGGTTGATCGCAGGATGACTATGAGTCGGCAATGTGACGTGGTCGTGAAAAAAGCTAATGCGGTCTTGGGATGCATTAGGCGAGGTATTTCTAGTAGGGATAAGGAGGTGCTGGTTCTGTTATACAAGGCACTGGTGAGACCTCATTTGGAGGACTGTGTGCAGTTCTGGTCTCTCATGTTTAAAAAGGATCAATTCAAACTGGAACGGGTACAGAGAAGGGCCACTAGGATGATCCGAGGAATGGAAAACCTGTCGTATGAAAGGAGACTCGAGGAGCTCAGTTTGTTTACCTTAACCAAAAGAAGGCTGAGGGGGGATATGATTGCTCTCTTTAAATATATCAGAGGGATAAATACCAGGGAGGGAGAGGAATTATTTCAGCTCAGTACTAATGTGGACACGAGAACAAATGGATATAAACTGGCCGTCGGGAAGTTTAGGCTTGAAATTAGACGAAGGTTTCTAACCATCAGAGGGGTGAAGTTCTGGAACAGCCTTCCGAGGGAAACAGTGTGGGCGAAAAACCTCTCTGGCTTTAAGATTAAGCTTGATAAGTTTATGGAGGGGATGGTTTGATGGGATAACGTGATTTTAGTCAATAGGTCAATAACATGCCATCGCTGGTAATTAGTAACAATGGTCAATGATGGGATATTAAAAGTTACTACAGAGAACTTTTTCCGGAGGATCTAGCTGGAGAATCTTGCCCGCATGCTCGGGGTTCAGCTGATCGCCATATTTGGGGTCGGGAAGGAATTTTCCTCCAGGGTAGATTGGCAGAGGCCCTGGAGGTTTTTCGCCTTCCTCCACAGCATGGGGCAGGGGTCGCTTGCTGGAGGATTCTCTGCGACTTGAAGTCTTTAAATCATGATTTGGGGACTTCAACAGCTGAGTCAAGGGAGAGAATTATTCCAGGAGTGGGTGGGTCAGCTTTTGTGGCCTGCATCATGCGGGAGGTCAGACTAGATGATCATATTGGTCCCTTCTGACCTTAAAGTCTATGAGTCTATGAGAATGGAACACCAACATTGAAGATGCTACCAGGAGCCTCCATAATCCCTGTTATTGCAAAATTTTCAATGACTCAGCCAAGCAGCTTTCCATCTATTTGATAAGATATTTATCTGCAGCTATCAACAAGTTCTTTGGGGCTATGCATAGGGGAAAACTGGATTTCAAAATTTAAAAGACTTAAGATAGGAGTCTTCTCCCGCTCCCCCCAATTCTTCCAGCTTCTCAACTTCAGTCACTTTAAGGATCCACATGGCAAATCAGTGAAACCTCTTCTGAAAATATGTATTGTACTGTAAAACCTATCTATGAACAGTGATTTAAGTGTAGCTGTAATTATTTAAGAGTTTTATTGCAATATGTGGATTAATAAAATCCTGTTGTGATATAGAACATAGGGAACAAGTAGAAAATGGACGGATGATACAAATTTTAATTAACTGCTCTGTGTGAGATTAATTAAAGTTACTAGTATACCCTTCTGATCTTTAAAACATAATGCAGAGACAAAAGCTAGCAATCAGTGTACGTCACACTGTACCAAAGATAGGGGAACAAAAAGCTTTATTCCTTAATTTGAAATCGATTAGGAGGGAATTGTTACCTCTTGACTAACCCTCCTTCCTCTTCCCACCCCCACCCCCCCCAAAAAAACATGCATGCAGGACCCAAATGGTGGGAATGGGGAGGAGAACTGCGGGTCAGCTGATATACTGAGCTTGCAGTGCTTGTAGCAGAATTTGCATTGATGGGGACGCGGGACAAAGGGTTAAATATCGGGACATCTGGTCACCCTGCAGGCAGGCACCGGGGTGGAATGCATTGCCGGCGCTGGGTCCATTGTCTGTGCCGGGGACCGGTGCCGAGGAGAGCTTCCCGCTGTGGGAAGTCGAGTCCCTGCTTTTGAGCCCCGTGTGAGTTGCACGGGCGGTCAGAGTTGCCTGCTCTCGGTGCTGACAGCACCAAGGGTAAAGACCCTGCGGGAGATCCTTTACCCTTTTGAGTGTCTCTGAGAGGAGACATTAGGGCTTCCTGCCTCTTCGCATGAGAGGGTGAGAAGCCATGCTCCCGGTCAGTTCTGACTTGGCAGCGGAGCATGAGGGAAAAGGTTTACTGCCCTTCTCTGTAGGCGGCTGCAGAGCTTTCTCCATGAGGAGCATTTTTAGCCGCAAGTCTCTGTCACGGCGAGCTCTAGTTTTTAAGTTGGTGCAGTGGAGACACTTCGCAGGGACGTGTGTCTCACCAAGGCATTTAACGCAGAGTGAGTACCCATCAGACCGTGGCAGAGACTCCTTGCAGGAGCCACATTTCTTCAAGCCTGGTGACCTCAGTATAATGAAAGTATGAGCAGCCAGGGAAGTCTCAACAAGAGACTAACTTGGGGGGAGCGGGATTTTTTTAAACTAACGAACTATGCTAAAGGAAAGGGAGAACTGGGAAATGGCTAGCTAACTATTTCTATTTTCCTCTACTTATTTCCTACAGTAACCAGGGAAGAGATGAGCACTTCCCCGAGTCCCATCTTCAGCCCAGGATGGTTGAGAAGGAACTGAGGGGGGTGCAGGACGCGCGCGCTCAGGCAGACCCTAACGACGCCACGAGACAGCAGCTGAGCGTGTGCGTCCCCACCAGGCACTGCTACCGAAGATCTCCGATCAACGGTGCCGGGACACACCATCAACTAGAGCGGAGCACCCACAGGGACAGCACTTGAAGAAGAAGCAGTCTTACACAAATTAACTTTTTTAATCTGAGATGGGGTATCTTCTACACATTTTAATTTAACACCATAGGCCAAACTCATCCTGACTGAAGTTGGCCCTAAGTATTTTTACTCTAGTTTAACTGAAGACTTATTTACAATTAATTTGAGGATCAACTCACAACTTGCAATCAAAAAATCAATGAAAAATTCACTTCAATAATGTTTCAGAAATAACCAAATGTGAATTTTAAGGACACAGACAAACACAAGTATTGACGTACTTTTTAAATTTTCAGGTGGACAGTTAATTTCTTATGAGTTGAGAGTCCTAAGTTGGTTTCCTGGTATAAGATATCTTATTTCTCAGAACCTTCCTCTGCTGACTGAACACAATCATGCCTTTAAAATACATTTACTCCTGAGGGCATTCTGCACCAAAAAATTAAAAAATCTGCACTAAAAATAAAATTCTGCACATAATATTTTAAAATTCTGCAAATTTTATTTGTCAAATAAATGTGGAGGCTCCAGCATGGCACTGGGAAGGACAGAGCACTGACTGCACAGAGGTGGGAGATCACTGTGCAGCTTCTCCCCGGGACATGGACTCAGCGATGAGGCTGCACCCAACCCTGACACAGCACAAGGACCGGGCCTGCCCCAGAAACACCCCAGGGCCATGCCCCTCCATGCCCTGTGCACCAGGTGTGGGCAGGCAGGCTCATCAAGGCAGGATCCATGTGTGGAGGGGCTTAATGTGGGGGGATCCAGGTGCGGATTGAGAAGGTTCTGTGTGGAGCAATCTGGGTGCGGGTGGCTCAGTGTGGGATCCACGTGTGGTGGGGATCTGCATGCACAGGGGCTTGTTGGGGGGTTCTGGGTGCAACAGTAATAGGACTCTGTAGGGGGGGTCCAGGTGAAGGTGTGTGGGGCTCAGTGGGGGTTGTCTGTGTGCGAGGGGATGGAGCTCGTCTTGAGGTTGTGGGGGGCTCAGTGGTGGGGTCCAGATGCTGGGGGAGTGGGGCTCGGTACGGTGGCTCATCGGGGTGGTCCAGGTGCAGGGGGAGTGGGGCTCGTCGGGGGGGGGTTCTGGATGCACGGAGGTTGGGTGGCTGGAGGAGCAGCTCCCTGTACAGTGACCCCTCACCCTGCAGCTGAGAAGCGATGTGTGCAGGGAGCATGTGGGGGGGGAGGGGAGGGTTGCAGAGCTTCCTACAGCCAGGAAGTAGGGAGGTGGGGTGAGGTTGCCGACCCCTGAGCTAAACTAACACTCCAAGCAGAGTGAAATGCACATGTGCAGCAACAGTAGGGTTCTGTTGCAAGCAAGAGGGTGTGTAGGCAGTCTGTCACAGTAAATGGGTGACTTAAGCCTTAAGGTGTAATGCTGCAGTGCTCATTTGCTGTTTCTCCAGGCCCCTCCCTTAATCTCTATACCTCAGTATCATTCACACCTGCCCTTCATACTCTTCCCTCCTTCCTCCACTGCCCTTTCCCCCCTACCTTTCTCCCTTCAACATCCCCTTTCCCCTCCCTTGTTTGGTCCTGCTGTTTTTAGCGTATCCTCTCCCTCACTAACTCCAGCCCCCACCCCAAAAAGACTGTGGAATTTAACACGACATACTACCATCATATTGTTCATTCTGCTTATGTGTTATACCCCTCTGCCCACCCTTGGTCGATCCAGTATACTTAGGTTATAAGCTCTGTGTGGATGGGAAGTGCCTAGCACAATGAACATTACTGTAATCGCATACTTACAGTTAGTGCCTAAATCTTCTTTCAAGCATGACAAGAACATTATTATTTCTGTTCTATAGTAAACTGTGTAATAAAGAAAACTGCTAATGTACACTGAAAATGAGATCAGGAACCAACATTATGCTCTCCACTCCACACACTATCCACCAAGGATTCTAACAGTGTTTCACAGACATTATGCTATTGAGACATGGAACAATCTTTAATGCTTCCATTAGTATAAGCCTTATTCAGTTAGACATTGCTTCACTGAGTAGCACCAGAGGTTCAGATTCTGCTATATTTGCCTCAAGATTTGACACTGCTGCAGGGACCAAAATACAGTCTTTTTTGGTGCCTTTATCACCTGCCCTCCACTGCCTTCCCACCCCTATTATGAGAAACTGAACTAATGTTAAGTTTGGTAACTTAAACATACAGTTTTGGTTAGAACTATTATACAAAATAGTCTATACTAAGATTTCAGTTATTCCTTTGTTTAATTAAAATTGAAATCCCCATTCAAGTTGGACGTTGGTCAAATCACTCCAGTTACAGGAATTCTGTTTGGTTATATCAGATATCTTTGAAGGAATAGCTACATCGACTGCAGCTACCACTCCTGCATTTACAGTGGAACAGCCAAAGAAAAATATATACAGATCCAAGTTTTAACTGGAGAATAGCATGTGGAAAAGTCACCGCTTGGACAATTTTATATGTTTTGTTTTATCTGACAGTTTATAGAGTCACTCAGGTAGTAAAAACTCTCTTTTTTTAAGGCAACTTAAAGCCTAGAGAAGCAGAATTCTCAATATCTAACATTTACAAAGTTGTTACCACCTACTGATTGAAAAAGCAACCTCTCTTATAATATATTAAGCATGATCCAGTGCCTAGAATGTAAAATTTAATTGCAACTAATGTAATTACTACTCAAATATGTTTAATGTATGGAAATACAGTTAATTAGTTGTATTTAATGTTTAAATGACTTACCAGGTAGACAAACCATGCACTGTGAGAGTTATTAGGTCTAGCATTCCTCAAGTACATTGAGTTCTTAAAAATTGAGCCACCCAAAAATAATTAAAACAAAAACAAAAAAACAAAAAAACCAGTTTTTCCCTCCCAAAAGAAATGTATTTTCTACCTGTCAAAGCTGCTATTCTACTGATTCGCATATTAATTATTTTTCAAAGAAAAACTATCACTTTGGACATGAACACAAGTCTCAGCCTCAACCAAGTTATCACAAATGTTAAACATTTAAACTGTCATTATTATATATTAACCACAAAAAAAAGCAAAAAGTACTAACCACAAGAAAAAAATAAAACCTTTATTGTTCATCATCTAATAAACATAGCTACACTTCTCTGGTAAAGTAAATATAACTTACAGCACACACAAAAAAAATACATTTAAAGGTTACACTAAAAGCAGCACTTGTCAACTGTGCTACATATTACAAAATTGTCACTACCATTACAAAAGTATTTCAAGGCTTAACATAGTAGCTAACAGAGTAATTCTTCATGAAGCTGTAGCTTTCTTTTTTCTACAAGCTGTCACTAATGTTGAACACTCACACTTAAATCCCTCTAAACTCATGAGCAAATGCACAATAAGAGAGACTGAACGTCATTCTGACTTTTCTTCCAATGCCAGTGTTCAAACTCACATGTTCAAAAAACAAAACAAAAAATCACCAGTGCCTTAAAAAAAAGTCAGATTTTTTTTTTTTTTTTTTTTTTTAAGAAAAGTCCAATTTGCATTCTTTTAATTTGCTCTTATTAAGTTTTTGAGCCTTTAGGGTTAACATTTCCTTAACCAGCACCTCTAGTAGAGATGCAAAGTAATCTTTGTGTGGTGATGCATATATGAATGGCCAAATCTGACTGCAGTTCAAAGATAAAAATAGAAGTGGGTGCTGGTGCTGTTACTAACACGCCTGCGCGCGCACACACACAAACCCCTATATATTGTTAAGCCGATGGACACCTCCTGCAAACACACTATTTAAATAAACTTCCACCCTCAGGTAATGTTCATTTGTTTTCCAGAAGCTTCAACATACTACAGATTTTAATATTTTCATTAGTTACTGTTGCTTTAAAAATTATATATTGTTTTCTTCAATAGGAGGAAATAAGGATACATAGATAAATGAATACTAGCATTGGTGGAAATTAGGGCGGTCAATTAATCGCAGTTAACTCATGCAATTAAAAAAATTAATCGTGATTAATCACACAGTTTTAATTGTGCTGTTAAACAACTGAATACCTATTGAAATTTATTAAATATTTTGAATGTTTTTCTACATTTTCAATTATATTGATCTCAATTACAACACAAAGTAGACGGTGCTCACTTTATATTGTTATTTTTATTACAAATATTTGCACTGTAAAAATGGCATTTATAAATTCACCTCATACAAGTACTGTAGTGCAATCTCTTCATCATGAAAGTGTAACTTACAGATGTAGATGTTTTTGTTACATAACTGCACTCAAAAACAAAACAATGTAAAACTTTAGAGCCTACAAATCCACTCAGTCCTACTACTTCTGCAGCCAATCTCTAAGGCAAACAAAAGTTTTACATTTACGGGAGATAATGCTGCCCGCTTCTTGTTTACAATGTCACATGAAAGTGAGAACAGGCGTTCGCATGGCACTTCTGTAGCCGTCATTGCAAGGTCTTTACATGCCAGATATACTAAAACATTTGTATGCCCCTTCATGCTTAAGCCACCATTCCAGAAGACATGCTTCCATGCTGATGATGCTCGTTAAAACAATAATGCATCAATTAAATTTGTGACTGAACTCCTTGGGGGAGAATATTATGGTTTCTGGCTCTATTTTACCCGCATTCTCCCATATATTTCATGTTATAGTAGTCTCAGGTGAAGACTCAGCACATGTTGTTCATTTTAAGAACACTTTCACTTACGAGTTGACCAAACGCAAAGAAGGTACCAATGTGAGATTTCTAAAGATAGCTATAGCACTCGACCCAAGGTTTAAGAATCTGAAATGCCTTCCAAAATCCGAGAGGGACGAGGTGTGAAGCATGCTTTCAGAAGTCTTAAAAGAGCAACACTCCAAAGCGAAAACTACAGAACCTGAACCAACAAAAAAAGAAAATCAACCTTTTGCTGGTGGCATCTGAGTCAGAGGATGAAAATGAACATGCATCTGTCTGCATTGCTTTGGTTTGTTATCGAGCAAAACCCGTCATCAGCATGGACGCATGGCCCCTGGAATAGTGGTTAAAGCATGAAGGAAGATATGAATCTTTAGTGCATCTGGCATGTACATATCTTGCAACACCAGCTACAACGGTGCCATGCGAATGCTTGTTCTCACTTTCAGGTGATACTGTAAACAAAATGTGGGCAGCATTATCTCTTGCAAATGCAAATAAACTTGTTTGTCTGAACGATTGGCTGAACAAGTAGTAGGACTGAGTGGACTTGTAGGCTCTAAAGTTTTACATTGTTTTATTTCTGAATGCAGGTTTTTGTTTTGTACATAATTCTATATTTGTAAGTTCAGTTTGCATGATAAAGAGATTGCACTACTGTACTTGTATTAGGTGAATTGAAAAATACTATTTCTTTGGTTTTTACAGTGCAAATATTTGTAATAAAAAATAAATATAAAGTGAACACTGTACACCTTGTATTCTGTGTTGTAAGTGAAATCAATATATTTGAAAAGGTAGAAAATATCCAAAACTATTTAAATAAATGGTATCCTATTATTAACAGTGCGATTAATCACGATTAATTTTTTTAATCATTTGACAGCCCTTGTGGAAATATAAATGGACGTATGAAAATAAACAGTATAAAGATCATAAGTTTATCAGCACAAAAAACTTTTCCCCCTCAAATACTACACACCCAATCATGCTACATCAAACTTGAGAAAGTTTTGTTTGGTTTTACAACCAAAACATAGTGCCCCAATTGGCCACTGATGACCAAATCCACCACACTTTCCCTTACACCAGATATAAACCAAAAAAGTCTAAGGAAAAATGAGAATCAGGAAAATATATGGATTATCTCATTCTTGCCAAATGGAGAAGGGTCCCAACAATCAGAAATTACCTACCAGTTAACAGAGTCTTCTTGATAGAAAGTATAAACCCCAACCAGACAGGCTAAACCTATATCACAGGGGAAGGGATCATCTGTGTCAGCAGCTCTGATTTCAAGATAAATAACCGTCTACTCAAACTGCTACTTTCAAGTTCTACAGACTTATGACAGGGAAAGGGAACACATGTGGCACAGCACCACAACTATTTACAGTAATTGGGGAATGGGGGCACAGAAAATCACCTCATCTCAGAACATCTACCCTCCCATATCTTTTTAAAAACATCCCCTAATACAAGAGCCGAGAGAGGGAAGATATGAAAGAAGTTCCTGTACAATCATCCCTTCCCCTGTCAAAAAATCCTAGAAGCCAGAAGCCAATGAGGGGAATGGCTCCACAGTGCCCTCACTCTTCAGCAAAAAGTCAACAGCTGAGGGGCTGGTAGGGAAAGTCGTTATATACATTCCTCCTCTTTTGAGTACATTTTAATTACAAAGGCACACTGTGTTTATTATGTAGTTGTGGATCAACATAATATTTTACTACTACAACTGCTCTGGACAAATAAATACCCACTCATTTTAGAACGCTGTTTTATGGTTGTGAACTGTGTCTCACAAACAAAAAAACAAAATGGTTTGTCATCTTATTTCTCCACTTGCTATTTGTAAATTTTAGACTATCCTACAAAACTGATTTGTAACTTGAAACAATTTCCTTAGAGAGGCATCATATTCTAATTTCACGGCTACTGTTCCAACATCCATTTTGTTGAAAAAGTTGGCTTAAAATAATATTTCAGTGATCCTCAGTTCAAAGCAAGTTGCCCTTCATATCCATCAGCAATTTAGATCTATCCACAACAAGGAAGAGCAACTTCGAAAGAGAGAGAGAAAGAAAGTAATTATTCTGAAGTAAAGAAGAAATCACAGTACGTAACAAACCAGCAAAAAGAAAATAGACTAAATGTAAGTATGTACTTTTGGATAAACAATTGTATGTTTCAAATCTATTGAAAACACACACCTAACATACATTGATTTATTGTCCTGTGTAGTCTAACAATATTAAAACTAAGGAGAATATCCAATGTACAAATCTTTGCTTTGCTATGCTTTTAAAAATGTATTTGAAGAGTTCCACCAGGTATCAATAGGATTTTAAATCCACACTACATCATCTTTTCCTGATAGAAAAGACAACTATAGCTAACTGACCAGAAATGACCTGAGTGCACTTAACAGAAAGCAACCATACCTTATGGTGGTTTGTTTCACAAAAAAAGAGTTTGTGAACTCCTTCCCACTTCCTACAGATACAGCTTAGAATCATGCACTCGGCCGAGGCAATGAACAGTTGTGAGGACTTTCTGAATGGCTTAGTCGTTCCAGGTAAAAAGCCAGAGCCATCTCACATCCAGCATCTGGAGGCGGCGCTCCTCACTGGATGCATGGGGCTTCGGGCAGAGGACCAGCAGAAAAATGTCCTGACCCATGTGATAGGCGGAGACTGCCTTCGGGAGGAACGAAGGGTGTGGGCGGAGCTGGACCTTATCTTTATGAAACACGATGTACGGGGGCTCAGAGGTCAGGGTCCTGAGTTCCAAGACCCGCCTAGCCAACGTGATCACAACCAGGAAGGCCACCTTCCACGAGAGGTGTGACCAGGAGCACGGGGCTAGCGGCTCAAACAGGGGCCCCGTGAGACATGTCAACACCAGGTTTAGGTCCCACTGCGGGACTGGGGGCCTAACATACGGGAAGAGACAATCTAACCCCTTAAGGAATCGGCCAGTCATAGCATGGGAAAATACCGTGTGGCCCTGCACCGGTGGATGGAAGGCCGATATGGCCCCCAGGTGCACCTTGACTGATGAGGGCACCAGACTGAATCAGGCAACAAGCTGGAACGGGGCAGCCGCTGGGGAAACACCCCGCTCGTCTGCCCATCTGAAAAACCGAGACCAGTAGGCTCGGCGTGTGGAGGGACGCATTGAACCACTTCCGAGCACATCCTTTCCTCCCTACGTAACCATTGAGCAGCCACACTGTGAGGTGGAGTGCCGCTAGGTAGGGGTGGAGGAGGTGGCCCTGGTCCTGGGAGAGCAGGTCCGGGTGGGACGGCAACGGCCACGGCCACAGCGGGGCGACCGCAGGGCCCGTACCAATGCTGCCTGGGTCATGCCGGGGTAATCAGAAGGACCCGGGCCTTGTCCGCCGTTATCTTTTCCAGGACCTTGCCGATCAGCGGGAACAGGGGAAAGGCATAGAGAAACTGGCTTGACCTGGACAGGAGGAAGGCATCGGAGACAGCGCCCCATCCCAGCCCGCCCCCCAGAAGCAGAACCAGAGACAGCGATGGTTCTGCCGAGTTGCGAACAGGTCCACCTTGGGAGTTCCCCACACTTGGCAAAGTCTGTGCACCACCACTGGGTGGAGAGACCACTCGTGCTGAGAGAGGTCCCTGCTCAAGCGATCTGCCCGCGCATTCCGGGCGCCCAGCAGATGGAAGGCCTGTAGGCAGATGTTGTGGGCTATACAGAAGTCCCACAGCCTGAGGACTTCACGGCAGAGGATCAGGCCCCGTCTTGCCTGTTGACATAGAACATCGAGGCCGGGTTGTCCGTGAGGACCCTGATCACCCAGCCCTCCAGGTGCGAGCAGAAGGCCATGCACACCAGCCATACCGCCCTGACGTTTATGTGGAGGGTCAGATCCTGAGCCGACCACGGACCTTCGGTCTGAACCCTCCCCACCTGGGCCCCCCATCCTAGGTCCGACACCAGTTCCAGCGACGGGGCCTTGCCACTGAAGGGACCCCTTGGAGCATGTTTCTCGGGGAGGACCACCACCATAGAGAGGTGATCACTGGCTCGGGCACCGTGAGGACTTTGACCATCCTATCCCTGGCCTGGGTGAACGCCGAGGCCCACCACAGCTGGAGGGGCCTCATCCTGAGTCTGGCGTGATGGACCACATACCTGCAGACCGACATGTGACCCAAGAGCTGGAGGTACGCTCTGGCTGTTGTCACCAGAAACCTTGTGATCATGTCGATGAGCCCCTTCAGGGTCTCAAACCTGTCCGGTGAGAGGGAGGCTCTGGCAGACGAGTCGTCCAGGACCTCCCTGATATACTCTATGCGTTCTACCGGGACTAACGTGAACTTGGTGTTGTTTACCAACTGGCCCAAAGTGGTGCCAGAAGAAGCCACAGAAGGAGTGCCACGTGATCCTGCACCTGCGACCGGGAGTTGCCCTTGACCAGTCATCCAGAGAGGGGAAGATCTGGACCCCGCCCCGTGCCTGAGGTAGTCCACCACCACCGACATACATTTCGTGAACACCCTGGGAGCAGTGGACAGGCCAAACGAGAGGACCGTAAATTGGTAGTGTTCCTGCCCCACCATGAAATGGAGGAAGCGTCTGTGCCCCTCAAATATATGAATGTGGAAGTAGGCATCCTGCAGATCGAGGGAGGCGTACCAGTCCCCGGGATCCATGGAGGGGATGATGGAGGCCAGGGAGACCATGCGCAACTTGAGCTTCACCATGTACTGGTTCAGGCCTCGCAGGTCCAAGATAGGCCTGAGCCCCCCTTTGGCCTTCAGGATAAGGAAATAGCAGAAGTAGTACCCCCTACCTTTGAACTCCCCTGGTACCGCTTCCACCGCTCCTAGGCCCAGGAGCTGCCCCACCTCCTGCTCAAGCAGAGCCTCGTGCAAGGGGTCCCCCAGGAGGGACGGGGGCGGGGGGTGGTTGGGAGGGGAGGAAGTAAATTGGAGAGTGTAGCCCCGGGAGATGGTGTTGAGGACCCATCGATCTGAGGTCAGCCACGACCACTCCAGGAGGAAAGCACACAACCGATTGGAGAAGGGAAGCTTTATTGAGGGTGGATCCCTAGTGAGAACTGGCAGGGTGCCCCGTCAAAACTGCCTTTTCCCTGCTTGCTTGCCCTTGGAGGACCCAGGCTGGGGGGCATGCCGAGACTGCCTCTGTGGGTGCCTCTTATAGTTCCATGACTTCTTATAAGTGGTCTCATATTTTGAATGGATGGCCTGAGCAGGAGTCTGCTGCGGCTTGAACTTAGGTTTAGCCAGAGCCGGAACATAGATACCCAGAGTCTGGAGAGTCGTGCGGGAGTCTTTCAGACCATGCAGTTTTATACCCATTTGTTCCACAAACAGAGCTTTGCCGTCAAGCGGGAGGTCCTGCAGGGAGGTCTGCGCCTCACTGGACAGCCCAGAGAGCAGGAGCCATGACGCCCTTCTCATGGACACTGCGGAGGCCATGGACCACGCAGCCGTGTCCGCCGCATCCAGGGTTGCCCTGGCAGCCGCTGTGCCCTCCTCCACCAGCGCTTTGAACTCCTTGTCAAACTCCGAGAGGGATTCCTCTAATCTGGGTAGGGAGCCCCTCAGATTGAACTCATACCGGCCCAGGAGAACCTGGGGGTTCGCCACCCATAACTGGAAGCTCGAGGACGAATAAATTTTTCTTCCAAACGAGTCCAGCCTCCTTAAATCTTTATTTTTCGGGGTAGGGGCTAGTTGGTCCTGCCCTTCCCTGTGGTTGACCAACTTGACGACCAGGAAGTCAGGAGCAGGGAGGTGTACAAAATACTTGTGTTCTGCTCTTTTAGAGATGGGGGCCAATGAGGCCGGGGTTTGCCACAAGGCATTTGAAATTTTCGCCACCCCTTTGTGGAGAGACAAGGCCACCCTGCCCAGTGCCGAGGAGGACAGCACATTCAACAGGGAGTCTGAGGGCTCCTCCATCTCCTCTGCTTGGAGGAGGAGGCTTGATGCCACCCTTTTTAAGAGTTCTTGGTGGGCCCTAAACTCCTCCTGTGGGACAGATGGAAGAGGGGCCGCAATCGCCTCATCCGGGGAAGGCGAGGAGGGCGGCGCGGTACTGTGTGTCCCCACCGGCACCGGAGGGTCCACCACCTGGGCAGTCTCTGGGCACAGTGCCGAGGATATACGTCCCACCGACTCTTTCCTCAGGAGTCTGGAGAGGGAGGCCGATGGTCCTTCTGAGGCTCCGGACACCAAGCGAGCCCCCACCGGGGGCTGCGTCAGGGGCCACAGTGCCCACTGGTACCATTGGGCCGGCCACGGGGCCCGGTGCCACTGCACCTGCTGTGGCACCGGCGGAGTCGGCTGTTCGGCCTGGCCCATCGATGGCTGACTACGAAGGGAGGCCGGGCTGACATACGACCTGCTGCTGTCCCTGGACCGAGAGGAGCGGTGGCGCCGGGAGCAATGCCCACCATGGAAACGCGATCCTAACGTGGAGGACCGGTACGGTCGGTAACAGCTACTCCGCGATCGGCTCCGGCGGGCGGACCCGTGACGGTGAAACGAAAACGATCAACGCCCAGGACTGCGGAGGCGGTGCCGTGGCGGAGTCCTGGAGCAGGATGACGAACGGGAACCATGTCAACGTTCGTGCCGTGACCAGCTGCAATAGCCCCTCTGAGATGAGGACCTTTGGCGTCATCTGCCTCGGTCCCGTCGGTGTTCGCTCCTCAAGGCGGAGTGGTGCCGAGAGTCTCAGTCAGACGGAACCCAACCAGACAGCCTGGTGGGAATAGAGGGTGATCCACGTGGACGTTTCCCTGAACAGTCACTGGGCGACGAACGGCGTCGGGAACGTTCCCTCGACCGAGACCGGTACCAAGCCGGGTGACTGCGGAGATCCCAGCAGCGGCTTGCCTCTGGAGCGCGGGGCCGACATCGGCGGTGCTCCTGGTACCGGCATGGACAAACATCCCGGGCCGCCTGCAGGGCCTCCGGACATCCGGGGAGGCCTGCTCCAAATGGGCCGGGCTACTCCGCTTGACTTGAGTCGGAGGCCTAGAGGCCAGTGGGGATCAAGTACTGCCCGACATGGGTCTAGCCTCTGTCCTGGATTTACTCCGGTGCTGCAGCGAAGAAGGCCTCTTCCTAGCCTTCCTGGCATGCCCCGCAGACGGGGAGCGGTGCCGACTAGTCTATGGCGCCGAAGGGTCACCGCGCACCGACATCGAGCCTGGGTCATCGCCGATTCCATCAGAATAGCCCGGAGCCTTATGTCCCTTTCTCTCTTGGTCTGAGGCTTAAAAAACTTGCAAATCTTGCAGCAATCGCTGAGTTGGGTTTCCCCCAAACAGCGCAGACAGTCTGATTGCGGATCACTCACTGGCACAGATCGCCTACAAGTGTCGCACGACTTAAAACCCGGGGCACGGGGCATGCCCTGGCCCGGGTGCTCTAGCTAAACTAAACTAACTAATTACAGGTACCATACACTGAACGAACAAGCAATTTTGGTGATGAGCTACAGCAAAGCTGGAGCAGAGCAGTTCTGAAGCACCTTCACTGGCGGCAAGAATGAATTGAGGGTGGGGGGGGGGAGAGCACGCAGCGCCCCTTATACCGCGCCATGGAGGCACCACTCCAGGGACTGCTAGGGCACTCCCCTACGGGTACTGCTAGGGGAAAAACTTCCAACACCGGTGCACGTGGCGAGCACGCACAACTACTGTGGAATACACATGAGCAATCACTCGAAGTTATTTTCTATTACTATATGGAATCAAACTATTGCCACAAGCAATTACTCTGTGTGAATGGGGAGAGATATTTAGTCTTTCATGTAACCTAAACCTGTAACATAACTCTTATTTTCTAGCAGTAATATTTTATGCAAGGCTTGACCCTGAAAGAATCCAGGAAAAGCAATTTTTCATCCCATCCCTCAATTCTTACATTCATCCAATCAGGCAACAGAAAAAGTTAGTTTAACTTAGGTGACAAGGAAACCAATGATAGTAGAGTGAATGTACGTGGCTTACAATTCACAAGAGAGCTATTGGCTGAAATTTATTCTCACTGGACATTCAGAACAAATCCGTAGTGATCCAGTTCTATTTGAACACCAGAAAATGAAATTTACTCATAGCAAATATTTATTCAGTGATTTTCCAGTTCTAGACAACATAAGGAACACTTCACATCATGTACCACTACATATTTAAAATAGTTATGATAAAAAGCGATCAGGGATGATATTTTATTACTGATATGTACAGCAAGTTCATAAAGTTACCTGGGGCTTGGACAACAACTTCACAAAGTGTGTGCGTGGTCTCTTAGATGCAAACATTTTGACAAAAGAATAATGAATACACAACTGATGCTGTCCTGAAAGGTTGAGATTAGCATATGGAAATGTTTTGGTGACAAGATTCATTTAAGCTTTGTGTAACATTGTTGTATTATCAGCTTAACTGGGGAACCAGCTCATATATATTAAAGACAGGATCTATTAATGGGTGAATAAGAAGGACTGAGAACCACATGTTTTTTTTCTTCCTCTCATACACCTCTACCCCGATATAACGCGACCCGATAGAACATGAATTCAGATATAATGCAGTAAAGCAGTGCTCCGGGGGGGGGGGGGGGGGGCTGTGCACTCCGGTGGATCAAAACAAGTTCGATATAACACGGTTTCACCTATAACGCGGTAAGATTTTTTGGCTCCCGAGGACAGCTTTATATCGAGGTAGAGGTGTATTTGGTATAAACCTTGCACTAACAGTTTTTACTATACTAGATTGCTCTAATACTTTGCCATTAAATAATAAGTAATTATCACATTTGTTAAGAATGTTTTTTGTAATTCCCCCATACACACACTACTGTCAAAACCTCTGTTAATGATCATTTTCTCCCTTCTTACTCCCACATTGTAGGACATATTACAGGAGCTCAAACAAATACAGGAGATTTAATTTTGCAAAGAATATTTTGTTATGGGACTCATGCCAGCAAATGCAATTCAATATATTTGTTTGAAGTATGTCTTCTGCTTGTTGCCATAATAATGGCCTTGAATTAAACAGTAGGAGCATTTCTCCAAGTCAAGACATGGTTCCAGCTCAACTACAGGGCTCAACCTAAGAATTTCCTATTTGATAGTAATTGTAGTAAGAGGAGGCCCTGAGAGATAAACCTTGGTATCAGAGGCCTGGTATGAGGCCTAAGGCCTGAACTAAAGTAATGGTCAAGACTTTGCTAACATAAAGCAAAGTTAAGCTGTGAGCCAGAGGCAGGCCCTGCTCACAGAAGCTGGCAAGGAAAGGGCTGATGCGGCAAAAAGAGACATACCTAAAAGGTACTGGACACCAGATATCAGAACATACACTATACTGGAACATTCCACAGATAACAGGGGCAAAAAGGTAAAATGATGGATAGAGTTGTTTTGATCGAACCAACATGTACAAGGTGAGAGGTGGCACCTTACTACGTAGAGGGGTTGTACCTTGCTGCGTAGAGGGGTTGCACCTCAATACGTCAGGAGTGATGTATAACTTGTTTGTACCTGTGTATAAGAATGTATCCCTGGGGCGGTATCTTTATCCGGCCGAGGGGGCAGTGGAAAGTCCCGCCACTGACTGAGCTGAGTCCATTGCTGAGCGGCACTTTCTCGTAGTATGCCCCGTAGACTAAGTAATCTGCGGGGAACTGCAATTGTGTCAGGGTCACAATAAACCTGGCCGAGGTGCCTTCGTACCTTACTAGACTCTGTGGTTATTGGGGGTTCTCGTCGGGTTTGCTGTGTCAGCTATCTGCAGAGCTGGGACCGCACACAGAGGAAACACACGCACGCAGCCGAGTGATATCAACATAGGAGAAACCAGAGCACCACACCGGTAGTATCTGACAACAGTAATATCACTAAATGCATCATGTAGATTCAATATCACATTATACTGTGTCATACTTTTAATATATACAAGACATCCAGCAGATAATAAAAAATAACATGTCCACTGAGACAAAAGCATTTCTGACATCTATCAGTTTTTATGAGATAGAATACTGAATATTAGTGTAAAAGGTGGACATAAAAAGTACTGTATGAACTTTATTATTCATGCTGGCACCTTTCTAAAAATTACTAAATTTAGTTTCTGTCATGTAGAAGTTACATTGTAAGAGACTTTTCCCTTCTATAAAACTGTATTTTAACGGATTGTAATAGAACTTGCTATGGGAACAGATATGAGCAATAAAGCACTCCATGTCTGCTATTCAGCTAGTTACCTCACCTATGCTCTTTGCTGTATTTTCATGCTGCAAGAAGGCTATTTAGAGAATTACATTTTACATTGCTATCGTATTCATACAGCTCATCTCGTCTGCAGCCAATTAGTTCATTTTATCATTTAATTGTGTTATCTATTGTTGTAGTTAATTCATATGTTATTTCATATATAATCTATGTATGATGACCTGATTTAAGTTGTAGGTATAGGTATAGATATAAGTAGGACAGGATTATAGGAGTATAGATTTGACAAGTATTTAGGTGTAATGAGGGTGTATTAGGTATGAAAGTAAAATAAGGCTATGAGGCCTACATGCTATGGCATGTAAGATTTCAGCTTAGTCATACTAAGCCTCAGTCTTAGGCCTTGGCTACACTTGCGAGATACAGTGCTGTAAAGGCTCCCCCAGCGCTGTAACTCACTCCCCGTCCACACTGGCAAGGCATTTGCAGCGCTGTATCTCCATGGTTGCAGCGCTGCATGTACTCCACCTCTCCGAGAGGAATAGCAAGTATTGCGCTGCCGCTGCAGCGCTGCGGCGCCAGTGTGGCCGCCCAATGCGCTGTGAATGGCCTCCAGAATTATTCGGCAGTATCCCACAATGCCTGTTCTAGCCACTCTGGTCATCAGTTCAAACTCTACTGCCCTGGCCTCAGGTAACCAACCATGTGACCCACCCTTTACATTCCCCGGGAATTTTAAAAATCCCCTTCCTGTTTGCTCAGCCCGGCGTGGCTTGGAGTGCTATCAGCGAATCTTTCCAGGTGACCATGCCTCCACGCGCCAAGCGAGCCCCAGCATGGAGCAATGGCAAGTTGCTGGACCTCATCAGTGTTTGTGGGGAGGAAGCTGTACAGTCCCAGCTGCACTCCAGCCGTAGGAATTACGATACCTTCGGGAAGGTATCAAAGGACATGATGGAAAGGGGCCATGACCGGGACGCCCTGCAGTGCAGGATTAAAGTGAAGGAGCTGCGGAGTGCCTACCGCAAAGCCCGCGATGCAAACGGCCGCTTGGGTGCTCCCCCCGCGACCTGCCGATTCTACAAAGAGCTGGATGCGATACTTGGGGTTAACCCCACCTCCACTCTGAGCACCACCATGGACACTTCAGAGCCGGTGGGGGGGGGGAGGAGGAGGAAAACGGCAGTGATGGTGGTGGGCCGGATGGAGACACCCCGGAATCCCTGGAGCCATGCAGCCAGGAGCTCTTCTTGAGCCAGGAGGAAGGTAGCCAGTCGCAGCGGCCGGTACTTGGTGGAGGACAAACAGAAAAGCAGGTTCCCGGTAAGCATTTTTTTTTTTCGGTGCGGGTTCTTTGGGAGAGGTGGGTTAGGCATGCATGCCTAGATGCGGAATAGTGCATTGATGTGGTTTATCACATCGCGGTAATCGGCCTCGGTAATCTCCTCGAATGTCTCATCCAGAACGTGTGCAATGCGCTTGCGCAGGTTTATCGGGAGAGCCACCGTGGTCCTTGTCCCAGCCAGGCTAACGTGTCCACGCCACTGTGCCGCGAGGGGCGGGGGGACCATTGCTGCACACAGGCAAGCTGCATATGGGCCAGGGCGGAAGCCGCATTGCACTAGAAGACCCTCCCTTGCTTCCCAGGTCACCCTCAGCAGTGAGATATCGTCCAGGATGAACTCCTGTGGAAACAGTGTTCAGTGTAGGTGCCCCCTGAAGCTGTTGGCTCTCCTCAAGGCACAGAAACCCAGAGGACAGTGCAGCCCTGAAACAATCAGTCCCCCTTACTCACCATTTTGAGGCTCCCATGGGATATGTGTGCTCTGTTTCTGACGGGAAAATTATGCTATGGTGTAGACCCTGTGTGTTTTCTACTCCTTAAATGCGGGGGGGAATCATTACTCTGTCTGGTATAAACAATGCTGCCTCTGTTAAATGTTGCATTTTGCCTATACAGCTGCATCAACCTTGAGACCTCAGCTGTCCCTCTTATCGCCTGCTCAGAGACTGCAAAAGCAAAGACGACATGCTGCAAGAAGTGATGCGGCAATCTATTAAAGAGAACAAGAAAGCACAGAACTGGAGGGAGAGAGAAAGCAGGATCCGCCAGGAAAACGCAGCACACCAGCGGCAAAGCACCGCGTACCGGCAGCGAAGCACTGATAGGCTCATAAGCATCCTGGAGCGCCAAGCAGACGCTATCCAGGAGCTGGTAGCCATGCAGAAAGAGGAGCAGTACCGCAAATGCAAACGCCACCTCCCCCACAGCTCTTGTCCCAAAACTCTTTCCGTTGTGCCCCACTGTCACCTCCAACCCACTTTCCCCAACTTCCGTCTTTTTCACGCCACCCGCTGCCTCCAACACCAGTATCTTCACCACCCAGCCCTGAAAACCACGACCCTCTGCACTCAACCCCCATCACCATGCAGTATAGCTGTCCTGAAGTGCAGCACCCACTGCACAGCACACCAGACAGTACATACGCGAATCTGTGATTGTACTGTTCCCCACTCCACCCCCTTGTTTCTTTTCAATACATTTTTTTTTCGGCTTTGAAAACATTCTTTATTATTGCATAAAGTAAAAGACTCCTTAGCCCAGGCAATAAACAGGCACTGCAAGTCTGCTTGTCTGCTTAGCAAACACTGATTCCTAAAGATTGGAACTACTGCACTTCACTCCCGTGCAGGGCACCAGATATCACTGCTGGTTTTCAGCCTCAAATTGCTCCCTCAAGGCATCCCTAATCCTTGCAGCCCCGCGCTGGGCCCCTGTAATAGCCCTGCTCTCTGGCTGTGCAAATTCAGCCTCCAGGTGTTGAACCTCAGAGGTCCATGCCTGAGTGAAGCTTTCACCCTTCCCTTCACAAATATTATGGAGGGCACAGCACGCGGATATAACCGCGGGGATGCTGTTTTCGGCCAAGTCCAGCTTCCCATACAGAGATCGCCAGCGAGCCTTTAAATGGCCAAAGGCACACTCCACAGTCATTTGGCACCGGCTCAGCCTGTAGTTGAATCGTTCCTTGCTGCTGTCAAGGCTCCCTGTGTAGGGTTTCATGAGCCACGGCATTAACGGGTAAGCGGGATCTCCAAGGATCACAATGGGCATTTCGACTTCCCCTACCGTGATCTTCCGCTCTGGGAAAAAAGTCCCGGCCTGCATCTTCCTGAACAGCCAAGTGTTCCAAAAGATGCGTGCGTCATGCACCTTTCCGGGCCAGCCTGT
Organism: Emys orbicularis; assembly: GCF_028017835.1. NCBI lineage: Eukaryota > Metazoa > Chordata > Testudines > Emydidae > Emys > Emys orbicularis. The sequence goes on along the minus strand of NC_088691.1, from coordinate 36,917,300 downwards.
GTTAATGTCAATGAAACGCCCACGGTGATCCACAAGCGCCTGGAGAACCATAGAGAAATACCCCTTCCTATTAACGTACTCGGATCCTAGATGGGGTGGTGCCAGAATAGGAATCTGCATCCCATCTATTACCCCTCCACAGTTAGGGAACCCCATTTGTGCAAAGCCATCCACTATTTCCTGCACGTTACCCAGAGTCACGGTTCTTCTGAGTAGGATGCGATTAATGGCCTTGCAAACTTGCATCAACACGATTCCAACGGTCGACTTCCCCACTCCAAACTGGTTTGCGACCGAGCGGTAGCTGTCTGGAGTTGCCAGCTTCCAGACTGCAATAGCCACCCGCTTCTCCACTGGCAGGGCAGCTCTCAATCTCGTGTCCTTGCGCCGCAGGGTGGGGGCGAACTGCTCACACAGTCCCATGAAAGTGGCTTTTCTCATCCGAAAGTTCTGCAGCCACTGCTCGTCATCCCAGACTTCCATGACTATGTGATCCCACCACTCGGTGCTTGGGGGGAGGGATAGCTCAGTGGGGGGAGGGATAGCTCAGTGGTTTGAGCATTGGCCTGCTAAACCCAGGGTTGTGAGTTCAATCCTTGAGGGGGCCACTTGGGGATCTGGGGCAAAATCAGTACTTGGTCCTGCTAGTGAAGGCAGGGGGCTGGACTCGATGACCTTTCAAGGTCCCTTCCAGTTCTAGGAGATGGGATATCTCCATTAATTATAATTATTCCCGAGCCCAAAAGCAGCGTTCCACGGTGCTGAGCATGTCCGTGAATGCCACAAGCAATTTCGTGTCGTACGCGTTACGCGGCTCGATACCATCATCGGACTCCTCACTCTCACTGTCACTTTGGATCTTAAGGAATAGTTCAACAGCCAAACGTGACGGGCTGGCGAGACTCGTCAGCATACGCCTCAGCAGGTCGGTCTCTATTTCCCGCAGACAGATCACGCTCCACAGAAACCGTTGAAAGATGGCGCCAAAGGTGGACGGAAACAGGGATTTCTGGGATGCGAAGCGATTCATCACGGGGCATTGGGACAGGACCCAGAATCCCCCGCACCCACGCCCCCTTCCCACAACCCACGGCGCCAGAATGGGAAAAGGTGCTCTGTGAGATAGCTGCCCATAATGCACCATTCCCAATAGCTCTGCAATTGCTGCAAATGTGGCCACGACAGTGCGCTGGGCAGCTGTCAGTGTGGACAGACTGCAGCGCTTTCCCTACTCAGCTGCACGAAGTCAGCTTTAACTCACAGCGCTGTACATCTGCAAGTGTAGCCAAGGCCTTAAGGAGGCTTGACATGTATAGGTGACCCAAGAATAGCCCTGTGCCAGTAAAGTTATAAGATTACTGTAAACAATGTGCCAATAGGTGACGTTCAGGAAAATATACCACAATGTTCCGTCTAGACTGCAAGACACCTGATTGTAATATAATGCCAAGTTTTGCTCTTACTGCAGGTTATCATGGGAACATGTTTATGTCCTTGTTAATGAGATATTAAGGAGAATAATGGAAACTATGAACAGTATATGAGAAGCCTGGAACCCCAAAATTTATGGGATGTGGAAGTACAAATAAGGAAGAGGAGGGTGGTACATGTGGTCATAATATAGAATAAAAAGGGATACCCCATTGGAAAGACCCCAGCAGGCATCACTGCTCTATCAATGACCACCTGTTGAGAGATCCACGAGACTCTGATCTCTTTGGGTATGTGAGTATGAATATAGCATTGGCTATTGCATGGGCTTTCTCAGCATTTGTACTTGTAACCTTAATCATCTGCTTAGTAAAACTTATAATAAAAACACAATGTCTTCCTTGTAACTGTGTCAGTGGTCACTGTCTTTGTTCTCTGTGTGCTCCTAGGGCCTCCAAACCTAAAAAGTACTAACAGTATCTTTCACCCTGGTTATCTTTAAAATGTAGCAACATAGGAGCCAGACTCACTCACTAACAACACTGTTGTTTAGCACAGAACTATCAATTCAACTCATTTAGAGGCTATGGGTGCTAGCGAAGTTAGGAAGGCTGGAGAGACCACCATTGGCATTTGACATACTGTTTTTGTCTGCCTACTGACATTGATTTTAAACAATGATTCTTGTGTTTCATAAATTATCAACTCCTTCACAACTGATCCCTCAACATGAAAAACATTGATTACTTCAACACCAATCTTTCTTTCCAAGCTCAGTCTATCAGGTACTACCATCTTTGATGACAGTCTCCATACCCCCCCACAATAATTACTTTATCTTACATATTCTCCTTCCTCTACTGAAGGAAAAAAATACAATTAAACCATGCAATTCTTGGCTAAAACGTTATGATAAATGAGAGGGGGGTAGCTCCCTTTTGTGGACACCCAACCAGTCAGCTATAGAATCCCTCTAGGTAGGTGCTCTCTACTTGCTTTACCTGTAAAGGGTTAAGAAGTCTGACTGCATGCATAGGTAAAGGGAATTGAGTGGGCACCTGACCAAAAGAGCCAATGGAAAGGCTAGAACTTTTTAAAATTGGGGAAAAACTTCCCTTTGTCGTTCTGTTGTTCTCCAGAGGGGAGAGAAACAGCAGGAACAGGGCTGTAGGAAGCTTAAAGCCAGATAAGAAAAATCATCAGATCATACCTAAAGACTACTTATTTGAAACCCCCAAATATGTAAGCAGATCAGGGGACACCTAGGAAGACGCAATTAGGTGTATCTCTTTTTTTTTTTTTCCCCCTTATTGGCTTGTGGACTCCTCTGTACTAACCTCAAATCATTTTGTTTTGCTTGAAACCTTTAAGCTGAACTTCAAGAGAGCTATCTTGATGCTTAATTTTCGTAACTGTTTTTTTAAGACCTAGTAAAAAGCTTAAGTTCCATACGTATTTTCTTTCTGTTTTTAATAAAATTTACCTTTTTAAAGAACAGCTTTGAGGTTCGTGTCCTAAGCGGTTTGTGCATATGTTGTTTAATTAGCTGGTGGCAAAAGCTGATTTCCTTTGTTTTCTGTCTCAGCTCTTCCCCGGAGGGGAGTGAAAGGGCTTGAGGATACCCCAAAGGAAGGAATTCCTTGGGTTCTCAAAAGGTGGGGAGGAGGGTTTGCACTTGGGTAGCAGCATCTACACATCCAAGGTCAGAGAAAAGCTGTAACCTTGGAAGTTTAATACTAGCCTACAGTGGCCAGTATTAATTTTTAGAAACCTTGCGGGCCACCCCACCTTCTGCACTCATTTTAATTTTGTTTGCATGGTTACAAGACAATAAGCAGCTGTACACTTGGCTTTAGTTCTACGACCTATCCAGGTAGCTTTGCAACACTAATTGCAGCTAGTGACCCGTAGGACATTTTAGCATGGAAGAACGTTACTGAGCTTGATAGAATCTATTGAGGTAGAAATTATTTTAATATTGAGTACATTTGATGAACACTTCTACTTTGCATTCAGATAGAATATCTATCATGCTTCCTTTCAAGGACACTTAACTATTCAGATACCACATATTTTTGTTAGAGCAATCTCTCTAAACACAGTCTGGTTTTGTCTTTCACATGATTTCTTTTTTCATAAATATTAACAAGAGGATGCCAACCATGCTGTACAACATGTGTACATGTGAAGAGATTTATATTGCATTAACAAGTTTATGGGCTAGGCATTCTAAATTATATATGTCTATATACACAGTATTTTTATACACTTGGAAAGCAGTGAAGAATATATATATATATATATATATATATATACACACACACACTTTCTGATCATTATATATATGCTCATGTTGGTAGATACGGTCTGCACTGTCACTGAAGTCATCTTATTTTCTTGCAGCTTAAGACTCCTTTTGTATATTTTGGTCATTGGTCTTATGTGACAGCTGCCCTCTGCTGTTCCAATGAGTGAGGCATGCTAAAATAATTTCTTGTGATGTACAGTATGCATTTCATGGTCAATATAGGTTGCTTCAAAGTAACATCTGAATTGTCTATTTTTTTAAAACATACCAGAATTTACCACATAAATGTGACTCCTTTTAAAACGTGTTTTAATACTTCCCACTAGAACAACTCCATATCTGCTTTTCAAAAGGAACAGTTTTAAACAGTTCAGAAGACAATACTGTAATTAGGAAAATATATGCAAACCTACTCAGTGAAACACAAAGAATGGCAAATATGTGTTTTCATGGAGGCTGCATCTATTGAATACTTGTGGTCTATGTCCTACAATTTGATTACTTAAGACATTGAACTGATGAATTATTTCTTTAGAAGAAAGGCTTTTTTATTCCTTTTAAGGAGCACCTCATGCTCTTCAATTGGTATCAACCTATGGAACTGCCTGGTCATGTATGAGCCAAACTACAACAGGGGCTGAATGCCTTATACTGCCCATGCACACTGTTTATACACATTTGCGTGGTCCTCAAGCATTTGTGAATATTGCATGATTCATCAAACAAAGTAAATCCCCCACACCACCACCCAAAAGGAACCATCTCACTAACAAAAACCATTTGGTTTTATAGTTGCTCCCTTCTCACTCCAAGTAAAGAGTTTTGGTGCTTCTCATTTCAAGACATGGATTGATTATTTAGATAAACCTGTCATTAGGCTGTGGAGTCCAGCATACAACCTTTCACACTAGATTTCAGTGGGCAGGTATGACAGATGTGGCTAGTACCTTTTGCTTATATTAAAGTATCCATTCCTTGTGACTCGGTTCACCATTTCCAGGGCCTGTGTGCGGGGTGAGGTTATCTTCTGCTAAGGTAATGGAGGGTCCAGCTACAATTTTGAATGACTTTGTAACAAAGCTGGGTACACTGGCTGGTCAAGCACACCTCTTTCAGGAGAAATGTGGCAAGCTGTGTTATGGCAGCCAACAGCGAAATTTCCTGTTAACACCTTTGAAAGCCTATTAAGCTCTACTTAATGCCTTTCTTCTCTTGTTAGTACTAAGAGCACAGATGATTAATTCCCTGCAGGAAAAGTAGAATTTCATTTTCCTTTGTGTAATATTTCAGATCGTACACAGCCATACCTAATGACAATACAGGGCACATTTAGTTGTCCATTCCTTATTATTCATACTTTTAGGTGTTATCAAGTAAACAACTACAGTGAACTCTATTATTAGTGAAAAGAGCAACGATACAGTCAAATTATATAACCTTTTCATCTGTGGACCTCCAACTAATTTGACCTCATATTATGCCTGTGAGTTAGCCAAGCATTATGCCAGTTTTCAAATGGGTCAAGTAAGGCACAATGACTTCTCTATGTTCTTGGCCATCTATTGCCAAACCAAAAAACACTAGACAGCATCCTTAGCATCAGCCCTGTGGCTTAGCAACAAGGCTAAGGCTCCCTCCCTCCAATACATTTTAGTCATTTTCCTTTGCCATCCACATTTGACAAGACACTCTTAAATTGGCATTAAGTGAGTACTCCACTGAGATTACACCACCACCTAGGCAGTACTGGGGTATCTGTTAAGGGATCACAGGTGATGTCTGCCTGCTAGATATATGCAATATATTTGATGCAATTATTAGATATGAATATTCATCTTTCTCTGCTTATATTCAAAAAGATTTTTATCATTATTTTATAAATGACTAACATTCTAGCTTTAGTGCTATATATGTCATTATATTGTTATAATCTGACACGAGATATAGCAGCATAGCATTAGAAAAGGTAATTTGATCATTCTTCAAGATTACTGTCAAGCTGTCTGTCAGAAACACTCTTTCCTCAGAGAGGGAAACTGTGATTTGAGTACCACACAAGAAAACACACTGATATCTCATGTAAACAGTCCAGTCCAATAACTGCGTGCTATTATAATCAGGACATGTTATTCCTTAAAAAAATCAAATTAAATAGGGCAATTCATGGCACTTAGCAAGGGTTTAGGTTAGCATATACTGTACTACCAAGGTAAAGCACCCATTGCGCACTTCATATAAAATCTCTACTTTATTTCTTATTCTGAAATTCATAAATGCTTATAGGGTACAAACTGAATATCGGATTACTTCTCATGATATTCTGAAACAGAAGCATTTAAGAGTCTACAAAGACGTTGTTCCACAGTTGTTTCCATTGTACCTTAATGCCACTTCACTTCATTCTGATTTCTGTGGGGGTTTTTTTAGTTAGCACCTTGCAATTTGATTCAGGTAACACAAGGTGTGTTTACTTTATGTACCTAGGTTATTGCTTCTCTGTAAACTTAAGATGAAATAAATCAAGTAACAGTCATTTCTACTAATACACAGGATTGACTATCTGGATGAAGATATTCACCAATTTAGGATGGAGTTTTATCCTAGTGCAGACTGTATATCATGCACTTCTTAAACCCCATTTAAACTGTATGTGAAAAGCTTAAGTGGTACAGGGTACCTTGTGCAGGACCTCTGCACTGAAGTCTGTTTTGGCCCCTGGCCAACAGAAGGCTGATATTCCTCATCCGGTATGATAGGGAGAATCCAGAGCACAGTAGCAATTAGAGTATTATTTTAATACTGGGGTCACAACTACAGTTGAACCTCAGAGTAAGAAACTCCAGAGTTACGAACTGAACCGTCATCTACACACCTCATTTGGAACCCGAAGTACACAATCAGGCAGCAGCAAAGACACCCCCCCCCCCCCCAAAAAAAAAGTAAATACAGTACAGTACTGTGTTACATGTAAATTACTTAAAAAAAAAAAAAAAAAAAAAAAAACAAGAGGGAAAGCAGCATTTTTCTTCTGCATAGTAAAATTTCAAAGCTGTATTAAGTCAATGTTCAGTTGTAAACTTTTGAAAGAACAGCCATAACGTTTTGGTTTTAGTTATGAACATTTCAGAGTTACGAACAACCTCCATTTCCAAGGTGTTCATAACTCTGAGGTTCTATTGTACTTATCAAAAGAAATAAGCAGCTGTATTCTTTTATTCCTCTTCACAGCTTCCTCTTTCCAGAGCTTGACATAATACAATGCCCAAATACATTTTAAGGAAACCTTACAAAATAATTTCTCCCACAGAAAGCTACTTCATAAACAGAACTTAGCAATCATGTCAACAATAATTTTTTTTTCAAGTGGTACATAATGATTTCTCTGACCAGCATGGCATCTAAGAACCAAGCTAGCCCACCTATATAGTATAGTACTCTTCTAGGTAATGTTTATCACCCTTTTGCAACGTGATCATCTATAAAAAACAGTCTATACTGATCAGAATAATTATGCTAGTAACTGTGCTAACAATATTGTTAAGGTAGTCCAAACAAGAAATACTGCATATACTCATTCATAAGCCAAATTTTTTTTAGTAAAAAAGAGAAGGGGATCGGCTTATGAACGGGTATAGAAATGGAGAGGTGGGACACCGCCCCTCCCCCCCAACAGAGGGGGCAAGGAGAGGCAGCACAGCCAGCAGAGCCAGAAGGGAAGAGGCGGGGCCAGAGTCTCTCCGCTTCTGGCCACGCTGCTCTCTCCCCAGCCTCCGAAGCAGCATTCACCCATGAAAGCTTATGCTCCAATACTTCTGTTAGTCTTAAAGGTGCCACAGGACCCTCTGTTGCCTACTACATAGAAAATTTTACCTGTATTCACCTAAATGAATCAAGAAAGCAACCACTCTGCAGTGCAGTACTACTACCCAATTGGTGAGTACCTGTATACTATTTTACACTTTATTCTTTTTATTGAATTCCAATTCTTTAAAAATTGGTATTCCATTTGCAAGTATAACGCTTAGTTAACCGGAATTTTTGACTACCTGGCATCCCCCATCCCCCCAACATGTCAAATAACAAAGCTTTTACTGTCTTTGTTTTATTTGAAAAAGCTCTTCTGTTTTTAGGTGAGATTCTTGGTATGTTTGAGGGGGAAATAAGCAAGCTAACAAAACATACACTCGTTTCTAAACAAATGATAGCAACGCTCCACAACATGGGGTTTAGAAGAATATCTGCTGTTATGGCACGCACACAGAGACATTTCAATGCCTAATGTGCCACTAAACACGTGACTTCAGAATGATTAATGCTGAATAAGTACTTTCTAAAAGGGGATAACAAGTACAAATGGTATATTCTATTCCATAGCATTATGGATGCCTAAATAGAGAATTTGAAGTCTCTAGGGCATTAATGTGAATTAGTGAATTTATTCAACATATAGATGAGAAGACATGGTATGTGTGTCTGTTTGTGTCATTTTGCTTTGTGAACATTATTTTGGTTCTGAGAACGTACTGTCAATTCCCTGTTGCCTTTTTGCCTGTATCTTGCACTGGAATTCCAAGAGATGTTGATCCCAAAGGGTGGTCATGCCACAAGAAAGTAGTTTTTCTAGTCTGGAATTCAGATGGGTGATAACCAAGCCTGATGGGCGACCTGGATCACTGAGGGAGACTGAAGCTGAGCGTCACATGACAACAGGGATTGGAAGTTATTAAAAGACAAGGTCTGCTCTTAGTAAAGCTCTCTCTCAGGACCCTGAAAAGACTGGTCAAAACCCAAAGGGCTTTTGGAGTGGCGAGTACCCCAGAGGGAGGGGTTTTGCATACACAATGTTTATTTTGTTTGCAGCGATCTATAAGACTCTTATGTTTTCTACATGAGTCAAGTGTGTGCATGTTTAGAAATCCCTGTGTAGAATCTGTGTGTAGCTTGTTTACACTGTTAGGTATTCCCCAAAGAGGGAAACTAAACCAAAGGAGTCACAGCATCACCGAATCCTTAAGAGCGTGCAACAGCTACTGGGGAGGCTTGGGAGAGCAGACACTAATTTAAGGACTTATGCAATTGGACTGCAGGGTTCCCACTGCCAAGAGAGGTGTCACATAGGGTCTGGAACCTCGATTGTGTATATAGAGGCCTGGAGACATCAAGACAGTGCTTAAACTCTATTCAGATCCAGCAAGCAAAGAGGATGTCGGACTCCAGGTGTAGGTTGAGCACGGAAGCCTGTAGAGCATCCACAGGGAGAGTTCCGAGTTGCAACATGCCGGATATATGTAATTTGTCTGATTTGTATGACATAAATAAAGAAATATAAATAATAATATATGGAGAGATACCTATCTCATAGAACTGGAAGGGACCTTGAAAGGTCCTCAAGTCCAGTCCCCTGCCTTCACTAGCAGGACCAAGTACTGTCCCTGACAGGTTTGTTTGGGGTTTTTTTTGTTTTTTTGGTTTTTTTTTGCACCCCAGATCCCTAAATGGCCCCCTCAAGGATTGAACTCACAACCCTGAGTTTAGCAGGCCAATTCTCAAACCACTGAGCTATCCCTCCCCCCAAGTTCAAGCAATGGAAAGATAGTGAGACTTTATGCTTCAAAACACTTACGTGTCAACCATTCAAGACAGATATCATGACCTTTAATATCACCTCACCATCACCAGTACAGCTAGAGGATTACGTTCTCACCAATGTAGAAACATTCACAAACTTGGGCAGCACCATCAGTCAGGACGGTGGAACAAACCAGGACATCCAGAACAAAATCAATAAAGCCAGGAACACCTTCAGGAGCTTAAATACAAATCATCAAAATACAACACCAAAACCAAACTCAAGATTTAGGTCTGCGTACTTTCAACACTACTTTATAATGCAGAATGAAAAAGTGTGACATATCCAAACGGTCTTCATTCCATACAACCTGCCTCAGAAAAATCCTCTGTATCTTTTGGCCCAGAACAATCTCAAAACAAGATCTATTGACACAGTGCAGCCAAGAGGATCTGAGCACCGTCATTGCCAGGAGGCGTTGGAGATGGATCGGTCACGTGCTTCGGATGGAAACTGATTCCATCACCAGAGTAGCAATAAGATGGACACCTGAAAGCAAGCGAAAACGAGGCCACCCAAAAAAAACATGGCGAAGAGCTGTGGAAGCTGAGCTGAAAAACCTGGGGCATAGCTGGGGAACCATTGAAAGACTTGCCAGAAACAGACAGGAGTGGAGGAGCTTCGTCACTGCCCTAAATGCCAGAGGCATAATAGGAACATGATGATGATGATGATGATGATGAAAATACTCTAATCATCTGTTAATTTCTCATGTAACGTAACCACAACTGTAAAGTAATTATTAAAAACCATGTTACTCCCATTCTACATAACCTACCTTTCTAAAACCACTATCACATTAACTTCTGATAGAGATGCAATTGTTTTCACACCTGTCTTGCCCAATGCATCTCCAATGAATAGTTGTATACCAATTACATACAAAAGAAATGTTAAAAGTTTAAGTTGAAAGATCAAGCACTTTGAATGTTTGGAAATACCAGATTTATGGTTGCCCATGCGATCTCAATTCCACTACCCACCCCACCGTACATCTATCCTCTGCAATCATGAAGGCACTGGTCCTATGGAAAACACAGTATGTGATCATGGAACCAAAGACTCTGTCATAGTTCGGGCCCTACCAAACTCACGGCCACGAAAAACATGTCACGGACCGTGAAATCTGGTCTTTTGTGTGCTTTTACCCTATGCTATAGAGATTTCACAGAGAAGACCAGCATTTCTCAAATTGGAGGTCCTGAGCCAAAAGGGAGTTGCGGGGGGGAGGGGAGGGGGTCACAGTATTGCCACCCTTACCTCTACACTGCCTTCAGAGCTGGGTGGCCAGAGAGCGGTGGCTGTTGGCTGGATGCCCAGCTCTGAAGGCAGCGCCCTGCCAGCAGCAGTGCAGAAGGAAGGGTGGCAATACCATACTATTCCATCCTTACTTCTGCACTGCTGCTGGCGGCGGCTCTGCCTTCAGAGCTGGGCTCCCAGCCAGCAGCCGCCGCTCTCCAGCCACCCAGCTCTGAAGGCAGCGCCGCCGCCAGCAGCAGCACAGAAGTAAGGGTAGCAGTTCTGCAACCCCCCGATAATAACCTTGAGATCCCACCCCGATAATAACCTTGAGATCCCACCCCTCCACACACAACTCCTTTTTGGGTCAGGACCCCTACAATTACACCACCGTGATATTTCAGATTTAAATAGCTGAAGTCATGAAATTGACCAAAATGGACCGTGAATTTGGTAGGGTCCTAGTCATGGATGTGCACAGCTGTGGGACATAATGAAGTTACAGAAGCAATCATAAAACTGGTATTTCTTCATTTCTGAATGACTGGCTTTGGACCCTAAAAAAATTAAGGTTTATTTGTTTGTGTTTTAAGTAATGACCTCTGTATTAATTGAAGTAAAAATGGTAGGAGGCATTGTAATAATAGCCAGCTGGAAGTGATTACCAAACAATCCACTCTGTTCAGAATACACTAATTTTAAGATACTTATGCATACCAACATTGCCAATTTACACAATTTTATCATGAGTCCAGGAGCAGTGACACTCACAGGTGTCATTTAAATGAAAGACAGTGAAAACTGTGAACCCTATAGCCTCAAAAGCCAGAAGAAATATAAAAAGAACCCAATATGTGTGTGGTATGTTTTGTTCTTTAATGTCATGGTCTTTAAGATAATCATGACTGTTTGGGGTCTGATATATACTGGGCTAAATTACATCAATTCAGGGCCTTAGAGAATCAGGGCTCAGAAAATAAGTGACTCAACCAATCTGAAAAAAGCACTTTTATATCAATAGAACTGAATAATGCATATAGACGTGCACATACAATGGGTATATTAAAGGTAAGAAGACAATACACAGATCAACACTCCCAGGTGGTCAAGTGGATGACATGGATTGACTTTACATCTATTTGGTGGTTAAAAAAAAAAAAAAAAAAAAACACCACATTTCCAACTGCTTCCCCAAATAAGAGACTGAAATCAAGACAGCCAAAGCTGTTGTTAAAATTCTACCAAAATCTGATACAAGTGAGACAGATTCTCTACTAGCTGTAAAGAGTGGGAGCTATCTTCCACTCTCAGCTGTTGACCTGGCCATGGGGATCTACCCATATTAATTCTATTCTCTTTTAGGCTCACTAGGCATTCTGAGTGACTTTTGTTTTATTCCACTTTACAAACATGTCTCTAACTTTTCATCTCATCTTAAAAACCCTCAAGATAGTCCACAATGTGAATTATTCATTTCGATGTCTTCAGATCAAGAATGAATGCCCTTCTGGAAGATGCTTTTGTCAATCACATATTACTGGGCTCACTCAGTACAAGGGTAACTCATTCCAGCGGCGTGGCCACAAAAACCATCCGTGTAACCTTAACTCTGTAAAAGACCACTTGTACAGTGTTGCAGTTTGCATAGCAAGTAAAGACACCCCCCCCCAAAACAGACACCTGCCATTGCCACAGTCCAGGGAAGATCAAATATGTACTTTCCTTTGGAAGAACATCTTTATGTTTGAGGAAGACTTGTAGACTCGAAGTCAGATGGGAATTCAACTTTGTAAAGAGAAAAAGCTTGTTAAGAGGTAAATAAAGGGCTCCAGAGAAGGGCTGGTCATATTTATAGCATCCCAAATCTTTTTTTTTTTTTAATGCAGAATGTGATGTTTAAAGCACTGCTGTAGTTCAGTGACAACTAAATTAACAAAAAAGTAGAAATTATTTTCTCAGACAACTCTCTTTTCACGGTGCCATTTTCAGCAATATGTCCATAGCAAAGGCCAACATTTAGTTTACAACAGCTTTGTTTTGTTTTCATAAAACTACAGTATATGTTGCTACCATAGATTTAAATTGCAGTAAGCAAATACAGTGAGAAGTACTAAAGGAGGAAGTGGAGAGGGAGAGAGAGTTGGACAGGCTGCTATAATAATAATAATTAATGGAGATATCCCATCTCCTAGAACTGGAAAGGACCTTGAAAGGTCATCGAGTCCAGCCCCCTGCCTTCACTAGCAGGACCAAGTACAGATTTTGCCCCAGATCCCTAAGTGGCCCCCTCAAGGATTGAACTCACAACCCTGGGTTTAGCAGGCCAATGCTCAAACCACTGAGCTATCCCTCCCCACATCACTTCTGCTGATTTTAGTAGCAGAAGTTCAGTTCAAAGTGTGAGGACAGCAGCAAAATATAACACTTTAGTACAATAAAAGCACAAGAGAGACTTTTCTCCAATTCAGTCATTTTCAAGGAAATTCTAAAAAGGCTTACAGGTTTTTGAACTGTAAAGTAGTTTAAAATGTTAACATCTATTCTTAAGCATATGCAGCAAAATTTTATTATCATGGTACAAAAGCCTTCTAGGCATTGAGCCATAGGTGGTTGCTATGTTACTTAAGATAAAAAAGTGAAGCATTCTGAGCACTGATTTTCATAAAATAAAGATTTGCTGAAGTATTAATGAGAACCATTTGTCTGTGCCTCACCTACCTAGCAAATTATGTGAAACTAGGCAGGGACCAAATGTAAATTCAGATCTTAGGAATTAAAGTTCTTAAATGGTATCTTTCATTCACTGTGTGCTAAGCAGCATTTAACAGAGCAATGATTAATAACAGCTAAAGGTTTAATTATTTTCAATAAAATATTCATTTTAGGAATTTTTTGTGATTTTCTTGTTCTTCCCCTAATCTTTAGTACAATAAAGTTTACACACCATATCTAGATTACAATCTCAAGTGCCTTCTTGGGATTTCTGTACTTTGTTTTAATGGTTAGGATAAAAGTGGACTTCCCTTCATATGGCTATCCTACATAGCTTCTCAGTTGTAAACCTGCATCTTAATTAGAATAATTTAATGCCATCTCACCTTGCTGACCGTTGTACTTTTACAGCAATCAATAAGATGACATACTTATCTCATGTAATGTTAACATATAAATGTGGGATTAGACCCTACTACAAGCAACTATGAACTGGACTATAATTAAACTAACACACTGAATTCTTACATTACTGAAATGATTCAACACACCTTTACTAAGCTAATGCCACCCCAAATGAACACATCTGTATTTCAGTTATTAATGGATTAGATATTTCTTAAAATCACCTGTTGAATAAGTAGAGTAAATTGTTCATTTATCTCCTACTAAAATAGGAGATAAAGGATTATAAATGTATTGCTTGAGCGCAATCAACAAAAGTAGGCCCTCATAAACCAACCTACACAACCTCTATAACACAGTTGCGATGAGAATTTTGCCATAAAACCAAGCTTTTTCAATACACTGGTCTTCTAAATATCTTTTAAAAGCATCGAGGTGACTTAGATGCCTACACCCCATTGAAAGTCAATGGGACTGTTTCCCATAACTGTAGACAAGTGTGAAATATATTACCATAGGACATACCACTTTAAAATGTTACACCAAGTTAGCAATTGTTGTATGATGTTAAAGATGTTTATCGATTCTGCTGGAACAGCACCATGTCAACAATCTATATTTCTAAATAATTATGTCTAAGTATGTAGTGGACAGGATGATCGCAGATAAAGATGAAAGAGACTATTCTTTGGTAGGGAATAAAGACTGCAATTTGCCCTTATGAATAGTATACACTGACCTGGATTACTTTTCAAGCATTTTGTTTGATTTCTGGTGAAGTGAGAATGTGACAAAAATATTTTTACAAAGAAATTTTGGCAATAAAAATAACTTAGGATCAATGGAACCAGCACATATATGCAGCCACATTAGTGACACAATAGGAAAAAAATGTATTCTCTTTTCTAAAATACTTCCATAAATCTTAAAAAAAAAAAAAAAAAAAAAAAAAAAAAATCATCATCAACAAGTTACAACTTGAATGTTAAAAGCAAACAGTTCTATCAAATGCAATACTGCATTCAATATTCCCACAATGAAAAAAATTGATTTAAAGTAGATTAAATGACATATCGACATGATGATTGCTTCCTCTGTAATACACTAAACACTGTTGAAAAATTAAAAAAAGTGTGTGTGTGTCACGGTAAATTTCCTAGAATTATTCTTATTTACTCTTTTCCACACTTACGTGAAACTGAGCTGAGCAACATCAACATCGTCTAGATTGCATTCGGAAGCTTGATTGACAGAAACGTATTAAAACTTCAAGTCCCTCCTGAATTTATATGCAGTCAATTAATGAAAACCTTAAAAGTTAGCTTTAACTTCTTTTCTTTTTTCTTTATCTTTAATACGTTAAGATTTATTGGTGGGTTTTACAATAGCAATAATTTAGCGATAACTTGACACAAAACCCTAGACCACACTTACCCATAAATAAGGGTTTTATTAACATTGCATCCCTTGTTGGGCTTGAGACATGCAATTTTAACACCATTCCTCTTCCCCTGCCCCTCCCCTCCCCCCTCCAACCCATAACCAAACTAGGTCTTCTTTGCACAGGCTAGCCTTCTTTTCCAGCCTCCCCTGCTTACACCATTGGTGTGTCTTAATAGTGGTTGTTCTAGGATTGCAAACTCAGCTCTAAACCTCTATTGAAAAGCACTTTCGCATCAGGCAGCCACCTGTGGACCTGCCTCCTACTCTGATACCCTGCTCTCCTCTTACTTCATCTGAAGAGCTCTTCCTCCAGGCTTCACAATCTTGGTAGATATTGCATTTGAGCCAAATTCACAATTCCCATTACAACAGACAACGCCCCATCTGCCTGCCCTGGCCCAGCTTTGGGAGTTTGAGATGTTACTCACCTTGTGCAGTAACTGGAGTTCTTCAAGTTGTGTGGCCCGATGGATGCTCTACGTCAGGAGAACACATGCCTCTATACCTTTGATTGAAAAAGTAGCAGTGCCCCTTCGGCCCACACATGTTCTACACGTCCTTATACCCCGTACCAAGGCTATGTAAGTCTGCACAGACAAACCACACCCAATTCCTTCTCTGCCAGAAAACCCATAAGGAAAAACAGAAGCAAAAAGGAAGCAGGGCGGGTAATGGAGCACCCATAGGGACACTCATCTCAAAGAACTCTAGTTATTGCACAAGGTGAATAACCTCGCTTTCTTGGAAGAGTGCCCTGTGGATGTTCCGCTTCAGATGACTCCCAAACAGTATCCGATAAGGAGGATGGAGCTTCAGAACAGAGTCTACTACAGAAGACAGAATGGAATTGCCAACTGCAGCATTTGATCTAGGCCCGCAGATCTCAGTAACTGGAACATCTTTAAGTAATGCAATGGATGTAGACTGTGATCTTGTAGAATGAGCTAGTGCTTCTAGAAGGAGGTTAAATCTGAGCAGAGTCATAACATGAAATAATACACCCAAGACCTAGTTCAAGAGTCTATGTGGAGATTGCGGATCCTTTGGATTTTCCATAATTCAAACAAATAATGTAGGAGAATTTTAGAAAGATTTGGTTCTGTCCTGATAGAAGGCCAACACCCTCCGGTCATCTAATCTGATATGGTTTCGTTAAAAAGAGTTGAAGACAGATAGTCTGGTTTATATGAAATTCAGAAGACACCTTGGATAAAAACTTGGGATGTGGTTACCATACCACCTCATTCTGAAAAAACACCGTGAAGGGAAGATCTGTCATTGAAGTCTTCAGTTCTCTGACCTTCTGGGCAAAAGTGATGGCCACCAAGAAAGCTGCTTTCATGAATAGGTGAAGCAATGAACATGTAGCTAGTGGCTCAAAGGGGTGTTTCATAAGGTGACTAAGAATAAGTCCCATAAAGGGGAAGATTTTCTACTGTGTGGAAATAAGTTCACATACGGCCTCTGATAAATGTGGAAGTCATGGGATGAGAAAAAAAAAGAAAACAATCCCTATCCAGGAGTGCAAGGCAATGACAGTGGCCAAGTGAACCTTGACAGAACTATGGCAAGATCTCATCTTTTTAACTCTAACAGCTAGTTAAGGATGGTGGAAAGAAAAAAGTGAACTGAAGAAACTTGTTGACTGGTACACAGAAGTGATGAAATCTCTTCCACTTCTGGAGGCAGGTATTTCTCGTAGATTACTTTCTGTTGTTTTAATACCTGTTGTACGTCTGTTGAACAGGTGGCGGGAGCAGCAGAAGAACCTCTGCCCTGGCCCCTTCCTCCGCCACCTAGGAGCTGCAGGGACACAGAGGCGGGTAGAAAGCCCCTGCCAACCCTCCCTCCCCCACCACCAGTAGGGATCCTGGGCCTCGCCCTGCCCCCCCCCCCAGCACCAGCACCAACCCCCTCCCAAGCAACCCTCCTTCTTCCCCCCCAAGTTTTAGTCTTTTAGTCTCTTGAGCCATCCGTGGAGGCATCGGAGGTTTAACCCGGTGCTCTGAGATACAAAACTACAAGTTGCCATGTGCTCTAAAAGTTGAAGACACCTTCTTGTTGAGATTTGAGGACTGAGCTCAATCTTTGAGGCAAAATTCTGTAGGGTGATAAACCTACCCATAGGTAGATAAGCCCTGGCCGTTGCCACATCCAGAGAAGCTCCAATGTAATCTGTGCACTATACAGGTATCAAAGCAGATTTCATAACTGAGTTGAAGACCTAAGCAGTTCATAGTGACCTTGCTTGTGTTGACAACCATATCTCTTTATAAGTTCAGCCCCTGAGTAACAAGTCGTCGAGATGAGGGAAGAGACTATTTTCCATGGACAATGTAGGAGAGAAGCTACAACTGTCATAATCTTTCAGAATACCCTTAGGGCAGAGGAGAGACTAAAAGAAAGCATGCAGTACTGGTAGTGGTCACAGTTGACTATGAAGCAAAGAAACCTCTTCTAAGAGGGGTGAATCACTACATTAAAATACGCAATCTTCAAGGTCAAGAGTCACAAGCCAATCCCCAGAATCCAGGGAGGGCATTCTAGCTGCAAGGATTACCATCCTGAATTTCTGCTGTTTCAGATTTTTGTTCAGAAGTAGACAACCTCGGTATCAGAGTCCTGTTTTGTAGCCTGGCTCAGAGGACACTTGATGTTCTCTGGGTACCGGGGTCACCCAGAGCCTCCATGGAACTCCCCTTGGGACCAGATGTCTCTGTAGCCTTCTTGGGGATTGGTCACTGAGTATTAGATCTCCTAAGAAGTCTCTTACTGGTAGCCAGAGACTTACATAACATCTCTTTCTTCTGAGGACACTGATGCAGTAGCTGCCTCCCCATACGTTTTCGGTGACCAAGACCCACAAGTGGACAGTGCAGCAGCATTTGTATCCCCTCAAGTCTCGGTGACTGAGGTAGATGGGGCACCTGGTCTACACTAGGGGGGAGTGTCGATTTAAGATACGCAACTTCAGCTAGACATATCTTATTCCGACTTACCTCCCATCCTCACCGCGCGGGATCGACGGCCGCGGCTCCCCCGTCGACTCCGCTACCACCGCTCGCTCCGGTGCAGTTCTGGAGTCAACGGGGAGCGCGTTCGGGGATCGATATATCTTGTCTTAACGAGACGCGATATATCAATCCCCGATAAATCGATTGCTACCCGCCAATAAGGCGCGTAGTCTGGATGTATCCTAGCAGTACTCCATGACCTGTGTACAGGAGAGGTTTTCAGTACCTGGGTCAGAAACTAGTCTGAAATCTTGCTAAGTCTTGCTTCATCTCCCTATTCTTCAAAAGTAAATATTGAAAAGAGATGCACACAGCAGAGGCACCAAGAACACCCATCACTGACCTGGACAGCCTCCCAGCAGGAAAGACATCTCCAACCCCAATGAACCCAACATACCCCAGAAAAAGAACGAGTCAAAAAAAAAAAAAAAAAAGAAAGAAAAAAGAATTAGGGGAAACAATAGTCCCAACAACTATTAAACTTACACACACCAACAAGCCTAACTGTACTAAAACTAAGTCATGAAGAGAACAGGCTGTTCCACTTCACTGAAGGCAGTTTGCCAATGCAGCCCTTTATATCTCAGCATGGGGCATGAGGATGTGTAAAGTGTATGTGCAAGCCAAATGGGCACTTCTACCAAAAATTTTCCACCAAAAGGCACAGGGGCATATGCGCACTTTACATGAAACACCATAGGGCTATTACTTAAATAACAATTAGCTATTTTACACGTATATATACATACCATCTGAGGATGACACTCAGTTTAACATAGAATTCTACCTGTAGTGTGTTTGACAAATTTACAGTTGCAGAACGAGAACACTACATTTGTATACGCAAGCTTAAACTAAATTCAATACTATTTGGACTGTATGCGTATAGACACAAAATTGTCATGTTTATTCAAAATTATTTTCACTACAGTCCTACATTACCACTACACTGTAATACACTAATATACTGTATCAGTGGTGGGCAACCTGCGGCCCGCATGCAGCCCACCAGGGTAATCCGCTGGCGGGCCGCAAAACAATGTTTACATTGACCGTCCACAGGCAGGGCCGCCTGCAGCTCCCAGTGGCTGTAGTTCACCATTCCCAGCTAATGGGAGCTGCGGGAAGCAGCATGGGCCACAGGGACATGCTGGCCGCCATGTCGCACAGCTCCCATTGGCCGGGAACGGCGAACCACGCCCACTGGGAGCTGCGGGCAGCCATTTCTGCGAACGGTCAATGTAAACACTGTCTCGCGGCCCGCCAGCAGATTACCCTGACGGGCCATGTGTGGCCCCTGGGCCGCAGGTTGCCCAGCACTGTACTATATTGTAGTAAACTTTTCTATAAATGCCTGTCTTCACCACCAAAAAACTTATTCAAGAATGCAGAAACTTCTCTTTATATAAAATATCTACTTTTAAACAGATAAGAAATTAATTCCAACTTCAGGATCACAATCTTACTAATGCGGGCTTTAATTATTCACAGAGAATACCAATTACCTGGTTAGAATTCTTTTGAAAGAATACAACATCTTAGTAAAGCATATCACGGAACTATCCATTATTTATCACTCAACGAAAGATGTCCAATTACCGATTTTTTAGTACTTTTTTCTAAACTAGTGATGGATGACCTGACCGTCTCAACATCAAACCACAAATCTGTTTTTTCCATGCCAGTAAACAGAAACAATTCTCTTTTGTGTAATCAATATTTAAACAAAACACTACTGTTAATAAGATAAAATTAACAATGAGAGAGGCACAAAAACAAAGACTTTTAGAAGTCATCTCATAGCAGTAACTTTTTATTAAGAGAACACTGTTCAGATCACTTGACTTCTGCTTGGAATGCTTAACTGTTTGAACAACTAATAGGTCATATATACTCACAACAAAGAACCTCAAAAAAACTAAAAAGTAGATATTAAGTGTACTCTATTTGCTACCTCAAGTGTCAACTATGGCCACCTTAAGCATGTTCCTGAATAAGCCTATTAAGCTCAGTGAAGTGTGTTATTCTAAAATAAAGAAATGGTCACTGCTTTTCTTGGGATTGCTTATGGAGATTTAGTGCAACTTTAGAGTTTACTTTCAATACAACACAAAGTTTTAGTAGCAGACAAAAGCAATATCTACAAAAAAGTTGCTCAAGACATTAAGGGAAACACAGGAACCATTGCCAACTTGTCCACCTGTCTTAATGCCATAAAACTGGACAAAGCCAAAGAAATTAGAGAGCACCGCATTCAAGTTGCAAGCTAGCAAAGAAGCGAAGAATTTGGAAAAGGTCTAAAAGGGCATTAGACAAACAAGAATGTTGGCAGCTAAACTACCAACAACAGTTGATTAGGTCATTGACCTTAATACTACAAGGCATAAATTGCTTACCATCTGGAATCGGGAATAAGTATCTTCCCATTATATACCACTTTATGATTTGTCAGATACACTATTTAGGGTGAGGCAATGCTCACTTCCCTCTGAAATGTTCAATATTGTACACTTCAGAAACAGGATACCTTACACCAGTGGTCCACTCCAATGTAACAAATCCTTTTTTATATATTAGGGATGTGGTATAGCAATTACAGAAAGTAACTGTACGCATGTATGTATAAAGCCTGCCTTGTTGCTGTGACAAAATAGCTGAAGACAGAGGAAGACTCACCTACCGTCCGTCTGAACCACTACTGTCTCAGCCAAGCTGGAGCAATCAACATTTTTCCCCTGCACTGAATAATCTTCACCACTTTATGAATTAATTGAAATGGATGGGGGGAAAGTATACAGAAGGCCCTTCTACATTTTGGAAAAGCAGGCATCCAGCAAGGACTGACAGTCCCTCCCTGCTCTTCAATAGAATGGGAGACATTTCTTGCTGATTTCTGTCTCAAAACAGGTCTACCTTGGGCTGACGCCAATAGGAAAAGATATTCTGATACTTGAACCTTTAGGGACCACTTGTAAATCTGAGAACTGTCCCCGATGAGACGATCTGCTGGCATATTGCTTTTCCCTGCCAAATGCAGTGCCACCTGATAGATATTATGAAGAATGAACCTATCCCATAACCTGACCAGTTCAGCACAAGATTGGAATGCATGAGCTCTCCCTTGTTTGTTCATTTAACACATAACAGTTTTATTGTCCTCTGCAATGTGACCACCTTCCCTTGCACATGAGCGATGAATGACAAGAGCCAAATGAATTGCCCTAAATTCTACCACACTGAATTGAAAGCTCTTTTCTTGCAAAGCCCAGTGAAGTAAGCTAAATGGGCACCCCATCCATTGTTGAAAGAATCTCATGTTATTGTCACCAATGGCAAAGGGGGATTGAGCAGAACAACTCTGAGAACATTTTATCAGTTCATCCACCACCTCAGTGAAACCACAACATCCTGAAGCATGGTGACAAACATATGAAGACGGTCCCAGCTGCATGTGTAAATATGAGACATCTAATGGTACACTGGACACATTCTGAGATGGACAAGGGGGTTACATAAGCTGTAGCTGCCATCAGGCCCATGAGAACCAGAAAGATGATCACCTCCTGGGTACTGACAGGCTTGAATTTACAAAAATCATTTCTTCTATTTTTATAAACCGGTCTTCCAGAAGAAAAGCTCTTCCTGCTACTGAGTCCAGTAGAGAACCTAAACAAAGGGAATTCTCTCAGTTGGGCAGAGACTGACTTCCTGACATTGAGAAGCAGACCCAGAATCAAAGGAGACTGTAATCGTGGTGTAGCGCAACAGCACCTCAGGTGTAGCAGCTTTCAGTAGTCAATCGTCCAAATATGGGTCAACAAAAAGACCGTGTTTTCTCGGATGTGCTGCTACCACAGAAAGGAACTTTGAAAAAAGTACTGTTGACAGGCCAAATGGGAGAATCTTAGGCCTGGTCTACACTAGGCGTTTATGTCGAATTTAGCGCTGTTACATCGAATTAACCCTGCACCCGTCCACACCACGAGGCTATTTAGTTCGACATAGAGGTCTCTTAAATTCGACTTCTGTACTCCTCCCCAACGAGGGGAGTAGCGCTAAATTCGACATGGCCATATCGAATTAGGCTTGGTGTGGATGGAAATCGACGCTAATAGCTCCGGGAGCTATCCCACAGTGCACCACTCTGTTGAAGCTCTGGACAGCAGTCCGAGCTCGGATGCTCTGACCAGCCACACAGGAAAAGCCCTGGGAAAATTTAAATTCCTTTTCCTGTCTGGGCAGTTTGAATCTCATTTCCTGTTTGGACATCGTGGCGAGCTCAGCAGCACTGGCAACGATGCAGAGCTCTCCAGCAGAGATGGCCGTGCAATCCCAGAATAGAAAGAGGGCCCCAGCATGGACTGATCGGGAAGTCTTGGATCTGATCGCTGTGTGGGGCGATGAGTCCGTGCTTTCCGAGCTGCGCTCCAAAAGACGGAACGCAAAGATCTATGAGAAGATCTCTAAAGCCATGTCAGAGAGAGGATACAGCCGGGATGCAACGCAGTGCCGCGTGAAAATCAAGGAGCTGAGACAAGGCTACCAGAAGACCAAAGAGGCAAACGGACGATCCGGATCCCAGCCCCACACATCCCGTTTCTACGAGGCACTGCATTCCATCCTAGGTGCAGCCGCCACCACTACCCCACCACTGACCGTGGACTCTGAGGATGGGATATTGTCCACCGCCGGTTCCTCGGACATGTTAGCGGACGGGGAAGATGAGGAAGGAGATGAGGAGGACGAGGCAGTCGACAGCGCTTACCAAGCTGATTTCCCCGACAGCCAGGATCTCTTCATCACCCTTACAGAGATCCCCTACCAACCTTCCCCAGCATTTAACCCGGACACAGATTCAGGGGAAGGATCAAGCAGTAAGTGTTTTAAACATCTAAACATTTATTTTTAACAGAACAGGAATATTAACAATAAGAACAATGTGTTTTTCATGATTTGGTTGCCCTAGGCGCTTAACTATTCAGTCCCAACTATTTAAAAAAAATCTAACACTGTCCAGTTGTGCATGATTCTGCTGCCCAAGCCGCTCCACTCTTTAGTCCCTGCCAGTGCAGCTATATTAAAATGTGGTCTATATGTCCGGGGATAGAGCTGAAATCCTCCAGGGACATCTCGAGGAAGCTCTCCTGGAGGTAATTGGAAAGCCTGTTCATCAGATTCCTGGGGAGAGCGGCCTTATTGGGTCCTCCGAAGTAGGAGACGTTTCCGCGCCAGGAGATCCTCAAGTACTCCGGGATCATAGCCTTGCACAGCATGGCGGCATACGGCCCTGGTCTTTGCAGGTTTTCCCGAAGCATCCTTTCCTTATCGCTGTCCGAGATCCTCATGATTGTGATGTCGCTCATGATGACCTGCTTTGAATTAGGATGGGGACTGTTAGTATTGGGACTGCTTGCCCGTTCCTTTACAGAACTGTAACCGCCGGTTTACAGCCACGCAGTGGAGGCGGGAGAGGGGCAGCATACAGGGATCTTTCCCTGGGACAGCCGCGAGGGGGTGGGACAGGGCCAGAGTTCATGCTTGGCCGATTGCTGGCAGCAGAGACTGGCATTGCTTTCAATGTGAAAGGAGGCCACTGCTACTATTAAAGTTTTAAGCAGCCACAAGTCTACGGCTTACCATGTCTGCCTGCTACAGAAATTCCGGTGTCCTGCCCCGCTTCCCAGATCGGCAGTGCAAGACCCCAGGCACTGAAGGCGAGGTCCGAAAATTCGACCTTGTCCTGAGTGCGCATGTGATAGGTGCAGTGCATGGTCTTGTTCACAGAGAAAGACTATGTTCTTTATTCACAACTACATTTATCTTTCAGAGGAATTCACTACCTTTTTCTCATTCCCCCAGCCACATCTGCGACTGTCTCCCAACCCAGCCTGGCATCACACTCCCAGAGGCTAGCGCACATTAGGCGGAGGAAGAAGAAAACGCGAGAGGACATGTTCTCAGAACTAATGGGCTGCTCCCGAGCCCAGGCAGCACAGCAGAACCAGTGGAGGGAGAATTTGTCCCAAATGCACCGGACACACATGGACCGTGAGGAGAGGTGGCGGCAGGAAGACCAGCAGGCGACTCAAACGCTGCTTGGACTTCTGAGGGAGCAAACGGACACGCTCCGGCGCCTTGTTGATGTTCTGCAGGAACGGAGGCAGGAGGACAGAGCCCCGCTGCAGTCTATCAGTAACCGCCCTCCCCCGCCACCAAGTCCCATACCCCCCTCGCCCAAAGTCCAAAGAAGGAGGGGCGGCAGAGTCCGTGAAAACTCTCACTCCACCCCTGCAGACTGCTCAAGCACCAGAAGGCTGTCATTCCCCAAAATTTGAAAAGTCCTTTCCTTCCCGCCTCACCCAAGCCCCCGTCCAAGTTTCACCCCCCAGTTTCATGTGTGGTTGTTAATAAAAAATACGTTTCTGATCATTACTGTTTCCATCATATTCTTTTGGAGGAGAGTCTGTCTGAAGGGGGGGAAGGGGCTTGGTAATTGGACAGGACAGTCACCTTTAGCAGGGTACAGAGGCGGGGGCAGGTCCAGCAGCAGGGCACATACACAGTGCAGTGACTAGTTACCCTGGTTAGTCTGGGAGGTGGTTTTCATGTTCTGTGCGGGGGGGGGGGGGGGGTGTTGGTCTGTGACTTTGTGGCGGGGGAGGGCAGTTACAGATCTTATGCAGCGGTCCTTTTCCTGGATCACAGAGCCACGCAGCAGGGGATCTGTAACCCTCCTCCCCCTGCCATAAAGTCACATAGCCCCCACATACACGCAGTCCCGCTCAGGAGGGCTGGCAGGCTCCGTTGAAACAACCAGTCCGCCACTGCGAATCCTGTCATTCCTGGAGTTTAGAAGCATCATTTGCATCAGTACACTACACCCGCTCCCCACCACAGTCTGCGTCCCAGGTTTAAAACATTCCTGCGAAAACAGTAATAAAGACAACGGTGTTCATTAACAAAATAAAACTGATTTTATTTTTTTGGAAGGGGGTGAAGGGGGTATGTAACTGGAGAGGATAGTCAACATTAACTGGGTAAAGAAACGGGGGCAGGTTCAGCTTCTCTGTACACAAACTGAAAAGTCACTGGTAACCGTGCTCACTCTGGAACCTAGCTTTCAAAGCCTCCCGGATGCACAGCGCGTCCCGCTGGGCTCTTCTAATCGCCCGGATGTGTGGCTGGGCGTAATCAGAAGCCAGGCTATTTGCCTCAACCTCCCACCCCGCCATAAAGGTCTCCCCCTTGCTCTCACAGAGATTGTGGAGCACACAGCAAGCTGCTATAACAATGGGGATATTGGTTTCGCTGAGATCACAGCGAGTCAGTAAGCTTCTCCATCTCCCCTGGAGACGGCCAAAAGCACACTCCACCACCATTCTGCACTTGCTCAGCCGGTAGTTGAACAGTTCTTTTTCAGTGTCCAGGGCGCCAGTATAGGGCTTCATGAGCCAGGGCATTAGCGGGTAGGCTGGGTCCCCGAGGATCACTGTAGGCATCTCCACATCCCCAAGAGTTATTTTGTGGTCCGGGAAGTAAATACCTTCCTGCAGCCGTCTAAACAGACCAGAGTTCCTGAACACGCGAGCGTCATGAACCTTGCCCGGCCATCCGACGTTGATGTTGGTAAAACGTTCCCTGTGGTCCACCAGTGCTTGCAGCACCATTGAAAAGTAGCCCTTTCGGTTGATGTACTGGCTGGCCTGGTGGTCCGGTCTCAGGATAGGGATGTGAGTTCCATCTATAGCCCCACCGCAGTTTGGGAATCCCATCGCGGCGAAGCCATCTATGATGACCTCCACGTTTCCCAGGGTTACTACCTTTGAGAGCAGTACCTTAACGATTGCGTTGGCTACTTGCATCACAACAACCCCCACGGTAGATTTGCCCACGCCAAAATGGTTCGCGACTGACCGGTAGCTGTCTGGCGTTGCAAGCTTCCAGAGGGCTATGGCCACTCGCTTCTGGACAGTCAGGGCTGCTCGCATCCGGGTGTCATTGCGCTTCAAGGCAGGGGACAGCAACTCACAAAGTTCAAGGAAAGTCCCCTTCCGCATGCGAAAGTTTCGCAGCCACTGGGATTCATCCCAGACCTGCAGCACTATGCGGTCCCACCAGTCCGTGCTTGTTTCCCGTGCCCAGAATCGCCGTTCCACAACATCCACATGACCCATTGTCACCGTGATGTCCTCGGCGCTGGGTCCCGTGCTTTCTGACAGGCCTGTGCTACTCTCAGACTTCAGGCCCTCACCGCGGTGCCGTAGCCTCCTCGCCTGGTTTATATGCATCTGCCTCTGGTAAAGGTGGATGATAAGCTGCGAGGCATTGACAACGGCCACAACTGCAGCGATGGTCGCAGCGGGATCCATGCTCGCAGTGCTGTGGCGTCCGCGCTGTCACTAACCAGAAAAGTGCGCGAACTGATTTCCCGCCGGCGCTTTCAGGGAGGGAGGGAGGGCGGTAGTGACGGACGGATGACGACAATTACCCAAAAGCACCCTCGACCCTTTTTTTTTTTTACCCAGAAGGCATTGGCGGCTCGACCCAGAATTCCAATGGGCAGCGGGGACTGCGGGAACTGTGGGATAGCTGCCCACAGTGCACCGCTTCCAATGTCGACTCTTTCCCCGTTAGTGTGGACTCACAAAGTCGAATTACTGTCCTTAGTGTGGACACACACGTTCGACTTTGCAATATCTATTCCACATATTCGATTTAAGTGAAATCGAACTACCCTCGTAGTGTAGACATACCCTTAGATTGGAAATGGCACCCTTCCACTATGAACTGCAGGTATTTTTGATGACTGTATTAGATTGCAATATGAATATAAGCATCCTTTAAATCTATACTGAAGGGAAAGCTATACTAAGAACAAAAGTGTAAAATATAACTATAAAGTTAACAAGATGCTAAAATGGAGAAAACCTGAGATCCAAAGGACCAGAGCAATTCACTTCTGTCTGAAAGAAACTCAAGCAATAGAGGGTACAGTGCCCTCTTGTATACCTTTGCCCTCAGAATATTCAAAGACACCAAGGTGAGAGGTAAGAGGGGGCACACATGCACTCCAGCAGGCATTGCTTGTAGGAGGTTCTACCATTAGGCACCACAAGAGGGTGCAGTACCCCATTATTGGGAATACACGAAGCCATTTGAAGAACCTGTAGCTTTACAAGTATTTAGCACATTTTATATTGGTCATGTAAACCTTATATTTTTTCCACTTTGTAATGGATCACAGAATTCCTTGCACCATTTACAGTGATACTTTTAATATTGCTGTGTCGTTGTACATTGCATATGCATGTTTTACATTTCTCAACTGGAAATATTACTTGTGGAAAAACGTATTGCAAATTCTTTAAACTCAGTACACAACTCCAAACAAAGTCAATTAGAATTTTCTGAGCAAGGAGGAGGATTTAGCACACAATAAAGAGAAAGCACAAGGATATGACAGAACGGACTGTTTACTGCTAATAAATAAGTTACATCTACTAAGTTTTCAGGCTAATTTATGACCGATGGTATTTTCGGTCCAAAAAATATTTTTTTCTTCGTTAGGAACTTTATATTTGACTTGGCAATGTGACATATTTGAAACTTCAATCATCACATTTTATACCTTAAATCCTGAGGTGCTAAACAGAGTACCATTATTTTAAGAAGGTTTCACGGATCTAAACAATATTTAGACATTGTAGCGGGGTGGTTCCCCTCTCCTGCCCTGAAGGTCTTAAAACAGCCAGGGAGCAGGGCTGGGGCAAAGGAAAAGCTACAAGGCTGATTGGGGAAGCAGCCGCAGCTGGGCCATGCCCCAGTCAGGCCTCAGCTGGTCTGTATAAAGAGGCTGGGAGCCAGGAGCTCAGCAGTCTCTCTCTGCCTTCAGAGGGAGAAGGGCCTGGCTGCAGCGAGCTAGACACAGGGTACCTGAGTGGAGCAGGGCTGGGGAAAGGCTGGGGAGCTCCAGCCTAGAAAGCCCCAGGCTGCGGCCTAGGAGAAGGCCAGGGGTACTGGGGGTTGCAGAGGGCAGCCCAGGGCTAGGCCAAGGCAGCAGGTCTAAACCCTCCTTGCCTGTGATGAGTGGCCTATACTGCAGTCTACCCCAGGGAGCGGGGGCTAGTTGGTGACTGGCAGTGGCCTTATTCTGAGGCTAAGTAGGGATAGTGGGTGGGGGTTCCCTGGGAAGGGGAGACCCTAGTACTGAGGGGTGTACTGCCAGGGGAAGCCCCCCAGATACAAGGGCACCGGGGTCCGGGAGCGACATGGAGCCAGAGGACAGGTGGATCACCAGCCTGCAGGGGGCGCTCCAGGATGCTGGAAGAGCTAATTCCCAGAAGTGACCAGCAGGAGGCGCCGCAGGGATGAGTCTGCTCCTCTACACGTGGTGGAGAACGTGGGCATAGCAGTCCGCCCCTGACACAAGGGGCAAGGGCAAGGACTGTGGACTATTGCCCGGAGCAGAGCCTTGAGCAAACAGACGGTGGAGAAGAAAACATGAAGGACTATTATTGGAGAGCCTGTGTGGCCCGGCTCGCCGAGCAGCAAGCAGGGTTGCTTCAGCTGCTGCGGGGGAGGGCACATGGACCTCAACGGAGGCTAGGCACCTTGGACTGAAGGCCAGTGCCAGCGCCTAAAGACTGTTTTGCCTGTGGGCGACGGGGACACTTGAGAAGGGAGTGCCCCTACCGGACTGGAGCAAAGGGGCTCCACCCGGGACATGATGGACCTAGGAGAGCGCCCCCTGTGAGGTTAACAGGGGGGCTCCAAACTTGTTGGGCCTGTGGGGAGCCGGGGTACATGAAGAGGGAGTGCCCTCACGGAACTCGCAGGGCCCAGGCTAGCCCTGAGGTGGGCAGGGGTGAGCACTGGCTGTGCCTCCTGTGCCACAAGGGGCGCCGGGGAAAGCGGCCTAGCCCCCAGAGAAGGATGGGGAGGCCAGAGGACCAGGCCGGGTCCGAGACTGCCCTGAAGGAGGGGGTGGTGACCACCAGGGCCCAAAAGAGGGGATTGTCAGGGGCAGGGAGGCCCCAGACAAACCTAGGATCCCATGGGGGAGCTGAAAAGGCTACCGTAGGAACCCAAACTCTGGACGAAGGGAGCCGGCTGCTCCTTGCACTGGAGAGCATGTGCAAGGAGAGGGACTCCCTGCGCACCCAGCTGAGAGAAATGCTGGGGCTTTAGGTATAGACAACCCCCCCGTGGAGGGGATCTTGAGGTAGGGGGTGTGTAGCGGGGTGGTCCCCCGCTCCTGCCCTGAGGGGCTTAAAACAGCCAGGGAGCAGGGCTGGGGCAAAGGAAAAGCTACAAGTCTGATTGGGGAAGCAGCCACAGCTGGGCCACGCCCCAATCAGGCCTCAGCTGGCCTGTATAAAGAGGCTGGGAGCCAGGAGCTCAGCAGTCTCTCTCTGCCTTCAGAGGGAGAAGGGCCTGGCTGCAGCGAGCTAGACACAGGGTACCTGAGTGGAGCAGGGCTGGGGAAAGGCTGGGGAGCTCCAGCCTGGAAAGCCCCAGGCTGCGGCCTAGGAGAAGGCCAGGGGTACTGGGGTTGCAGTGGGCAGCCGAGGGCTAGGCCAAGGCAGCAGGTCCAAACCCTCTGTGCCTGTGACGAGTGGCCTATATTGCAGTCTACCCCAGGGAGCGGGGGCTAGTTGGTGACTGGCAGTGGCCTTATTCTGAGGCTAAGTAGGGATAGTGGGTGGGGGTTCCCTGGGAAGGGGAGACCCTAGTACTGAGGGGTGTACTACCAGGGGGCAGCCCCCCAAATACAAGGGCACCGGGGTCCGGGAGGGACACGGGGGCCAGAGGACAGGCAGATCACCGGCCTGCAGGGGGTGCTCCAGGACGCTGGAAGAGCTAATTCCCGGAAGAGACCAGCAAGAGGCACCGCAGGGGTGAGTCCGCTCCTCTACAGACATGTTTGAAATACTAAGTTAACATATACATAGGAACATACATGGCAAATGCTATCCATGCAATGAACCACATACTATACAGAATTTACTGTCTTAAGGTCAACCAAGAATGGGGTGCCATTGTGCTAGGCACAGTAGAAACAATAACCATAAGCCTGTCCCAAAGTACTGCTCTCCACTGTGACGGGTTGGATCACAGAAACCCCCTTGGGAGCTGCCACCTAATGTACCAAGACTACCCCTGCTCCTATTTTCCCTGCCAGCTCAGGGCTCCAGCACCCTGTCTTGCTGAGCTAGACACTCCCGTCTGCTCCAACACAGACCCAGGGTCTGAATTACTTGCCCCAAAGCTGCAGGTTTACCTGAAAACAGCTCACAGAAGTGTGCTTGTCTATAGCACTCAGATGCCCAACTCCCAATGGGGTCTAAACCCAAATAAATCCGTTTTACCCTGTATAAAGCTTATGCAGAGTAAACTCAAATTGTTCACCCTCTATAACACTGATAGAGAGATATGCACAGTTGTTTGCTCCCCCAGGTATTAATACTTTGAGTTAATTACTAAGTAAAAAGTGATTTTTATTAAATACAGAAAGTCACCAATCAAAATAAAATTAAATGTGCAAATCTCAGTCTAATTAAACTGAATACAGATAATCTCACCCTCAGAGATGCTTCAGCAAGCTTTTTCTCAGACTGGACAGCTTCCAGGCCTGGGCACAATTCTTTCCCCTGGTACAGCTCTTGTTCCAGCTCAGGTGATAGCTAGGGGATTCTCCCAAGCTATGGTTTACCAACATCATTAGTTGGATAAGAAGATATGGCAAAGGAGAAGAAAGAGCATGAAGGTCAAGTGACCGAAGAGACAGACCTTAATTTAAACTGAAGAAAGCAGCCTGACTTCAGGTGTCAAATGGCCCCTCTGTGTAGGCTGCTTCTGCTATTGACAGATTCAGTTTCTCTGACCCACGGGCTGGTTCCTTCCTGGAACTTCTTCTATATCCAGGTCACATGGCTCAGGAAAATAGGGAGCATTGAATGTGAGAGAGAGACAGACCAACCGACCTTGGGTGGGCCACATCTCCTTCCCTCTTACACTGGAGTACCTGATTAGGCTGCTTTTGATCCATGCTCACTAATCCACTGCCTCTAACTATTTTTAACATGGCATACCTCTGAACAGCTAAGGAAGCTTTTTCCACAGACAACTGGTCACAAGAATTAATCTTCCCTGATGTGAAACTTTATCCGAAAACTATTGTAAAGAAGTGCAGAAAAAAATCATCCTGAGCCAGCAACAAGTTTAAGGACTTAAATACTGCAACCATGCAGCACTAAAGACAGGAGATTCATGGCATTAGAAAGTCAAGACCCATCCAGGTGACTCAATTACCATGAACCCAAGTACACAAGATTAAATGAGGAAAAAAAAATTTTAAACCTCATTCTAAACAGCTTTTTCACACTAACATGCAACGATTTTAAATTCTCAGCTACCTTCGGGCTATAAGCAAATGTCCTATTTGAAAAATAGGAGTCTCTCCTTTGTAAACAATCCAGTTTTATTTTCTTCTTGATAAACTAATGACAAACAACCCATCTTCCACAAAGGTGCAGAACCAGAAATAAAAACGTTGGCACCATGTTCCAAAGTTGGACATGCTGAAAGAACTGAAGATTTGATGCTAATATCTGCTCTAAAACTTTTCAGACTTCATGGACCAAGTATTGTTTCATTTGTATGTCTAGCAATCTACAATTATCAGCAGTGCACTATGCACTTCTTCAGAGATTTCTTTTAGAACAGTGGCTCTCAAACTTTTTTTTACTGGTGACCCCTTTTACATAGCAAGCCTCTGAGTGCAACCCTCCTTATAAATTAAAAACACCTTTTTATATATTTAACATCATTATAAATGCTGGAGGCAAAGTGCAGTTTGGGGTGGAGGCTGACCGCTCTCGACCCCCCATGTAATAACCTCGCAACCCCCTGAGGGGTCCTGACCCCCCGTTTGAGAACCCGTTTTAGAAGGTACACTGTTCTCTCTTCACTCCTAATAATTAAATCAAAGAATTAAGAGTGTCCAGTGAGACACTTGGGTATAGCTACACCTTGAGCTGGGGTTGAGCTTTCCATCTTGAAGAGAAACACTCATGGAGCTGTGGTTGAGCTAGTGCACTAAAAATAGAGTGTAGCAACAGCAGCGGGAGAGGTTAGCTACCCCAACTATGTACCCATTCAATACCACAGGCACAAACCTGGGGCAACGCGCACTGCAGAGGCTACATTCTATTTTTAGTACACAAGCTCAACCAGAGCTAGCATTAGTATGTCTCCTCAAGCTGGAATTCACTTCCACGCCTAGCTCCAAGCATAGACCTACCATTAGCAGTCCCATGGATTTCTCAAAGCTTTCCATACTGCATAACTAAAAACAAAAATACTCACAGCAAAGCTAAAGTTCACACAATCTTTTCTGTGCAGAAGAGTCATGTTCCCCCATCAGAAACACTCCCCTTCCATTTTTATACATATTGTGGATCATTTGTTGACATAGTTTTTGTTTTCAGTGTAATTTAAGGTGTCAATTCTATGGCAGAGATTCTGTCCTTTTTACTTACTTTGAAAGCACCACTGCTAAAGCATCAGAGTAATTAGTCAACTATGAGGAGAAAGTGGGCAGTTGTTGCAATTTACCTAACTAGTCAAACATCTGATTGCAAGTTCATTCCTCCATTCTGACTTTTGTATGTTATTACACCATTGATATCTTTGGGGCAGGCCCACATATTACAATTAATGAGGACAGATCATACCAAATCATAGACACAAATATATTTATTCATTTGTGTAGCTGTGCTCTTAACATTTAACATTTGTGTTAGAAAAAAATAATTCAACACTAAAGACTATTTGGGAGGGAAAGAGTCCGGTAACTCAGGATCCCTTATTTATCTATGTCCTATTTCCAACCACCAACACTCTACAATTCTTTACTTCGTAGTTACCTCCTCTTCATTAGAGAAAAGCTGGACACCACTAAGTAGTCATCCCCACAAACCAAATGGTTGGTATCCCCAAGGGATTTAATGAAGCTGAAAGTAGAGCTGTCCTTCCCCACACACCCAGAGCTATGCACCCAGCCCTCTTAAAGCCTTCCAAAAGTAACAGGTCAGGAATCAAAGAGAAGTCAGGATCCAAATTCCAGAAGCACAAAATGGGGCAGCCCAGCACTTCTAATATTTCAAAGCACTATGAATCCCATCAACATCAGATGACAATAAGAAGCTTTTAACACCTGTTTCATTGTACTTTATCAGAATTACCATAAACATGTACAAGTTCTTTTTTAAGGCTAAAGCAACAGAATGAGCTTTGCCAGATTACTCCTGTTATACATGCCTCGCATCTTTAGTAATGATGAGCATTAACATGAGCTACTTATGCAGCCCCTTAAGCTAATTCTTTTTCCTCTCCAAGATAAAGGAGTTGAGCAATTGAAAATGACTTGAAACAGGAGCTAGCATCCACCAACTGTTGCTTAAAGTAACAATTTAATAAAGAAGTATTTCTGTATGATTCAATGATTACTTGATACTGCAAGGTTCTTTTGTCTGGCCTCTAATAATGCTCCCTAGAATATCCTATTTTCTACGCAACAAAATAATGATATAGAGGTTTTGGCAAAGAAGCTACCGCCCTATTGAGCTGGCATTACAGGAAAATAGCTGTCTAAAGCTATGGTGTTCAAAACCCAGAACAATATGTAAAATGTTCCTCTACCAAAGGGAATGACTAATCTTCTGTACAGCTTTGATAAGTTACAAGAAATAAGTTTCTCAGAAGACTGGCTACGATTAATATGCAGCTCCTAAACCTCCTTAGCTCTGTCTGGTCTCTGTCTAACTGAGACTAAAAGATGGGTGAAAAATGAATATGAAAAATGCCTAACCTATGACTTATATCTAATAGGATTTAGTATGCATTTGGTGTTAATTGTGTCGGGGATTGCACCCACTGCTATAAATTTTTGTACTTTGAAAAGAAATTATGAAATTTCTATTTTTGTTTCATTTTAACTCTGGTTATCAGCCATATTTACTACTTCTAACAGGATACAACTTGTCAAAATGAAATGATTCTATTGTATTTAAATAAATAGCTTCATTTGATCTAGACATTTTGCGGTATTGATGCAAAATATAGTAGAGCAAAAACTGCATGTTCATGAGATAGTCTGGATCTCTTTCACGCTCCCTGGGTCAGCAGAGCACAAGCATGGAGCATTAACTTTCTGCCAATGAATTTCCAGGATAAAGTCAACATGGAGGACATTGTCCATCTAGAAGTGTGGGCATATGACCAATCAGTTATGCCTATAGCAACTGATATAGGTATGAAGATGAAAGATGGGTGTCTAGAAACAAGGCATGTTGATTCTTCAGCATGCCAGCTGTGGAAAGTATGAAAATCAACCTCCTGACAAATAAGCAATGCTCTTACATTGGGGGAAAGGGTGAATTATCTTTCATGCACAACACCACATTTAAAAACAAGAATTGAAATGTTGGAGCAGGATACCTTTAACAAAACACTATGAATTTGTACATTATTACACTTGTATGCTGCTTTTTATATGAAATGTGTACTTTTCTACCCACTTCTTTACACATCATTAAAGATAAGCAACTGAAGAATAAAATGGTATCAGAATTATCTTTTGTATTCCCAAAGTCACAGTAATGATTTACAAGAAACAGCATCAGGCTTTAGCACCTCAAATTAGAATGTCTATAGTAGATAGGAACATAGAAGAGGCAATACTAAAAAGCTCCTGCTAGCCTAAAGAGATCTGGAAAACAGTTTTGACTATTAGATAGGAACATGATACCTGTAGCAAGATGGCACTACTGTGCTTGGTATGCCAGTTAAGTTTGAGGCTTGCACCCTCTGTGGCAGCTGGTCCTGGCAACACTGGACTGAGACATTACCCATCTGATAAAACTTAAGGGGGAGGAGGAATACTCCAGACATCAAAGACCAGCTGTGGTAATTAGCCAAACAACACTTGGATTTCATGGAAACCTAAGCACTTGTATGTTACCTAGGAGTTGGCTTATGTGGTACCTCTGAAGTTAAATTGCCATCCCTTCACAGCAGCCAGGACAGGATGCTTCCAGGAGGTATATTAAGGTACATTAAAGTTGCAGCCATTTGGACCTTAAAAAAACAAAACAAAAAACCCCTCCTGTCACTGTTCACCATTCACAACTAAACGGTTGTTTCCTTATATTTAAAACAACAGGAATGCCTACTGATTGGCACTATTTAAACAGCAATTAGTTTACCAATATGCATACAAAACTATTACATCTGTACATCAGTTTTAAGTTTTGGCTTTTGGTTTGCATCAAATGTTATAATGGGCTGTAGAGCTACAATTTTTTTCTTCATTCATTTCCATATTAGCTTTCAGAATGGTTTTCACTGCTTATGTCACAGCGAGTGCAGACAACAAAAATACTCCATTACCTTTAAAAATGTTTACCGCCATGAAAAATTCCCCTCCCCCAATACAGTAATTAACTATTTGGTTGTACTTGATTTGCTACCAAATGAAATTCTCACATTTTATGCTTTTCGTTATTTAATTGGAATATATATGGTATGATACAAGGGATGGCAAAGGCAGTCCTGGTGTGACTTATTTCTTATCTTACACCATTGTTTACTCAAATCGTCCACCCTGAAGATACAATGCTCACAAATAATCACTGAACACTTGAAAAAGAGTGAAGTGATTTTCTGAATAAAGAGTTGTCATAACTATAAAGGGAAGGGTGACAGCTCTCCTGTGTACAGTGCTATGGAATCCCTCCTAGCCAGAGACTCCAAATCCTTTTACCTGTAAAGGGTTAAGAAGCTCGGGTAACCTGGCTGACACCTGACCCCAAGGACCAATAAGGGGACAAGATACTTTCAAATCTTGGGGGGGGGGAGGCTTTTGTGTGTGTCCTTTGTTTAAGGGGATGTTCGCTCTTGGGACTGAGAGGGACCAGACATCAATCCAGGTTCTCCCCATCTTTCTAAACAAGTCTCTCTTATTTCAAAATTGTAAGTAAAAGCCAGGCAAGGCGTCTTAGATTTACTTTGTTTTCTCAACTTGTAAATGTACCTTTTACCAGAGTGTTTATTTTTGTTTGCTGTACTTTAAACCTAAGACAGAAGAGGGGGGTCCTCTGAGCTCTTTAAGTTTGATTACCCTGTAAAGTTATTTTCCATACTGATTTTACAGAGATGATTTTTACCTTTTTCTTTAATTAAAAGCCTTCTTTTTAAGAACCTGATTGATCTCTCCTTGTTTTAAGATCCAAAAGGGGTTTGGATCTGTATTCACCAGGAGTTGGTGAAAGGAAGGAGGGGGGGAAGGGTCAATTTCTCCTTATTTAAGATCCAAGGAGTTTGGATCTGTATTCACCAGGGAATTGGTGAAGGTCTCTCAAGGCTACCCAGGAAAGGGAATTAGCTTTGGGATGGTGGCAGCGGACCAGAACTAAGCTGGTGGTTAAGCTTAGAAGCCTTCATGCAGGCCCCCACATTTGTACCCTAAAGTTCAAAGTAGGGATACAACCTTGACAAGAGTGTCAGTTAATTTATTTGCCAAATTAATTACATTCAAACTCCGTGTTTTGCAGTCAGTCAATTTTATTTATTTTTGTTTAGATTTGTGGAATATGTCCCAAATTCAACTACTCTACACTCTGGGTGACGTATACCAGTTTAAGTTAGTTTCATCATCATTCTGAGAATTAAACTGCTCACCCCAAACTAACCCTGCACAATTACTAACCACTAAAACTTTTAAAACAAAACAAAAAATACTTAAATTCCTCAAATATCACCCAAATGCTTTAAGTAAAGCTAGACCTTTGCAGCATATCTGGAAGGTTAATCTAGGTGAAACAAGACCCAAAGCTAAGGGGCTTTCAAACTGAACACCCTGCCAACAGCCCCAAACATATTTATAAGGAAGCTCTGCTTTAGGAGCCTCTGCTCATCTCAGCTGAAGTACCATGACACAAACTAAGGTGGACTCTTGGGTAACCATGACCCAAACTATTTAGCATTTCCACGAGGTCACCACCATCATCTTGGAAGCTCAAAAGCTAGCCAGGATAGCTTCAGGTAGTAGTTAATACTGTAGCCCTGAATGGAATATTAAAACTTTAAAAAAGTCTTTGAAGTGTTAAGAAACTTCCTAAAAGCATAGTCATCTTACAAATTAAGTACTTTCCCTGCTATAACAGTCCTATCTATTACCACTCATTGCCAATTGATCAGTGGTAATATGGAAAGAATGGATTTTTTTAAGTGAAGCTAAACTGGGCCTGGGTCTATACATTTATCAACAATCAAAGGAAGGACCTGATTCAGCATGAAGTAGGGTTGCCAATCCTCCAGGGTTATCCTGGAGTCTCCATGAATTAAAGATTAATCTTTAACTAAAGATTGTCATGTGACGAAACCTCCAGGAATACATCCAACCAAAATTGGCAACCCTAGCATGAAGTGATGGTACTGGTGGTTCAGTAGGTGTCTCTTTCCTCCAACCACATAGGAGTGCCCAAGTAAGATTTTAGAGAGCCAAACTGCTACAATCCTCATTCTTCTGATGTATGAAGCTGCAGTCCAAAGCCCCACTTTTCACAATCCATGCAAACCAAGCGTCCTGGCAAGTTTTTAAACTTGTTTTCTGTGTTCTGCTTACCTAAACAGATCCTTGCATTCTGAGCTGGAGAAAGGCTCTGATCTGCCACAATCTGTTATACAAAATTGCTGGTGCAGAATGGCACTGCTGACATTTCACCCAGTGGTGGGTGCATTACAGTAGTTATAACATGCTTTGATACCTTAAGATTGAAGGAATGCTTTAATACTTCAATAAAAATTTAAGATAGTGATATCCATAAGAACATAAGAAAGGCCGTACTGGGTCAGACCAAAGGTCCATCTAGCCCAGTATCTGTCTACCGACAGTGGCCAATGCCAGGTGCCCCAGAGGGAGTGAACCTAACAGGCAATGATCAAGTGATCTCTCTCCTGCCATCCATCTCCATCCTCTGACGAACAGAGGCTAGGGACACCATTCTTACCCATCCTGGCTAATAGCCATTTATGGACTTAGCCACCATGAATTTATCCAGTCCCCTTTTAAACATTGTTATAGTCCTAGCCTTCACAACCTCCTCAGGTAAGGAGTTCCACAAGTTGACTGTGCGCTGCGTGAAGAAGAACTTCCTTTTATTTGTTTTAAACCTGCTGCCTATTAATTTCATTTGGTGACCCCTAGTTCTTGTATTACGGGAATAAGTAAATAACTTTTCCTTATCCACTTTCTCAACATCACTCATGATTTTATATACCTCTATCATGTCCCCCCTTAGTCTTCTCTTTTCCAAACTGAAGAGTCCTAGCCTCTTTAATCTTTCCTCATATGGGACCCTCTCTAAACCCTTAATCATTTTAGTTGCTCTTTTCTGAACCTTTTCTAGTGCTAGAATATCTTTTTTGAGGTGAGGAGACCACATCTGTACACAGTATTCGAGATGTGGGCGTACCATGGATTTATATAAGGGCAATAATATATTCTCAGTCTTATTCTCTATCCCCTTTTTAATGATTCCTAACATCCTGTTTGCTTTTTTGACCGCCTCTGCACACTGCGTGGACATCTTTAGAGAACTATCCACGATGACGCCAAGATCTTTTTCCTGACTCGTTGTAGCTAAATTAGCCCCCATCATGTTGTATGTATAGTTGGGGTTATTTTTTCCAATGTGCATTACTTTACATTTAATCACATTAAATTTCATTTGCCATTTTGCTGCCCAATCACTTAGTTTTGTGAGATCTTTTTGAAGTTCTTCACAATCTGCTTTGGTCAACTATCTTGAGTAGTTTAGTATCATCTGCAAACTTTGCCACCTCACTGTTTACCCCTTTCTCCAGATCATTTATGAATAAATTGAATAGGATTGGTCCTAGGACTGACCCTTGGGGAACACCACTAGTTACCCCTCTCCATTCTGAGAATTTACCATTAATTCCTACCCTTTGTTCCCTGTCCTTTAACCAGTTCTCAATCCATGAAAGGACCTTCCCTTTTATCCCATGACAGCTTAATTTACGTAAGAGCCTTTGGTGAGGGACCTTGTCAAAGGCTTTCTGGAAATCTAAGTACACTATGTCCACCGGATCCCCCTTGTCCACATGTTTGTTGACCCCTTCAAAGAACTCTAATAGATTAGTAAGACACAATTTCCCTTTACAGAAACCATGTTGACTATTGCTCAAGAGTTTGTTTTTCTGTGTCTGACAATTTTGTTCTTTACTATTGTTTCAACTAATTTGCCTGGTACCGACGTTAGACTTACCGGTCTGTAATTGCCGGGATCACCCCTAGAGCCCTTTTTAAATATTGGCGTTACATTAGCTAACTTCCAGTCATTGGGTACCGAAGCCGATTTAAAGGACAGGTTACAAACCTTAGTTAATAGTTCCGCAACTTCACATTTGAGTTCTTTCAGAACTCTTGGGTGAATGCCATCTGGTCCCGGTGACTTGTTAATGTTGAGTTTATCAATTAATTCCAAAACCTCCTCTAGTGATACTTCAATCTGTGACAGTTCCTCAGATTTGTCACCTACAAAAGCCAGCTCAGGTTTGGGAATCTCCCTAACATCCTCAGCCGTGAAGACTGAAGCAAAGAATCCATT
Organism: Emys orbicularis; assembly: GCF_028017835.1. Taxonomy (NCBI): domain Eukaryota; kingdom Metazoa; phylum Chordata; order Testudines; family Emydidae; genus Emys; species Emys orbicularis. The sequence continues at coordinate 36,877,424 of NC_088691.1, read as the reverse complement.
TAGTTTCTCCGCAATGACTTTATCATCTTTAAGCGCTCCTTTTGTATTTTCATCGTCAAGGGGCCCCACTGGTTGTTTAGCAGGCTTCCTGCTTCTGATGTACTTAAAAAACATTTTGTTATTACCTTTGGAGTTTTTGGCTAGCCGTTCTTCAAACTCCTCTTTGGCTTTTCTTATTACACTCTTGCACTTAAGTTGGCAGTGTTTGTGCTCCTTTCTATTTGCCTCACTAGGATTTGACTTCCACTTTTTAAAGGAAGTCTTTTTATCTCTCACTGCTTCTTTTACATGGTTGTTAAGCCACGGTGGCTCTTTTTTAGTTCTTTTCCTGTTTTTCTTAATTTGGGGTATACATTGAAGTTGAGCCTCTATTATGGTGTCTTTAAAAAGGGCCCACGCAACTTGCAGGGATTTCACTTTAGTCACTGTACCTTTTAACTTTTGTCTAACTAACCCCCTCATTTTTGTATAGTTCCCCCTTTTGAAATTCAAGGCCACAGTGTTGGGCAGTTGAGGTGTTCTTCCCACCACAGGGATGTTGAATGCTATTGTATTATGGTCACTATTTCCAAGCGGTCCCGCTATAGTTACCTCTTGGACCAGCTCCTGCGCTCCACTCAGGATTAAATCTAGAGTCGCCTCTCTCCTTGTGGGTTCCCGTACCAGCTGCTCCATGAAGCAGTCATTTAAAGTATCGAGACATTTTATCTCTGCATTTCGTCCTGAAGTGAAATGTTCCCAGTCAATATGGGAATAATTGAAATCCCCCACTATTATTGGGTTCTTAATTTTGATAGCCTCTCTAATTTCCCTTAGCATTTCATCATCACTATTACTGTCCTGGTCAGGTGGTCGATAATAGATCCCTAATGTTATATTTTTACTAGAGCATGAAATTTCTATCCATAGAGACTCTATGGAACCTGTGGATTCGCTTAAGATTTTTACTTCATTTGAATCTACACTTTCTTTAACATATAGTGCCACTCCTCCCCCTGCACGGCCTGTTCTGTCCTTCCGATATATTTTGTACCCCGGAATGATCGTGTCCCATTGATTGCTCTCAGTCCACCAGGTTTCTGTGATGCCTATTATATCTATATCCTCCTTTATCACAAGGCACTCTAGTTCACCCATCTTATTATTTAGACTTCTGGCATTTGTGTACAAGCACTTTAAAAACTTGTCCCTGTTTATTAGCCTGCCTTTTTCTGGTGTGCCAGATTCTTTTTTATGTGACTGTTTATCATCTGATCCGGCCCTTACATTATACTTTTCAGTCCTCTGCTCCTGACTATAACCTGGAGATTCTCTATCATTAGACTCTCCCCTAAGAGAAGTCTGTGTCCGATCCACACGCTCCTCTGCAGCAGTCGGCTTTCCCCCATCTCCTAGTTTAAAAACTGCTCTACAACCTTTTTAATGTTTAGTGCCAGCAGTCTGGTTCCACTTTGGTTTAGGTGGAGCCCATCTCTCCTGTATAGGCTCCTCCCATCCCAGAAGTTTCCCCAGTTCCTAATGAACGTGAACCCCTCCTCTCTACACCATCGTCTCATCCACGCATTGAGACTCTGAAGCTCTGCCTGCCTACCTGGCCCTGCGCGTGGAACTGGGAGCATTTCTGAAAATGCCACCATAGAGGTCCTGGATTTCAGTCTCTTCCCTAGCAGCCTAAATTTGGCTTCCAGGACATCTCTCCTACCCTTCCCTATGTCATTGGTACCTACATGTACCACGACCACCGGCTCCTCCCCAGCACTACACATAAGTCTATCTAGATGCCTCGAGAGATCCGCAACCTTCGCACCAGGCAGGCAAGTCACCATACGGTTCTCCCGGTCATCACAGACCCAGCTATCTACATTTCTAATAATCGAATCTCCCATTACTAACACCTGCCTTTTCCTAGAAACTGGAGTTCCCTCCCCCGGAGAGGCAACCTCAGTGCGAGAGGCAACCCCAGAACCATCTGGAAGGAGGGTCCCAACTACGGGAAAGTTTCCCTCTGCTCCCATTGACTGCTCTACTTCCCTGGGCCCTTCTTCCTCCTTAACAGCACAGGTGCTGTCGAAGCGGAGGTGGGACAATTCTACAGTGTCCCGGAAAGCCTCATCAACATACCTCTCTGCCTCTCTCAGCTCCTCCAGTTCCGCCACCCTGGCCTCCAAAGTCCGTACATGGTCTCTGAGGGCCAGGAGCTCCTTGCACCGACTGCACACATACGCCACCCGCCCACAGGGCAGGTAATCATACATGCAACAGTCGGTGCAATAAACTGGATAGCCCCCACTCTGCTGCTGGGCTTCTGCCTGCATTGTATCCTAGTTAGTGAAAGGGTGGTTTACAGAAGGGAGTTTTGGAATGTGGTTTGGTTTATAGGTTTTAGGGGGGGGCCACGGGGATGGGGTTACGGCTGGCGAGGGACTCCCACTCCCCTTCTAAACTCCCTTGCGAAACTCCCTGTTAGCAGCCCCTGGTCGCAAAGCTCCCTGGTCGCTTGTGCGCGGCTTTATAAAGCCCTGGCCTGAGTGAATGCCCCGCCCACTGATTAAGGCTCAGCCAATTACCAGAGGCTTCGAGCTTTCAAACCTGCCTCCAACTGCCAGCCAGAGCACACGGTCCCTCAAACAACCAAACAAACAAACACAAGCTCAGCACACATGTTAGGACAAAAGTTACACATCACCACGTTGTGTTAAACTGCGACTAGAAAATGTAATATTCAACTTGAAAAAACTGGGAAGAAATCCATCTGTTAGCTCACCAAAATAAGAAATATATAAATTGTAGACACATTCCTTTTTCAGAAGTGGACCTCAGGATTTGCAAAGTAAACATTTACTGGAAAAAAAAGTCATTTTAAAGCTAATGAAGCAAGCCTTTAACAAATATGCATTGTTGTTTTAAAACCAATTAGTTACTTTTCCCCCCATCCTTAGGAGATGGAAAACAACTCAGTGCTCAGCAGAATTTCCAGTAGTATTCAGTGAGCACTTTTCACCGTAAAGTCCTGTATTTTAAATATATTTAAAATCTAAATGAGTTGACTTTCCAAAAGATAAAATTGGTTTTCTTGACACTGCCTCTCTTTTCAATAGTGATTAGCATTATGCAAGCACTTCACTGAATGTATTTATATTTTAATTTTTAGCCAACTGAATTTGCATATTAATGAAAAAGATTTATAACTACTTAATATTTATTTATGCATACATAGGTACATGTTGAGGTTGTCCTGCAAAGCGTCAAGTGATCCTAATAAAAATTGAGGGCACTAAGTACCTCACAGGACTGAGCCTTTTCTTGGCATGTTCCATACAAAATCATCTTTACCAGCACAGTTTCATGAGGTTTTTACTTGCCCAAAGAGATAATACAACCTACATTAAACCAGCTATTTTCATATTTTCTATTTTCATACTGCCAAACGAACAAAGGAATATAGCACATTACCGAGCAACGAAGGCAATAAAATTGGGTTAAGGAAATTAGTTCCAATTTTTTTCAGAAAAAAATAACAGGGGGATCTTCTGTTCTCAAACAAAAATGAAATCATGTTAACTATGTTGTTTTTAACTTTCCAGTTGAAACAATATGTACCAAAAAGTGAGTTTTAAAGTAGTTCAATTTCATACTTCTGTCACAATTTTTTTTTTTTTTTTTTTTTAATTTTCTTCTTTTTGCTGTGTGGGAAATCCACACAAATTAGGTGAACTGATTGTACCATGTTTAGCCATACAGAAGTCTTGTCAAGTTTCAAGAATATTTTTCATCCAACCTTTCAACTGTAAGTATGGTTACTTATAGTTTTACTATGTAACTTAAAAATTATTCTTAAGTCAGAAAATTGACCAGGGTCCTCATGATCTTACCAAATTGACCCCCATTGAACTGCACGTGACTTCATCTCATGGTTTAAAACTATAAGTCTATGGAGTCTTATTTCCAACTATTATATATAGTTTGAGAACGCCCTATCAAATCCATCTGCAGCTAATTACTCAGGTAACAAAAAGGTAAAGAATACCATCTCTTTCAGACATTACTTTTTTAGCAGGTAAACTTCAATTCAATTATTATTCAATTGAAATTATTCTTGATTAAACTTCTGTCTCAAATATTTGATCAAAGATCTGATCTGACCTTAGCCCATTTAGATTCATGACTGCAGGAGAAGATTTTTGTTTTTATTTTTGTTTCTTCAGTTTTGTTTCTTCCAAAAATATTGTTCATTTTTACTGGACTCACATAAACAATGAGGAAGCAAATGAGTTGTGTGTGTATATAACTGAAAAATAATAAGACCGGTAAAACCTTTCAAAGTTGATTTAAAATACACCTCTACCTCGATATAACGCTGTCCTTAGGAGCCAAAAAATCTTACTGTGTTATAGGTGAAACCGTGTTATATTGAACTTGCTTTGATCCACCGGAGTGCCCAGCCCAACCCCCACCTGCCCTCCGGAGCACTGCTTTACCGTGTTATATCCGAATTTGTTTTATATCGAGGTAGCAGTGTACATATTGAATTATTTCAGAGGTTTTATTTATTCAAATGATTATCATTGGTTGGTGACAGATATTGTTCAAAGCTACTTTTAATCTCCCTAAATTCAAGAACAGTAGAACTCAATGTGGCACCATGCTTGGAAGTTGTGTGTTCAGCTGACTGTCAAAATCTTCAGGTTCTGAGTTTTGTTTTTCCCCCTTTAAATTTATAGGGGGAAATGCATTTTCCCCCAAATCTGCTATGTTATTGTGCCCTTTTTTATTACTCAAGTTTAACTTTTTGGTCAGATAAAAGTTGCTGATAAATTTAAGTTTTTTTCATACGTTTCAATAAATGATTCTTTACATTTTCATCTCTTCACCTGAAACATTAAACTTCTTTATAAATATCATTGCCATCTACTAAAAATCATACTAACTTTGAAGGTTTCAAGAAATATTAGTCCCAAAACCATTTCTTGGTTTAAATTATAAAGATTTATTTTTACTGAGATTTAAATTACCTGCAACTAATAACCGCTCTTCAAGAGTTCTACCTCATGGCTTATAAGTTGAATTCACCAGCATGACATCTATGTTTTATAATATGTAAATTCATGACATGGACAGCAACGCTTTAAGAGATTGGTACTAGTGCTAATACAAATACACAAAAAAAGGCAAGCAGAACCTATAGTTCCTCCTGCTTGGCTGTTTTATTGCAGTATTAATAGAAAAAAATAAAATATTCTAAAAGGAAGGCTATAATAGTCTGCTTTCAGCAACTAAAGTATAAGAAAATACTGTAGTGCAAATCAAGACAAGCAGTAAGGTTTACAATGTGCTACCTAACATAAGAATACTTTATTACAGAACCTCAAGCTTGTATACTAGTTCAATTATTGTTTTCTCTTGTATCTGGCATTGCCTATATTAAAAGAAAATTTACTACTTACAAACATTTCCTAAATGTTGAATTCATTCAGTACAGCAAAGCATGATTTCTCTTACAAACGATGACCCTTCAAATTTTAACACTACTATACTGTAATCTTTTCAGAAAAGATTATAGATGTACATCACTAATGTATATGTTCCTACTTCATGAGAGAACAATGGGTTCTTTAACAGATCCAATATCACCCAGGCAGCTCCTGACATTATCACCTGTTAGAGTGTGACCAACATGGGGCAGAAAGGGGTTTTATAAAGGGGTTTGAGAACCAAACTATTTTATAGGAACAATTAATTAAAAAGTGTATAGTCTGATAATATGGGGAGCTGTTAGGGAAAAATTAATGCACCAATTACGTACCCAGCAAAATAGTTGAGGGCAAATAGATATTTAGAAATCCGATTATCATTTCATTAATATCAAAGTACACTCACCTGCTAAAAACTCAACACACCTGCCCAACTGTTTTGATTAACAATATTTGATAGACATGCCTGGTTTGTTACATGTGTAATCACAGATGTCACTCAACTTAATAAAGTCACCAGAAAGATGTCGTGAGTAGTGAAAAGATGCTCACTCTGCAACATGGTAACATCCTGTTCAAGAGAGACCTGAGGATTTTATTATTTAACAATGTTACTCTAAACAAAAGCGCATTGTTGTAACCTTCAAGAAACAATCAAGAGAAATGTGCAATGGTTTGGTTGGGGGGGTGGGAGGGTGTTCTTTTAGTGTAGTAGCAATTCTACTCCTCTGTCAAGGCTCAAACTATTTGTTATACAATCTTCAAAGCTGCTTCACAGAATCCTCTGGATTTTCCTCATTTTATTAGGAATGCTACCAGTTTCCCTTACTTAAATTATTCTCTCTCAGGACTGCCTTCAGATTCATTCACACCTGGGAAAGAATTTGTTTGTGTAGTCCCCTTTCCTAGTTTCTACAGTATAAACAGAAAAATGAAGGAGGATTGACCATTTCACTCATTTTCCCCAGAATGGAAATACCTTATAATACACAGGCTGCTATATCACTACTCTGATCTCACATCCGAAGAAGCATTTGAAATAACACTATTTACAAGCCAAGGAGCACAGCAAATAGACAGACTTTTTAGATTTTATTCTGAATGAGGACAAACCAGCAGCAGTGTCATTTATAACCCTGGCATATCTCAAATGGGCTTTGAACATGTAAAATGCTGATGCACCAATTATTAGACCTTAAAGAATAAAAAGTTAAAATTTATGGTTCATAACACAAGACTACACAGCAAAGGAATCACTGAAGTGATTCAAACAGAAAAAACACTGCAGCAGACTTCAGGTGAGTGTTTGGTTTAATGTCTTCTTGAAAAGACATTGTACCACAGTTACATCAATAGATATCCTGGCTCCAGCCTGTCATTTAAAATGTACATATTTAATTACCACACTTAAAAATTTTAAAAACTCTTTTGCAAAACTATCCTCACTTCCTGAGTCTATTCCCACAACAAAATAATATATTTGTTTAATAAACATTATAGAGGTGCTGACTGTGCATCTAGAGTCAATGACACTGATTCAATCTCAGGAATTACTTTTTTCCACAAAAATCTTCATGAATAGCCAGGTCATCACTGCTTCTCAATTTTACACGTGAATTCGAGTTAAACATTAGATTTGCCTTCTTCTATTCCACAGTACTTTTGACCTCAAATGCTTGAGCAAATACCATATTTCATAGTACATGACATTTGTTGACAAGCCCAAACGACAGTTTTGCCCTGCCTTCTACAACAGCAAGATCCAGCCACAACAGACTTCATATATAATGACTTTATTCGCAAAGCAATGAGGTGTTACACACACTAAGTGACAAAAGTGAACAAGAGTCAAAACAGAAGACTCTGTTTCACTCTCAGTGAAACACTAAAACCATAGTTTCCGGAAGGCCTCATGCCATGCTTGAAGTTTGCAGGATTACCTAAGGTTCTAGATCCTATATTCTAAGTTTCTCACAGCTCCAAGTGATATTCTGCAGCAGATTTTTTTGTACTGGACTATGAGCCACGGCTGAATATCAAGGTCTACATGAGACACAATAAGCTCAAGACCGACTGAATTTCATAACTATGAATCAAGTATTACTTTTGCAGTAAAAAGCAAAACCTGCCTCAACTGCATATAGAAGGCCTAATTCAAAGTCTGTTGTCAACGGTAAGACTCCCAGTCTGATTCAAGAGAGATTACAGTAAATTAATAATTTCTTACTATTTTTCCCTAAACCATTAAGCTGATAATATGATAAAACAAGCACTATCTGGCATGTGTTAAGGGTGCATAAAATATGATGAAATAACTCAATGTTAAGGCTAAATTCTACAATATAAACATGAACTTAAGAAAAAACACCACCACATTTGTACTCACCGCAACTTTACTTCCAATTATCTGCATGCAGTGGTCAGCGAAGAATGGTTATAGTGTAAAAAAAAAAAAAAAATAGCAAAGTTATTAGTAGGCTGTAGCATTTCACACGAGTAGTCAAATGTTTAATTATTAGTAAATAATTAAATTCTTTTAATACTTCATTTATCAAACTAGCATATTCTGACTCTGTGGTGGAAAAAATAATCGCGATTTTTACTCATGTTCAGTTACCAATATTTTATATACTTCATTACCAGCTGAAGAGTGGTCTAGTTTGATATCTTCATATCAAGTATTAAAAGACTGCAAAAAGTATTAAGGTATCAGGCACTAGACATTTCAACAGATGTAGAGAAGAACTCAACTACAAAGTGAATACTCCTTTAACAACATATTAATTTACATTTTACCTCTGTATTATTATACCAAGTGTTTATTACTTGAACAGAGCTTTTACTATATTTTAGAAGGAACATTTCTTTAATTCAATTTTCATAAGCTCACTAATGTGTCTTCTGGCTGAAAGTCTCATCTTAGTATTTTCATGAAGTCCTCACATCACATTTTTGTTCAAATATTCAGTATGGATGTTTTTCAACAGTGACAAAACCACATAATCCAGAATTTGTGTTTTTAGAAGCCATCCTTTGTCATTGTCCATCATTGCATTTAACAGCAAGTGTGCACATAGATTAACAGGTAGCTGTATTTGCATTTAACACTTCATCCACAAGAAAACCATGCATCCAAAGAAGTGGGTTGTAGCCCACGAAAGCTTATGCTCTAATAAATTTGTTAGTCTCTAAGGTGCCACAAGTACTCCTGTTATTTTTGCGGATACAGACTAACACGGCTGCTACTCTGAAACATGTATTTCTGCTTGGTTCATTAACCCCAGATGGTTTTGCCCTTAAAACCAAAAGATCTCAACTTTTCTCCTCACCCATTGCAGCATGATAAGCAATTGAACTGGGAAAGGACCTTTTGTCCATGCCCACAGACAGACCCAAGTGGTCAAGGGGTGTATGGTTCGTTGTCTTAGATCTCCCTGAAGTTACCTATACAACTATAGTGTTGAAAAAACTACAGACAGACAGCAAATTGAATTAAAACGACAAACTGTTTACTCAACTTCTCTAGATTTAGTCTTATTGTAAACCAAGCAAGGCAAGATCTTTTCAGCCTAACCAGGGAGCAACAGTAAATATCTGTAATCCCTTGAACGCAATTACCTCTGACCACTCAAATCTGGCCATCTTCTCATTGCTGTGCACTGATCCTGGCAATTACAGGTCAGTAAGCCAAACTTGGTTTGAAACTACAGTAAAGAACAGAATTATCAGACAAATGTACACGACTGTGTTAGGTGCTGTACCAACGCAACTTTGAGATACTAAATTCTTATTAGAGAAGGGTCAGAATAGTTTTAAATGCTCGATTACTTTAGGAATCTTAATGAATAAAGGGATCTGCTTTATGAAACAAGATGACAACCTGGATCTGACCGAAGAAGAGAGGAGATTGCCATCAGTACATTTTGCCTTAAGGGGATTAGATAAGCATGTGTGTTGTATAAAGTTCCAGGGAGAAATGAGCATTAAGATGGGACATTGTAAATCACAACTTAATTGCATTTGCAATTAAGACCCCAGAGTACAGCTTGTATGAGTGGCCCATTGTCACTGCCATATCAATGAGGAAGGTAGCCATGGCAGAGGAGCAGAGGCATGGCATTGGGTTGTAGCTACAGAACACACAGCCTCACTTACAAGTCCCTAAGGCACCAGACAGCCTTATTCTGGCCAAGTTACTACATGAGTCAACCAATGAGAAGCAAGTGTAACCAATGCAGGGTGCCTCGAGTGTTTGGACAGCTCCAGTAACTATCGCAGCTCTCAAGCTGGGTAATAATACTGACTTGGGTCAATTTTCATTGCTGCTACTGGCAGCCCTACAGCAAAAGGTTGATTTCATTCTACTGCAAGAAAAGGTCACCTGAACCCCAGTTTTATGAATGCTAAGTCCCCTGAAAAATAATTTTGGCCAAAACTATTCTGATTAATTAAGGTCAGAGGCCCATGTGGGCTCTGTAACATGTAGAGTTTGGCAAGGTCCTTAATGAACCTAGAGGTTGTGGGATATTCAAATAACGAACTCAAACAGGTAAGTGGAAGGTTGTAATAGCTACAAGCTGGACTTTAACAGAACTTAGTGACAAACTCAACATCTTCAAATTTAACAGGTAGTCCAATACGCGAGTTAAGTGAGAATCTGAAGCAGACAAACCACAGTAGATTTACTTCCATTTTTGAAGTTCAGTCATCCGCATGGACAGTTTTCTATTGTTCAACAGTATGTTCTGCACTTCAAATGAAGAGTCTATTTTTACACCTACTAGTCATCCAGGAGCCAAGCCATGCGATGCCGCATGGGTAGACTGGGGTGAACAGTTTTCCCTGAGTCTTGAATCAGCAAGCCTGTTGTCAGTGGCAGTCAAAGAGGTGGCCAAAGCGACAGGTCCAAGCACTGTATCTGCCTCAGACAGGTTGACACCATCGGATGATGTTGACTTAGCTCTTTTTCAGAAACTTGAGATGCAATGGTGTTGGGGGACAAGCTTCCAGCAGGGTTCTTGGCCAGCATGGAAACCACCTCCTTGCGAATTGCAGCCAGGATCCTCCCCGAGTATAACTTGCATCACTGCTTGTTGGATGCCAAAGAGGTCTATCTCTGGGAAGCCGCAAATGAAAAACATTGCCTGTATAATCAGATCCCATTTGTGGGCCTGGCAAAAAGGTCAGTTCAGTGTGTTGGCTACCATATTCTGCAGACCTGATAAGTATGCAGTTGTGATGTCTATCGGATGGGCTATGCATCCATTCTTAAGTACTAATGCTTTTATTCCCAAGGATAGGATCTTGCTCCTACCTGGTGGCTTACAAATCAGTGGTTCTCAACCAGAGGTGTGTGTACCCTGGGAGTATGCCAAGGTCTTCCAGGGGGTACATCAACTTATCTTGATATTGTCTAGTTTTACAACAGACTACATAAAAATCACTAGCAATGTCAGTACAAACTAAAATTTCATATAGATAGTGACTTGTTTATACTGCTCTATATACTATACACTGAAATCTAAGTACAATAGTCATATTCCAATCAATTTATTTTACATGGTAAAAATGAGAAAGTAAGCAATTTTTCAATAATAGACAGTGAAGACAATTAGAATGTCGCTCAGGGGAAGAGACCCTCTGCATGTATGGTAGGATTTAAACTTAGGTTTCCAGAATAACAAATTAAAAAAAAAAAAAAATCAAAGCCTCTGACAAAGGAAGAGGCTCTTACCAGAGTGGAAACGGGAGGGGGTGCTGAACCACACCTATGAAAGACTGAACAAGGCAGGCCCACAAGACACGCAAACAAATGTGTGCAGTAAGTAAATAGTTAGATGTAATAAAACAATAAGGAAACAAGGCAATTAAAGTAGCAAGCCTAAGTCTGGTAGCACAAACTAATGGACACCACAGAGCTCAGTGCCATGCCAGAGGCAATTGAGAAGGAAACAGAGCAGCAACATGCCCTCAGACAGGGCATGAGGGTGTACAGACCACAGGAGCAGACCATATGGACACTGCTACCAAAGGTCTCCCAGCTCAGGTGCACCCACTCCCCACAAAGTGGTGAACCCACAGGGACAATTATGTAAACAAAAAAATCAATTAATTAGCTCATAATTAAAATGCTTAAAAGCTGTATCTTTTGATATTGTGATATCCTGGGGGGGGGGGGGGGGGGGGAAGAGGTCTTGGACTCTTCAGGTTTTTAAGTTTGTTTTGTACCTTAAGTAGTCTGTGGAAATATTATCTGACCTAACAGGGTAGGAGAAACTTTCTGGCAAAAAAAACAAAAATCTTATAGTTCAGCTATTAATGGATGGATCCCAAGAGTAATAAGGACAATCTAAAGGAGTAAATACAAAACTAAGAAACCTATACAGCTTAATTAATAATATAGTTTTAAGGCCATTTATGTTTTTGATTAATATATTTTTTAACTAGGCTGCTAGACATTGGCATTAAAAAAAAAAAAAACACACTGGAGCAGCCCCTACTACAACTAACCATTCAAGACAGTTTACTGCTAATATGCCTTTTACTTCCAGAAAGGAGCTGCCAGCTGAAGTGTGTAGACTACTAGGTGTAGACCATGGACCGTGTGAACCTCAATTGTGGGATATGAACACATGAATCTGCCTGACCTTTGTTGCCAAATTCTTCTAACAGTCATCCATCAACTTGACTTGCAGAAGGCTGGTCACTTGGCAAAGCATCTGCAAACTCACAGTAAATCAGTCTAGGTGCCATTCACCCCCTACAAAGTACTTACGCAACAAAGAAAAGAAGCCACTCAAGGCACCGAAACTATAAGTTACTCGTGGGAATGTCCAGCAAGAGAATAATATCCACAGAAGCAGTCAACTAAGTGGGAAGGAAGCATGTTCAGCAGAGGACAGTGACAATCAAGCGAACAAAGCAGATTGATGAAAATAGTACTTAAGAATAAAAGGACATTGCATTTGAGTCAACTGTTGAATTTGTTTTCTCCTTTTAATCAACTGCTGTAGTTGCCACAGAAAGGTTATCACACATAGATGCAATTATGAAACAGACAAATCTTAAGGACACTTAACAGGTAGGTCACACCATTAAAATCATTAACTCCTAAGTTTAGTTATTTTACATACATAAATCTTTCATTAGATTTAAGCCAAAAGACAAGTCAGGACCACGAGAATAATAACGTTACTGAGAAAAAGTTACGAACATACATCTACACTTCTTTATTTATAAATTCCATTCAAGTTTTAGAACTCAATTGATATGCACCTAAATTACCTATTTTAAAGTCTACATGTGAGCTGGAGTACAATATTTTAAAGGGAAAACATTTTAGACATCAATGAAACATCCATACTGAAGGCTGAACAACATTTTGAAATGGAGATTTCTCTGAAGGTTCTTTGGGGGAAAAAACAAAAACTATACTTAGTATTGTATTTAAAATCAACTCCCAAGTTTATGCTATACTTCTCCACACTGTATTACGTATTGTGATAAGGTTAAAGTTTCTTAAAATGCAAACAAAAGCTGTTAGGCATGCAACCTTAGCCATGCTTATTATTAAATTCCTAAATTATGTCAATTATTGAAAAACAATCTTAACATCTTTAGGGAAAAAAGCCACTTTCAGAAAATATTTTTGAAAAGAGTATTGCTTTACATATTCCCAGTAGAGACTTTTTCCATTCCTTCTGCAACAAGGAAGTTTTAGTAACATGTAATTGGTTTTCCTCTTGCTTGGACTGATACTACATTTGATTTTTTAATAATATCAAATGGAGAAAAAGAAGCTTTAAAGCATCCTAATCAAAAATACCTCAATAAACCCAGAGCTAGTTCACACAAAATATTACCAAATCATTTTCATAATAGTGGAATGTTATTACAACTTGTGTATTAGATGATTGCAGTATGTTTAAAGCATTACATGTTTCTGAACTCTGGATTTTTCATTTCTTGGAGGACAAACTTTGAACTTTCATATCTATCGGTTTAATAAAGCAAAGACAGATGCAACTTTCTTTCAATATATCTATTTACACATTACACCAGTCAACTTTCCTCATTCAGTGAAAAGGATAATCACGTAACTTCTTCCAAAAATTCATTTAGTTATATGTAGTTTTAGTGTTGCAAGAAACTGTTTGAAGTCAAAACTTCGTATAGTAACAGTGTACTGATGAAAATTTATTAAAAAAAACTCGGAAGCTCAAGTCACTTACCTCACTTTCAGTTCTATGCTTATCATTAGGAAGATAAACTAAATCTTATTTTCCAGTTCATTTTAAAAATAAAAACACATGATTATCCATGTATAGTTATCTGTATTTTGCACTCAGACTTAGTTATATAAAATTACTAAAATTTCTGCCTTTAGGTATTAGCCTGAATATAAAGCTTGTGTTTCCCAAAGCATTTTGCTACAAATAACTGAGTGCAAAAATGGGGGGGAATGTCCAAATTCCCAAGTGAAACTATGCATCACCCAATTCTATTGAAAATGATGCTAATGGCAAATTTCATTTATCACTTGAAACATATTTCTGCTCTTGGATACCAAAAGCAAATTTTTTAAAATGCTTTTACTCTGCTCTGGCAGTGCTGTAATGCGTTGTTTAAGTTGTTTGACATTCAGAAATCAGCTTGCTTAAAGTACAACGTACAGCAAATACAAGAGAGGAATACAGGGCAAAACACACTGGTAATTTACAGTGGAATTACTACAGATGTTTCAGATAATGTTCAAATAGTTTTGTAACATTTTTATACCTCAAAAGGAAATCATTTATCAGTATTAAACTCTTGTAACATAAAAAGCATTATGGTTCTATTTAATAACCTGTGTTATCAAGTGGTATTAATTTTTCCTACAACTGAGAAATATAAATGAGATTTCAACCATTTGAGACTATACTGCATCTCTCCCACCCAAACAGATGTCCAAGAACAGGTTATCATCCTTCACTGCAATCAACCTTAACTGGACATTGGCAAACTGGAGATGGACAATCCTGTGGCCATTTTACCTGAAAAAAATCTCTCCCTCTAGGGACTTTGCATGCATCCATATACTTGTAAGTAACTGACCACCTTTATGGCACAACAAAGTAGTGAATTGTGGATTCACTAACACAAGGTGTTTATGAGCACAGCAAGGAGCATGGAAATTCTTCAACACTGAAGACTGACAGCTCCATAAGATTCTCCCTAGGAATGGTGGTATTTCATCTTACTACAGAAAGTTTCTCACCAGCACCAGAACACCTTGTGCTCCCACCAAGCCAGCTACAGTACTTAACTAATTTAACAAATTGAGACCTTGTCCAACATCAATTTTATTACTTTACAAATTTGACAATTCCATGATTTCATCAAGTCCTACTGATTACCCTAGAGCAGTAGATTTTGAAGTCTGACTAGTTTACAGTGAAGTGAGTGTCATGTTTCAGATTAATTAAAATTTAGTACACCTCAAACAGTTTATCTACAATTGAGGGAATTTTAAAGTGCATTATGCACAATGGATTTCTAAGCACTCTAAGGATAAACTGAGGCAGCAATCAGACTATTTCATCTCAAAAAGCATAAAGTACATGAAGCCAAGCTTATTATTCTGGTCTATCCTGGAAAAGTTAACTTACAGATTTAGCAGTTGCAGAAATATACTGGCCAACCATCTCACGTTTCGTGGTCAAATCCTTATTTCGTAAAGGAGCTTTACGTTCTTCATTTAAATTCATGTCTTCCTGTAAATGAGCAGACAACATAAAAGGACAGGATAATATTTATTTCAGTTTTCATTTATCTTGACTAGTACTGATGCCTCTTTACAAATAAAAACTGCTCCATATTTGAAAATTAACAGTGACTGAGTTAATGTGTACCTACTTGAAATATGTGGTAATCCAGTCAGTTATTCCTTTACACTGTCCTCTGAATTATTTCAAATTTATTTTTTATTATATTCCTTTAACTATATGTTATGAACTTTCATTTTACAATTTTCCATAATACCCCACAACAATGAGCTTTATGTTCAACACAACTGGCAAGGAAGTATGGTTCCGGTAAAAAAAACAAGAAAAATAAGATGCTAAAATTGAATCCGATTCAGATGTTAAGTTGACCATGTGCGTAAGTTTTGTATTATCAGTGTCCAAAGCTATGTTTTTTATTTAAAAAAAAAAAAAAAAAAACTTTTAGTGGCATAAAAATTTGGACAAAATTGCTTCAGTATTAACAAGAATTTTAGACATTTGACACATTAACCAAGTTTGTGAATTTTTTCTTACACAGGCCAGTTTCTCACAATAAGGACCAAAAGGAAGCTTCCCAAACCCATATTTAGCCACTAACAGGTGGGATTATCCCTAACTGATTTAAGAACACTACAGTCTCACTGATCAAGCCATATTCCCTGATCGATGAATAGAGTCTCAGCAGAACACTCATGTTTCCCTGACTTGTAGGGGTTCTGATATTGGAAGGTGCTTATTTACACTAGCTATTTGCTTGCTATGAGTTGGTGCCATTCTCACAACCTGGATGTTAATGAAGTGCTGAACTTGTTTTTCCAGCACAGATGAGCATTTTAACTATGAAACTTTAGAAAAATATATGTAAAAATCTCAATTCTAGCATCCACATTAGCATTCAGTTTATAAAATGGAAAGAATGTAAAGCCCCTACAGAATGTAAAGTATGATTTACATAAATCTTTTTTTAAAAAATGATATTTTCCATCCTGAAGCCCATTGGCTTAAATCCTCCTCAGAATGCAATGACAGAAACCCCCAAACCCCACACTAATGCTGGCCTTAGCAGAAACCAATTTGACTTTTCTGTCCAAATTATTTGAAATTTTTGCCTCTCTTAACGCTGTCCACTATTTCCATTCTCTGTTGGTGGTACTTATTCTGCCATCCTCCAATGTTATCAGGTTTATCACCCGAGGGCCTTTTTATTTATTTATTTATTTTACTCCCCCTTCATGGTATCAATCAACAAACTGAATTTTGGTTAACCATTTTTGTTGATAGTAGCTGCAAGGTGGGTATATATGGGTACAGTAAAAGCAGAGTATGATTGTTAAACTTATTTTCTTGCTTTTGTAATTGTGCCCAGTACATTGTGCGGAGCCAACTGAACTTTACACAACTAAGTTTTTCTTTACATGTACATCTAGGCATCACAAGAATGTACGTAGTTTAGTGTGCATTAAGTAAACAGACCCTGCAATCACAAGTTGCTTCATCTGAAGTTGACTAATGCTGCAATTGTACACAAGAATGGCAGAAATTGTCTGCTATACATTCGGTCCTTCACTCCACATTTTAGAAGACTACATTACGCATTGATGTCTTATTTTCACAGCTGCAGAGCTGCCACAGTTCTCATTGGGCTTAAAATAAATTGCGCATGCAAAGCAACTCTGGATATCAATGTTTTAGGTTGAAATGGGCATTTAATCACTTCATCCATTTACCTCAGTTTACACTTCTTCAATTTCAAAAGCTTTGCTAGTCACAGAGATTTTGTCAAAGAGTAAAACTTCACAGACTTGGATGCTTAGTAAGTTCAGTGACAACTTCCTTCTGTCTTCACAGGCAGTGCTCTTATCTACAAGGTACTTGGTCCTGCTAGTGAAGGCAGGGGGCTGGACTTGATGACCTTTCAGGGTCCCTTCCAGTTCTATGAGATAGGTATATCTCCATATATTATTATTATTACAACAACCTGATTCATATTTTATCTAGCTACTCTCAAGCACTGCTCCTCCTTTGCTGAAACAAGTCTCCAAAAAGTCAGTTGCACGTTTGTAAAGATCATTAAGGACTGCTTTTTTTGTGTTCTGTGCAAGATGGTGAATTCTTCTATGCATTAAATTACAAAAATCTCTAATTCAACTAAATCATCTACCCTACTTATAGAAAAATGTATTAATACATCACATACAAACACTACAGTCAACCCCTCCACATTTCTCAACTTCTCTGAAAGTATCAATTTTGACTGTTTTGAGCATGCTAATTCAAAATGGGGGGGAAAAACTTGAGTACTAATTCTCCACTGGCTTGCACTTTGTGTACTCACTGCACTTGTTCAAACTCCATTTGAAATAGCTGTAAAACTATTTGAATCAAAAATTCGTCATTCACACAAACAGTGGTATTTCACACCCACTTGGACCAGGCACTGCTGATGCAAGGTACAAAACAATGGTAAAGGTTAGACTGACAGACACATTTCACAGTGCAATTGTCAAGCATAGCTCAAGTGACCACCACTCAATAATACTATACTGACAGCTACAGCAAACTTCATTTTCTATGCATTAATACTACACCTAATTAATTCCATTGTTCAACAGCGATCTGTACCTCTCATGGATCATGTTATATGGAGGTCGGCATAATCTCAGGCTCTAACTATAAGTCAAGGAGGTGCCAGTGTTTGGACTGAGGATGTTTCCAGGTGGTCTTAAATTTGTTACTCTGCCTAAAGATGGTATTTGTGGTGAGCAGGTCATGCTCCACACATTTACTGAAGAGGAGACTACCATTGGGGTTTATATTTCCCACCCCTTCTTTGCCTATTGTGTCGCTCCAGAGTTGGGCATCCCATCCAACGCTGGCACTGAAATATCCCATGAGGATGAATTTGTCTGCCTTAGGGGTGGCTGAGGACTGCATCAAAAGTACAAAGGCAGCTACGTGACAACAAAAACAAGTGGTGGCAAGAGAAGGCCTCAGATCCAGGCTTTTGTAGATCAGGATGACATGAGAAGCTTCTTTCAAGCAACAAAAGCTATATATGGGCCAAGCTCCAAAGCCCCAAACCCCTTACATTCTCAGGATAGCTCCACCCTCCTCAAGGACAATGCAGACATTAAACAACACTGGAAGGAGTACTTTGAGAGCCTACTAAACCACGAAACCCACAGTCTCTGAAGACACTATCGAGTTTATTCCACAATGCTCAACAATGGAACACCTTGTTGATCCCCCATCTTCTGAGGAAGTCCGGCATGCCATCACTCAGACAAAAATCACAAGGCACCAGGCTCAGACAGCATCCCAGCTGAGGTTTTTAAAGCTGGTGTAACAATGCTCCAACACAAACTTTGCCAACTCTCTCGACAAAACCTCGACCTCTGAAGAAATTCCACTTGACTTTAAGCATTCCAACATTGTTACAATATTCAAGAAAGGGGGGCATATCTTTATGTGGGAACTACAGAGATACTGCCCTCCTCTCCATCACAAGGAAAATCCTTGCCCGGCTCCTACTAAACCACCCCCTCCCCCTTGCCAAGGAACTCCTCCCCAAATCACAGTGTGGCTTCAGGCCATCCCGAGGCACAACTGACATGATCTTCATGGCATGACAGATTCAGGAGAATTGCAGAGAGCAACACCAAGAACTGCTCATGACATTCATCAACCTAACGAAGGTCTTTTACTATCAATTGTGATGCCCTACGGAAGGTGCTGTGTAGGTTTGGCTGTCCACAGAAATTCATTTCCATCGTCAGACTACTCCATGATTGGATGAATGCCATCATTCTGTGCAACGGCTGAACCATTCATCATTCGCACTGGTGTGAAGCGGGGCTGCGTCACTGCTCCACTACTCTTTTCCATTTACCTTGCCATGATCCTCATTCTCACTCGTAACTGCCTTCCTGATGGAATCAGGATTGAGTATCATATCGATGGCCAACTCAATCTCCAAACAAAATTTAAGATCATGAGAATTGGCATCACTGACCTTCAGTATGCAGATGACTGCATCATTCTCGCACACACAGAGACCGACCTGCAAAGCACCCTAAATCTTTTTGCAGATGCCTACAACAGCCTGGGTGCGTCTCTCTCAACATTGGGGAAATCAAGGTATCCTATCAGCCCTCACCTGCACAAACTACTCTTTGTACTTCACAAATCACTAGCAGCAGAGAAGCTCTGGGAAATGTGGACCATTTTCCAGACCTTTGGAGCCACCTCTCCCTAACAGCCAGCACTGACACAGAAATTGAATACAAGTTCCGCTGTGCCAGCACATCCTTTGGAAGGCTACTCAAACAAGTCTTCAATGATAGCGATCTGCAAACAAGATCTTGGTTTACAAGGCAGTTGTCATCCCCACCCTTCTCTACAGACGATATCTCAAGCAACTGGGGTAGTTTCAACAGTGCTACCTCAGGAGGATTCTCAGGATGAGCTGGGAAGACCAACACACTAACATCAGCGTTCTTTCTGCAGCCAACATCAGCAGCATAGAAGCGTAGGTCATGAAACACCAACTCCACAGGGCTGGCCACTGTATACATATGCCGGACACTCGCCTCCTGAAGCAAGTACTCTTCTCTCAGTTAAGTCACGGAAGAAGGGCTCGCGGAAGCGCTTCAAAGGCATACTGAAAGTACAACTTTAAAAGGTAGGCATCAACCCAACAAACTGGGAGGACTTAGCACAGAGCAGAACGCAGTGGTGCCACACCATACACCAAGCTACAGCTCACTTTGAGGAAAACAGATGTGCTCATGAAACAGAGAAATGACAAAGGAAGGAAGAAAGAAAGAAAGGGCACAACACTCCAGCCAACAATTATGTTTCCTCCAAGATTACACCTGTCACTTCTGTGGGAAAATCTCCAGGGGATGAATTGGGCTCCTCAGCCCCTTAAAAACCCACCAATGAACCCCCTTAGCAGAGGATATCCTCGCTTCAAGGGACCGCGAAAGGAGAAGACTTCCATGGTTATAAACTTGCAGTCTGACAATGCTATTTCATCTGATTATTCAATTTTCAAATTGGTTATTAATTTTATCACCAGCAGACGTACCATTCTATCAGTAAGAATAAATTTGCAACTTGATAAACCCTAATAGCATCTATATCTTGGTGTATGTTCAAACATTCAATACTGTGATTTAATAAAACCCTACCTATGCTTCATATGACTAAATATCCATTTGAGCAAAGACCAATAGAAAGTTCAAATATTTAATTACGACGATTAATTTATCAATAATGATACTTTTTTTAACTTCTTACATATCCAGATTCTTTACTGGTACTTCCGTGCAAAAGCTGCAAGTACAGAACCAAAACCTATAGTCAAGCTCAACTCCCAGTTTTGCCCTTGGGCACATTCAAGAAGCCAGTACATCACCTAACAAGTTTTTAGTGATTGAATAAGTCTTCCGTATTACTGTGATATCTCTCATAATATAAATCCTCTAATTTTGCTACTGAGTTTGCAGAATTCAAGATCAAAACCTAAATATATTTAAAGAATTCAGACTTTGAAAATAATTGAGGTTCCTAAGTAACAGAACATAGGACTGGAAGGGACTTCCTTAGGTCGAGTCCAGTTCTCTGCTATTGCATATACAACATGTGTGTCATATACTCCCGTGCATAAACTTATCCAGCTCCATTTAAGAATAGTTAGTTTGCCATGGTTAGAAACATTCTAATTTCCAGCCTAACTCTATTCGTGGCCAGTTTATATCCATGTGCAAAAAACTGTCCTTTAGATTAAGTAGCTGTTCTCCCTCCCTGGTATTTAACCCCTCATATATTTAGAGAGGGCAGATCTACACTAAAAATTTACAGAGGCGCAGCTTCACCAATGTAGCTATGCTGCTGTAGCACTTCTGGTAAAGATCCTCTAAGCCAATGGGAGAAAGCTCTTCTGTCAGCTTAACTCCACCTCCACGAGAGGTGGTAGCTATGTTGGCAGGAGAAGCTCTCCCACCAACATAGTGCTGTCTACAACAGTGCATAGGTCAGTATAACTATGTCACACAGGGCAATGTAGTTATACCGAAGTAATTCTGTAGTGTAGACCAGGGTTCAGCCTTCATTTTAGTAGGCTTAACAAGCCACGCTCTTGTTGTTTCTTGTAAGATGGGCTACTTGGATGATCAGGGAATGGAGAGTCTCTCTCTGCACATGTTCCAGTTTGAATTCATCTGTCTTGAACATAGTGACTAGAGATGTATTGTATACCACATTACAGATACGATCTATTCCTGAGGGCATTCTGTGCCAAAGAAATAATTCTGCACACAATATTTTAAAATTTTGCAAAATTCTGCAAATTTTATTTGTCAAAGAAATGTGGAACTTCCAGCATGGCATTGGGTAGCACAGGCCAGTGGCTGCACAGAGGTGGGAGATCAGTGTGCAGCTTCCCCCTGGGATATGGACTCAGCGTTTAGGCTGCCACCAACCCTGACACAGCTTAAGGACCAGGTTTGCCCCAGAAACACCCCAGAGCCCTGCCCCTCCATGCCAGGGTCACCAGGTGTGAGCAGGCAGGCTCAGCAAGGCAGGATCCAAGTGTGAAGGGGCTTAATGTGGAGAGATCCAGGTGTGGGCTGAGAGGGTTCTGGGACAATCTGGAGACAGGCGGCTCAGTGGGGAATCTGGGTGCAGGGGGGATCTGGATGCAACAGTAATGGGACTCTGCAAGGGGGCCAGGTGAAGATGGTGGGGCCCAGTGGGGGTGGGGGTTCTGGATGTGGGCAGATCAGTGGGGGTGGAGGGGTCCAGAGGCTAGGGTAGTGGTGCTCAATGGGGTGGGGATCCATGAGAAGCTGGTTGGGGCTCGGTAGGGTGGGGATCCGAGTGCGGGCAGCTTGTTGGAGTGGTTCTGGTGCGGGGCAGTGGGACTCGTCAGGAGAGGTTCTGGCAAAGGGGTGGGAGGTGAGGCTCGGTGGAAGGGTCTGGATATGAGGGGGTCTTCATGCATGGGAGTTGGGCGTATGGGGGAGCAGCTCCCTGTACAGTGAAGGAAGCGCACAGGCTGGGGGAGTTTGCAGAGCTTCCTACAGCCGGGGGAGAAACCAGGGGTGGGGGAGTGGGGAGGGCAATGTGACACGGCCCCGGATGCCATGGGGGAAGAGAAAGTCCCGTCCACCCCCGCCCAGCTGGGACTAGCAGCTGAGCCTGGTGCAGGGTAGGAGCCACCAGCCAGGTCTTCCCCAGTCCTGCCCCATGCACCACAGTGATTTACCTCTCTGCTGGCTGCCCTGGGCACCCACAACATACTGCTGAGGAGCATTGCGTGACCACTCTTGTGGCTTCCCTTTGCTTCCCTGTCAGAAAGTCATTTTTCTGCGGGGAAGCAAAGAAATAAGTGGGGGACATAAATTCTGCGCATGCACAGTGGCACAGAATTCCCACAGGAGTAAAGATCCTACCAGTGCCTTGTATTGTGGTATTACTACTTTCCTATCTGGAAATACTTCACCTACATCCTAGGACCATATTGGGTTTTGTTTTGTTTTTCCAGCTGCTTCACAGACATCCTGCGATCAACTAAGGGAGCTTCCTCCTCTGTCATTTCCAGTTAACAAGCCCCCAGCTTCTGGCAGAAATTCCCATTATCTGTCCCAAAGTGCATGACCTTATGCTTTTTATTATCAAAGTCATCTCATTTCTATTACTCCAGTCCACAAAATAATGCCATTCTTCCTGTATAATCTACAGAAAGAATACATAAAACTGCAGATTGTTTTTGCACTTTTGAGTTAAATGCGGAATCCCCCCTCCAAGTTCCAGCCCACTTCCAGCCCAGTTACGTTCACTAAGAGTATATCTACTTTTGAGCTGGGAGGTCTGATTTCTAGTTTGCCTAGATGTACTGGCACTAGCTATGCTGAAGCTAGTGCCTAAAAATAGCAGCATGTCCATGGCAGAATGGGGAAGCGGCTTGGCCATCCAACTGAATACGTACTCGGGGGCTACAGGGAATTGTACACAGGGTGGCTACCTATGAACTATCTGAAGAAGCCAGAGGTTTCAGTTGCAAATCTAATTTTTATTCTGTTATATGACAGACAACAAGGAAGACACCATTATTATATAGATGTTTCATCTTTCACAAAATAGATAGGAAGATTTAGTACCAGTAATGGCAAAAAGGCCAAATTAAAGCTTTTGTGTGACTCAGACCTTGGCATCAAGGCTTGATTTCATCAGCCGTTTATTAACAATTAGTTTGCTGCCTGCACAGTTCCAACTGGAACCCCAGGCTGTCTTGATACTAATAACTGACATACCACATGATCTATACATGCTTCATTCTATAGGTAATTTACATTGTGCAATACTTATGAGAGGTTTTTTTAAGCTAAATAAAAATCACACTTTAGTTATCAGTTTGCTGAAAATAATCTGAGTACAGGACCAAACATTTCCCCACTTCCAAGAGCAACAAGTATACTACTATGGCAATTTAGTTAGCCACTGGGAGCAGCAAATGTTTGTATACCTAGTACAGAAGCTGAGTAGAGTCTAGAATAACTGTCTTAACCATAATAGCTGAAAATTACTTAACGTAAGGTATGGGAGATGAGAACACTGGACAGTACAACTCCACAAAATACTGTTTTTACCCAATTTAGTTTTAGAAATGTGACATGGCTCTGAGTAGTAGCAGTAAGTATATTACTGTCTAGTGTATAGCTACGTAAGGTAAAACAGATTACCACAAGTGTACATCAACCAGCGCTACTCCACAATCTCAGTTGTTTTACTGTGCTAACAAAGTGGAGAGTTGACTTTCAACATTAGAGGTAAAAGTATTGAAGGATATTAAACAAAAGAGTACTTTTAATATTTAGAATGATCAGCACTGTGTTTGTCATTTTCCTCCTTTTTGTTCTATTTGCTGCCCCAGAATACCTAAGACCATAAATGTAAGCAACATCCTATCAGAGCTGTCTGCTCAGCTCTTAAGTTTTGTATGTATCCTTTTTAATTAAAATTTACGATTGCTAGGATTGGTACTGCTAATTTATTATTTTAAAATAAGTAACAAGCACAACAGACAATGGAAAATGTGCTACAAGTGTAGCTCATAAGCTCCACTGTTATAAGTGATTTCTTCTTTGATAAATTTCAATGGATACAATGCAGGTTTAGTGTTACCCCTTCATACATCCCAATAAGCTCTTTAGATTTTTATTAAGCAAAACCAAGTTAAACAAATGTAATACAAAAGTTAACTGGGCTTCAAGTTGTGCTATACAGAAATGGACAACTGACCACGAAAAGCAAGTTTCAATTTCCAATCAATGTGAAATAGTGGTGAAAGTTGGGTTATGGAGTCTCAGCAACATAAGAGAAGGGAAGATATTAAAAGTCTAACAAGTGGGGATACCAGCAATTTAAATAGCGAGGGAAAACATTTCCAGTTAGTGTATCCGTGAGGCAGAATGGCAAATTACAGGCAAAACCAGTTAAGTCCATTTTCTTAGTCCTTTTGAATAAATTAATGCTTTATAATTTTATGTGACATACTGCACAATGCTTCCATCACTAGAAAATTCTCTAGAGAGGGCTTCAACTGTTTTAAGTGCTGAGCTAACAGTCCTGTTATGTTACTGGCTGAATCAATTACAATTATTTTAAGCTGAACTGATTGTCTAACGCTTGGGTTATACCTCATTTGTTAGCAAACTGCACTACCATTCTGTTCCAAGGTAAAGGGGCAAATCTTTGTGAAGAGGTGAGGGAAGGGAAGCAAAGCAATAACCATAGTTCCACAGAACTGAATAGGAGCAGTCATTCAGTGAAGATTTTACCACTTTCCACACAATCTGCTACCGTCGTGTTCAACAGTTAAGGAGGAAACTCAACCCAGGAGACAGAAGTGAACTTGGAAGCCCCAAGATTCCTGGCCATAACAACAGTATTACTTCAGGGTGTGCGCGTGAAATTTCACTCTCTTATCAACTGAGTTTGAGACCATATACATAAAAAGCTGGGCTTATTAGTCAAGATTATGGGGGGATTCTGAACAGCCATGTGAGTTTGCAACTTTTTATCTACAGCTTTAGACACTCTAGTTCTACAGACAAAGAAGAAGAAACAATCAGGTTCTCAGCCACGCAAATTGTAGACTAACTTTTGCACCAGTATATCTTTCATGTTCTGTTGTGACATTTGCCAGGGTCAGTCTGGATTCATTTGTCATCGCAAAAAGGGGAAGCAGAATTTTGATTTATCCACCTTTTAGGAAAAAACTGACCAAATCCAAGTTACTTATTGGCATTTATGAAAAAAAAAAGTTCCCGGTAATGATTTGTCCTTAAGTGAGTTATTACTGCACCTGTAATTGTGCTTATTAATAGGCCAGCATGGTTTATGGGGCTATGTTTTAAAGTTTGTATTGCTGACATTGGGAGTATACATAGGCCAATTATTTATCAACTCATCTGAAGAGTTAGTCCATTTTTAACTTAACCCATGGAAACAGTTAAAGGAAAGTTTGCCAATAACTGCTACTATTGGGCAGTAGATGCTATGACTTCCTGAAGCGTGGGTCTATTAGCTGACTTTTCAAGTGAGCTGCTAGACAGTTATGTTCACAAACAAGAGCCTCTCACATTTTAAATGATAGGTGAATTAATTAGGCTGTTTTAAGTGTCATAAGAAACTAGAAGGTTGAGATTCAGCCTATCACTTAAGGAGAGAAAACAGGTACTAGCAAGCAGAGATCCAAGAGATTACTTCTGTTGTCCTCAAAGCTTAGATCAAAAACTAATCAAAGTATTTACAAAAAGTAAACTGGTATTGTGACGGAAGAAAATTTTGGACAGTTTCCATTTTACAGACATTTTGACAAGCAACAACCCATTAGTAAAACCACTTCAAGTTTCTCATGAAGGCACCACCTAATACACTGGTGTGGAGCAGAAAAGGGTTGTAACAGATGTTGTGAGCACCTACAGCATCTTTAGGGACTACTGTTTCAGCTTTATAAAGTTTATCCATACGTTTGAGCCAGCCCTTCAAAGCATGAAAACACTGACGACTATTCTAATGAGATGGGCCAGACAATATGAGCCCATAAAACATTCACGGACCTTTTCATCAGTGTGCGTTATATGTATGTGTTCATCACTGGGTTCCTGGGTAGGTTCTCTGTGGAATCTGGTGTCACTAGAGGTGGGCTACTGCAAAAGTCACAAGGCTGGTGAGGCAGAGATCCAGCCTTTGAGGCTTGAGGGTTTGGAAGACTTTGGAACCTATTAGGAACTCCTAGGAGAATGGATGGGTGACCCTCTGGTAATCTTAAATATGATTTTAAATCCTTTTATTGTTTTGCAGATTCTCTCTCGGTCTTCAAGTAAATGTACTCTGCTTTTGAAAAGCTGGCACACTCAATTCATATAGTCTTTGGACAGAAAGCAAAGGCAAGGGACTGGACTCTCATTCCTGCTATGATTTACACAGTGAAGTGCAATGGGGCCGCAAGCCTCAACTCCGGATCTAGAGGGAGAGGGATGCCCAGAGAGGTGACATCTAGACGTGTGAGAGAGCTTTCCTCCAGACAACAAAGGGGGTCAAAAGTGTACTCAAATTGTGACACGAATGTTTAAAGGGGTTGATTTTATCCCTTAAATTTATAGTCCAGAGAAGCAAATGGTAGGCCAAATTTTAATAACTGTCTCAGTGGCACTTCAGGAATTTGACTCCGCTATTTTAATTACATGGGATTCTTTGTCATGTTTTAGGGGATATCACAATTATAAATAAGAAAAAAATAATCAACATGATTAACTATGACTTTTATTAAAGGAAAAGGAAGAAAGATTAAAGAAACAGTGAACAATGGTTACTTCAGTTACAATCTCTTCAGCAAGCTTCTCTGTGGAAAGCTTTTAACAGAGATCACACCTCTGAGAGTTGGCCTGACTGTGGTAGGGGAGCTCTTCTTTAGAAGAAAGTCAAAACAAAAGCGTTTCATTCCTCAAATCCCAAGTGAATCCTCTTTTAGTGTATTTTTGATTGCTAACAAAAGTTTATAGATGTGCAAAAGTGTTTCATTTAAGGATAGGTGAGACCCGTGTGGCTTAGCCAGTCTAATCCAAGAACCATTTATGAACAGGAAAAAGTGAGTAATCTTAAATATATTTTATGAAACCAAAGAAAATATTTTAATTCAGTTACTTAAAAGAAACCATTCAAGGAGCTGTTTTAAGACTGGCAAATTAGTTAATGAAGAATCTTAACATTCAAGTTAAATCCACAATTTTTCAAATTACTGAGGTTAGCTTATGTCTCCTGTCCAGTAATAGGTAGTCTAGGCCATTCTGTTGTTTAACAGAAGCTTTTACTGTCAAACTGAAGTAGCATTTTAATATTCCATTATAATCATTACAAGAAAAGAAAAAAAAACCCTAATTCCTAATTCTATTACTGCACTGACATTAGTCTTGCCCATCTGGATTCCAGAGAAAAAGTCTTAATACATGTGTGCATTTGGGGACACCAAGGTTACTTTAATGAATGGGATAAAAAAAAAAAAAAAAAAAAGGCTTACCACAAATGCTTGAGATGTGAAAAAAGCACAAGTTTCTACTTCTGACTACATACTAGGGTTTTTGTTTCAAAACAAAAGGTTATAGAAAATATAGAAATTAAATCCAAGATAGGTTTCAATCCTAGTCTACTAAATGACAAAAACTAAGGGCAGGTCTACACTAACCCCCTAATTCGAACTAAGGTATGCAACTTCAGCTACGTGAATAACAAGACGCGATAAGTCGAACTCAGAAGTTCGATCGCTCGCCGCCGAACTACTGGGTAAGTGTAGACCTACCCTAAGAGATCTGCACTTAATCCTAGTATTTACTCTCACTAGCTGGAGAACAAACATGAAGTTTGATAGCGTCCATACTTCCTGTAATCAATCAGTGAATTATTCAAGAATTTCAGTTGGTAACTCCAGATAAGTTACCCTGTATTTTGAGGTAATGGCCACATTGTGATCTCAGCCCACCAAAAACTCAGAATAAATTGACTTCACAATGCAGTAACTTGAGAATTACAAGAAACTAAGAAATCACAATGTCCTTTAGAGTCACAACATTCATAAGAACAGAACTCTGAACTAAAGATATTATTTGTATTACTGTAACATCTAGGAGCCCTAGTCATACACCACATTGCATTTGGTGCTGCACAAACCAAGAACAAAGGGGTTTTTTGTGTTGCCATCACAAAATGTATTTCTATGTACAGTAGCTTCAGGATAAGGGGTATGGAAAAGCTACTAAAATAAGGATCCAAGCTGAGAACCTGCACTAGATGGTCTGGCTGGCTGTAAGACAACTGGGAGGGAAACAAACTTACAAACCCAGCATCAAGCCCCTGCACATACTGCATTCCTGGCTTCCTCATCCTAGGTCATTCTTCCTCCAAGCCTTGTGAATCCCTTCATCCTAGCCTAGTATATGCTTCCCCAGCCATCCAGACTCCTCTTATCCTCCTGCACAGGAAGCCCTGATCTAACAGACCTAATATGTTCACATAGATGATTCCTCAAATTCATTTCTCCTTTATCAGAGCTGCAAGCTCCACTACGAAGGGAAAAAACAGTTACTTACTGTGCTTGTGCCTCGTGGCCCTAGCCCTTCCCCAGCTATATGAGGCAGCACTGCCCGGACCACCCTCAGTTCCTTCGCACCCAATGCCCAGAGACTAGACTTCAAAACAGAGGGAATGGAGGGTGAATCGTGGAATAAGTGTCTGCATCACATCTCAAAGTAGTACAGTTACAGGAAGTAACCATTTGTTCTTTGAGTAGATGCAGCCATGTATTCCACTTAGACTCTGCTTGTGAGTCACCTATTTGAACAAGGATTGCCTTCCCTACGTTTGCATCTGCTCTTGACGCAGTGGTAATGGCATAATGATTCAGAAACTTATGTATTGCTGACCACGTGGCATTCCTGCAAATGTCCAATATTCAGCTGTCACTCAAAAACACCATTGACGTAGCTTCCGCTCTGGTAGAATGGCTTCACTCCCATTGAGGGGGCGTAGCTGAAGCCATTTTGGTTGTAGTCTTGATGCAACAAGTTATCCACTTAAAGATCATCTGTGAGGAGACTACCTGTTCCTTTACATGATCTGCATATGACACCAACAGATGAAGTAAAGCTCAAAAGGGTTTAGTCCTGCCAAGGTAGAAGGACAGACGTCATCTGATATCTAACATATGAAGGCACTGATCCTCCAGGTATGAATGAGGCTTAGGAAAAGACACAGGTCTGGTACAAATGAAAGAGACCACTTTAGACACAAATTTTGAGTGAAGCCACAAAGTCACTATCCTTGGAGAATTGTGTATAAGGAGGTTCCACCATCAAACCCTGCAACTCTCACACACAATTATCCGATGATCCATCCCCTATCCTTAAATCCCAGATTCTGGCAGTCAGAGGCCCAGGGACACCCAGAGCATAGGGTTGCATCCCTGATTGTCCTGAGTAATAGCCATTAATGGACCTATTCTTTATGAATTTATCTAATACTTTTTTGAATCCAGTTATAGTTTTGGCCTTCACAACAACCCGAATCAACGAGTGCTAAAGACTGACTGTGCATTGTGTGAAGAAGTACTTCCTTTTCCTTGTTTTAAACCTGCTGCCTAGTAATTCCATTACACCCCTTGTTCGTGTGTTATGTGAAAGGGTAAGCACTTCCCTATTTACTTTCTCCATATCAATCACGATTTTATATGCTTCTATCATATCCTGCCTTAGTTGTCACTTTTCCAAGCTGACTAGTAGTGACATTCTATACCTTGGGGGAGCGTACTGTAACCCCCATATTCCTCATTTTCATATAATTGTGATCTTACATAAAAAGCATGCCTTACAAGGTATCAGGAGAAAGGTTATGATCTGCTGAAAGGCATTTCGCTATCCATATATGTGTATCATTAATGCATATGAAGTTATGAGAACTGTGTTGTATGGTGGTCACTAAAACATATTGTAAGTTGGGGAATCAGCCAAATATTAGCTCCCCAGAGGCAACAGCAAGGAAAGTAACCAACGCCCAGGCGGGGTGTCAAATAACCCATCAACAGCCGTTGTCCAGCAAGAGAGCTACAATGCAATGACTCACATGCATGAGGCCACAGCAGGGGAATTGCTCGACCTTGCTTGGAGAGACTCAGCAATACCCTCCAGACATGTCTGGACTTGTGCTCCCCAAGCACATGGACTGTGGGTATACAACAGAGTGGACACATACTGGGCCCTTCTCCTGCCCCCACCTTCGCTGAAAGCAACTAAGGGTAGGTCTACACTTACCCGTTAGTTCGGTGGCAAGCAAATCGATCTTCTGGGTTCGACTTATCGCGTCTTGTCTGGACGCGATAAGTCCAACCCGGAAGTGCTCGCCGTCGACTGCGGTACTCCTGCTCGGCGAGAGGAGTACGCAAAGTCGATGGGGGAGCCTGCCTGCCGCGTCTGGACGGAGGTAAGTTCGAACTAAGGTACTTCGAACTTCAGCTACGTTATTCACGTAGCTGAAGTTGCGTACCTTAGTTCGAATTGGGGGGTTAGTGTAGACCTGCCCTAAGACACTGAGAAGAAGACAAGACTCCAACAGAGGAGATTGGCCCAAGTTTAAGGAACAAACTTGTATATTAAGGACTGCTTAATCTAGATGTTGCCCAATCTAATAGCGTTGAGAGTTTAGACTGCATGCTTTTATTTTATTTTGGTAACCATTCTGACTTTTTGCCTATCACTTAATATCACCTAAAAATCTACCTTTTATAGTCAATACAGTTGTTTAATTGTTTATCTTTACCAGTGAGTTTCTATGAAGTCTGGGACAAATCCACTCAGGTTTGCAAAGGCTGGTGTATGTCCACTTTCCATTGTTGAAGTGGTGAACCAATTAATAAATTTGCACTGCCCTGGGGTACAGTGCTGGGAACTGCGGGTATTTGGCCGGTGCCTTTCTCTGTGTAATTCATGAGTGGCTCTGGGAGCATTCATGCAATCTAGCTGGGTGTGGGGCTCCATATGCAGTTGTGCTGAGTGATCACAGCTCCTGGAGGGGTTGCTGCTGGTCACTAGCAAGGCATTGAGAGAGACAGCCCAGGCTGAGGAGAGTTCAGGGGGCACAGTCCCAGGCTCCATCCCAGTCCCAGGCTGCACCCCGGGGGGATCCCATCACACTAGTCCCAGTCTTCTTAATCTCTCCTCATATGGAAACTGTTCCATACACTTAATCATTTGTTGCCCTTCCCTGTACCTTGTTCATTTCTAATGCATCTTTTTTTGAGATAGAGTGACCAGAACTCCATGCAGCATTCCAGGTGTGGGCATTCCATGGATTTATATAGTGGCATGATGATATTTACGGTCTTATCACTCCCTTTCTAAATGGTTAACATTCTCTTTGCTTTTTGACTGGTGATGCAGATTGAGCAGATGTTTAAAAAAAAAAAAAAAAAAAAAAAGATGGTTACTCACCTTTGTAACCGTTGTTCTTCGAGATGTGTTGCTCATATCCATTCCAATTAGGTGTGCGCACGCCACGTGCACGGCCATCGGAGAATTTTTACCCTAGCAACACCCGGTGGGTCGGCTGTGGAGCCCCCTGGAGTGGCGCCTTCACGGCACTGGATATATACCCCAGCCGACCCATCGCCCCCTCAGTTCCTTCTTGCCGGCTACTCCGATAGAGGGGAAGGAGGGCGGGTTTGGAATGTATATGAGCAACACATCTCGAAGAACAACAGTTACAAAGGTAAGTAACCGTCTTTTTTTCTTCAAGTGCTTGCTCATATCGACTCCCAAGCCTTACCTAGGCGGTGGGGTCAGAGTGAAGTACCATAGATTGTAGGACCGCTCTACCAAACACCACACCATCTCTGGGCTTGCCGGACGATGGCATAGTGAGGGCAAAAGTATGTACTGAAGACCAGGCAGCGGCTCTGCAGATCTCCTGGATTGGAACCTGGACCAGGAAAGCCGCCGACAAGGCCTGAGCCCTTGTAGAGTGAGCGGTGAGGGGCGGGGTCAGAACACCGTCCAGATCATAGCAAGTACAGATATAGGAAGTGATCCAAGAGGAGATCTGCTGGGAGGAGACCGGGAGGCCCTTGATCCGGTCCACCATCGCGACGAAGAGCTGGGTCGTTTTCCTGAACAGCTTCGTATGCTCAATGTAGAAGACAAGGGCCCTAGGAACATCGAGGGAGTGTAGCCATTGCTCCTGACGAGTAGTGTGCAGTTTTGGATAAAAAAACAGGAGGAAAATGTCCTGGTTGATATGAAAGGTCGAAACCACCTTGGGAAGAAAGGCCAGGTGAGGTTGTAGCTGCACCTTGTCCTTATGGAAGATCGTGTATGGTGGTTCCAAGGTAAGAGCTTTGAGCTCAGATACACGCCTTACCAAGGTGATAGCGACGAGGAAAGCCCTTTTCCAAGAGAGGTATAGGAAGGAACAGGTGACCAACGGCTTGAACGGGGCTCCCATAAGCCTGGAGAGGACCAGGTTAAGGTCCCACGTGGGGACTGACTGCCGTACCTGCGGGTAGAGACGGTCAAGGCCCTTAAGAAACCTACCGACCATGAGGTTGGCGAAGACAGATCGGCCATTCACTCCCGGGTGGAAAGCAGAAATGGCCGCCAGGTGAACCCGGATGGATGATATCGCCAGGCCCTGCTGTTTCAGGCCCAGGAGATAGTCCAAAATGAGAGGCACGGATGCTTGGGGGGGTGGGCTTGCCATGGTGAGTGCACCAGCATGACAATCGCTTCAATTTGGCCATATATGTGGCCTGAGTGGAAGGTTTACGGCTACCCAACAAAACCTGCTGCACCAAATGAGAACAGAGGAGCTCCGAGTGGCTCAGCCTGCAGCATCCACGCCGTGATGTGGACGGATCGTAGGTTGGGGTGACAGAGGTGGCCGTGATCCTGAGTGATCAGGTCCGGAAAAAGAGGCAGCGGAACCGAGGCATCCACAGAGATCCAACAGTGTGGTGTACCAATGTTGCCTGGGCTATGCCGGGGCAATCAGAATCAGCCATGTTCCGTACCTGCACACCTTGAGCAGGACCTGGTGTACAAGGCTGAACGGCGGGAAGGCGTAAAACAATCGGCTCATCCACAGGAGTAGGAAGGCGTCTGTGAGAGAGCCCAAGGAGTGGCCTTGGAGGGAGCAAAATGCCGGGCATTTCCGATTGCTGCGTGATGCAAACAGGTCGACCTGGGGAAACCCCCTCTTTAGGGAGATGGAGTGGATGACATCGGGACGGAGCGACCACTTGTGGGATTGGAAGGACCAGCTGAGGTGGTCCGCCAACAGGTTCTGGATCCCTGGGAGAAAAGACGCTACCAGGTGAATGGAGTGGGCTATGCAGAACTCCCACAGCCGAATGGCCTCCTGACTGAGGGGGGAGGAACGGGCCCCCCCCTTGCTTGTTGATGTAGAACATGGCCGTGGCGTTGTCTATGAGGACTACCACACAACGACCAAGCAAGCTCTCCCGAAAGGCTTGACATGCAAGATGCACCGCCATCAGCTCCCGTACGTTGATATGGAGAGAGAGCTCAGACGGGGCCCATAGACCCTGCCTCTGGATGTCGCCGAGATGGGCGCCCCATCCCAAGGCTGATGCGTCCGTCACGAAGGACAAGGAGGGATGACCACAAAGCGGAGGAAGCGTCTGTGAGCCGGATGGATTGATATGTGGAAATATGCGTCCTTCATGTCCAGGGTGGCGTACCAGTCTCCAAGATCCAGGGAAGGTATGATGGTGCCCAAGGAGACCATGTGGAACTTCAACTTTACCATGAATTTGTTGAGTCCGCGCAGATCCGGAATAGGCTGAAGCCCGCCCTTTACCTAGGGGACTAGGAAGTAATGGGAGTAAAAACCCCTGCCCCTTAGCTCCCTTGGAACCTCCTTGATTACCCCCATGGTTAGGAGCGTATGAACCTCCTGAATGAGGAGTTGCTCGTGAGAGTGGTCCCTGAAGAGAGACAGTGGGAGGGTGGGGAGAAAGAAAATTGGAGAGAGTATCGCCTTTCCACCGTGCGAAGAACCCAACTGTCCATGGTTATGAGGGACCAAGCACGGTGGAAACGGGACAAAATGATTCAGGAAGGGTGGGGTAGGATCCTAATCGAGGTCCGGTACATCATCCTAGGGCGTCCCTTCAAGAGTTTTGTTTAGGACCTGCCGAGGGCTTGGACGGGCCCTGGCTCTGCCCAGACTGGTGGTTGGGGGGTTTCCTCCTGCCACTACGCCCCCGTCTCCTGTAAAAATCCTGCCTCGGCCGAGGAGGGTGGTAGGAACATTGAGGCTGAGGCTTAAAGGGCTTTTGCTGGGTAGCCGGTGTTTGCATATATTATGTAAGATCACCACCGTGAATAGGTCTGTGGGTGTGTGTACAATTAGTCATATCCCTTGGAGGAGACAAAGGACTTCCGCTATACCCCTTTAGCAGTCGGAGGAATGGACGCGGGCTTTTGCCAGATTGTTCTGGCCGTGGTCTGGATGGTTCGGATGAGCAGTAGGGCCACTCTAGATTGAGCCTCTGTCGACAAAATGTCAACCACAGGGTCCTCCACCTCCATAACCTCCTCTGCTTGGAGGGTCACATTCCACGCCACCCTATGTAGTAGGTCCTAGTGGGCACGGAGGTCTATTGGCGGGGGACCCGAAATATCAGTTCCCGCCACTGCCTCATCAGGTGAGGATGAGGAGGCGGCCACGGGAGGAAGAGGATCATCTGGGGCCTCTTGCTGAGCTGGGTCTCATAGCCCTGAGCCCGCGACCTCGGCGTCCGGACCAGGAACCAGAGTTGGAGGCCACAAAGGTATCTGGAGTTGATGGCAACTGGATCTCAACCACGCTACGAGTCGTGGAGTCCAGACGCACCGGACTCGACGGCACCGCTCTCGGTGCCGGAGTTAACGGTGCCGAAGTCGCCACTTGTGCCCCTGGTCGCTCCACTACAGGATGTGGCTCTGAGGGCAGATTCAGGGAGGTTGGTGTCTGCTGGGGTGGGCCAGCCTTTTCCGGTCTGCGGTGCCGCTTATGGCCAGGTGAGTGGGAGCGGTGCCGGACCAATGATGTTGGTTGCAGTGCCGGGGAACGCCGGTGCCGCGTGTCTCTATCAGAGTACGACCGCAGTGCAGTTCCTACCGTTGCCGCTGGGGCACTGTACACCGAAGCGCTCGGTGCCGGGTCTTGGCGTGCCGCTGGAGGTTGAGCCTAAGAGCCACCTCCATGAGGAGCAGTCTTAAGCGAAAGTCCCGCTCCTTATTCTGGGGCCGAAAACTTTTGCAGATCTTGCACTTCTCTGTCTGATGAGATTTCCCCAGGCACTTTAGGCAAGAGTCATGGGGGTCGCCCGTTGGCATGGGCTTAGAGCAGGAAGCGCAGGGTTTAAAGCCCGGGGCCTTGGGCATGAGCCCAAGCGACAGGTGGGGAGGAGGGGAAAAACTCCTTCCTACCCCGCTAATGATTTAAACTATATTACAACTACAACCATTAAACACTATAACTATAAACTATTAACAAACTGTAGGAAAAAACATTAGGGAGAGTGGAGAGCAGCAAAGCCGAGTTCCACAGTTCCAACGACCGTCACGGGCGGTAAGAAGAAACTGAGGGGGTGATGGGTCGGCTGGGGTATATATCCAGCGCCTTGAAGGCGCCACTCCAGGGGGCACCACAGCCAACCCACCGGGTGTTGCTAGGGTAAAAATTCTCCGACGGCCATGCACGCGGCGTGCGCACACCTAATTGGAATCGATATGAGCAAGCACTCAAAGAAGAACTATCCATGATTTCTTTTTGAGGGGTAGCAGCTAATTTAGACCCCATCATTTAGTATGTATAATTGGGATGTTTTCCATGTGCATTACTTTGTAATTACCAATATTGAATATCATCTACCATTTTGTTGCTCGGACACCAAGTTTTCTGAGATTTCTTTGTAACTCCTTGTAGTCAGCTTTCAACTTAAGTGTCTTGAGTAATTTTGTATCGTCTGTAAATGTGTCACCTGACTATTTGCCCCTTTTTCCAGATCATTTATGAACATGTTTAACAGCATTGGTCTCAGTATAAATTCCTATTTATCTCTCTCTATTCTGAAAACTGACCATTTATTCCTAACCTTTGTTTCCTGTCTTTTAACCAGTTACTGATCCATGAGAGGACTTCCCTCCGATTCCATCACTAGTGACTCTGCTTAAGAGTTTTTGGTGAGGGACCTTGTCAAAGGCTTTGTCAAAGTTCAAGTACACTATATCCACCGGATCACCCTTGTCCACATTTGTTGACCCCCTTTAAGAATTCTAATAGATTGGTGAGGCATGATTTCCCTTTACAAGAGCCACGCTGACTCTTTCAAAAGATATCATTTTCATCTATGTGTCTGATAATTTTGTTCTTTACAATTTGCCTGGTACTAATGTTAGGCTTACCAGTCTTAATTGCCGAGACTGACTCTGGAGCATTTTTTTAAAAAATCCATGGCACGTAAGCTTTCCTCCAGTCACCTGGTACAGAAGCTAATTTAAGTCATAGATTAAACTATTAGTTCAGTAATTTCTTATCTGAGTTCCTTCAGAACCTTGGGTGAATACCATCTGGTCCTGGTGACTTATTACGGTTTATTTTATCTGTTTGTTCCAAAACCTCCTCTATTGACCCCTCAATATGGGACAGTTCCTCAGATGCGTCACCTAAAAAGAATGGCTCGTGTAGAAATCTCCCTCAAGTCCTCCGCAGTAAAGACTAACGAAAAGAATTAATTATCTTCTCCACAGTGACCTTTTCTACCTTTGGCACTCCTTTAGCACCTCGACCATCCAGTGGTGTCACTGATTGTTTGGCAGGCTTTCGGCTTCTGAGGTACTTACATTTTTTGCTGTTAGTTTTTGAGTCTTTGGCTAGTTACTCTTCAAATTCTTATTTGGCCTGCCAAATTATACTTTTACATTTGACTTGCCAGAGTTTATGCTCCTTTCAATTTTCCTCCGTAGGATCTGACTTCCAATTTTTCAAGGATGCCTTTTTGCCTCTGATTCTTTCAGACTGCTGTTTAGTCCTGGTGGCATTTCTGGTCTTCTATTCTTTTAGTTTGTTGTATACATCTAATTTGAGCTTCTATTATGCTGTTTATTAAAAGTTTTCATGCAGTTTTCAGGCATTTCACTCTTGTGACTGTTCCTTTTAATATCTGTTTAACTAGCTTCCTTATTTTTGTGTAGTTCCCCTTTCTCAAGTTAATGTTACTGTGTTGGGCTTCTTTTAGGTATTTTCCCATCCCAACAAGGATGTAACAATTATATTATGGTTAGTATTATGAGCCATTTAGCTACGTTCACTTCTTGGACCACATCTTGTGCTCCTCTTGGAACTAAATCAAGAACTGCCTCTCCACTTGAGTTCCAGGACTAGCTACTCCAAGAAACGGTCATTAATGGTGTCTAGAAACTTTATCTCTGCATCCCTTCCTGAGGTGACATGTACCCTGTCAGTAAGGTAATAGTTGAAATCCCTCATTATTATTGAGTTTTCTATTTTTATAGCCTCTCTAATCTCCCTGAGCATTTCACAATCACCATCCCCACCCTGGTCAAGTGATCAGTAGTATACTCCTACTGCTATACTCTTATTCAAGCATGGAATTTCTGTCCATAGAGATCCTATGGTATTGTTTGATTCATTTAAAATTTTACTATATTGGACTCTATACTTTTCCCCCTCCCTTCCCCCCATACAGTAGCACTCCCCCACCAGCATGACTTATTTTGTCATTCCTATATATTTTGTACCCTAGTATTTCAGGGTACATCTACACAGCAAAGAAAAACCTGTGGCTGGCCTGGGCCAGGTGACTCGGGCTCAGGCTACAGAGCTGTTCCACTGCTGTGTAGACTTTCAGGCTGGGTTGGAGCCTGAAAGTATGGGACCCGCGGATGCTTCACAGCGAATGAAGCTAACAGGGCAATTATTGTGTGATCCATCCCCTGTCACCAAGTCCCAGCTTGTTGAAGTCAGAAGTCTAGGGACCCCAAAACCATTGAGCTGCATCCCTGACCACCATGAGTAATAGCCATTAATGGCTGAAGTATTTAGAGACTGACCTGTTACTTATGTTATATTATTAGAGAGAAGCAGACACTGATGTTGGAAATCAGATGCAAATGTATGTACTTTAGTCAATTAGGCTCAGAGATGGAGAAAACCTTGGAAAAGTTATTGTGGAAAGAAAGGTGGAGGACATCATGCGAGCGGATGACCAGCAAGGAGTTGAAAGGATAATGTATGGCAGATCACTGGAAGGTCAGTTGTTCAATGCTCAAAGTTAGCAACGGATTCCAAAAATTCTGCTATGTTATCAGTGATACTCAGACATGAACAAATGGATTTACATTCTTATTCATGCTTTAAAGTACTGATCTTAGTTTAATCTATAGTTGATTGCATTAACAAATCACTCTAATAAAGCAAGCCTAATTTATGTTCACACCTTTATATGAATGTGTTTTGGATCACAGGAGAAGGCGCTCAAAGTCATGGCAGCTCCCCTTACATAGATGTGGTGCCATGAAGGTAAGCATAACCTTTTCTGAAAAGGGAATAACCTGAGTAAAAATTCAGATGCAATCAAAAATTATATTTAGACTTTGGAATGAAAAAAATATTTTCACCTTCCTAACATGAATACATGTTGCTTCTGTTCAATTTGTACTGGCACACCACGGACTCAAGCTTCTATGTGCTGGTGTTGCTTAATATTCTAAAAACTATGCTAACTTTCTATTATGCTCCCGTGAAACTTTATCACATTTTAGCATCGCATTTGTGCTCAGTTGACAAATTAAGAGCCTCTAGTAGGTCATAATTATCCATTACTTGTGGAGTAGCAAACTGTTAAATTTTTATGCTTTCAACTTCAACTGAGAGCTCTTAAAATACAAGTAGTTTAAGTCAGTTAACTGAATCTGCTCACCAAAATGAGCCATCACAAATAACCTATTCCTCTCAATGCCTCTTTAGAGCAAAGTGCTCAGTCATTTAAAGCATTAAATCTGATTCTTTCACGCACATTTTCTGAAATCAATGATTTACAGTCACTGGGGTTGATTGGGTTGATCTGGAAAATCTGAAATCCTCCCACAGAGATTCTCCTGGAGCCGATTTAGGTATCAAAGCGGCAGTGTATTAACAATTAAGACCCTTTGTTACTTATTTGTTCCAATAGTACTCTGCCACTTGCAAGCTTTTTGAAAGAATAGTCAGTCCTAAGGAAAGGAATTAGATTGCCTAAATCAATATACATGCTCAGAAGGGTTAAAAATCCTCAGTCATCTCTAACACTCATACAGAAGTTGTACATAGACGGTCGTTCAGTAGCTTTAAGAAAACGTGA
Source organism: Emys orbicularis (assembly GCF_028017835.1). NCBI lineage: Eukaryota > Metazoa > Chordata > Testudines > Emydidae > Emys > Emys orbicularis. Next base: position 36,837,705 of record NC_088691.1, on the reverse strand, counting down.
GTTAAATTGGAACTGAGAAAAAGCTACGAAACAAAGCAAACCATGCAGCAAATTATATGTGAATACAATTACCTCTGATATACATAAGCTATGCATACTTATTTTTTTAAAAGCAGGTTTCTACGTTACTAAGAAGCATGATTGTAGTAATTTTGCTATAAATGTCACTGTTATCGTAGACCCCAACACATTAATGTTTATACACAAAACCATAAGACCCTTAAGAAAATTTAGTGTTATTTGTATATAAAAAGTCTTTGTATTAATAAGGCCTTCAGTCTTTTTCAGAGATCACATAACCCTTTCACAATATTCACATAAGCAGTAATAAACTTCTAGTATTGCTGTAACTGTGTTATTTGAAGATTGTTTAAAACAGCTATTTGTCAAGGATAGCGATCTCAAATTTGTTCTAATTTTTAGTCTTTTGTAGTTCTCTGAAGACCTGAATTAAGCATGCCATGCACTCAGGCAAGCTTTACCGATTATTCAGTCAAGTGACAGATTATGTAGCTCATAAAATTAAATATCTGTCTTTTATATGAAGAGGATAGGGTATGTCTTGGTGTTTCACAATAGTAGCTAGCTCCGCAGCCAAAGTTTCAAATTTCAAAGTAAGGTGGAAGAACTATTTACTGACATCTCACATTTCAAAACTGTTGATACACATGAAAATTTAAGTAAAAAACTTAGCAAATTGCTTACCATCATTTTTTCAAAGAGATCCATAACTTCTTTTTCTGATAAATTCATACAACGTTCATCAAACAATGGCTGGGCAACTGGAAATTCACTCATAGAGGTTTGAGAATCAGGGTGCTGAATGAGAGGTTTCTCTTTTTTTACAGCTGATTTTCTAAAACTTGTTAATCTGTCACGCTGAAAACAAAAAATATATCTTTTAAAAATTCCTATATATATATGCACAATAAGAAAGCAGCATACATGTTTATTGATCAAATTGCATGCTCATGATGCAATAAACATACCAAGGGTTATTTTAAGTAGCAAGGCCAAAAATCAGAGACTGTACTATTTATAAATTCTTAAAACTCCTTGTTCTCATAGAATTTTTTTCCACCATTCAGAATTAAGTTTAATCCACAGTAGTGGCACTGACGTATAGCCTGCATCACCATATTTAATTCCCATTCCCAGATTCACCTACACACCAGTACATTAGGGTCTGAAAAATTTTGCAAGATAGTTGGAATGGGGAGAAGGGCACATTGCACATCAATTGGTAATGGTCCTTTTAGCCAATTTCTGATGAACAGTGATAAATTCGAAGACAATTGCCCAATCCTCTTTTACCTGAAGAATGGTGATAGGTTTTTGGAGGATAGCTGAAATGGCAAAATTTGGGGGATAATCATGGCTTCATCAGGTGTACACAACATTTCCACATAAGAAAAAAATTTTCCAGAGAAATACAAAGTATCTTAAGATTTTGTCACCAACTTTTCTATTAGGTGTTGAGTACGGTCTCTTATAATTAGCACATAGTGCCACAAACCAGTTAATCGTTTTACTGCATAGAAACAGCCATTCATAGTTCAATACACTTGACAGACATCAGTAAAAGCATACCATGTGATCTGCAATGAAGGTTCTTAACTAAAACCGAATGGGTTTAGAAGCGCATGCATAATCAGTTAGTTTATTATTACAACAGGAGAAAGAATCATTCCACCAGTTAGAGTGATCTTGTGATCCTTCATTCTAAGGCTGTTTGTTACCATATTACTTAATACACACTTCTACCCTGATAGCTGTTAACAGTTAGAAAACCTGTTATCTTATACCACTGCCTGAAGAATGGAATACTTGTTATGTCTGCTTTAACATCAATGCAAACAAACCATTTAACAAATCACATTATTGGTGTACATTTTATGGAATCAAACAGCCTTAAGAAGATGGACTCAGTAAAACTGTCCATTTGCAACAACAGGCTTAAGCAGCTTATTTAGGTTACAGGTGTATTTTTTGTAGCATTTTTTCATAAAAGTGATTAAGTTCAACTGTTTTATATATTGTTAAGTAACAAATCAATAGGTTAAAAGTTCAGTTGTCTACAATTAACACTTACAACCGATTCAAGACTCAAATTTGTACTGTAAGACTTACTTTACCAAAACTTGAAACAGGTAACCGTATATAAGCTGCACCCCCTTTGCTTAATGTATTTTTTTACCTAAATCAAGCATTTGTGGACAGTGACAATCATTTAAAATAGTGGATTTAAGAACAGCTGCGACAGATTGGTATTTTCACCTAAAAATTGATTTACAATTTTTTACCACCCCCAATTACTGCAAAATATTTGTAGAACCCAACTAGTGAAACATTTAATATCCTTTAAATACAGGCTTCATTGTCCACAGCCTTTTGAGTAAGATAGCATGCACTGTAGATAAAACTTGCCATGAAGACCTTACCACATCATCTGCCAAAGTTTTTATTTGAACGTTCTATTAAAAACCAAAGACAAAAGAAAAAGCAAGTTACCTAACTGGTGTGAAACAAAGAAAAAATTAAGCTCTTGTACATTAATGTGGAAACAGTAACTAAAATTCTCCTTTAGCGAATTTAATAGAAACAAATTGATATTTATGAATGGGTTTGAGCTAGCAAGACAGACAATTATAACCCCTTACAGAGCATTACTTTCCCTTCACCCAGAAAGATGAGTTGTAGGATGTTAAGTTATTCATTTCAAAATAGCATATAGCATCAAACTTAAACACTTTTCATCTAACTCATTCTGGTATACTAGTAACCAGTACAAGAACTGTTATACCTAAGTCTGAGTATACTTAGTTTTACAACTTGAAAATTTGATTACTTAAGATTTGTGTGGAGGAAGTCATTGCCAGCATGAGCACACTTCTCTCAGTTTTGCCAGAAGACTCACTCAATCTAGAGACATCTAGCAGTGTCAATGTTACATTTCCTTAAAAGCTTTATTTTTTTCCTATTACCCGGCTCACATTAAAAAGTAACGTATATTTCAAGCAACTGTCACCACATACTTCTTAAGAACCAAGGAGTTAGTAATGGGCAATGGCTTTGGTAGTTTGAGCAGGAACTATTCCAGAGTTCTAGAGAAAAACGTCACTGTGATTTACATGAGCTATCCAAAACCATAAATGGATAATTATTTGCCAGCTTGGCAGAAAATTAGCTATAGTATAGTCTCTCCATTAAAGATCCCATATCTCACTGATGGAGTATCTAACCAGAGCCCTTCCCATTTATTTTAGTTGCTTTCCCCATCCAGACAATCAAAGCCATATAATTTTATAGGGACTATGTTTTACTCACCCAGCTAGCTTTCTTTCATGTACCAGTCTCCTGCAGATGCTCAGTAGTGCGAATTACAACTTTAGCTAGCTCAGATATGGCTAAGTAAAAAGGTGTGCATCATCAGCATATTATAGCCACTGCAACCCACACAATTAAGTTGCACTGTTAACAGCCTCTCCTACATTAGAAACGAGAGCCTTGACAAGATGGAGCCCTGAAAAACTGACAATTTCCTCAGGGAGGAGAAATTGCTCGCTTTTTGAGAATGTTCAGCAGGGTAGTAGGGGAGCGACCCAAAACCTGCCCTATCATCCACTTGCTATGGTTTGCAACTCAGTCACTACTCCTTCACTGTCTACAGTATCAAAAGGCTGCGGACATTGCTTTACCATGGATATTTCATCTTTCTTTATTGCCAGATCATCCACTGACGCTGCCCTACATTCTCTACCCATGGCAATCATCAAATTGACAAGGATTAATGAGCTTTGAAGCCACTAAATATTGTGCCATCAGTAATGGATACTGTGGAAAATAAACCATTAGCTTCTGGAAACTAAGGGGAGCTTCAAAGACAGCAGCACTTGTGATAGCTCAACAAGTGTAGTTAATGCTCCTGCAAGGGCCACTTGCCATTGTACTCCTTAAAGCCTCATGCTCCCAGCAGGGCTTACTGGTTTGATAGACAACCTCCCCTTCACTCTCCAGTTTCACATATACTCTCAAAGTAGCAGCCAATGTTTTACTCAAGTATTTGGAGACTGCCCAGTTACTGGCTCATACAGCTCACCTTGAGTTAGAGTGGATGTTGCTTAACTGCAATCCTGATATTAACAAACTTCATGTTAATAGCAACATTTTGCCAGGAACCAATCCATCTGACTGACTTTAACGTTAATGGTATCTGGATATTGGAAACAGGCATGCCACTTATTCATTTGGGAGGGTTGGGGGGGAGGGGAGGAAAGGAGCTGGGACCACAGGCAGATCTGCAGCCAGGAGAGGAAGCACCAGGACAGGTCTTTTTTGGCTGCAGCCCTGCAAAACATGCCTGTAGCTGGTGCTCAGCACATCCCAATGCTTCCTTACCTGGCAGGAGCACCACAAACTTGCCTGCACACACAGACCTGCTGCCCACACAGGACATAACAGGCTGAGGTGCCCATACCCCACAAAACAGGGAAACCCCTGCTGGAGTCCCAGTGCTTCAGGCTGGGACGGGTGACTAGGGGGTAGGGTTTTCATTACTCAAGTTCTCAAGTATGACCTACAGATTTAAATTGTACACTGCTTCTGAAAAAGCTACAGAAAACTTCCCAAAACCTAGAATTATTTACTTGTTTTTAACCACAGAATTTAATTCTTATTTATGTGGCTTTTCTCAAAGACTTTAGAAAACTGTTAATTTTATTAACTAATGACAGTAAAAATAGTTTGAAATGGGAATTCATTTTATTCATGAAGTTTATAATGGTTTCTTAACACTAAAGTTAGTTGTTTAGAAGCAACTAGAAGTAACTTTTCAATTCTCCCTCTTGGCCCTGCAACTAAATTGACATAGCTCTCACTTGGATATTTCAGTAATACCTCAGCAAAACCAGTGAATACCACACTACACATTCAGTATTTTGAAAATTCAAATTACAGGCCCGAATTTCCATTAACTCATACCTCAAAGGGGATATTTTTACTTGGCAATTATTATTTTTGAAATATTTCAGAACAGTAAAGCTACAATCTAAAGGTTTTCATTTTAACTGGATTTCCATGGGTGTACCCACTGAGAAATGATTTATTGTGCACTTCTGAAAGTGGCCAGTTCCATTTAGGTATTTAAACATGGACTTAATGTTAGCCATTCAGATTTGTCAACTTTAGCCTTAAAAAGGTTAACTATCACTCCTTATGTGACAGTAATGGTTTTGTCCTCAGTAGCTGAAATCATAATATATTAATCGATCTGCTTCCATGCATGTTAGTAGTCCAGAATACGTGTACAGTTATACCAAAGTTATCCAATCAAAGTGTAAATCATGGTCTATGGCAGTTTGTAAGCCTGTTAGTAACCAGTTATTTATTCTTACTATTTGATATCTGTTTTAACATGAAATGGCTCAATCATTTACCCTTTAGCTCCATTTCCACTGGGCTTGAAATGCGTGACAAACCATAATCTGAAGAAAGCAACAGAGGGTCCTGTGGCACCTTTGAGACTAACAGAAGTATTGGGAGCATAAGCTTTCGTGGGTAAGCACCTCACTTCTTCAGATGCAAGTAATGGAAATTGGACCCATGGGAAGGAGACCCTGGAAGAATTCCACCATGATTTCAACAGCTTCCACCCCACCATCAACCTCAGCCTGGACCAATCTACATGGGAGGTCCACTTCCTAGACACCACAGTACAAATAAGCGATGGCCACGTTAACACCACCCTATACCGAAAACCCACCGACCGCTACGCCTACCTTCATGCCTCCAGCTTCCACCCTGGACACACCACACGATCCATCGTCTACAGCCAAGCGCTGAGGTACAACCGCATCTGCTCCAACCCCTCAGACAGAGACCAACACCTACAAGATCTTCACCAAGCATTCTCTAAACTACGATACCCACACAAGGAAATAGAGAAACAAATCAACAGAGCCAGGCGTGTACCCAGAAGCCTCCTGCTACAAGACAGGCCCAAAAAAGAAACCAACAGAACTCCACTGGCCATCACCTACAGTCCTCAGCTTAAACCTCTCCAACGCATCATCAGTGATCTACAACCCATCCTGGACAATGATCCCTCACTTTCACAGACCTTGGGAGGCAGGCCAGTCCTCGCCCACAGACAACCCGCCAACCTTAAGCATATTCTCACCAGCAACCACGCACCGCACCATAACAACTCTAACTCAGGAACCAACCCATGCAACAAACCTCGATGCCAACTCTGCCCACATATCTACACCAGCAACACCATCACAGGACCTAACCAGATCGGCTACAACATCACTGGCTCATTCACCTGCACGTCCACCAATGTTATATATGCCATCATGTGTCAGCAATGCCCCTCTGCTATGTACATTGGCCAAACTGGACAGTCACTACGCAAGAGGATAAATGGACACAAGTCAGATATCAGGAATGGCAATATACAAAAACCTGTAGGAGAACACTTCAACCTTCCTGGCCACACAATAGCAGATGTAAAGGTAGCCATCTTACAGCAAAAAAACTTCAGGACCAGACTCCAAAGAGAAACTGCTGAGCTCCAGTTCATTTGCAAATTTGACACCATCGGATCAGGATTAAACAAAGACTGTGAATGGCTATCCAACTACAGAAGCAGTTTCTCCTCCCTTGGTGTTCACACCTCAACTGCTAGCAGAGCACCTCACCCTCCCTGATTGAACTAACCTCGTTATCTCCATACTGATTTATACCTGCCTCTGGAAATTTCCATTACTTGCATCTGAAGAAGTGAGGTGCTTACCCACGAAAGCTTATGCTCCCAATACTTCTGTTAGTCTCAAAGGTGCCACAGGACCCTCTGTTGCTTTCTTCAGATTCAGACTAACACGGCTACCCCTCTGATACTTGACATAATCTGAAGAGTTATGAGGTCACTCAATTTGTGCATGATTGATACACAGAACCTGCCTAGGTATGTAGCATTAACTAGTGTGTCCACACAGATACATTCCACCTTTTTTTAAAGACTTCTTTTTAAAAAAAGATTAAATTTAAGCAAAATTGCTTCATGTAACCCACTTTCATTCCAATATCTGTGTGATCAACCCTGAACAACCCTTCCACTACCCTAAACAGAAACTTGAAATATATTTTTATTGAACCATCCTGATTTTTAGATTAACACGTACTGTTTATTACCTTCTCCTTGAACACCAATTCTTAAACTCTGTTTAATGTTAATACTGAATTATTGTCTCCTGTTTAGTCATTAAAGTCTGTGAATAAAGCTCAACAGCACTGGCTTTTCTTTGCCTCCATAGCAGCTAGCTTGTGGACTTCAATTTATGTACCTGAAGTCTTACACAATTTTCTAACCTTGTTTTTTATCATCTTTCTAAGCAATAATGATAAAAAGCATCCTCCTCCCATGTCAAGGCTGAATCCCCACTCTGGCCCTTCGAGTGCAGAAGATGGGGGCCCGCAAGGATTCTAAAAATTAATACTGCCACTCCAGGCTTGTATTAAACTCCCAAGGTTACAGCTTTTCTCTGACCTTGGATGGGTAGATGCTGCCACCACCCAAGTGCAAAAACCCATTTGAGAACACAGGAAGGCACATTTGGGAATTTCTTCCTGTGGGGTACCCTCAAGACCTTTCACCCCCACCCCCCAGGGAAGAGCTGAGAAAGAAAACAAAGGAGATCAGCTGTTGCCACCAGCTAATTAAACAACGTGTGCAAAAACCTCTCAGGACACAAAAATTCAATCCTATTCTTTAAAAAGGTAAATTTTATTAAGAACAAAAAAGAAAGAAGATACATCTGGAAATTTAGGCTATTGCTAGATTTAAAAAGAGCAAATACAAAATTTACCAATCAGGAATAGCTTTCTCTGGAGGTCCTGCTTAAAGATTACAAGCAAAACAAAAAGCACCTTGGGATAGAGGAGTCCACAAGCCATAAAGAAATAAAAAGAAATAAACCTAAATGCGTCTTCCTAGATATTCCCTGATCTACTTACATATCTGGGTGTTTCAAATGAGTAGTTTCTAGGTATGATTTGATGATTTTTCATACCTGGCCCAAGCTCTTACAGCATAGCTGCTCTGTCCCTTCTCTCCGGGAGAACATACAGACAAAGGGGAAGTTTTTTCCCAATTTTAAAAAGTTCTAGCCTTCCCATTGGCTCTTTTGGTCAGGTGCCCACTCCCTTCCTTTAACCTATGGACTTTTTAACCCTTTACAGGTAAAGCAAATAGAGAACAGCTACTAACAGGGATTTGATAGCTAAGTGGCTAGGTGGGTGTCCATAAAAGGGAGCTACCCACCCCCCTTCATTTATCACATCCCATAATACTGTTTCCCATTTTTTGCCTCCTGAAGAGTTAGCTTACTTTGTCATAATTTCCCACTTTCTTCAGTACAATTTCTTCTTCTTTTCTAGGTCCCCTCGAGTTCTCACTGGGTTCCAAATTATTTTTATCTGGATTAACACACTTTCTTCTCTTCCATACCAATAAAGACTATAATGAGACCAAAAGACCTATGCAGTACCCCTTTACCAGTCTCATAAAAAGTACGAGTGACTTATTACTCTGCTTACACTCTGTGCCAAGTTTCAGTCTAATTAATTTTGTAATAGAGTTTAATGTAGCACTGTATCACATCAATAACGTATCTAAGATTTAATAGGTTATAAAGGACATTAGTTTTGCCTTATTAAGCCCACAATTGAATCCTACTTTTTACTACACTTTTTTTGGGGGGGGGGGTGGGAGGGTGAAGGGTATTTGTTTGTTTTCAAGTAATACTGGTTCTGCTCACTGTAAAGCTTGTATTTTACTGAGAAAGTTATTTTTCATAGAAGGCAAATGACCAGTACAGAGAACAACACCAAGTTTCCTTGATATTTTGATGGCTATTATCAACAATATTTTGAAGGTGCCAGAAATCCCAGCATATAACTAGGAGTTTTTAAATGCTTTCTAGAACTTTGGAGTTTCTTTATTCAATTGGAGTATCTCCAGGATGTTTAAGCAAGTGGACAGCATGTTTTTTCCCCTCATATTCAAGTGTTTTCTCTCAATTCTCTCTCTTCTCTATTTTCTTCATGCTTGTCTACATGCCACTCAAGAGAGCGAATCACTCAAAGAGCAGGCCAACTGACTCCAGCTAAAGGTCACTGTAGTGGGGTGGTTTCCCCATTCCTGCCCAGAAGAGCTTAAAACAGCCCTAGGAGAGGGCTGTGGCAGGGAAAGCAGCTGCACCTGGGCCACGCCCCAATCAGGCCTCAGCTGGCCCTATATAAGAGGCTGGGAGCCAGGAGCTCAGCAGTCTCTCTCTAGCTGTAGAGGGAGATCAACTTGGCTGCAGGGACCTGAGCAGAGCAGGGCTGGGGAAAGGCAGAGGAGCTGGGGAGCTTCAGCCTGGAAAGCCCCAAGCTGTGGCCTAGCAGAAGGCCAACGGGTACTGGGGGTTGCAGAGGGCAGCCCAGGGGTAGGCAAATGCAAACCCAACCTTGACGGTGATGAGTAGGCTGATACTGCAGACTGCCCCAGGGCACGGGAGCCAGACAATGACTGGCAGTAGCCTTATACTGAGGCGAGGTAGGGATAGTGGGTGGGAGCTCCCCAGGGAGGGGAGACCCTGAGACAAAGGGGTTACTGCCAAGAGGCAGCACCCCAGATAATGGCGCACCGGGTCTGGGAGGGAGACAGGGGCCAAGCGGCAGCGGGATACTGGCCTGCAGAAGACGCTTCCGAGGCTGGACGAGCTAATTCCCAGAGACAACCAGGAAGAGGTGCCGCAGGGGTGAGTCCCACTCGTGACAGTCACCCTCCACCAACCTTGTGCCCTGCATCCTATTTTGTTATGCTTCATCACCTCCACATCTCTGGCTTCTTTGTTCATCTGTTTTCATTTTTACTTTCATGAAAAACTCTCAAGTCTGGGACAATCACCAAAGAGCTAAAGTGTCACTCAAGAGGCTGTCCACTTAGTATTTTCCCCCCTGTACAGTTCCCCCTTTGTTTTAATAATTGCATCAGTACCACATTCCCCAAACCTTTAGGGTCATCACTTGGGAAAACAATAAAAGGATTTAACTAAAGGGAAAAAGATATCAGTGAAGTTTTGTATATTCTGTTGTAAGCAACTCTCGTGATAGAAGATTCAGTAAACCATAATGCATCCAGAAAACGGGATTTCAGTGTAATCTCCACCAATGGGGCAGGAGCATCTGTTAGAGGTATGGGCATACTCATTTTTGGTTTATTTCCTTTCAGTATGTCATAAATCAGTAATGACTGAGTCTCATTTTTTCCCTTTGCCATCACACAATAAAATGGACCGAACCTTTCCGAAAAATTAATTTTTTACAAAAGCTATAAGGCACTGTCCAAAACATGTGGCTATTACCCTCTTACAACCAAGTTATCTGAACACATTTTTAATGCATCCAGCAATGAAGATCGAATACTTGAAGCTTAACGTTAAGCACAAACCACGTTTTGTTAAAAATTATACAAAAAAAGTTATCAGAAAAGTAGTGCCATAAGAAACTAGCACTATTGTGGCATTCTTTACCCAACTGTAGCCTTTAAATTAAGTAATAATTCCTTCATAATTAAGGCAAAAAATCTGTATTTCTATTTAAAAAGTTTCAATAATGGTTCCAAAAATTCAAAAATGAAGCCTCACACTAAACAACAGACAGTCTACGAAATAGACTAGGGATCCTAATGAATTTAAGTCAATTATGTGTTAAAGAATTATGAATGAAAACTAACGAACCCTTTAAAAATTCCTGTGTCCATGCGGGGTTTTGTATAGACAGATCACCCAACATACTACTTGTAGTATTACTAGATGCATATTCCATTTTAAAAGCTAGAATAGGTTACCTCCATCCTTCTGTCTTTGTGAAACTGATTGGGGAGAGCATTTTAGTTTAACAGTTGTCTCCCAGACTGAGCATAGTCTCACAGCAGTGGTTACCAGCACAGTTCAGGGGCAACCACTGGTAATACCATTTTTTGCCTCATTAACCCAATAAGATTTCACACTGTTCCACACCCCATCTCGATCTTCAAAGGAGTTTTTCCAGTGTCTCATAGAATGGAGCCCTAATCCTGATCAGGAGGGTTTTGAGTGATACCATAAAACAAATAAAAGATTGGCAGGAAATGGCCATCTGGTTCTTTTAAAATGACCACTATCAACCGGTACAAACATAATAAATATTTTTCAATTTACTCAGGAAAATAAGTTTCCATGGTTCTGAACTATATAGCCCACAAACAGCATGCACGTCATTTTAAAAAGGATTGCTATCCACCAGCTCTGGAACATGGGAACCCATTACACTGCTGGATTTAAGTTTGCTGATGGAAGCATATCAATGTGTTTTATACGTTTACTGCCAGAAATCCCAAAAATCTGTGCAACGCTTCAATCAATTGTGCCAGGCAGAAGTGTCCCTATTCCAAATAGTTTACAAGATTAAAGGTACAAGGAGATACAGTATGAAGAGCTTTTTTTACAATATGATGTAGCTCAGAAGCCTAATGTGAGAAGTTAGCAGTTCCCACAAGCGTAATTTCAACTTGGGTGCATTACATTTGGTCCCTACTTTTCCAAACACTAATTCTGTATTTATACAGCTACCTTATTAAATAAGGCCTTGCTTTTTACTAAAATTGAAAAGAGCATAGATCAACTGCACATACGGGCATGGCTAATTGAAGTGCCTAGTGAAAGTCACTACAGTGAATGAGGCAAGGCTTCTGTACAACCATTACATGGCATTCCACGCACTTTTTTTTTTTTTTTTGGATGCACATCGAGTCAGTACTCTGTCTTAACTTTTACTTTCTTTAAGGCATGAAGTGTTATGATAATGACAAAGACAGTACACATGTATAAAGACAGTTCTATCCAGTGTGTGTTAAAAGCCTAGAGAAATCAAGCAGATAGAAGTAAATATATTATCAGCAGTGGAAATATTTTGAGGTACAAAAAGATTGTAAATTAAACACAAAATTTTCAGCTAGCTTCCATTAGTCAATACAACTGATTTTGTACAACCCTATCCTCTAATATTCAACTTTCATGGTTGACCTAATCTGACTTTTAACGTTGAGGTACATGCTAACATCAAGCGTTAGACCCTTGAAGCAGTTTCCAACATTGGCAACCCAACAAATTTAAATCAAGGATTAGAAAAATAAGCTCCCTCTTCAATACTTGTCCACAAAATCACTTAAGCCAACCAATGGTTGTGGTGTGTCCAGGAGAAGACTGTTCCATGGTCTTCCCCCTTACTGTGGTGTAGGGCATGGGTGAGGCTGTTACAATAATCTGAGTACATAAGGTTCATTAAAAATAAGGGACTTGCAGTACCAAACCAGAAGCAGCCCATAACATGATTGCTTCCAACACAGACACATGCCACCTGATTGCAGGTTGGCAGGACAAACTCTATTGATGCACAGATTTTAATGCCAGACATACTATTATCATTCTATCTAGTTTGCTTCATAACGCAAGCCACCGAATTTCAAACAGTTCCTGCATCAAGGCCATAACTCCTAGCTGAGCTGTAATGCTACATACCACCTTTTATAAAGGCATCTAATCTTGATTCAAAGACTAAATGATGGATTTTTCGTCACATCCCTGAGGTAAACTGTTCCAATGGTTAATTACCTATGTTGAAAATGTGTGGCTTATTTCTATTCAGAATAGTTTTCCAGTCATTGGATCTTCCATACCCTTGTCTGCTAAATTAAGCCTCCATTTACCATTAGAATTTTTCTCCCAGAGATGCCTCAACCTTTTCTCAAGTTAAATAGGTCAGTGTTTCTCAACAAGCGATCCGTGGACTGGTGCTGGTCCCTGAGATGTCCCCGACAGTTTAGGAAGGCAGCAAGCCAGTCCCTGGCCTCAAAAAGGTTGAGAAACACTGAACTAGGTAGACTGAGCTTTAGTCACACTGATACACAGTATTTTCAGACATCTAATATTCTTGTAGCTCTTTTCTGAACCGTTTCCTATTTGTCAACATCCTTTATGACATTCAGACACCAGAACAGAACAACATTTTGATTCAATGTGGCAGACCACAATTCCAGGCCCGAGTTTAGTCTTTAGGCCGAGAGTAGGCTCAGAATGAGTATAATCACACCACAGATGTAACAAAAACAGATCTTGAAGACAGAGCCAAGCCGCCACTACCAAAGATGTTATGCAAGAAAAGGAATGAGGGTTGGGGGGTTCCCAAATAGTTCACACCTAAAGACAACACCTGCTGCTACTCTGGATAGATTGCCTTCTCCCCAAGACAGATACCATCTAGATCCAATTACACTGATAGATCCAAAAGTACAGAGCTGTGAGGCATGAGGAGCATAGATGCAAGAGCTATGTCCCTATCTTCCTTCATATCATAAAGCGTACGTATTCCTGCCATATCTTTGGGCAAACAGTTCCTTATTCTGTGTTTTAGTTGAGTGCTTAGACCTGTTTCTAATAGCAACACAGATGGCTCTCTCTAAGAGGATCACACTTATGGATCCAAATACTTATATTTTCTTCTACAAACTTCTGTGACAGTCAATTTTGAAACCTCTGCATTAGACTCACATGACCTCCATTAAGAAAGTTTTAGCCTATTGTTCACATTGGGTGAGGCTCAACTATTTCCGCCCAGCGCCCTTTTCCAATGCCACTTTACCAGTCTGATAAAAACCATATAACCAGTTTAAATTTACTTGAAAATTAACTTTTAATACACCACCACCACAAAGCAGTGGCAGAGAAGGGAAGAGATTGTTCAGACCTGCTGCCTGTGAAAGCAAATACGATAAGACACTAAGAGCAACTGGGGACAGACCCTTTGCAGCATCACACACAACTTGCTAACTGTAATCAAATCAGCAATGCATTCTAGAAAGACTCTAATGCTTACCATGCCGAAGCACACACTCCCAAGTATGTTTATGTGAAAAGTCAGCCCTCAACTGATGATTCCCATTTTCTATAGCACAGAAGTTCTTCACTGTTGCTACCACTTAGAAGCCACTTAATCTCAAGTATATTCAGCACATCACAATGGTCATATGCCATTCTTTTTTCAGTTTACATTCATGTATGCCATAATCTAATTTCACACCACTAAATTAAACCTGCACCTCTAACCTAAAAGTCAAATGTTACTAAATGCAAGTGATGCAGCACTGATTCATCCCTGTTGAACATCTGTTTGTTGTAACTACAGTTTGAAAGCCTGTTCTGTTTTTCTACTTCTCTTGTACACCTCTGTTCAACTGCATATCAATTTATTAAAAATGAATATGTAATCCAGTCACCAACATGACCAGGTCCTTCACTCACCTTTAAAAGTAGAGACTTTTGCTACAGAATCAGAGTTTATAGTAACGTTAACATGAGAAAAATTATGTCTTTCCTTGCCTTTAATTAGGACTGCTAAACTTTTGATGGCAGGAAACAAATCTAATGCTAAAATCTATGTTGCCATATAAAATACATAATTCAGCTTAATAAGCAAATTATTGCAGTAGGCATCCCTGAAGTGTGACTTCCACTAAGGTTTAGTTCCATTAATAGGACTGAGGTGAACAACTGAGCTGGAATTCGTTTTCAGCTGAAAGGATACGGAGTTGTTATCACTGTTTCAATAGGCAAATTAACACTAATTAACAATTGCTGAAATTTAGTGAAATTGACTGCCATTCTTAACACTGCACATATGGGTAAGGCAGACATTTTCACAAGAAAAACAAGGAGAGTTAACTGCTTTAACAGAACTGAAGCAACAAAGAATTAATTCATTTCCTTCAAATCCAATTCAGTCTACACAGATTGACATTTGCATCCATAGAACTAAATACTGTGATCATATCAAACCATTAACTACAATCTGAACCAATGAGCCTAGACTTCTGTGATTTTGGAAACATTTTGCAAGCTAGGCAATATTGGAGCTTTGTACTGATTTTACCGTTTGGACTTCCCCTACAAAGGGAAATATTACACATTTACTTGAAATCAAGTTTGCTTTCACAGTGATAATTCACGTACACCGATAAGCTGGTTGAGACTGGGCACCTTTGAAATCGAGAACAGGCCTCACACTGCTGTTGGCTACTCAAGAAAAACTCTTGTGCAACAGTACCCTCTTCTGAACATGAACAATGACAGAAACCCGAAGAATGATGTCATCTTAAGTTGTTTCACATATTTGCATATTCAACAGAGGCTTCCCTCCAAGTTCTATCCACTCTCCACTGAACAGGCAAGTGCCTTAGTTGAATCACTCTTGCTCCAGAAAAAGCAAGAACATGTTTTCTAGACACGAGCTCTGCATTCATTTCAAAGCTATCTAGCAGCTTTAAGATCTGTTTGAGGGACCAAGAAACACTCGTTTCACCTTCTGAAGCCTTCTGGCCAGTCTTTTGAATTTGGAAGTTGCAAGGTCAAGAATACACCAGATGCCTTTCTTCCCAGCCTCAAAATAGCACAGAAGCTAGTTAGTTAGTTCTCATGGTGTTGGTGGGACAGTACAGAGGCCACCGAGTGCATGTGTATCCATGAAATTCTGTCCTAAGCCAAATCTAGTGTATTACAGAGTAAGATGCTTGTGGGGTACCGATCACATCTGAGGTCTTCCACGGGGAAGAATCTTTCCCCTTCTGTTTTCATTGGGACCAAGTCAAAGATGATTCTCCCTGCGAAGTTGGTATGCATTTGGAGCAGATGACCATACCATCTTAAGTGTTGTACAACCATTTGACAAAGTGGGACCTGTTTAGTTAGAAAACTGATATCTTCATTCCACTTGAATTTCTACAATTTGATGTTTTCCAGCATGCACAGATGCTTCATCCAAATGATGTCCAACTTCTTTTCAATCTTCACAATGAGGGGCCATATTTCAGTCCCATAGGCCAGAATACTGACCACTGAAGCATAATATATCCTCAACTCCATCTCTCTACCTATCAAGGTGTTTGGTTTGCAAAAGATATTCTCAACTATGTGCCCTGTTATTGATTCTTTTGCAATGTAGGCTCCAAGTTCTCTCTTGCTGCCACCCATCTTATTGACAGAGCTGAGATAGGTAACGTCAACAATCTTGACCGGATGGCTGCCCATAAAGATGCTAGAGCCTGCAGTGTGTTCAAAATCACCCACCAGAAGAACGTTGGATATACTTCAAAAAATTTTCAGGCAGACTTTTGTGGCTGAGCTTTCCAGGGCTGTAAGTGCCACAACTAACTCTCATTAGTTTCACAATAGTGAAACATCATCAGCAAAATACATAGTAAATAAAAGCATTTTGGCATATACTTTGATGAGAACTTGGCTAACGTCCATTTTATAGAGACCAGGTGGGTGAGGTAATATCTTTTATTGGACTAGGCAGTGCATAGCTTGGTTCAAATGGCAATAAGAAAACCTTAGGAACAAGTTTTGTGCATGAAAGCTACCAGCTGGGAATGAAATGGGACACATGGGTCACCTACTTTCTAAGAAGCAAAGCACAACATTTATGATCAGTAAACCAGAACTGACGGCTGTGGGTTTGAACTCAACACCTCCAGCCTATCAAGATCTAATAGAAGACATTAAAACCTTGATCACACTGCCTCGTATCTGCAGAGCACAGGCTTGAAGAATCTCTTTCTTTAGTTTTACAGACCTTGCCACACCCTTCCTGGAGAGAGGTCAGCTTTATCTCAGTCTTTAAAATCAATGTCTTCACCCTAGCACTACAAAACAAACTATGGAACATTTTCTGTAATACTGAAAAGATATATTTCTTAAGCAAGTGAATCACATAGCTAGAATAACTATCCCTGGTACTATCCAAGTTCTCTAAAGAATACTTTGTCATGAGATAACAAGACCTACGATATGTCTACACTGCAGGCACTACAGCAGCACAGCTACAGCATTGCAGCTGTACCACTGTAGAGAAGCATCTATGCTACATTGACGGAAGGGATTTTTCCGTCAATGTAGGTAGTAAACCACCTCTTAAAAAGGCAGCAACTAGGTAGATGGAAGAATTCTTTTATCAACCTAACTGCAACTACAGTGGGGATTAGGTGACCCTAACTATGCCAAGCAGGCTGTGACATTTTTCACAGCTCTGAGTGATGTAGCCAGGTGTATTAGGTGTATACCAGACCTTACTATGCCTTAGCTGAGGATCCAGACTGGGATCACTGTCAGATAATCTGCAACTCATGCCCTCTGCATCCATGCAGCACTGAACACTCAAGGCACTCTGCACTCAAATCACTGAACATGTCTCCATACTTATGAGTGAGCTGAGTTTTACTTGGATAGAATGAGTTGTTAAAAATTCTGTAGATCCTCCACAGATTTATGGCATTTAGTTTGAGTTTTAAATGAGTTCTGTAATTTTAGAAGTAAACCCAATAGTTTGTGAATTAGATTGTAAAAGTATGTCCTCTAGTTTAGCAGTTTGTCAAATCTTTGTCCCAAATATCTTACATGAAACAACACAAAGTCTTCAGTTCCCATATTGTCAGCACATTGACAATATGAGCTCAAGTTACATTTCAATGTGATAATTAATGGACTTTTTGGTGCAATTGTTTTTAACTTCATCTTCAGCAAGAGATGATACTGCTTTCAAATAATTTCATGAGCAACTGTCATCTTTGAAAATGGCTATTACCCTATTCTCAAGGGAGATAGGGCCACAGATTACCACAGGCAAAGACAGAATAGTTCTGTATAGCTCGAAAGCTTGTCTCTAACAACAGAAGTGGGTCCAATAAAAAAATATTCCCTCCTTCACCTTGTCTAATAGACAAAGACAGTCACATCTCCACTCACCTGCTGCACACAGGGCTGCTTTCCTGTGGGCAGCCTATTGCCACAGTCCCATTGATAGCAGTGGGAAACAGCTGCTATTTTCTGAAAGGTAATTCACTTCCTCTGAAGTAAGAAGCTATTCTTCCTTCCTCTTACTTCCCAAATCTATCTTTGGCACAATCACCAGTTGGCAGCATTACATAATTTACAACTTGTAAAGTAGTGTTGAAGTGCTTTTCTGGATATTTCAGTTATCCAAAGTTCCATTTAGATCAAGGGTTCCAAATTTTTTTTCCCTGAGGGCCCCTGCCTTCCCCAGCCATCCCCTCCCAGCCCCCGCTGCCTCCTCCCTCCCCCAGTACTCCGAGCTCCCTTCCGTGGCCTCACACCCCAGGCCCAGCCCACTCCTTGCCTCTTGACAACAGCAGCCGGAGAGCAGCAGCTGCTGGCTGGGTGTCCAAGATGGGATGCATAGGGAGGCGCTTCTGAGTCCAGAGGCTCCCCCTGGTCATACACCCTCTGAGCACCGTGCCCACAGTAAGGGGTAGCCTCGGGGCTGGCCCGTTGGCTCAGCAGGGGCAAGCCCTGCTGCCTGAGCCTCCCTGCCAGGCTGACAGCTCCAGGCAACATTGCCCACCCCCCACCCAGTTAGCCAAGGGCTCCAGCCCCGGGATCACCCACACTCACCCTCCCACCTCCGACAGCCATGGACTGCAGCTTGGAACAGGAAAAACAGTGAACCCTCCAGCCACCCTTGGAGCCACTACCCCTCAGGGCTAGCCCATCCTCTCCCATCCACCAGCTCCGCCTCACCCCCTGCCACTCTCCAGTGCTGGGCTCCTCCGGCCCTGAGCGGGAGCCATTGCCGTCTGCCACTCTGCCAGTGTATACAGTTTGGGGGGGGGGGGCGGTAATACCCCCCATGCCACTCCCCTCAAACTCCACCCAGGGAAGACCACCTGGGACGGTCACGGCCCCACCTTTGGGAACCCCTGACTTAGATGAAGCTGTTGCAAATAGCAATAAGGTATGCGCTCTGCTAAAACTGACTTTGTACATCGTTGGTGCCAGGAACTAGGCTGAGATTTCCATGAAGTGACTGCCTGCATTCTGATTGTGACCACCTGATCCAGGACTGTTGTGTACATAATTACATCAAGTACCATTTCAAACATACCTAGACTCCATGTCACTAATTTATCCTTCACTAGGAAGGCAATTTGCAAGGCACCAGGGGTATGTCTTCACTACCGGCCGGATCGGCAGGCAGCGATCGATCTAGCAGAGATCGATTTATCATGTCTAGTCTAGACACGATAAATTGCTCTCCCGTCGACTCCTGTACTCCAGCTTGGCAAGAGGCGCAGGCAGAGTCGACGTGGGGGAGTGGCAGCAGTCGACTCACCATAGTGAGGATACCACGGTAAGTCAATCTAAATATATTGACTTCAGCTACGTTATTCATGTAACTGAAGATGCATAACTTAGATCGATCCCCCACACACACACACACACTGTAGACCAGGCCCAGAATTCTGGTACCACTCAGAGAAGCAATATTTTTATACTCAATTCATTAGAGATATCAACATGATAAAAGGGTTTTAGCATCCATATGTGAAATGTTGACTGACAAAAAGGAAGTTTCTCAAGAAGACTATACTTAGCTGGAGTCCAAATTCAAAGATGCTTTAGGGTAAAGCATTTCAAAAAAGTTTTCTTTATCCCAAAAATAAGCATTATGAACCCAGAAATTCAGAGCTAAGGTTAAACTTAAAGTTTGAAATGTGTGATATTTCTGAATAAAGGACATGTGTGATACTGATGTACTTCTAGTCAATTCCATTCTGCCTATTTGGGAAGCCTTGATAAACGGGATAAAAGTAGACAAAATAATCTATTAATTGCAGTACTTGAGCCAGGTAGTCAAACATTTACAAAGCTGCTATTTCACATCACTACAGAACCTTCTTCCCCAGAGTACGCCATTTCCCAGTGTATGGGGGAATGCAAACACTTTCCAACTCAATTGTGAATTTATCTTAAACAAAAACAAAACAAAAAACCCACACCGCTAATTAGACAACTTTTTAGATCATGATCTGCAGCTCCTAAGAGATGCCCTAGTTGGCAGGAGTTAAGCAGATCCAATGGGGCCAAAGTAAATCTCTAAAAAGCAAGGAAAAGGCTTGTCTAGCTGTTCGTTAGACCATCAGAAGGGACTTACTTTCTGGAAATCAGAAATTTTCCTTTTATGAGAAAGGGAGCCTACTGTGACGCTGTCTGATTGTACAAGATTTGTTGTAGTTGTTTAACCATGGCAATATCCATGATATAAAAGGTCATATTCAAAGTGTCATATAAGACATCAATGGTTACGATTTGCTAAGCATGATTATCCTATTTATATGCATGTGTCATTTTGTTTCCTGAAGTTATTAATATTGGCTATGTACTGACATCATACATGTGTGTTGTATTCCTACATAGTACCCAACAGGTAAAATTTATATTGAAGCCAGACACTATGTGTTGTTGGCCCATTAAGGACACTTCACTTGTCACCAGACTTTGCTCAAAATTCACATCATGTATGCTTTTGCAAGTCACTTGTTTTGCTTCTTTTAATAAAGCCTATCCACCTAGAAAGGGTGTCTTCCCTCCTCAAGGAGAGATAGCTGGGCAGCTTCACTCAGTGCCCTGAAAGAACAATATTCTTCGAACTAGAGAGAGGTGGAGAAGATGAAAGGTTTGTCTGGACCTCATCCCCCACTCATAGCCTCGCTAAAGCAAAGCATGTACAGAGGTATCTCCTCCCATTAACATCTCACCAAGGACTGGTAAACAAACACATGGGTGAAACCAGAAAACCAGAGAGGATAGGTGACTGGGTGACAGTATGGAAGCACACTATGAGGGCACCCAACCAACTTCTCTGTCCATCAATGGAGTCTTTGATCCATCAAAATGTAATGTTTGCATCTGGGTATTAACTTTTTACTACAGTGCTTGGCAGACTTTGTGATAAATGAAAGGGGTGATAAGCTCCCTTTTATGGACCCAGCTAGCCAGCTAGCTATAAAATCCCTGTTAGTAGCTGTTCTCTACTTGCTTTACCTGTAATGGGTAAAAAGCCTCCCTGCAGAGGTAAAAGGAAGGGAGTGGGCACCTGACCAAAAGTGCCAATGGAAAGGCTAGAACTTTTTAAAATTGGGGGGGGAAACTTCCCCTTTGTCAGTCTGTGATGTTCTCCTGGAAAGAAGGGACAGAGCAGCTATGCTGTAAAAGCTTGGGCCAGGTATGAAAAATCATCAAATGATACCTAGAAACTACTCATTTAAAACCCCAGATAGGTAAGTAGATCAGGGAATGTCTAGGAAGACGTGATTACGTTTATCTGTTTATTTCTTTATGGCTTGTGCACTCCTCTGTGCTAACCCCAAATGCTTTTGTTTTGCTTGTAATCTTTAAATTAGACCTCATTCTTATTCTTGATACTGAAATTCTGTAAGTGGGTTTTTTAAATCTAGCAATAGCCTGAGTTTCAAATGTATTTTCTTTCTTTTTGTTTGTCATAAAATTTACCTTTTTTAAGAACAGGATTGGATTTTGTGTCCTAAGAGGTTTGTGCACATGTTATTTAATTAGCTGGTGGCAACAGCTGATTTCCTTCGGTTTATTTCTCAGCTCTTCCCGGGAGGAGTGGGGGTGAAAGGGGTGGAGGGTACACCACCGGAAGAAATTCTGAAGTGTGCCTTCCTAGGTTCTCAAAGGTGTTTTTGCTCCTGGGTGGTGGCAGCATCTACCCATCCAAGGTCAGAGAAAAGCTGTAACCTTGGGAGTTTAATACAAGCCTAGAGGGCCAGTATTAATTTTTAGAATCCTTGCGGGCCCCCACCTTCTGCACTCAAAGTGCCAGAGTGGGGAATCAGCCTTGACAGCCTTTTAGCCCAAACAGAAAGCACATGCCAGACAAGTTTAGAGCGTGTACAGTAACTCCCTGGTTCTGGGTACCTGATTTAGGCTATGTCTACACCTGAAAGATAAGTCGACCTACATTAGGTCAACTTACAGCCACCACATTAATTACTGCAGTGGCTGATGTCCACACTACCCTCCTTCTGTCAGTGGTGCGTGGCCTCACCAGGAGCTCTTCCATTAGCTGAAGAGGGGCAACGTGTGGGACTGAGATAAGGGTTCTCAGCTCCCCACAGCTGCCCACTGGGAGCGCGGCTGCCCCCTGGGACTTCTTGCCTCCATGCTCCCAGCCGGGAACAAGGGGAAGCCGCCCGGGACATCTTGCCCCCATGCTCTCAGCTGGAAGATCCATGCTGGGCATCCAGTTGGCTGCCATGCTCCCGGCAGTGAGCTGGGACCCTGGAGGAAAGCAAGGCTTCCAAAAGGGAGCAGAGAGCCCAGGCAGCAGCCCAAGCCAGGAGCCTTGGGTGGTAGCCCGCTTGGAGTGGAGACCAGCCAGCCTGGGAGGTGGCTTTCTTGTCAATTTCACAGCTCCAGAAAAGCCATGAAATTGACAAGAATGACAACCAACAGCCAATGTAAGGAACGCAGCGTCTACATAGACACTGTATTGTCCTAACTACACTGACATAAGCCCTATGCCTCTCATTGAGGTGCTTTTATTATATTGGCATACCAGGGGAGTTACTTTGGCAGAGGAGCATTTCAGTGTGTAGACCTCCACTGTTTTGTATAGTGTAGAAAGACCTTAGTATTGCTGGAACTTTCCTCTGATGTCAACAGTGGACAACATTCACTGCCTGTCGAACAGATTAAAAGAAACTTCGCCAGTTGAGCCTTCTCTGCCTGCTGAGTCAATAGGATGAAATTCAGTAAGGACAAATGCGAAGTACTCACTTAAGAAGGAACAATCAGTTGCACACATACAAAATGGGAAATGACTGCCTAAGAAGGAGTACTTCGGAAAGGGATCTTGGGGTCATAGTGGACCACAAGCTAAATATGAGTCAACAGTGTAACACTGTTGCAAAAAAGCAAACATCATTCTGGGATGTATTAGCAGGAATGTTGTAAGCAAGACACGAGAAGTAACTCTTTCCCTCTATTCTGCGCTGTTTAGGTCTCAACTGGAGTATTGTGTCCAGTTCTTGGTGCCACATTGCAAGAAAGATGTAGACAAATTGAAGAAAGTTCAGAGAAGAGCAACAAAAATGATTAAAGGTCTAGAAAACATGACCTATGAGGGAAGATTGAAACAATTGGGATTGTTTAGTCTGGCAAAGAGAAGACAAAGGGGACATAACAGTCTTAAAGTACATAAAAGTTGTTACAAGGAGGAGGGAGAAAAATTCTTCTTCTTAACCTCTGAGGATAGGACAAGAAGCAATGGGCTCAAATTGCAGCAAGGGAGTTTTAAGCTGGACATTAGGAAAAACTTTCTGTCAGGGTGGTTAAGTGCTAGAATAAATTGCCTAGGGAGGTTGTGGAATCTCCATCATTGGATATTTTTAAGAGCAGGTTAGACAAACACCTGTCAAGGATGGTCTAGATCAGGGATCGCAAACTCAAATCACCACGAGGGCCACATGAGGACTAGTACATTGGCTCGAGGGCTGCATCACTGACACCTTTTCATATAAAAATACAACCCCCCCCCCGTGAAACGACCCGGCCCCGCCCCCACTCCATCCCTTCCATGAGGCCGCGCCTCTTCCCACCCGGGGAGGCAGGGGGGACGTGGGGAGCTTGGCGGGCTGCAGCAAATAAGTCTGCGGGCCGCGTGTTTGAAACCCCTGGTCTAGATAATACTTAGTCATGCCATCAGTGCAGGGGACTGGGCTAGATGACTTCTCAAGGTTCCTATGATTCTATGATAATCAAACATCCTAGGTGAAGATTTCCTGTTTAAAAGTAACGTTAAATTAGGCATTTAGGAATTTTAACTTTCTTTTCAAGTTGTTTGGTATGTTGCTATAAATAAAAGTTTAAATAGATTTACATAATCCTTAAGATTTATTATTTTCCCTACAAAACTGGGATTAGATTATATCATTTAAACACTGGTACAAAGAGCTGCAGTAGGAGTATTCTTTCATTTACAATTTTTTTAAGGCAGTGCACTAAGTAATATTCTGAGTGAATATTACTATTTTGTCTCAGAATCCAGCTTAGACCTAAAAGGTTATGAATGTCCATCATCTGCAATGTCTAAAACTTCAGAGTCATCTGCTGGTACCACCATCAGTGCTGTAACTAAAACATGCACCAAAAGACTTACTTCATCATCCAGTAAAGTCATCAATGAGTTTGTAATCAGGACCAACAAATTCCAGCTAGACTCCACAGATTAAAAGATTGCTCAGTTCATTTATGCAAATTCCCCCTTTCATCTTGTTCAGACACAACATTTCATTCACATGGTTCAATCATTATAACCAGGTTCCTCTCCACCAAGCAGAGCAGCCATTCCCAGAAGGCAATGAGGTGGCTCCCTTATAATGTTGTTTGGCAGCCACCTGCTTTGTCCACTGCTTGCAGAAAGAGCAGCCAGTTAGAGCTAGCTGGGGAGGGCTTGGAATCAGGGTGGACCAGCAGCCCCCCCAGCAGCTCCCCACTCCCCTAAGTTCCCTGTGCGGCAGCCACCCAGCAGGCTATCAGTTGCTAGCAGTTCAGCTGTCCCTCCCCCCACTGCCATGTGCTGCTCCTGCCCTCTGCCTTGTAGCTGCTCCCGGGAGCCTCCTGCTTGCTGTGTGTGTGGGAGGGGGGAGGGGAGCTAATGTCAGGGTGTCCCCCCCCTCCCACCTGCTTCTGCCCCCCGCTTACCCATCTCCATAGAGTGGCATGGGGGAACATGACAGGGCTCAGGACGGAGGGAGATTGCTGGCAGCAACTGCTGTCTCAACTTGCTGATCTACTTAAAAAAAGGCAAGGTACTTAGAGTGGGGTCAGCATACTTAAAGGGGCAATGTGCATATCTCTCTCTCTCTCTCACTCACATAGGGTGTGTGTCGGTCTGCGATGCTGTCTCCCCTCCCTCCACTTGTGCTGCCTTGTAGAATGTGAGGCTACATTAACAACAATGTGTTAACCCTTGAGGGCTCAGCTGTTCTAGTTCATCATTTAGCAGTAAGGCATTCCCTGGGAAATATCCCACCCTCTGACTTCACCACCTCAACCAAGCTTCACAATCATCATTGCTGTGTACAGTATTAAATTGTTTAAAACTTATAGTGTGTGCGTGTGTGTGTGTGTGTATTATATATAGTCTTTTGTCTGGTGAAAAAAATCTCCCTGGAACCTAACCCCCCCATTTACATTAATTCTTATGGGGAAATTGGATTCGTTTAACATCGTTTCGCTTAAAGTCACTTTTTCAGGAGCATAACTATAATGTTAAGTGAGGAGTTACTGTATATACTACATGTATGGCCCTGAGGATGTCGCATGGGCTGCAGCTGTGTGGGCTGCAAGTGCCTGCAGGCTGCAGTTTGAGAACCAATAAAATAGGGCTCCTACTGATGTAACTTGCCCATTACACTGACTTAACTCCACCTCAACGAGAGGCATAATGCTTAAGTCGATGTAGTTAGGTCAGTGTAGATATTGCATTACTTACATCGACAGTTACTGCCTTTCAGAAGCTGACCCTCAATGCCCCACACTGACAGTTACTGGTGAGGACACGCACTGCTGACACGAGGAACGTAGAGTGAATATGCAAAAGCACTGTGTAGCCTAATTCTGAAACAAAAAGCTTATTATCTTCTAATCAAATTAATTGGCAAGCCTATAACCCATATTACCCAAGTTAATAATATTAACCTCCTAAAATCAGGCAACGTAAGTAAGATTGGCTTGGCAGGCCAGTCAACTGACTGGACAAATATTTTCAAATATTCCAGCAAGAATCTCAGGATGTAGGCAGCAGAATACCTTTTTGATTGCATCATAGTACCATCCGTTAGAAGCCTGCTTAAATGTCTTGATCATGCATTTTAATGAAAGTTAATGTCATCTTGATCATTCAAAAAGACTCCAGCCAAACATTTTATGTATGTTTATATTTCTTCATTTGTGTACTAGGCCATCAATATACATGGTGTTTAATGTGATTTGTAAACCAAGTTGAGATATGGATTCTTCCCCAAAGAGCTTACAAATCTAAACTGACTAGACAAACATACAGAAATTAACTCCGAATGGATGTGGGGGGAGGGGAAGGAGGAGGGAAGAAGGTGGTTCACATTCATTAAACCTCCTACCCCAGAAAAAAGATGCACAGCCATTAAGCTGCTTGAAGAGTTGGCCTGCTGCCTACCTAGCATAAATCCATTTTAAAATGACACCGTTCGTGCGTTTTATTTTTTTAATTTCTCTTTCTTTTGTAGCTGTTCAGTCTTCAATAACCTTCACACTTCAATGCTAGATTAACATGGTTAACAAAAAAAAATTGTGGTTTTTTTTTTGTTTTTTTGAGGAGTCAGTGCTTCACATTTGAATTAATTTATCTCAGTTAAGTAATTTCTTTTTAAATTGGACCTAAATACTAAAGGCTAGGCCTACTTAAGATCATAACATCTTACTCTGTTATCATTCTAATAAATAAGGGCTTTAAAATGTTTTTGAACAATTATTCTGGGATTGGTCAAATGCACAACCATGAAGTTAGATGAGATTAAATGTATGTGTAGATGGTTTTCAGGTGCTCTCTCAAATTGTGTTTACCTGCTAAATAAAAATACTTAAGAATGTTGGTGAATATCACTGGCAGAAGGGAGGTGAGGCAAGCACAAAAAACATTGTCAGACCTGCATGGTCACATGCCACTGTAAACATAGAATCATTTGCTTAAGTCATAATGTAAGCAGAACAACAACGAAATTCCACCGTAAGACAAGAATGGGCAAGGGCGCAACTTCTCAGAGACAGGTACACGCACACAGGTGCAGCTAGCCCCATAATTAAGACACATGACATTTGGCAACTAGATTGTTCAGTTATGTATGGGCTACATTGCTTTTCACCTGTAATTAAGTACTGGGAATTGTTATAAAATGGTCACTAAATAGCTTTTGGATCGAGTTCTCAATCCATTTCCTGGACAGCAAAAGGTGGTAAATTAATCTTTCACCCCAGTTTTCATCATCATAGTTAGAGAAAACTAGCTCAACAATGTTCAGAAGCAGTTCTCCAATGCCAGTGCCAAACCAGTTATATGGACAGATGGCTTCCCCTCTCTCCAGTGTTGCCCATCTGGCACCTTTCATAAGCACTAAATTCACTTAAGGTAAACTAAGTAGGCATCTCAAATTGGTTTTCAGTCTATTAGGATGCACTTCTAATTTACTGACATTCAACCAAAGAGACTTGGACGGCAGAGTTTTTAGATTAATGTTTTCTAATCAACCCATGTCTGCAGCAACTGACAAGTGTCACTGATGCAATCAATCGATTACCAGATTTCCCCATCTTACTTTGAAAAAGATAAAATGTTCTTCCAAAATGTAACCATGAAAGCATGCACTGATGGCAGCTGGTCTGTTTTTATCTTCAGTGTAAATCCAAAAAAAATACTATACTATTGTACGTTCTGTAGATGTTACATCTGGCACTATTAATTTTTTGTATATTCATTTATATACTTAACCTGGATAACAAGTATAGAAGGAACAGTGATTTTATGTATTTTGAATGTTCATGTATTTTGAGCATTTGCATTGCTGAATATTGATAAGTGAAATAGTTTGTTGCTGTACAGAGGTGGGCAAACTTTTTGGGCCCAGGGCCACATCTTGGTGGGGAAATTGTATGCAGGGCCGAGGCAGGGGGTTGGGGTGTAGGAGGGAATACGGGGTGAGGGAAGGGGTGTGGCATGCAGGAAGGGACTCAGGGCAAGGAATTGGGGCAGAGGAGGGGTGCAGAATGTATGAGGGGGCTCAGGAAAAGGGGTTGGGGTGCTGGAGGGGTGCAGGGTGCAGCAGGGAGCTCAGGGCAGGGGGTTGGGAGGCAGGGTGGAGGAGGGGTTTGGGCTCTGGCCCGGCGCCACTTACCTAAAGCGGCTCCGGGGTGGCATAACTGCACTCAAACAAAACAATGCAAAATTTGAGCGCCTACAAGTACACTCAGTCCTACTTCTCATGCAGCCAATCACTAAGACAAACAAATCTGTTTACATTTACAGGAGATAATGCTGCCCACTTCTTATTTACAATGTCACCAGAAAGTGGGAACGGGTATTCACATACGACTTTTGTAACCGGCATCGCAAGGTATCTACGTGCCATATATGCTAAACATTCGTAGGTCCCTTCATGCTTTGGCCACCATTCCAGAGGACATGCTTCCATGCTGATGACACTAATTAAAACAGTAATGCATTAATTAAATTTGTGACTGAATTCCTGAGCGAGAAAGTTTCAGCACTGTAAAGTGGCAGTGTAGACAAGGCCTTAGTGATTGGCTGAATGAGAAGTAGGACTGAGTGGACTTGTAGGCTCTAAAGTTTTGCATTGTTTTGTTTTTGAGTGCAGTTATTTTTGTACATAATTCTACATTTTAGTATAAAGAGATAGTACTACAGTACTTGTATTAGGTTAATTGAAAAATACTATTTCTTTTGTTTTCTACAGTGCAAATATTTGTAATAAAAATAAATATAAAGTGAGCACTGTACACTTTGTATTCTGTGTTGTAATTGAAATCAATATATTTGAAAATGTGGAAAACATCCAAAAATATTTAACTAAATGGTATTCTATTATTGTTTAACAGTGCGATTAATCACAATTAATTTTTTTTAATCGCTTGACAGCCCTACTTTTAAAAATCTTCCTATTTCTCAACTGCAATCAACATGTATGAAACTAATGTGGTTTGTGAAAGTATTGTTTCTTTTTTTATAACTATTCCCAGTTGTCTTGCTGCGTGTCCTAAAGTAAACACACAAGCTGGACAACTCATTCAACAAAACACACTTTTTACAGTTACCAAAAAACAGAATTCTATGAACTATTGTGTTATACTTTTTTCACTTGGCTTCCCTTATACAACTTGAAGTATAAGAGCAACTCCCTTCCCCTTCCCCCGCACCCCCAGGCCCCTATTCACAGCCACCATCTGATTTAAGTGGATTCACTTGGATGTAGTGACAATATTATAGTTGCCTATAGTTTCACAGTTCCCCAATACCTTCACGCTACCGCTGTGAGAGGGCAATACTAATCCAATGCAACTTCAGACTTTTCCACACCCAAAAAAATATTACTTATGCACAAATTGATAAAGAGGACAGAAAGAATAATTAAGTCCATACATAATCTGCATGCACTGCAACTGTCTGTGCGTCTCAAAGCCTTCCCTGGCACTGCAAGTTATCATTGCTTTTAAAGTTTAAATTAAAAAACCCAGTGAAAGTAAAATATTTATATTTATGTACGTAAAATATTTATATTTTATATGTAATTTAGCCCAAGTAAATTTACACAGCATTGTGTCCTATTAATCTTCGCCAAGATTATCCAATTTGACTAGCAATTGTGGGTTGTCGACTCAAGATTTCTCTCTTGGAGGGGCCTGATTTTGTAGAGGATGGAGGTTAACTTTCTGAAAGTGTCTGCAACCTCCTGAGATGACAGTTACATAAAAGGTTAGTAACTAACCACTGCACTAAAGCTTCACAAAGTTTCTAAGCAGCAAAATAAGATGAAGGTTTATTTACTTATTAGAAGACTGCAAATGAAGAAAGCATCTTAAGAAATTTGCACACTCTGCTATTTTATTTCATACAGATGAGCAGCAACAGAAGATTTGATTCCAATGCAGTACACAAGTTTAAGTTGATCCAAAGTTTGATTACAAGTCTATCTGCAATGTTAGCAATTGTTACACAACCACTAAAAAATTTCTTGATCGCCAACTTTCACATGAAAATAAGATTCTGAAGATAATCAAATTCTCCAGATTTCCCTAAAACATGCTCCAAAGGATGAGTATCTGCTATCTGAAGAAAAGTCATCAAGAGGAAAAGGCCTAGATAAACTCTTAACTTAAACAGAACTTGCATAGAATACATGCAAGACTGCAAGAAAGCACTCATTCATTTTACTCATCTCATAACTGTCAAGCAGCTTGTGGTTGGAAATCTGAAGAATAATGATGAATAATCAAGTGAAAACTTGTCAGTTGCACATGAGAAAAGCAGACTGGTCACTAACTTACTAAAAACTAGCATTCACTTTTAAGAGTCACAGAGCAAGTGCAGCTTTGTCTATTTTAATTGATGATATGTCTCAGTGCTAGACAGTCTTACACATCTATACATCGTGAATAGGCATGTTAAAGCCATGGAGATGGATAGCCAGGTTTGACTGTAGTTTTGGTTCTAGATACTGACTGCACCACAACTAAAGGGGGGCAGAATCTGTCTGGGCTTAACCGAAGAAGGCCAGCTCTGCTTTGTGGTTGGGGGGAGGGGATGGAGAGAAAGGTCAGAAACTGCTATAAAAGGTCAGCTTTGCAGCAACGACTCACACATCCCCCACCCCAGGAATGTGCCCTAGGTGGGGCAAGTCTCTCTGTCCAGGCAGCAAGGAAGCCAGCATCCACCCTCCCTCCCCTAGTGGAGGTGAATGGCATGCTGGGTTAGGACCTGCTGTGAGCATTACGTTAGTCACCCTTTTTAAAGGAGGGCTGTGAATGAATTTTTCCCACACCACGAGAATTGGCTTTGGTGGAGTATGGTTTTTTCGCCTTCCCCACAGCGGGTGTGAGGATGGACCTTTTCTGGTGAATAGAAAAGGTGGTAGGCCATATGTCGCAACTTATTTTGTAATATTGGGTGGATGTTCAGTGCAGGTACTCCATAAGGAGGGCAGCCAGTGACCAGATAAATGGCCTGGTAAAGGACTTAAAAGGAGGTACTGGATAAAGGAATAGAACGGGGGAGGGGGTTGGGGACTCCTATGATTGGTACGGCAGGGAGCCAACCCCCTCCCCCCCATTCTCATAGCCCTCCTTAACCCTCTTACAAAGCTGGTGGATGGTAAGGTCCAAGCCATGGGTCGGCTGGGGGACCTGGATGGAAACAAGGGGGGTTGGTGGAAGCCCCGGAAAATTGATTTGAATAAGCATGGATTTGCCTGCACTGTACACTTTATCTGCCAGGTAGTCCAAGACATCTATATAATAAAGTTGCGGCCTAATTAAAACCAATAACAAGTCTCCTGTCCTTCTTGCGGTATACCCAGACAAATGACGCTTGGGTCAAAGTATAGCAACATGCTTCAAAATATTGAGTTTTAACAATTAGCTATACTCCTTACTAGTGGTAAACACTGGTGTTTCAACTATTCTCACCATTTTTATCATTGCCACTGCACAATCAGATCCCCCTAAGATTGCAAAGGCTGACCAATTTCTCAATGGCTTTTCACATACCAAAACTAGAAACAAATATAACTGCATGTCAAACTTTAGGAAACTGTTTGAAAATACACACCTCTCAACTACTTATTTCAGCCATAAATAGGCTTCAAAGCATTCCAAACAACTGTTTTAATTACACTGCTAGATGTAACACCTTAGGGACAAGGGGGAATTACCTTAAGAGGCAGGGTTTTCTTTCATGTATATCCAACCCTGCTCAGTTTTTGTCATCAGAAGAGATCCAAGTTTGAAAGGGTATGGCTACAAGCCTTGTGAAACAGTATCAGAGACAATTTATTTTGTTTTATACTGCCCAACCTACTTAAATTGTCCTGAAAAAGAGCCCAATTGCAACCCACTACTTTCTCTTGCAAAATGTTCAAGAGCAACTCGCTAACATCTCTGCTCCTCTTCCTCTGTCCAACACTGATCCATTTCTGCTTTGATGACTTCTTATACTTGCAAGCAACAGAACTACCACTAGTTAAGCAAAACCTAGGAGAGCATGCAGAGAGAGCACTCTCTCATCACAGGAACAATGTGGAGTGAACAGGAAGGGAAACTAAAACATGACTAAGGAGATGAGAGAGAATGATGAGTGAAACTACTCCAATACGGACTTTTGGATTATGTAGTACAGTACCTTCTCTGTTACCGGCTAGTATTAGATGCATTAAAAAATGTTAATAACAACCCACAGAGACAATAGTGTTGTAACATACTCCTATGTAAATTATCTTCCTAACTTCAAGCCATTTGCTTCCATCTCTAAGCATGAAGGATAAATGCTTTAGCTTTGTTTGTCCAACGGTAGATTTTTATCCATAAAAATTAGGGAATAATCAGCATCCTATGGAATTCTTAGCATCAATAGCACTTCCTGATACCAAGTGCCTCAGATTAGTTAGGCTTTATGCAAGAAGTTATTAGCAGTTTGATATTTTTAAAATTCTAGTTAAACAAGCCCTCAAAAGATAAGCCACAAATCAAGTTGCTCTCCTCAACTATAGGTGAGCCTTAAGTTCCAAGTCTTCTGTCCTTCACTTCAGCAAAATATCTAACTCCTTATATTTGGCCTGTGCCAGTCAACTCTGGCTAGTGGAACTGTTTCATTGCTGTGTTGACTTCCGGGCCCAAACCCTGGGACCCTCCCATCTCACAGGGTCCCAGAGCTCAGGCTGCACCCTAAGCCCGGAAGTCTATGCAGCAATGAAACAGCCCCACAGCCCAAGCCCTTTGAGCTCAAGCTGGCTGGCATGGGCCAGACATGTATGTCTAGTTGCTGTGTAGACACCTAAGAGGCCTCAGGTGCACCAGTGCACTCAACTATGAAGTCAACATTAGGAACAACAAATCTGTTTAACACTACTTATTTTTAAACAATAAGCTATACTATTTTAAATGTAGACAGGTCAGAAAGTGAGAAGCCTTTTTAGTGCCAATGTATACATACTTGGGTGCTTCTATTCTTAATTTTCACAATATAACATGTGAAATTATGTTCCTTTTTAACTTTAAGTTTTAGACAGTGAAGCCAGTAATATACCTTTCTTCAATTAAGGTGCCAATTTGTATTTCATAGTCACATTTCCTTTCTAAGTTTCTCTCTGTTTCAAATTATGAAGAAACTGACTATATAGAACCAGGGAGACTATAGACAAAATACTTTCACACACAGGGTTTTTTGATGTTGTTTTGTTTTTTTTGTTGTAACTCACAAGCTTAGGTAAGAGTCAGACCTGAGGGATAGCTCAGGGGTTTGAGTATTGGCCTGCTAAACTCAGGGTTATGAGTTCACTCCTTGAGGGGGCCATTTAAAGACCTGGGGCAAAAATCTGTCAGGGATGGAACTTGGTCGCCAATTGTGGGGCACGGGTCAGCCTCCACAGAGGGTGGGAAGAGAGCGCCGCTCTGCCCCCAGTTCTACTCAGACCATGGCCACTCGATCCCGGCCACTTTCCCAGCTGCAGCTCTGCTCTCAGCATGGCTCAGCTCCTGACCATGGCCCCACTTGTAGCACTGGCTCCCAGCCCCTGGAGGGCACAGATGATGTAAGGGGAGGCACAACCAAAAAAGTTTGGGGACCACTGCTCTAAATCATAGTCACAAATAAAACAGAGCCACAAACCAATTTACCTAGTACATGCACAACAGTGAAATTCCAAGGGTGAATTTCATAGCAATTTGATATGCCAGTCATGCAGATTAAATTACCTCAGATTTGTTGCTGAGTAATCCACCTCATCTGGGACCATGTCTTACATCCACACCCAAGCACATTTTTAAAGCAGTTCCCATAAAGCTAATTCTTCCCTAAAGGTAGAACTCACCACCAACCCTGGAGATGGTGGCACTGATCTGATACATATGATAAATTCTGATGAAAGTTTGGAAGAGGATTTTTGTACAGTTGCCAAGTGCAGACCCCAGCATTTGTCATGCCTACGAAGGACAGGGATGTTACTCCTTAATCCAGTTGTTATATGAATGGTTAATCAGATCATGTTTAGAGTTTCCCCCTGCTGCCCTCAGTGCATACTTTCTCTCCCTCTTAACAAAGTGCTGTTGAGCTCAAGGTCCTGTAATATGGAAGCCTAGACTTACAGATTTAAGTCAAATTTCAAGTTTTATAGAATGGCATTGTGGAGGTAAACAGTTTTTCTACAAAGTATTGCCATATACAAAATACACTGTAAGATGCTGAGGCACAATGAGTCTTTATTGGCATTAGTTTGGGATGACTTGCATAACTTACTCAATTTGGCAGATCCTGAGTAACCCAACTATACCAAACTATCATGTACACACACAATAATTTAATTTCAGACAACTCAAAAGTCATAGGTAGAAGTACAGTGGAATCCCCCTCCCGTCCCCTCCCCTCCTTTAAATATTCCATTACCCTTATTACCTGTACAAAGACAAGGAAGTTAAGATTAAGGTGCATGAGAAAACTCATTTGAAGCTCAGGGGATTGAATCCACTGAGGCAAGCAGCTCCTCTCAGCTACAGTTTAAACCAACAAAATTTAACAAGCTCACTTCTAAATTATGGAGCAACTCTCCAGCTGAGCACAGCTTAATTTCCCCTTGGAAGGTCTGAGCCACCACAGCAGCCACCTGTGGCAAGTTGCCTTTTTACCCTACACCCCCCCCCCCCACTTGGTGTATATCAAGCATTCTGTACCCCCACCACCACCCCTGCAACAACAGGATGCTAATTCCCAAACAAAGCTACAAAGGTTGAAAGCTAATATGCATTTTTTTTTTTAATATTGCTAGTTTTATAAGAACGAGGTTTAGTACCTGATCCTGCAAACCTAAATACCGGAGTAATTTTAGGCATTGAGCAGTTCCACTGAGTGCAAAGGGTCTAAAACAAACATATGGTTCTCACTGACAAAGGAGTGAAAGAGAATGAGAGAAAGGTGCCTTTGAAAGAATATGTCTTGTTTCATGGAAGTAAATCTACCTACCACTGGCAAATACCTGGGATTTTCTCCACACAAATCTGAGTCTGGGAATAGTTTTGCCGATCAGACAAACTACAGGGAACAAGCAATACTGAACTACCTGTCTCCATCATTAAGTAATGTTCCTAAAACTCATTTAAATTTCTCCCTTATAGTGAAGCTAGCCACTATTTCCTACTTCTGGACTCCCATAACACCTGTTGGCATCGAATTTCAACATGTATTGCCTTACAAATTTTTTTTAGCATAAACATAATGAGAATTGAGCAGTATAGCCCCCTTATCACTAACAAGTGAGAAGACAAATTGGTAAATTCATCTAGCAGTCTCCTAGTTGCCAGTATAGGGATCTGGTAAAATTTAGCTTTTTATAAGTGCCTATTCCATCTCTTCATGGGGAACCCAACCACAAAAGCATAGAGGTAATGCCTGAAATAAGTAAATGCAGTTACTTTAAGAAACCAGTTAAGTTCCACTGTGCAAGATGAACAAGACTTAAAAAATGCGTAGTTGCTGAAAAGTTAGATTAATACATTCTGAGTCTTCAAGTTAGCCACTAAACCCCAATGGTGACTTTAAAATTACTAATTATTTTCACATTTAGAAGGCACTTTATGAAGTGCATTGGCTGCATATATCTACTTCTTGGTGTGTTGATTATCAAAGAATCAATAGTGTGGTCTTGATCCCAGAACAGGTGTAGCACGGTCAAGGTTACCCCAGTGATTACTTAGTTCAGCCCTGGTGTGAGCACGTGAAGTCCCTTAAGCTGCCACACCACGGCTGAATTCAGAGCCCCCTGGAAAGAAGCAGCCCAAACGTGGTTTACAGGCGGATTCGAGGCAGAACCCGTACTTGTTGCTATGAGTCACGGGTCCTGTCTCGCGGGGGGAACCGTTCCTGAAGGAGCGATGTTTTAAAGTCAGCATCACGCGCTCAGCCCAAGCTCAGGGCCCTCCGCGCGCCCCGCGCCTCCTCTCGGGTTGCAACCGGGTGCTAGGGTTAGCGTGCAACAGCTGTCTCAGAGACCGGCAGGGTTTTTCCCTGCACAATACCCAAGGCTTGAGGGGCACGCAAACCGCTCCGCAGGACCCGCCCGGCTCTCAAACCCTATTACCAACCGCCGGGGCGGCGGCAGCAGCAGGGATAGCACCAGGACGGGAAGACACCTAGAGCCGCACCGCGTGACTCCAGCCCCATGCCAGCCTCCCGCCCCCACCACACGCCCTCCAACCTCCTCCCACCGTGCCCGGCACGTGCCCGCCCCCGCGGTGCCCTCAGCCCCGCAGCTCCCTCACCAGCTTGGGCTTGTTCCTGTTCTCCTCCTCCGCGGCGCGCCCGCTGCGCTTGAGGTTCGCCCTGCCGGAGCCCGGGGTGTCCTCGCCCTCGGCGCCCGGGGCCGCCTGGTTCTCCATCGTCCTGCCCTGAGCGACGGCCTCCTGTGCTGCAAGCGGCTTCCTCAGGGCCCCATAGGCGCTGCACACACCGCAGGGCAGACAGGCGGCTCCCCCGCAAGCTGGCTCCCTGCTGCTGCTGCCGCCGCCTCCTCCCCCCACCCGCTCCGGCCGGTAGGAGAGAGCCCACGGCACCCTTCTGCGCATGCGCCCACCCTGAACACTGGCCTAGTGAGCATGCGGCCAGTTCCGTGCGCATGCCCCTTACGAAAGTGAAGCCATGGCGAAGCTGCCGCCCTTACCTCGAGCTTCTCCGAGGCTCCCTTTTCCTGAAGTCCCGTAGCAGAACGGGAGGGGGAGGGGGAGGAGGGGCGGCGAGCAACAGATGCGACAGCAGCGGGGGAGGGGATCTAGCTGATCCGGAGCCCGCGGGTCACATCTGCTGACTGAGGGCGCGTAGGGAGCTAGCGTTTTTGCGGCTGGTGGCTGCTCCAGGGACACCCAGAGACAGCGAAATACCAGCCCCGCTTAGTCCGAGCGATAGCTCTGCTTCGCTGCAAACTACAGCTCTGCCAGTGCATTCTTCCCAAGGTGGGAAAGTGCTTTACAGCTTCCCACAGTGTAACCAAACCACAGCTACAGTCTCACACCAGGCAGCATCGGGTACACCGCCCCCCTCCCCAAATACATGGGAAAATTAATCTAATTCTCTCAGCTCCAGAGTCCAGCCTTAACCGAGGAGCTAAATACCCTCCCTAGATAACTTCGGAGACTTCCTGGTCAAGGAGCAGTTCCTCTCACCTAGCATGTGTTCTCAATCCCCATGTTACTTTAATTTCAGTGAAACAACAAAGTTCTAAACAGAAACAAGCAATTGACGTTTGCTCCCCAATATAAATATAAACAAATTCTGAATAAACTAACCGTACACTTCAATGTCCTTGTACCATTTTGTTTTGGAATTATACTGTAAACAATTATTTCCTCTCAAGGGTTTGCAGTCAAAATATTTACACTAAAACTGCAGGGGTAAGTGACTCCACTGGACTTCAAGTGGTAAAATATTTTCCTCGTGTGGAACCTGAGAATCATGCTATACATGTATAGTTAATCGTAGATTAGGTTCTTAAACCTGAATTTTAATTTATGAGTAAGATTCAAAGTACTTCTTCATTTATTTTTAAAATTAGGGCATCCCTTTATCTGATGTTTCTCTTCTAAATCTTTGACTGAAGTTTTCTATCTAGCATGCAGTTATTCAGTAGTACAGTTGGCAATACTGTTTCCTTCCCTTTCCCCTCTATGCTTCCTTCTTAGTAAAGACGCTGTGTTTCCTATGAAATATGTTAACTTGACCTAGTTACTGGAAAGTGACATTAACAGAAATATTTAGCTTTTAAGACATCCTGTATGTGTTCCAATCTATGCGGGTTCTAGGTTCATCCTCTACCGTAAACATTTTCTAGTACAATCTTAAATGTTTTAAATTATGGGGATTTCACCCTTTCTCCTATAAGATTGTTGCACAGTCTAATAGGGGATTTTCAAATTCCTTCTGCATAGAGCCTAAGTGCTGGTTGTAATTATCCTCAGTGTAGCTGGGTATAAATTTAGTACCACACACACTTCAATCCTCTCACAGATATCAATGGGTGACTTACACAAAGTTTTAATGTGGCATTTATGTAGTATATCAACATTTTCATTATGCAAATCCTGGATTTAGCGTCACTCAGTAGAAGAATATGTTCAACATTAGGACTACTGTTATTTCTGCCCTTAGTTTTTCCTTTGCCAGACTCCTTTTTCTGTTCCTCTCCCTCTTTCTTGTTTATGTCCCATTCTCTCTCTCTCACACACACACTCTCTCTCTCTCTCACACACACAACCACATACACACACCACTCTTGTCATGCATCCCCAATTCTCACTCTTCCCCAGGCTTTTCAATTTTACTTCTTTCCCCTATCTGCTAACCATTTAACTAAATACTTTTAAAGTGTCATCGTTCAGCTTTAGGGGTAACATTCCAATGAGATTATAGGGCCGTGGAAAGTTTACTTGATTTTTTTTTCAGGCTGTTTGCAGACTCAGGAAAATAAAATTGCATTGGTTTACACTGTGGTTGGTGAGATTTCCACAACCATGAAAGCTAGAACCCCATTCTTAAAACTGGAGTTTCAGATTCTGAACAATTTGGTAATATCATGCAGGCCTTGAAACAGGCCTGAAGGCTGACTAACACCCCATGTCTAACCTATTTTATATGGGATATTTCTCCTAATTTTTAGCTTAAGTCTTCCTATTTATCTCATTTATTCTATGCATAACCCCTTTGTATTACTTCAAGTAACTTTTTTTTCTGTTACTTCAAGGATATTGTTCCATTTTAAGTTATCAAGGCAAGCTCCATGTACTTTAGAATTAATAATTTTATAAAGTAATTTTGAATTTCATTACCACTTTCCAAGCAGTGAAAAATAATTTCCAGCAATCATTTTTAACAATACGCAAACAGCAGCACTTTCCAAATTATGCTGGACTGGAGCATGAACACAATTTAAACAAGTGTTGTCAGCTTCAATTAAAATCAACAGCTCTTCTCTTTGGTCAGTCAGTAACCCTCCTCCCCACACACAGCATTTTTGCTCAACAGTTTGTCTGTTTAGGTATGTCTTAACCACAGGTGATCAGCACGGGGGTAGCTTAGCACAAGTGCAAGCATTTGCACAGCAAAACCCTATTCCCTTTACTGTACACTCAGTGTTTCTGCACTCACCAGGGTGTGTCTGTGGGCATATCCCAAGAGATTCTTTGCTGAGATGGTCTAAGATTCTTACATAGAATCATAAAAGATTAGGATTGGAAGAGACCTCAGGAGGTCATCTAGTCCAACCCCCTGCTCAAAGCAGGACCAACACCAACTTAAATCATCCCAGCCAGGGCTTTGTCAAGCCGGGCCTTAAAAACCTCTAAGGATGGAGATTCCACCACCTCCCTAGGTAACCCATTCCAGTGCTTCACAACCCTCCTAGTGAAATAGCTTTTTCCTAATATCCAACCCAGACCTCTCCCACTGCAACTTGAGACCATTGCTCCTTGTTCTGTTATCTGCCACCACTGAGAACAGCCGAGCTCCATCCCCTTTGGAATCCCCCTTCAGTAGTTGAAGGCTGCTATCAAATCCCCCCTCACTCTTCTCTTCTGCAGACTAAACAAGCCCAGTTCCCTCAGCCTCTCCTTCTAAGTCATGTGCTGATCATTTCTGTTGCCCTCCGCTGGACTCTCTCCAATTTGTCCACATCCTTTCTGTAGTGGGGGGCCCCAAACTGGATGTAATACTCCAGCTGTGGCCTCACCAGTGCCATATAGAGCGCAATAATCACTTCCCTCGATCTGCTGGCAATGCTCCTACTTTCCATTCACAGTGTCAATTGTGAGAGAACTTGGCTGTCCTTCTGGAGATGGAGGGGTGGAATTCTTAAAGGACATTTCAGGACTATCAGTGCTAGAGAGATTTTTCCTGCATCCGCACTACAGATTGGATGTGTTGCATTCAGAGTTAAACCAGAGCTCAGACTCCAAGCTATACCCCCAGCCAACTATCTTAACCCTGGCTTAAAGCACCTCCAACCCCAGATCAGAGGATTTTCTGTGTGGATGGTAAGGCATTTGGGCTAAAACCCAGTAAAAGCCTTGGTTAACTGAGCAGTGAAGACATACCCTATATTTTTAGTAACAAAGTGCCCATAACTTAACACAAAACACCAGGTGCAATCACCCCAGCGTCCAGTTTAGAGGGATTACTTCCTAGCTGTCCTAAGTTCCTATGCACAGATCTTAAGTGCTCCTGAAGCATTCTGTAGATCATTTTATGTATCTAACACAATTTCAAGTGCTCTGGAACTTCATTTCACCACACACAAGCTTTACATTTGCCACAGAACTAGTCCTGTGGTATTACGGAAACCTTCTCTTGCCCAATTGAATGTTTATATTGGATTCATCTCCCTAAGATATAGAGCAGCAGGGACGGTATAAATAAAGATCCAAGGAAGGGACTGAATGAAACCATCATACATAGGGAGGCTCATAAAAGCTCTAGAGGAAGGTACATTTGGGATTTCAGTTCAGCAAATTAACTTTTAAATGAAGTGAAACATCAATTTAATTTCAGTATAGTTTGTTTATATGAAAAAATAAACTTAAATCAAGTTTAGAGACACTGAAAGTTTACTCCAGTACAGTTTTTAATTTCTTGTTTAAATACCTGGCACTATAGAATTCTTTATAATAAGAGAAAAGCTAGTCTGGGGGGCTGGTCTAAGACTTTGGAATGAACTCCCCCAGGAACAAAGGACCATTACAAACCTCACCCTTCCACTCCAAGTGCAAGGTGCATTTCTTTGAACTTGTCTTCTCAAACGCAAGCGCGCGCGTGTGTGTGTGTGTGTGTGTGAGAAAAATCTCTACCAAAAACAAGACAAGATATTCCACTGCACACATTTCTAATGCAGGGAAAGGATGAGTTTAAAAAAAAAATACACCTGACAGACGTTAGTCACATCATGTAATGTACTATGAGAAGATGCTCTTACTAGAGCTGAACAAATAACACTGCTCTACAGCCAAAATGCTTCTGAAATAAATGTAGTCAAACTTTACTAATTCTGGGTCACTGAGAATGAAAATGATGCTTAAAATTGTTGATTGGCTCTAGTTTTCAAGATATGCTATTGGGTCAGTATATGCGACCCTTGACTTGGGAATGGCGGAGGATAAGTGAGTTATAAAGGGAAGGGATCTCAATTTAAACCAGAAATGACTAAAATACATCTTTGACTGGATCTATGAATAAATCTATGACTGGGTTTGGACAGTACTTGCTTTTTAGGCAAAACAATGAATGATGCAATCTGAAGCTGGTATTGCGTCATACATGATATGAATTGCATCATGTTATTCCTAGAAGTCATGGATGATGCAATCATAACGAAGCTTACATCACTCTGCTGAACAAATTGCCCTATATCAGCTCTAGAAATCATACAGTGTCGTGCTCTCTTATTTGTCACTGTTTGATTTTGCAAAGGGACACATTTCTGTTTAGCCAAAGTGAGCAGAGATGCCTCGTACTTGTGTGAACAGTGCAGATAACTTCTGCTATGTTTGTGGTGAAGTGACTTTTGCATCACAAAAGCGCAGTATAACCACTGTGGTTAAGAAAGCCTATCACCTTTATTTTGCCTGCAACATTGGAGATCAGGACAAGAGGTGGGCCCCACACATATGCTGCAACACTTGTGCAACAAATCTTCGCCAGTGGTTGAACAGGAAAAGGAAATCTATGCCTTTTGCAGTGCCAATGATTTGGAGAGAGCCAACAGATCATACCAGCAATTGTTACTTCTGCATGGTGCCTCCAGTTGGGAAAGGTGTGTCAAAGAAGAAAAAGTGGACTGTGTATCCAAACATTCCATCAGTTATACGCCCAGTACCCCACGGAGAAGGACTGCCGGTTCCTGATGCACCAGAATCATTCTCACTTGAGTCAGACGAGGAAGAGCAAGAGGATTAAACTTCTGGTCCTGAACCATCAATGTCACAGGACCCACATTTTCTCCCATCCTCCTCCTCTGAACCACACCTCATAACACAAGGTGAACTGAATGACCTTGTCAGGGATTTGGAACTACCCAAGAGTAAGGCAGAGCTGTTGGGCTCCAGACTACAGCAGTGGAATCTCCTGGCAGGTGATGTTAGGGTTTCCATGTTCCGTGACCGTCAAAAGGATCTTGTCCCATTCTTCTTCATGGAAGGTGATCTTGTAGTCTGCAACAACATCGATGGGGTGATGGCAGCCCTCAACATCGTTCACGATCCAGATGAGTGAAGACTGTTCATTGATTCATCGAAGATGAGTCTTAAAGCTGTTTTACTGCATAATGGCAATGTTTTGCCATCAATTCCGGTTGGTCATGCAGTCCATATGAAGGAAACCTATGACAACATGAAACAACTTTTGAGGTGCATAAACTATGACCAACATCAGTGGCAGCTTTGTGGCGATTTGAAGGTTGTTGCTCTCTTGCTTGGTCTGCAGACTGGATACACAAAGTACTGCTGTTTTCTCTGCGAATGGGATAGTCGTGCAAGAGATTCCCACTACATCAAGAAAGATTGGCCACTCCGACAGTCATTGGAGCCTGGGAGGAAAAGTGTTCAGCATCCACCACTTGTTGAATCAAGGAAGATTTTGTTACCACCCTTACACATCAAGCTGGGTCTGATGAAGAACTTTGTCAAGGCCATTGACAAAACACAAGCAGCTTTCAAGTACCTCCGTGGAAAATTTCCAAGGTTAAGTGAAGCTAAGAGAAAGGAAGGTGTCTTTGTTGGTCCTCAGATTCGTGAACTTCTTCGAGATGATGCATTTGACCATGCACTGCGTGACAAGGAAAAGACGGCATGGAAAGCCTTCCAGTTAGCGGCAATAAATTTTCTCGGAAACAACAAGGCAGACAACTACAGGTTGTTGGTGGAAAACCTCCTCAAGGCATACAAAAGCCTTGGTTGCAACATGTCACTAAAGATACATTTTTTGCACTCTCATCTAGATTTTTTTCCACCGAACTGTGGAGCAGTGAGCGACGAGCACGGCGAGCGATTTCACCAGGACATTGCAACAATGGAGAAACGCTATCAGGGCAAATGGAGGCCATCAATGCTTGCAGACTATTGCTGGACAGTGACAAGAGATGCTCCATTTAATGAATACAAGAGACAAGCCAAGAAGCGCCGAGTAGACACTGAATAGGACTAAACTATGTACAGAATAGTTTTTTGCCTTTTGTTTCATAATAAGTTTTATTTATATAACCCTTTTGCTGATTTTTAAAGTGTTACATAAACAGGACAGGTGAAATATTATCATGTAAAGCAACCATAAACACATGAAAAGACCTAGGTTTACAATTTATGATTAAAACTCTACTATCTACAAAATATACATAGACATAAAATGTAAAAACTTAAATAATTTAGAAACTGTAGCCAATCAGTTGTTTTAATTGTCATATTTGAATTCAGCACATCAAAATACATAATAAATAGCACATTTTATCTCTGAAGCAGACGACTTCTCAAAAATTGTAGACCAGTGTAATTGATTTAAAAATTTAGCTAAATTTCAAAACACAACATTTTGAAACAAAAAGTTGAGATATTTAGTTTCAAGATGGTCAAAACAAACCATTTTGACATATTTGGATTATTTCCCCTTTTTTGGCTGAAACTACTTGTCAAATTCAGCCCAAGGTTGCAAATATTTTTGGTGCTCTAAAAAAACCTCTAAGAATAGAAGTGTGTTTTTCAGTTAATTTGCTATTCACGAAAAAATATTCGCCCAGT
The DNA here is from genome assembly GCF_028017835.1 of Emys orbicularis. NCBI lineage: Eukaryota > Metazoa > Chordata > Testudines > Emydidae > Emys > Emys orbicularis. Next base: position 36,794,164 of record NC_088691.1, on the reverse strand, counting down.
TCTAGCTCATACTATATGCAATATAAGAACCTATATATAATAGATTTTTTTTCTGTTTAAGTTAGAGAAATGCATTTTGAATAGTCTTATTGCATGTACCAAGCATCTTTTGTAGGACAGAACTTCTTAACATGCCTAGAATGACATTTTTGTAACTGTATGGATGCATGCAAGCAGGCTGAATGTTAGGCTAAACAAAAACATGCCCAAATTATATAAGCACATGCACAATCCCAAGACTTTGGGCAGAAATTTTCAGTTGCCAAGCTGCTTTGCTGCCTGCTGGCTATGCCTTTTTGAAAACAGAAGGGGCCATGTGGTGTGTGGGGGAGGCGGGTGACAGTGGCTTTGGGCAAGGAGGTTTAAGTGCCTCAGAAGGATCTGACATGAAAGCAAGTTGGAGACAGTCAGAGAACTGTTGTTGTCTGAAATGTGTTTAAGACCTGTGGTAAAGGTCACACAACACCCTTTTTGATAATATTTTTAATTGTGCTCCATAATATCAGCCTTCATCAAAAAATTCTTCAATCTGTATCATTGTGAGGCAAACATTACAAATACAAACCAAGAAAAAACTTGTTAAATGCCGAAGTCTGCAGATAATCTTAAGCAAAAACTGAGCGAGCTTCATTTTGCAGCATTTTCCCACCTCCTTGGCACTCCCATGTAGTTCTTTACAAGAAAACATTTTTCCTAATGCTCTGCTTAAACCAATAGACAATGCTCCCTCCCATTCTGCTTTTAAAGTATCCTTTGTTTACAGTCACCTACTATGCGCATTATAATATGTAAGAATGGTTGTGATTGTCACTAATAGAAGTAAATATATAAAAGTCATTCAGGTTTTTTAGAACTAAGTGAGAAGATGGAAAGTTTGACAGAAAGATACTGTTAGAGTAGTGTTGAAGCATCCTTTTAATCACAGTGATCCTCATTATTGGTTGAATGTTTGTGATAAAATTAAGATCTATACACTTTTATCTAGTCCAGGTTTCTGTCTCTTTTTTTCTTGCACAGCTTTAGTCCCCTTTCACAATGTCCCCAGGTATGTTATTGCCACCTACGACTCCCATCTTCCTTATGTTACTGTTGTGTTCCAGGCAGGAGGGGTAGACTAATAATAGATAGGATCTTGTTCGGTAACCTGCAGACTGTTTCCTAACAGCAGGGCTCTGTTGGTGCTGGAAAATTACACTTAATAGTACTGCTATAGAGATATTTATATTGAAATTAAGCACCTTCATTGACTATTCTACTTACTGCAATCTCTAATTTTCAAAAATAATTTCATAGCATTGAAAACCACATTACTAAAACACCCCAGGGGATAACATTTCTCCTGGCGGTTTCTAATGTAACCTCAGCCAGAAAGTTACGTATCTAAAGTATTTTGACTATTAAGTGAGATAAAATTACCAACATTTGCTGTCTGAACAACTTTTAGTGAGCCCATTATATAGTCCAGGACAGCGATCAGAGGGTTTATGACATAACAAAGTCAAGCACATAGCATTGAGAGACATGCCAAGTATTATTCAATGGCTAGTGGCTATTTAATGTAAGAGCTTGAGAAAAAAGGCCCTGTTTAAAATGGCTGCCTTAATGCATCGCTAGAAAACAGAGAACAAGATACCAGAAGATACATAGACTAAAAGAATCTGAAATTTTAAAAAGTTTGCAAAGTAGAACGCTTCACATTTGCAGCATGAGCTATCAGCTGGTGAAGGCATGGATCCCAAAGCCAGTAATGCTAACATGTCCAAAGAAATTCAGTTGATCACTAAAGCAGACGGCTACTCTGCATTTGAGGCTCTGAGGAATAATTTGTTCTTTAAGTTTCTAGTAGTGAAAGAAGAAGTTACCAACTTGAAGGATGGAGTCATCAAATTGGAAGTTGGATTGGGAGAAACAACAGAGAGAAAGTTGCTGTGTTGCACGGCACTGCTGGAGCAAAGAGAACACATTATATTTAACTTAACCACTAACAGGAAATGCAGAATCAAGTCTGCCAACAATACATAACCTCTGCTTCTTCATCCACAAACTACTCAGCATTAGCACAACAGGAAGCCCTCTACCACAGAGAGCATACCGCAACTATAACTGTGCCCCAGGGATGCCAGCCTTCCAGCCCCCCCTTTCTCAAGCATTCTCGTTCTCCCCACCCCAACAGCATCACCACAAATAGACCATATTTTTTTCCTTTGCAACCCAGTATTTCTGTACATTTCTAGAAAAATCACACATTCAAGTTTGGGGAAAAGGGTGCTGAAAAGGTATGTACATTTGGTTGTCTGAACTTAACATTTCCTTGCTTTAATTGGTTTTAGCTACACTAAGTATTAGCCAACCTGAAATGACACAAAGCAGCATTTGTGTATGAGCGGCTACTTAGCTATTTGGTTACCCTTTATTCAATATTTGACAAAATGACCTAATCTGCCAAAACTTGCATTTTGACAAGTTTTTATTATTAAATTGTCTAGACTGGGTAAATTATAATGAAAACAGAATTCACTCAATGTTAAGGTAGTCCCCAGAAACATTCATGCCGCTGGATGGCATAAGGAGGTTTCTTCTACACCATAGTAATACCCTGCCCAATAGAAAAGTGTGATCATTATAAATTGCATAATCTCTCTCTAGTCTAAATTAAGTGAAAAGCTACTTTTCCTAGGAGTTAATATTTTATTTCTGATAACGGTGTGTTAATGATTTGTGAATTCCTGAAGACTTCTTAATTAACAGTTATAAAAATAAAGCTATTCTTACTATTAGATCTATAAGAAATTAATTGAACACACAAGTAGTCCTGGTCATTTCTAAAAGGGAAGAAGGAAATAAATACAGGCAGCTTCCTTAAAGCCAACTCAGTGGGCTTCATTTTCTGTGGTCATAACTACTGTTTTGCTATTAGCCAGTTAGGAGGTGGCTGGGGAGCAGTCATAACATACAGTGATTAAGAACTTAACTGGTCAGTTTTGAGCTAAAATGGCAAAACTGTTGAGTCACTGATTTAGTCAGTCCCCACTTTTTTTCCCCTTATATTTAATTGCAAGAGGAAGCTGACAAACACAACCCATTGTATAAAAAAAAGCTCACATACTGCAGGTGGAGATGGAGTAATAAGTCATATGAAAAGTCACAACACATTGGCAGTTGAATTTTATTTGCTATGGCTAGGCATAACAAACCCCCAAGGGACTGGAGTTGGACAAAGGATAATACTCCTAAACAGTATCTTTAAAAGAAAATAGCAGCCTATGTTGGGTCACTTCCTCTATTAAGAAACAACTGTAAACCAAGGAATATACTCTATGCTGGTTCTAGTGGGAGTCTTAATTCCAGGATAGTGTAATTTAAGTGTGAAGTTATTTATCTGGTGTTTCAAAATCAGGACCTGATATAGATATTTTAGTATGTCTCTATTACTCCCTCCAATTAGTTGCTTTTCTTCCTACAAGCAATTTCTACCTCCTTGACACAATCAAGATTAATTGTGCATACCCACTGAATGCAAAGTTAGAGGAAGATGCACCATTTTGCCAGCAACTGCCATATTTTGGACCATTTACCCTTCTATTTTAGATCATGACTGAATTTCCGCTCCTCTTCCCACACTCCCGCAAATTTTCCTTTGCATATTTTCATAGCAAGAGAAAATTGACATGAGGCTATCAGATTGTCACTAGTATAAGGTCAATATTTGTGAGCCATTCAACTTTTCTAAAAAGTGATAGTATTATGAGAAGTTTGTTGGCAAAGGGATAGCAAAGACCTGAAGGAAACATATTGATTTTTTGTTTGTTTCTAAAACCAAAAATTTTCAACTTGCTTTTCGTTTTATAAAGGATTTTTCATTGCAAATTTTGTTTACCCAAAAGAAAGCTAAATATTTAGTTGAGTATAGACTGGTGAGGTCCTATGCCTCCCAATTCAACATACACATTGGCTCCAGTCCAGAGAACTATACTGTTTACTTTCAGAAATTCAGATATTAAAATGGATATTTTCTACTCTGCCTGCAAATATGGCTACTGGGTCATCGTCTTCCACTCTAGCTTAACTGAGGAACTATCAATGCAATACAATGACTGAGCATAGCTTTCATAGACTAGCTAAATAGATGGTCCCAAGATACTAAAAAGGGATAGACAAAACAATGTACAAGTATCAGTACAGCCATGATCTTCAAGATTAACGGTGTCAAGCATTAGATGTTTTATAGTTCATGTCCTGCATAAAGATGCAGCTAAATTAATTATCTCCTTGTTTGTGCCACCTCCTGATTTTGCAAAAGCCTTTATCTGTTGTTGTAGTACTACTTGATACTGAATTTGGTTCTACTAATATTTATTATGTGACTTGTGCACAGTAGGGATTGCTCCAATGTCCTTGGCAAACAACTTTCCTGTTTTCCCTTTTCCCTTTCCACAGAATGTCCCTCCCTTCATTGATGGTATTATTGAGCGCCTAGGTTAATATTCTAATTTTGAGTAACACTATGTTATTACAAGACATGACCACCTTCTCTGAATATGGGACAGCAGTGCCTCTTAGTTTGCAATATAAAACTTTTGTTTCAACAAGAAAAAATTTTCTACTGGAGTTGATCTAATCTTTTCATTATATACATGGAGAGAGTATCACAACTAAATACTTTTTCTCATGTTTTTTCTACATCTTTAGATACACACACAGATACTATGTTGTAATGCATATTCAATTTTTTAGGTTTTTTCATAATGGTCTTGACTACCTTTACTGACGTAGAGCCAAATTCCAATAGCTGTTAAAATTTAATGGACACTGAAAAAGCTGAGCAACTTCCAGGATTTGGCTCTTTCATTTTCTAATTTTACCCCTTTTAAATGTATGCTTTCTCTAAGATTTGGATTTTTTCAGCACATATATACTAAATGTAAAGATGAATATCTGTCTGCAAAACAGAAAAGATATCCTAAGTCTGAACATTAATTTTATATGTTGTTTTTTCTGAAAGAAATACATTCTCTCATTCCCCTTTGTTTCTGTGGCACATAGTAAGAGAGAGAGTGGGATGTTTCTGCATTGTGCACTGTTTTCTACTCCTCCATGCTGATGGTGCAGTTTGTTCCCATTTCCGCCAGACATCTCATGTGCCTATAACCAAATCTGGTAGCATCTGTGCTTCAGATACTCCATCTGCAGAAAGAGAAATATTGTTTACCATCTCTTACGGGAGTGATGAGACCTCAGAAAGTAGAGTCGTAAAGTGTTCAGAATTGGCACTCATTAAATGGACTAGCTTTGAAAAATGGCAACCCAGCTTTCAGCTGATGGCATTCTGGTGGGGATGAATGAAAGAAGAACCCTTTTATAGGAGCATGCACATTTCTTTAAAACCACATCACACTAGAAGGTGTTTATAGCTGCCATCAAGTGAGTCTTTGATTTATAGACTGTTTAAAGCTAATAGAAGGGCTAAGCACCCTTCTTTCTAAAGATACTTTTATTGGTGGAAGGGTCCACAGGTCTTGAACTCACATCTATGGGTTCTGAGATAACTGTCACATGTTGGTTGCTATGAATGGAGGCTGCTGCCCAAGACAGTCAGCCATATGGCAAAGCCTGAACAACCCATGTAGATTAACAGGTGTTTCCCTGATTGTAAATGCAGGCTGAGTTTTGGGTTGGATTGTCTGTGTGTGGTAGCAGTGAAAGCCAATAAAAGGGTGGCTAACACTTAGAGAAGTAGTCATAAAAGTGGCCTGGAGAGGGAACAGATAAACAAAGCTCCTTGGGGCACAAAACTGACTGGAGGAGCAGATGTATGCAATGCGATCAAGGAAATTGCCTGCTGTTGCTTATTTCTACAATGTACACGCAAACAGGATTTTTTAGTACATTTTTGTAAATAAACAGGATTGCATGCAAGAATATACCCGACTCATATTCAACTACTTCTCCCAACAGAAAAAAATCCTGCATGTCCCCAAACACTGGTTAAGAGTTCTGGTCAAATGGCCAACAACTGTTTGAAATGGGTCCTGAACAGTTTGAGAGATTTTAAGAAACTCCTATTTCTTTGGTATGGAAAAAGTGTGTTTATACTCCAAAAAGTCAGAACCATTTTGCATAAACTCACAAAAATAAATAAATAAGGCTACATTTGGAAATGTCACACAGAAAGGGGAAATTTTACGTAAATTAGAAGAATGAGTCATTAATGGATATGTATGCAGCTTTTATAACACAGTAATGGGTCACATCCAGACGCCCTTTCTTTGCTTCTTGATACTGTCAGACTAATTCAGCAAGATGAAAAACTTACAGACAGCAAGTCAGAAAAGATGGAGTCATTTAAAAATCACAGAAGCCACTTTTAGTTCTTTCCTAGCTCACTGTGTCTATAACTGGTCTTATTGCCTTCAGGCTTCTATTTTCCCGAGACTTTCATGGAGAGTCTTTAAGATTCATGACAGAAAGTTAGATCTGGCAAGTGACATGACAAAGAAAGTTGGTTCACAAAGAGAGGAAATAAATTGACAGTTGCTTCAGATGAAAAAGTAAAAAAAACCTCAAGAAATGTTAATGCTCTAGATTGAATTTTGGAGACAGATTGAAATTTATTATACAGGATAATCTAGTGAACAAATGTCTATCAAGGAGGTAAGTGCCCTTAGGTGGCATCTTTTTGCCACATTAATTGCATGGAACTGAAAGTAAGAATCCTTAACATTCAAAATGACTAAAGCCAAGGCAAGGTTGCAGTTAGTTACACACCATCTCTCTTGTGCGATATATTCATCTCCCAGGGACATGTAGAGAGTAATTTTGACAAAAGTAATGAAAGCTCCAAAATATTACAACACCTCTGCAGAACAATATTTCCTCCCAGGCACAATATATTCTCAAATTTACTTTTGGAAGAGAACCCAAGATCCCAAGAGGATGAGTGATTCAATTCTCAAGTGTGATCTATTTCATAAGACACTTTTGAAGACAAGACAGCAGAAATAGATTTTTGTTTTTATGTATCCAACAGATAGCAGCAGTTCCCCCTTTTGGGGGGGGGGCTGGGTGAAGGGGAGACGTAGCTACAGATACTATTTTCAAAGATAGGAGTCACAGGGAGAGGTATCTTTTCCCTTAGTTGCAGTGATAGCTAGAATGCCACAATGTATGTTGTCCGTTTAAGGACAGACTGGGTCCAGCCTCTCTTTGTTCCATGTTCTGGTCCTTTAAGGACATGACAGAGTGATATGATAGCAAGATTATAGAAGAATTGCTTGTAGGTCATGTGACTGAGGGTCAATGCAGCGGGATTATAAAGAAGTTGCTCCTGGTTCAGATAATGGATAGAGAAAGAGGAGCAAATTATTTGGAGTACTATGTTTTTCTGCAGTGGTCTAGGGGAAAAGTCTGAGAGACAGTAAAAGGGTAGAGAAAATAATGTTAAGTAGGGGCTTATGTTTAGACAAATAAACCAGAGAAAGCGTGATTGTCAAGCTCCCCTTGGACACTCACCAGGCTTCTGTATTTGGATTCCAACACTGAACCCTTGCTCTGAGTAGACTACAGAACTAGCTTTCTTTAGCCACTATGGCACACTTCCTGAGCACAGATCATCCATTTGATACCTTCCACACAAGGGAGACCCCATGGCCCAGTTGCTCCAGCTCCCCAATACAGTTGCTGACCCTGCCAGTACACTACAATAGCTTAAATACACCCTTTTCCTGGGCACCACCCTGGTGGGCACTCTGGTTTACAGTTTACCCCTTCAAGGACACATCCTCTACCTAAGTTTCCTCACCACTTGTGAGCATTCTTTGGGAGCTGGGTCAGTGTCTTTTCAGGGTTCCAGTCCCCACTTCTGGACCTCCCTTTGCACCTCATGGTTTCTCCTCTGGATCATGGAGTGTGCTGTCATTCCACCATTATGCTTTCTTCTATTTCTGGTCTCTTTTCTATCTCTAAAATGGCAGTTGAGAGAACCTTCCTTTTGTAACTTCCATTCCCTTTGTCAGGTGACCTGCCTTGCCAGCCTCAAATACCCATATCAGGTGATCAGTTGTTTGGTTACCAGACCATCTGTGCAGATTGGTACTGCTGGATGCCAGCCAACTCATTGTCCTAGAGTGCCTCCATTTGAATAGAAGACCATCAAGGTTTAATTACCCCATGCCTGTATTAAGAGACCATAGAATTTCAGTCCACGATGGAGAGTTTTTTTTAAAAACAAAACAGAACAGAACATAACAAAAACAAACAAAAAAACAGAGACAGATTCCCTGAATTATTATATCAGTAGAGGCTCAAAATAAATGACTGAGTCCTTAAATAAAAGATGAGAGAGTCTTAAACCAAAGATGAAAGTGCGGGATAAAGTATTGTTATATTATATGAAAAGTTAAAGTTAAAGAGAGTTAGAAAAAGAATCATTGTAGGATAGGTCATGTGCAGAGGTTTGAGGTCTATTCTAGGCAAATGTTCTTTTTCTAGGGACTTCCAGGAGTGTTTTTTTGAGGAAACAGAAAATCCATTACTCCCATTTACTCCCCTGCAATCAAGTGAAAACATTCACTCTAGGAAGAGATGAAGGACTGCTTAATTTGGTTTGCATTAGATTACTCTGAAAGAGATTGTTGGCATTCATTGGAGGATAAGAAGCATGAATATCACCAACTCACTGAAGTACACAAATATCTGAAAGGAAAGGAAACAGAAGGATGTGTGATCTGATGTCAGACCAGATCAACTACCATTACATAGTTCAAATCAGGAGATGAAAAGTGATAGAAATGTCTGATTTGGATAGGTTTCACTGATAGAAATCAGGATGAAATCTCTCAGTGTAGAAAGTAGACTGTATCTTTTACTGCTGAAAGGTACATGAAATGGGGCCAAATGCCATACTACAGAAAGGTACAAGAAAGTTAAAAGTAGTTGGGTGCTGCTGCAAGGCCTACAAATTTCACCGGAGCTTTCCTTTGCCCTCACTCAACATGCAGAAATCAAGATGGGGTTTCTTTCAGCTAGAGAAAGCACTTACATTTTGTGCTTATAGATGTCTTCACTCACTATCTTGTCTGCCTGCTCTAATGAGCCCATGTGATGGAATATTCCTGAATGGCAGGTTTACTCAGGATAGGTCTTCTCCCTTATTCACAACTTTATTTACTTCCCTGTCTCAGTGTGAGGGACCTTTATTAGTATTCTAGAGATTCATAGGGGAGTTTGAGAGGACTTGACACATCTGATACACTCCAGAAACTGTTTTTAAAAGTGTTTTGGTTATTTGTTTTATGATTAACTGTTCACTTTTTAAAAAGAGATTTTCAGTAAATATAGGTTCATGTCAATAAAATGGTAGAGTAAGTCCAAAACTTTAAAGTTAAATTCTTCAGGACAATGGAATTAAATCAGGGATGATTTTAACCCACCTCCTCTTAAATGAAATAAGCTAATTACATGGATCAGTCATTTTGGTATACTGCTTGATATACTGGGTTTGTGTTGAATTGGTAACTTCATTGTGTTAGCAGGTTTTACTTAAGTTGCTATTAGTCACTACCATAGTAATAGGCATGTCCAGCTTCCAGATGGGAAACTAAGTCTAATCTAGTGTTTTGCAACCGGCCAGCAGATTTTTATCAAGTCATTATTACATAAAATTCACAGAAGTAAAATATCTCTTCCCCTCCTACCCTTCTATTTTATTTTCTCTCATGATTGGAATGCTTTCTCTTTGTTATGTCGACAAAAATTCCTTAAATATTGCTCACAGCAAAGTTATTTGAAGAATGTAAGCCTCAGGGATAAGTACTCATAATTGTTTGCATGTGGGGTTGGTCATCTTTGTAAATGGGTAACGGTGTATCTTGGTAAAATAAGAACATTTATTTGAACTATAGTTAAGTTGGTCCTCATCCTGATCCTGCAAACCAAAACATACTTAACTTTAAGCACACAAGCTTCAGGAGACAGAGCTTTCTCAGAGGCTGGCTCAAACTTGTGGAAAGAATTTGCCAGGCACAAGGTACCATTACAAAACCTCACCCCCTTCAGCTCCAAATGCAAAGCATACTTTTATCTTGCCTTCTCAAACATTAATGCATACCTATGTGTCTATGTTAGAGTGAGAGAGAGAGTAAGGGCTGGTCTACACCCTTAGGTCGGCATATTATGTCAGCGTCTACACTACAGTGTTCCTCCCACCGATGTAAGGGTATGTCTACACTACGAAATTAGGTCGAATTTATAGAAGCCGGTTTTATAGAAATCGGTTTTATACAGTCGATTGTGTGTTTCCCCACATAAAATGCTCTAAGTGCATTAAGTCGGCGGACCGCGTCCACAGTACCGAGGCTAGCGTCGACTTCCGGAGCGTTGCACTGTGGGTAGCTATCCCACAGTTCCCGCAGTCTCCGCCGCCCATTGGAATTCTGGGTTGAGATCTCAATGCCTGATATGCAAAAACAGTGTCGCGGGGGGTTCTGGGTACATGTCGTCAGGCCCCTCCCCCTCTGTCAGAGCAACGGAAGACAATCGATTCGTGCCTTTTTACCTGGGTTACCTGTGCAGACAACATACCATGGCAAGCATGGAGCCTGCTCAGCTCAGCTCACCGTCACCATATGTCATCTGGGTGCCGGCAGACGTGGTACTGCATTGCTACACAGCAGCAGCTAATTGCCTTTTGGCGGTAGACGGTGCAGTATGACTGGTAGCCGTCATCGGCTGTCTGGGTGCTGGCAGACGTGGGGCTGCATTGCTATACAGCAGCAGCTCCTTGCTTTTTGGCAGTAGATGGTGTATTACGACTGGTATCCATCATCGTCATATTCCTCAGTGAGTTCGGTCAGAGGCACTTGGGCAGACATGTTTTGTTTCCTGGAGACTCAGTCCTGCCGGCAGTCCTATTGAACCGTCTTGACGATGATGGCTAGCAATCGTAATACAGCATCTTCTACCAAGCACCCAGAAGATGCCGATGGCTATCAGTCGTGCTACACCGTCTGCTGCCAGCCTAAGATGTAAAAGATAGATGGACCAGATTTGTTCTGTATTCATTTGCTTCCCCCTCCCTCCGTGAAATCAACGGCCTGCTAAACCCAGGGTTTTGATTTCAATCTTTGGGGGGGCCATTCTGTGTGACAGTTGTTTGTGTTTCTCCCTGATGCACAGCCACCTTTGTTGATTTTAATTCCCTGTAAGCCATGTCATCACTCGCCCCTCCCTCCCTCCGTCAGACAATAGTTTCGCGCCTTTTTTCAGCCCAGATGCCATAGCACTGGGATCATGGAGCCCGCTCAGATCACCGCAGCAATTATGAGCACTATGAACACCACGCACATTGTCCTGGAGTATATGCAGAGCCAGAACATAGATTCATAGATTCATAGATTCTAGGACTGGAAGGGACCTCGAGAGGTCATCGAGTCCAGTCCCCTGCCCGCATGGCAGGACCAAATACTGTCTAGACCATCCCTGATAGACATTTATCTAACCTTCTCTTAAATATCTCCAGAGATGGAGATTCCACAACCTCCCTAGGCAATTTATTCCAGTGTTTAACCACCCTGACAGTTAGGAACTTTTTCCTAATGACCAACCTAGACCTCCCTTGCTGCAGTTTAAGCCCATTGTTTCTTGTTCTATCCTTAGAGGCTAAGGTGAACAAGTTTTCTCCCTCCTCCTTATGACACCCTTTTAGATACCTGAAAACTGCTATCATGTCCCCATTCAGTCTTCTCTTTTCCAAACTAAACAAACCCAATTCTTTCAGCCTTCCTTCATAGGTCATGTTCTCAAGACCTTTAATCATTCTTGTTGCTCTTCTCTGGACCCTTTCCAATTTCTCCACATCTTTCTTGAAATGCGGTGCCCAGAACTGGACACAATACTCCAGCTGAGGCCTAACCAGAGCAGAGTAGAGTGGAAGAATGACTTCTCGTGTCTTGCTCACAACACACCTATTAATACATCCCAGAATCATGTTTGCTTTTTTTGCAACAGCATCACACTGTTGACTCATATTTAGCTTGTGGTCCACTATAACCCCTAGATCCCTTTCTGCCGTACTCCTTCCTAGACAGTCTCTTCCCATTCTGTATGTGTGAAACTGATTTTTTCTTCCTAAGTGGAGCACTTTGCATTTGTCTTTGTTAAACTTCATCCTGTTTAACTCAGACCATTTCTCCAATTTGTCCAGATCATTTTGAATTATGACCCTGTCCTCCAAAGCAGTTGCAATCCCTCCCAGTTTGGTATCATCCGCAAACTTAATAAGCGTACTTTCTATGCCAACATCTAAGTCGTTAATGAAGATATTGAACAGAGCCGGTCCCAAAACAGACCCCTGCGGAACCCCACTTGTTATGCCTTTCCAGCAGGATTGGGAACCATTAATAACAACTCTCTGAGTACGGTTATCCAGCCAGTTATGCACCCACCTTATAGTAGCCCCATCTAAATTGTATTTGCCTAGTTTATCGATAAGAATATCATGCGAGACCATATCAAATGCCTTACTAAAGTCTAGGTATACCACATCCACAGCTTCTCCCTTATCCACAAGACTCGTTATCCTATCGAAGAAAGCTATCAGATTGGTTTGACATGATTTGTTCTTTACAAATCCATGCTGGCTGTTCCCTATCACCTTACCACCTTCCAAGTGTTTGCAGATGATTTCCTTAATTACTTGCTCCATTATCTTCCCTGGCACAGAAGTTAAACTAACTGGTTTGTAGTTTCCTGGGTTGTTTTTATTTCCCTTTTTATAGATGGGCACTATATTTGCCCTTTTCCAGTCTTCTGGAATCTCTCCCATCTCCCATGATTTTCCAAAGATAATAGCTAGAGGCTCAGATACCTCCTCTATTAGCTCCTTGAGTATTCTAGGATGCATTTCATCAGGCCCTGGTGACTTGCAGGCATCTAACTTTTCTAAGTGATTTTTAACTTGTTCTTTTTTTATTTTATCTGCTAAACCTACCCCCTTCCCATTAGCATTCACTATGTTAGGCATTCCTTCAGACTTCTCGGTGAAGACCGAACCAAAAAAGTCATTAAGCATCTCTGCCATTTCCAAGTTTCCTGTTAGTGTTTCTCCCTCTTCACTAAGCAGTGGGCCTACCCTGTCTTTGGTCTTCCTCTTGCTTCTAATGTATTGATAAAAAGTCTTCTTGTTTCCCTTTATTCCCGTAGCTAGTTTGAGCTCATTTTGTGCCTTTGCCTTTCTAATCTTGCCCCTGCATTCCTGTGTTGTTTGCCTAAATTCATCCTTTGTAATCCTTTTGCCAAAACAAAACCAGGCGAGGAGGCGATTGCAGCGACTGCAGCGCGGCGACGAGAGTGATGAGGAAATTGACATGGACATAGACCTCTCACAAAATACAGTCCCCAGCAATGTGCAAATCATGGTGCTACTGGGGGAGGTTCATGGCGTGGAACGCCGATTCTGGGCCCGGGAAACAAGCACAGACTGGTGGGACCGCATCGTTTTGCAGGTGTGGGACGATTCCCAGTGGCTGCGAAACTTTCACATGCGTAAGGGCACTTTCATGGAACTTTGTGACTTGCTTTCCCCTGCCCTGAAGTGCCAGAATACCAGGATGAGAGCAGCCCTCACAGTTGAGAAGCGAGTGGCGATAGCCCTGTGGAAGCTTGCAATGCCAGACAGCTACCGGTCAGTTGGGAATCAATTTGGAGTGGGCAAATCTACTGTGGGGGCTGCTGTGATCCAAGTAGCCAACGCAATCAAAGACCTGCTGATATCAAGGGTAGTGACTCTGGGAAACGTGCAGGTCATAGTGGATGGCTTTGCTGCAATGGGATTCCCAAACTGTGGTGGGGTGATAGACGGAACCCATATCCCTATCTTGTCACCGGAGCACCAAGCCACCGAGTACATAAACCGCAAGGGGTACTTTTCAATGCTGCTGCAAGCCCTGGTGGATCACAAGGGACGTTTCACTAACATCAACGTGGGATGGCCAGGAAAGGTACATGATGCTCGCGTCTTCAGGAACTCTGGTCTGTTTCAAAAGCTGGAGGAAGGGACTTTCTTCCCAGACCAGAAAATAACCGTTGGGGATGTTGAAATGCCTATAGTTATCCTTGGGGACCCAGCCTACCCCTTAATGCCATGGCTCATGAAGCCGTACACAGGCAGCCTGGACAGTAGTCAGGACCTGTTCAACTATAGGCTGAGCAAGTGCAGAATGGTGGTAGAATGTGCATTTGGACGTTTAAAAGTGCGCTGGCGCAGTTTACTGACTCAGATAGACCTCAGCGAAACCAATATTCCAATTGTTATTGCTGCTTGCTGTGCGCTCCACAATATCTGTGAGAGTAAGGGGGAGACATTTATGGCTGGGTGGGAGGTTGAGGCAAATCGCCTGGCCGCTGATTACGCGCAGCCAGACATCAGGGCGGTTAGAAGAGCACAGCAGGGTGCGGTGCGCATCAGAGAAGCTTTGAAAACCAGTTTTGTGACTGGCCAGGCTACGGTGTGAAACTTCTGTTTGTTTCTCCTTGATGAACCCTCTCCCACCCCCCCCCGGTTCACTCTACTTCCCTGTAAACTAACCACCTTCCCCTCCCCCCTTCGAGCACCGCTTGCAGAGGCAATAAAGTCATTGTTACTTCACATTCATGCATTCTTTATTAATTAGTTAGGGGGATAACTGCCAAGGTAGCCCGGGAGGGGTGAGGGAGGAGGGAAGGAAAAGGACACACTGCAGTTTAAAACTTTAAAACTTTAACACTTATTGAAGGCCAGCCTTCTGATGCTTGGGCAATCATCTGGGGTGGAGTGGCTGGGTGGCCGGAGGCCCCCCCACCGCGTTCTTGGGCATCTGGGTGAGGAGGCTATGGAACTTGGGGAGGAGGGCTGTTGGTTACACAGGGGTGTAGCGGCGGTCTCTGCTCCTGCTGCCTTTCCTGCAGCTCAACCATACGCTGGAGCATATCAGTTTGATGCTCCAGCAGCCGGAGCATCGACTCTTGCCTTCTGTCAGCAAGCTGACGCCACCTATCCTCTTCAGTCCGCCACTTGCTCTCTTCAGCCCGCGATTCAGCCCGCCACCTCTCCTCTCGTTCATATTGTGCTTTTTTGCACTCTGACATTGACTGCCTCCACGCATTCTGCTGTGCTCTGTCAGCGTGGGAGGACATCTGGAGCTCTGAGAACATATCATCCCAAGTCCGCCGTTTTCTCCTTCTAATCTTCACTAGGCTCTGCGAAGGAGAAACATTTGCAGCTGGTGGAGGAGAAGGGGGAGGTGGTTAAAAAAGACACATTTTAGAGAACAATGGGTACACTCTTTCAAGTTAAATTTTGCTGTTCACATTACACAGCACATGTGCTTTCGTTACAAGGTCGCATTTTTCCTCTTATATTGAGGGCCTGCCGGTTTGGTGTGAGATATCACTCATGCAGTGCCAGGCAACAGAATTTGGCTTGCAGGCAGCCATGGTAAGCCACAGTCTTTTGGCTTTTTTAACCTTCATAACATGTGGGAATAGTTTCAAACAGCAGCGCCCTCATTTCCCATACCAAGCACCCGTTGGGTTGGCCATTTAAAATGGGTTTGCAATGTAAAAGGAGGGGCTGCGGTTTCCGGGTTAACATGCAGCAGAAACCCAACTACCCCCCCCGACACCCAATTCTCTGGGATGATCACTTCACCCCTCCCCCCCACCGCGTGGCTAACAGCGGGGAACATTTATGTTCAGCTGAGCAGGAACGAGCACCTCTGAATGTCCCCTTAATAAAATCACCCCATTTCAACCAGGTGACCGTGAATGATATCACTCTCCTTAGGATAACAAAGAGAGATAAGGAATGGATGTTGTCTGCATGCCAGCAAACACCGGGACCATATGCTGCCATGCTTTGTTATGCAATGATTCCAGACTACATGCTACTGGCGTGGCGTGGTAAAGTGTCCTATCATGGTGGATGGGATAAGGCAGCCCTCCCCAGAAACCTTTTGCAAAGGCTTTGGGAGTACATCAAGGAGAGCTTTCTGGAGATGTCCCTGGAGGATTTCCGCTCCATCCCCATACACATTAACAGACTTTTCCAGTAGCTGTACTGGCCGCGATTGCCAGGGAAATTAATCATTAATCATTAAACACGCTTGCTTTTAAACCATGTGTAATATTTACAAAGGTACACTCACCAGAGGTGCCTTGTGTGCCCTCAGGGTCTGGGAGCACGCCTTGGGTGAGTTCGGGGGTTACTGGTTCCAGGTCCAGGGTGATAAACATATGCTGGCTGTTGGGGAAACTGGTTTCTCCACTTCCTTGCTGTGAGCTATCTTCATTGTCTTCATCATCATCTTCCTCGTACCCCGAACCCGCTTCCCTGTTGCGTGATTCTCCATTGATGGAGTCAAAGCACACGGTTGGAGTAGTGGTGGCTGCACCCCCTAGCATGGCATGCAGCTCCGCGTAGAAGCGGCATGTTTGCGGCTCTGCCCCGGACCTTCCGTTTGCCTCTCTGGCTTTGTGGTAGGCTTGCCTTAGCTCCTTAATTTTCAGGCGGCACTGCTCTGCGTCCCTGTTATGGCCTCTGTCCTTCATGGCCTTTGAGACTTTTTCTAATATTTTGCCATTTCGTTTACTGCTACGGAGTTCAGCTAGCACTGATTCATCTCCCCATATGGCGAGCAGATCCCGTACCTCCCGTTCGGTCCATGCTGGAGCTCTTTTGCGATCCTGGGACTCCATCATGGTTACCTGTGCTGATGAGCTCTGCGTGGTCACCTGTGCTCTCCACGCTGGGCAAACAGGAAATAAAATGCAAAAGTTCGCGGGGCTTTTCCTGTCTACCTGGTCAGTGCATCTGAGTTGAGAGTGCTGTCCAGAGCGGTCACAATGAAGCACTCTGGGATAGCTCCCGGAGGCCAATAACGTCGAATTCCATCCACACTACCCCAAATCCGACCCGCAAAGGCCGATTTCAGCGCTAATCCCCTCGTCGGAGATGGAGTAAAGAAACCGGTTTAAAGGGCCCTTTAAGTCGAAAAAAAGGGCTTCGTCGTGTGGACGTGTCCAGGCTTAATTCGATTTAACGCTGCTAAATTCGACCTAAACTCGTAGTGTAGACCAGGCCTAAGTGCCGTATTACACTGACATAATAACTCCACCTCCACAAAAGATGTAGTTGGTGTAGTTAGGGCAAAGCAGTGTCTGTGTAGACCCTGCATCCCTTATATCACCTTTTTTTGTCAATTTCACAGCAGGAGGGTAGTTTGGACATGCACCACCGCAGTAATTACTGCCGTGGCTGTAAATCAACCTAATA
Source organism: Emys orbicularis (assembly GCF_028017835.1). NCBI lineage: Eukaryota > Metazoa > Chordata > Testudines > Emydidae > Emys > Emys orbicularis. The sequence goes on along the minus strand of NC_088691.1, from coordinate 36,776,859 downwards.
TAAGTCGACTTAGGTCTGTAGTTTAGACATACCCTAAATTCCAAAACAAAACACTCCATGGCACATACTTCTTCCTCTGAGGAGAAAATGAATAGAAATACATGACAAATGTTAGTTATGTTGCTTAATGCATTAGTGGAAAGCACTCAGCTGCTACTATGATGAGCCTGGTATAAGAACCCAGGTAGAATGGAATGGAATTATAGAACTTCAGTTGGGCCACTCAGATCCATCAGGTTATGCACAATCAGGGTTCACTTTATTTCCATAACTACCCATTAAAATACTTATTTCTTAGATGATCAAAGTTGCATGAAGAGAAATAAAAGATTATCAATTTTATAGTGACAAAGAATTACCACATCAGAATTGAGCAATTATTCATTTAACAGGGTATCCTATCCTATAAAATGGCTCAGTAAATATAGCTATTCTGTACAAAGAGGTGTATACCTGGATCCACCTCCCCTTTCCTGAGTGCATTTCCTGACAGTTCTGCTATTGAATTAACTCAATATAGGCATACAGTAAACATCACAATAACCTGGTCAAGATACAGTATTCATAAATTATTTACAGGCACCTGTAAATGAGTCACAATTTAACAGTCTTATTTTGGTGATAGTTGCTCAAAGGGAAACCTCTTTGCTTATAATTATGGTGTGGTTCCCAAAACTTTCTCTATTCCTATTTTGATAGGAGACCCAAACTGAACACAGTATTCTAGGTGAAATAATGTTCCCCTGTCATCCAGTGATCTTTTCCCTTCAACCCAGTATGTCTGGTTATTTTGGTTACTAATGAGCAATGAGCTCCCTTCCCCAAGCTAACCACAGAAAAGCTTAGAGCTCTTTCCTGGCAGCTTATTACTATTTGATAACATATCAGATCCATCATAACTGAACAATCCTTTCGTATTTGCATTCTAGTAGCTTACACTGGTCAGAATTTCACTGATCATTGTTAGTCAATTCTGTGGGTTCTTTTAGGAGTTCCTTACTTCCTAGCTTGATGAAGCTTAATGAGGGCTAAAAGATTCAGTCATCTCATAATTAACATCCCTTTCTAGGTCAATAGTAAAAAAAAATACATGTCCCAAGACAAAACCTATGTGTAGGGCACTCACTACACTGGTCTACAATTTTTGAGAAGTCGTATGCTTCAGAGATAAAATGTGCTATTTATTATGTATTTTGATGTGCTGAATTCAAATATGACAATTAAAACAACTGATTGGCTACTGTTTCTAAGATATTTAAGTTTTTACGTTTTATGTCTACGTATATCGTGTAGATAGTAGAGTTTTAATCATAAATTGTAAACCTAGGTCTTTTCATGTGTTTATGGTTGCTTTACATGATAATATTTCACCTGTCCTGTTTATGTAACACTTTAAAAATCAGCAAAAGGGTTATATAAATAAAATTTATTATGAAACAAAAGGCAAAAAACTATTCTGTACATAGTTTAGTCCTATTCAGTGTCTACTCGGCGCTTCTTGGCTTGTCTCTTGTATTCATTCAATGGAGCATCTCTTGTCACTGTCCAGCAATAGTCTGCAAGCATTGATGGGCTCCATTTGCCCTGATAGCGTTTCTCCATTGTTGCAATGTCCTAGTGAAATCGCTCGCCATGCTCGTCGCTCACTGCTCCGCAGTTCGGTGGAAAAAAATCTAGATGAGAGTGCAAAAAATGTATCTTTAGTGACATGTTGCAACCAAGGCTTTTGTATGCCTTGAGGAGGTTTTCCACCAACAACCTGTAGTTGTCTGCCTTGTTGTTTCCGAGAAAATTTATTGCCACTAACTGGAAGGCTTTCCAGGCCGTCTTTTCCTTGCCACGCAGTGCATGGTCAAATGCATCATCTCGAAGAAGTTCACGAATCTGAGGACCAACAAAGATACCTTCCTTTATCTTAGCTTCACTTAACCTTGGAAATTTTCCACGGAGGTACTTGAAAGCTGCTTGTGTTTTGTCAATGGCCTTGACAAAGTTCTTCATCAGACCCAGCTTGATGTGTAAGGGTGGTAACAAAATCTTCCTTGATTCAACAAGTGGTGGATGCTGAACACTTTTCCTCCCAGGCTCCAATGACTGTCGGAGTGGCCAATCTCTTGCACGACTATCCCATTCGCAGAGAAAACAGCAGTACTTTGTGTATCCAGTCTGCAGACCAAGCAAGAGAGCAACAACCTTCAAATCGCCACAAAGCTGCCACTGATGTTGGTCATAGTTTATGCACCTCAAAAGTTGTTTCATGTTGTCATAGGTTTCCTTCATATGGACTGCATGACCAACTGGAATTGATGGCAAAACATTGCCATTATGCAGTAAAACAGCTTTAAGACTCGTCTTCGATGAATCAATGAACAGTCTCCACTCATCTGGATCGTGAACGATGTTGAGGGCTGCCATCACCCCATCGATGTTGTTGCAGGCTACAAGATCACCTTCCATGAAGAAGAATGGGACAAAATCCTTTGACGGTCACGGAACATGGAAACCCTAACATCACCTGCCAGGAGATTCCACTGCTGTAGTCTGGAGCCCAACAGCTCTGCTTTACTCTTGGGTAGTTCCAAATCCCTGACAAGGTCATTCAGTTCACCTTGTGTTATGAGGTGTGGTTCAGAGGAGGAGGATGGGAGAAATGTGGGTCCTGTGACATTGATGGTTCAGGACCAGAAGTTTCATCCTCTTCCTCGTCTGACTCAAGTGAGAATGATTCTGGTGCATCAGGAACCGGCAGTCCTTCTCCGTGGGGTACTGGGCGTATAGCTGATGGAATGTTTGGATAATGCACAGTCCACTTTTTCTTCTTTGACACACCTTTCCCAACTGGAGGCACCATGCAGAAGTAACAATTGCTGGTATGATTTGTTGGCTCTCTCCAAATCATTGGCACTGCAAAAGGCATAGATTTCCTTTTCCTGTTCAACCACTGGCGAAGATTTGTTGCACAAGTGTTGCAGCATATGTGTGGGGCCCACCTCTTGTCCTGATCTCCAATTTTGCAGGCAAAATAAAGGTGATAGGCTTTCTTAACCATAGTGGTTATATTGCGCTTTTGTGATGCAAAAGTCACTTCACCACAAACATAGCAGAAGTTATCTGCACTGTTCACACAAGTACGAGGCATATCTGCTCACTTTGGCTAAACAGAAATGTGTCCCTTTGCAAAATCAAACACTGACAAATAAGAGAGCACGACACTGTATGATTTCTAGAGCTGATATAGGGCAATTTGTTCAGCAGAGTGATGTAAGCTTCGTTATGATTGCATCATCCATGACTTCTCAGAATAACATGATGCAATTCATATCATGTATGACGCAATACCAGCTTCAGATTACTTGCTTTTTAGGCAAAACAATGAATGATGCACTGTCCAAACCCAGTCATAGATTTATTCATAGATCCAGTCAAAGATGTATTTTAGTCATTTCTGGTTTAAATTGAGATCCCTTCCCTTTATAACTCACTTATCCTCCACCATTCCCAAGTCAAGGGTCGTATATACTGACCCAATAGCATATCTTGAAAACTAGAGCCAATCAACAATTTTAAGCATCATTTTCATTCTCAGTGACCCAGAATTAGTAAAGTTTGACTACATTTATTTCAGAAGCATTTTGGCTGTAGAGCAGCTATTAACCTCTTTAAGGATTGGAAATTAGCCATTAATTCTGTTTTTGCTTCCTATACTTAAGTTATAATTCACAGCTAAATTCAACTCAAGCCCTTTTACCATGTTCAGACTATGTCCTGAAACAATTTGAATACACTATCATTGCAGTGAGGCAACATCTTCATTTTACAGATTACCCTGGCTTATTATGATAGAGAAGCACTCTTAAAAACAGAAAGGAAAACCAAGTGGTTCTAACCTTTACTGATGGAAAATTCCATCATTGTGTCATGCCAAGTAGCCCTGTGTTCTAACCTAGGTAGGGATGGCTCAGCTTCTCAATCTGAAGTTGCAAGTATTGATGCAACTATGCAGCTGTTTTGGTGGCTGTCTTAGACAAGATCCTAAAAGCTGAAGTTGTCTGCTCTGTATGAAAGTTTTCCCCTAGCTTATACTTGTCCGAGACCAATACAGGTTCGAATGAGGATTCAAGTGGAAGAGGAAAATTGAGACAGAGGCAGATTGTAATTCAAAAACAGGTGGCCGTTTATTAATGGGGAATTAATTACAACTTGGGCTAGGGAGGAGTACCTTTACCAACTAACAATACAAATTCAATTGAAATAGGAACAAGTAACCAACCAAAAATATCACCAGAGCAGTAATATAAAAACAGTCTATGTACACTTAACAACAAGGAATCAGATAATTTACAACCAACTGTTTACTGAAAAGCCAGAACAAACATACAAAACTGAGTAAACTGTAACAATTCGTCCTCTATACACTATACATGAGATTTGGTACCAAGTAACAAAGAAAAAAGGCCTAACAAACAGAATATCTACACAAATTAATATGTACATACCACACTCCAGGCGCAGCTGACCAGCAGTACAGACACCAGGGACATGATGAGATGTAACCCGAGATGACACGACACGAGCCGGCTAAATCTGGAGGAGATCCTGGCTGAAAAGGTGATCAGGCCTTCCAGCTAACATGAGGACACTCCTGCTGATTTAGGTGAGGGACATAGTTTTGTTCGAAGACCCTTGCTCGTGCTAGCATCTAATTGGTTCCCCGCTCCTACACCAACCAGGCTCCGAGCTGGTGCCCTCTAGGTAAACAGATACTGCACCCGGCACGCTAAGCTTATGCACACGGCACGCCGGAATTGTAGCACACGGTACCAATGTGACCCACAATTGACCAGGCGGAAGGTTCGAGAATGGTCACATGGCCCCAATGTGTTGCACACGACACCAAGGCGCTGCACACGGCACCAAGGTGCTGCACACGACACCGATGTGACCTTCTGACCGACAATTGGCCATCCAGACGCCATGACAGAGCATAGGGCTGCGACAATACTTAGACTACTATTACCACATAACTTTCTCTTTACAATTTTGTGTAAAACAAAATGCTTCTTAGATTTTCAACTAATTATTACTATTTAATATTCACATTTAAAAAGCTCTTTGTAAAAATAATTAATTCTTTGCTTAGTTCGTTCGCTCCTTAGAAGCTACTACTCCCCATTCGGGGAAGTACATGCTATGGTATGGAAAAAATTAGTAATAAAGAACATGAAAAGTCTACTAACAGATGAGTTAAACCAAGTGCTGGCATTGTGCCTGCTCAGAAGGGTAAGGATAGGTCAGTTATTTTGGTGCATGACTTACCTCAGAACTTGGCAAGTTATCGAGTGTTGTCTTTATCGTCGCTGGAAACACTGTTACTCAGCATAGCATTAGTATCAATTACATTATATTGCTCAAACTCAGGACTACCTTGTGGATGTAATCTGGGATCATGCGGTCATCTTCACTATTTAGGTATGCCCAGGCAGGGCAAACTCAGAATGTGGGGTTACCAGGGGGTATTTTCATTCTGCTTCTATTGGAGTCTCATTTCATATCCTAGACAGTTGTCAAGAATTACATGAGAAATAGTTTAATTGTTTTAACCACAATTCTTTGGTCATTGTAATCTATGTTTATGCTTCATGAAAAACTCATGTCCTCAAACACACTATCCCCACCACTTCTCTGCTGCGATAGTTGTAGGCAAAAGTTTAGCTAGTCATCTAAAGAAGATGAGTTACTGAGCCAATTAATATAATTACATAGCCACTTGTTTGTTCTTGGGTAGACTGAAGCAAAAATGTTTTAACCATAGATAGTTGACCATGACTTTAGAGATAAACAGTGCATAACTGATAACTGCTCTAACTGCTCCCTGGGGGGAGGGATAGCTCAGTGGTTTGAGCATTGGCCCGCTAAACCCAGGGTTGTGAGTTCAATCCTTGAGGGGGCCACTTAGGGATCTGGGGCAAAATCAGTACTTGGTCCTGCTAGTGAAGGCAGGGGGCTGGACTCGATGACTTTTCAAGGTCCCTTCCAGTTCTAGGAGATAGGATATCTCCATTAATTATTATAATTATAAACTTTTGATAACCGAACCATTAGTTTAAATCTCTTAACGAGACTTCTTCTGTTAGTTGTGATTTTGGTGTCTTTCTTGGTCCACATGAATTATGCTGTGTTCCCTGAAACACTAGACAGTAATTTGCATAGACTGCAGTGATAAGTTATTTATTGTTTGAGCAGAGCTAATCAACTGCAGGCTCCTCTGCTGTTAAATACAGCCAACAAGCAGCTTATGAGTCATGACTCTGGCAGATATTTCTGCTTTTTATACAAATAGGAATGTTATTGACTAGCTCCCACATTATTTGTATGAACAAACACCAATGTCTGTATCCTAATAATTTTTGTAACATTTGTATGAAGTCCATATTTTAGCAAACAATATTTAAGTGAACTCTGTAATAAGCTTTTGTTTTAAAGGATTGGCAAAAACACTTTTTGAAGTGCAGTCATTCTGGAGTATAACAATACAGAGTAAACTTGGAAACATGTGGTGCTGTATCTATGCTTGATTAGTAATTAAGCTTTCAAGTGTTCATGAAACTAATTTCCATACAGAGCAGTAGTTAAGTGCAAATTACTAGATAAACTCACTATTTGGAACCAAAACTGTATCTACATATGATTATTAATGGTACTCTCTATAGCATTTATGAAAGTGATTTCCATTTTATAGCAGTAGTTTAGAATAAACTACACTGTAAACTCATTTATATTTGTAAATAAAAGTATATCTACACATGAATATTAATTATGCTCTCTATAGAGGTTGTGAAAGTAATTTCCCTTTATGGCAGTAGTTTAGGGAAAATTAACATTTTAATCATTTGCATGTCAGTTATTACTTCATCTCATGCTACAGTATCTTGTGCTGCTGCCCAAATAATGGGCAAAAGCGAAATTGTGAAGTGTTAGATGTGCTTAAATTAACTGTGTGTTTTGAAAAGCACAAGTAAACAGTTCAGTTTTGTTTAATTTCTAGTTTTTAATTCCTATAAAGGTCATGTTTCATATGAGCTACATAGGAATTGCCCTAGCAGATGATAGAACCATCTAGTGCAGTGTCCAGTATCTTATAGTGGCCAGTGTCAGATAACTAAAAGAAAGATGCAAGAAACTACATAGTGACCAGTTATGAAGTACCTGCTACCAAAGCAAATTTCTTCCTAACATTTTTTCTCATTAATGGATTGCTTTATGAAGGGAAATAAACTCTACAGACTTTTTATACCTAATGTAACAGTATGTTGTCATGATCCAATTTAAATCTTACTATACTCTTGGCCCCAGTGATACGTTGCAGCAACGTGCACCACAGATTAACTACTCAATTTTTGTGTGCATGTATTTTGGTAGGGGTGGGGATATTTCAGTTGTAATCTTGCTGCCTTTTGAATTCTACTCCACATCCTCCTGAGCGGATATATATAGAAGATAAGTTGGCTACTCCTATCGCTCATCACAAACTGTCCCTAAACCGCTAGATGGAGAGTTGATGAGCAAGAATCTGAGTCAGACTATTAAAAATCCTTGATTTGACAAAGATTTTCACTTAAATTTGGACACTTAACCTCTCCATCACTTTTCTCTCATCAAAATGAGTATAAAACAACGTCACGATAAATGTTTTTACAAAGCTTTTAAGGTGAAACATACTAAGTGTTAAGTAACTTTATAAGAATAATCGTGACTAAAATGTACTAGCACCAATGAATTTCTTCCAGTGTATTTAACTTATATTTCTGGATACTGTAAATTTCTTTTCTAAAGGATTAATATCCTTATCAGAGCCCTGAGACAATCCATATTTCCCCTCCCATTCTATCCTTGTATCACTATGTCTTGTAAAGTATTCTTCCAGCCTCAGACTATTGACGGTAACTTGCTTCATAGACTGTCAGCAGTGCTGATTAATTAGCTAGCATTTAAAGAGGTTACTGCTGAGTAGAGCACTTTCTGTTCCTTGCCTTTCTGCTAGCTGGGGAGTGTATGCACTACTTCCCCTACCAGCCTTAAGCAAGAGATCAGGACTTATGTAACCTTGTTATTTATGACACCGCAAAATTCTACCATTAGTTACCTTAACGGCTGCATGATTTATGTAATTAAAATGGCCTTTGCCATCATTTTCATATACTATATTTTGTAATTAAATGTTAGAAGGATAGTGGAATTAACAAAGGAGCCAGTAGGATATTGCATTCCCATAATCCCATTAATGTTAATACATGGGATTAAATACTTTTATCTTGTTTGGAAATTAATGAGGAATTCACTTAAAATGATGCACAGCAGGCAGGATGTGTGCTAATCTGGTTTTAGTGGCATGAGTAGGAGAATACTGGAGCTACAGTTTTGAACATTAAATAGCCTTCCAGTTGAAAAGGGAATAAATGAGCTTGATTACTAAGATCTAGTCACAGTTAGATAGAAACTGAGTCTAATTCTTACATTAAGTGAATTAACATCTGCATGGAACGCATTCTCCCTCCACTTTGCACAGCACATACAGTTTTTATTCATACAGTGACTTAAATACCACCATGTAAATAATCATGTTCCAAGCAAACCTAATGTCAACATCTGAGAGACAGCACTTAAATAACGCATATTTGACTGCAGAATAGAGTTAGGTGAAATTTTTTGAATAGTTTATTTGCTGAAAAATGCAGTTGCAGGTCAACAAAACTATTGGTGAATTTGACACATTTTGCTGCATAGTTTAAGCCAAAAGAAGTGCTTTTCAGATTAAATTTACAGGGGGACTTAGGTGCCATTCACAAAACTACATGAGAAGAAGCTGGTGTTGCTACTGCTGCCTGCTGTGCACGGGCCAAACCAATTTGAATGGGAGCATGAATGGGAATGACTCTATACCCAGATGTTAGGGGACTTACTTAGGATGGAGAACACCTGGGTTCCTCTCCATGGACCAATGAATTCTTTGTATAAAGGGGAACAACTTCAACAAGAGAGACTGAGAAACTTGCTCCAGAATATGCTATAGTCCGGTGATTAGGGGACGTAGTCTGCAATGTGGAAAATCAAGGTTTAACTCCCTGCTCCACATAAGGCAGAGTAGGGACTTGATCTCAGGTCTCCCTAAGGAGCGCTCTAACCATGGGCCTATAGGGTATAAGGGCATACCCACCACCCATTTTGTTAATGGTATTTCCATTAAAAGTTTAACTGCATTTTAAAAAAAATGCAGTTAAACTGTCCAAATCAAGATTAAACCTTGTTTTCTGGGTCAAATGAAATGTTTCATTGGACCCAAAACACATGCATTCATTTATTGTTTTGCTGAGAAATCTGAAAACTTCTCATTTAGGGTTAATAAAGGAAATTTTTCTTCAGTGTTTTCTCCCCCAATTCAAGCAGTAAATCATAAAATTAATTGTTCACAGAGCTTTATCACAGAAATAATTCAGAAGAATAATTGGTCAATGCACTTGATTATCTTACTGTTTGTGTATATGATGTAATTTTTTTCTCTGCCAAAGGTCTGTTGCAATGGTAACCTAAAGTAACTACATCAAACTTTTGCATTGCCAAGTTTCAAGGGTTCACTAATGTGTTATAATAGGATGACTGTTGTTTAGGGTGACTATATGTCCTGTTTTGGCTGGAACAGTCCCTTTTTTAAGCAAACAACACAAATGCCCATTTCAAACTGTGGGGTGCCGAGGGACGTTCGGGGGGGTGAGTGGCGATGTTTGGGACATCTCCACATCCTGGCAGTAAGGCAGCCCAAGGCTTGTGCCCTGCCCCCCACCAGGAGACTGAACAGGTGCCTGGCTGATGTGTTCGTGCTATGCAATGGGGTGTCACATGCTCACTCTGCAACCCAATCAGAGGGCAGTGCTGTTGAGTCCCTAATTCAAACTCTTCTCTGGTTTCCATGGAGATGTTGGGGCCAGCCAGGCCATGGAGCTGTGCCCCAGGCCCTACCAGACAATCTGGCTGGTAAGTGCCCAGCTGGCTCATAGCATCTGCGTCTGCCAGGGCATAGGGCACAGCCCATCCTCCCCAGGCCCCACTCCAGCCTCATGTCTCCTTCCCCCGAAGTGGTTCCCAGAGCCCCCCACCCCGGCCTCATTCCTCCTGCCCTGAGTCATCCTCAGAGTCTCCCAGCCTGGCCTCATGCCCTCCTGCCCCAGAGTGGTTCCCGGAGCCCCTGCTCTGGCCTCATGTCCTCCACACCCCTCATCCTTCGGGGCCAGTCCCCGAAGCCCTCACCAGTCCCTCCCAGCCAGCCTCTTTCCCTACCCCGTCCGCTTCCAATTGCCCACTTCTGCCACATCCCATCCTTTCCCCACCTTCCTAGGGCTGCTAGCTGGACTCTCCTTGGTCCCTCCTGCTACCAGGAGCCTCTTTCCTGCCCCTCTGCTATCCCAGTTCCCAAAGGGGTATCGCACCACTAGCTAGATCATAGTCCAAGAGCTTCACCTCCTGGCTCTGAGCCCAAAAGTACACACACTCGCACACTCACATCTTGCTTTGCTGTCCAGATCCCAGCCCATACCCATTCCTCTTCCCCACTGCCCCCATCTCTGATACTTGGCTCAGCTGGGGACACGGAGGAACATTTGTGGGGGAGGGGCGAGTGGTGACACCAGATGGCTCAGGCCAGCCCCACGTATCCTGTTTTCAGTTTAGGGAAATATGGTGATCTGTGACGGGTTGGATCACAGAAACCCTCTTGGGAGCTGCCACCCAATGTGCAAAGACTACCCCTGCATCTGTTTTCCCTGCCAGCTCAGGATTCCAGCACCCTGTCTTGCTGAGCCAGACACTCCAGTCTGCTCTAACAAAGACTCAGGGTCTGAATCACTCGTCCCAAAGCTGCAAGTTTACCCGAAAACCAGCTTACAGGAGTGTGCTTGTCTTTAGCACTCAGATGCCCAACTCCCAATGGGGTCTAAACCCAGATAAATCCGTTTTACCCTGCATAAAGTTTATGCAGGGCAAACTCATAAATTGTTCGCCCTCTATAACACTGATAGAGAGATATGCACAGTTGTTTGCTCCCCCAGGTATTAATACATACTCTGAGTAAATTACTAAATAAAAAGTGATTTTATTAAATACAGACAGTAGGATTCAAGTGGTTCAAAGTAGTAACAGACAGAACAAAGTAAGTCACAAGCAAAATAAAATAAAATGCGCAAATCTATGCCTAATCAAACAAAGTTAAGTTATCTGATAAGATAAGTTCCTCACCAGTTCCAGAATGCTCCCTTTTACAGGCTACTCTCCCTTTAGCCTGGGTCCAGCAATCTCTCACAACCCCTGTAGTCTGTCTTTTGTTTCAGTTTCTTTCAAGTATCCTGGGGGGGTGGGGAGGCTCCTTCTTTAGCCAGCTGAAGACAAAATGGAGAGGTCTCCCCCAGGCTTAAATAGGCTCTCTCTTGTGGGAGGAGACCCCCCTCCTCCCTCCTATGCAAAGTCCAGCTCCAAGATGGAGTTTTGGAGACACCTGGGCAAGTCACATGCCCCTGCATGACTCAGTCTTTACAGGCCGACGCCATTGTCCACATGGTATCTTGCATGTCTCCAGGAAGACTTCTTATGTGGATTGGAGCATTCCAAGATGCATTGTTCCCCAAGTGTTTCCCGATCAGGTACTTAACCTGGCAAATTCCTTCCTAAAGAAGCTGACCAAATGCCTCACCAAGCTTACTTAGAAATCAAGCAAGCATACAGCCCATATTCTTAACCTTAAGTAGAAAATGGTATATAAGTACAAAGGATGAATAGATATAGTAGACCATAACCTTTACGGAGATATGTTACATGGCACAGGCAGCACAAAACATATTTCAGTTATATCATACATACATTTATAAACACCCCCCCATAAAGCCTTATGGGGTACGCTGTCACAACTTGGCTCAGCTGGGGACACGGAGGAACATTTGTGGGGGAGGGGCGAGTGGTGACACCAGATGGCTCAGGCCAGCCCCACGTATCCTGTTTTCAGTTTAGGGAAATATGGTGATCTTACTGTTGTTCCTTAGCTAAGGTTACAAATATATTTGCATGTAAGACCTCTAAAAACACTCACAGACATACTGTCCTCAAATGGTAGGTAAGGTCTGTGACAGAAGTAGAAGCTTAGTAGAGAACTGTGTCAATTGCACAACATAATCTTAAATTTAATTTACGTGTCTGTAATCCAAAAATAAAACTTTTTTGCAGATAAGAAATTCTGCAATTCTAATTACAGACAAGAAAGTGCAGAAAGAAGAGGAAAGAAGTTAGCTTACTGAGCCACTCTAGAAATCTAGTGCCTAGGACAAAAATCTCTTTTAAACTGCAATTTCAAAAGAGTGTGTAATGTTGCTACAGCACTTTGGCTCCAGTGATCTCACTATGTAGCCTCAAGTGGCTGCAGGAGACCTTAGCTGATAAAAAAGCAACTCTGCAAGCAACAGGGATAGAGAGATTAAAATGTAACTTGCTTTCAAGGGAACTTGTCAGTGGAAGGAGATATTACAACCTCCCATTCCCACATCTCTAGCCATTCTCTTCAAGTGTGTGTAAGCTTTGGTCCCACCTCCCATTAAAATACTCAAAGGAAAATCCATGAGTTAAAACTCATGCATTAGGTACATCTCTGAAGATTATCCCATAGAAGGATCCCAATTTTAAAGGAAGCAGCATATATAAAAGCTATTAATATTTAAGAAAGTTGAGAGTTTGTATTCAATTGGAACTCCAAGATACTGCCTGTTTTCCTTATGTGTTTCAAGTTAGTTTGACTTAAAAGTTGACCCACCAGTACAGAAATTGTTTTCAGAAAATATATGCAAGAATAACTACTTTGTGAACTACTCAAACTGCACAATTAAAATCCATTATTAAAGAAACTACTCATGGCAACTATACTTCCTATGTGTTAGGGCAAGTCTACACTACAAGATTAAGTTGACTTAAATTATGTTGATGTACAGCCACTGCAGTAATTAAATCACTTTTGCATGTCCACACTATGCTCCTTGGGTTGGCAGTGAACGTTCTCACCAAGAGTGCTTGCACCGATTTAACTGTCAGTGTAGGACATTGTGGGACAGCTTCTGAAAGTCAGCAGCAGTCAATGCAATCAATGCAGTGTCCACACTGACACTGATACTATTAGCCTTTTTTGCAACTGCATCACATTGTTGACTCATATTCAATTTGCGATTCACAATAACCACAAATCCTTTTCTGCAATACTAATGCAAAACCAGTTATTTCCCATTTCATAGTTGTGCATTTAATTTTTCCTTCCTTGGTGTAGTACTTTGCACTTGTCTTTATTGAATTTCATCTTGATTTCAGACCAATTCTCCAATTTGTCAAGGTCGTTTTGAATTCTAATCCAGTTCTCCAAAGTGTTAGCAACGCTCTCAGCTTGGTGTCATCTGCAAATTTTATAAGCACTGCACTCCACTATTCAAGTTAAATTCATTAATGAAAATATTGACTACTACCAGATTCAGGACAGACTCCCCCACAACCCCCCCAGTTTGACAGTGAACCATTGATAGCTACCCTTTGTATATGGTATTTCAACCAGTTTTGTCCCACTTTATAGTAATTTCATTTCCTGATCACTTCAACCCAAATTGCTTTCCACCTTCAAATTTGCAACCAATTCCTCCCTGTTGGTCAGAATCAAGTCTAACATGTCTGTCCCCCAGTTTGCTTCCTACATCTTCTGAAACAAGACGTTTGTCCCCAGTACATTCAAAGACTTTATTAGAGATTTTGTGTTTTGCCATGTTACTTTTCCAGCAGATGGCTGGGGAGTTAAAATCACCCACTATTACCAGGTTTTGTGTTTTGGATATTTCTGTTATTTGTTCTAGAAATGCCTCATAATAACGTAAGAATGGCCATACTGGGTCAGACCAATGATCCATGTAGCTTAGTGTTCTGTCTTCTGACAGTGGCTAATGCCAGATGATTCAAAGGAAATGAACAGAACAGGGCAATTATGAAGTGATTCATCCCCTGTCATCCAGTCCCAGCATCTGGCAGTCAGAGGCCTAGGGACACCCAGAGCATGAGGTAGCATTCCTGACCATCTTGACTAATACCCATTGATGGACTTATTCTACATAAACATATCTAATTCTTTTTTTAACGCAATTATAGTTTTGGCCTTCGCAACATCCCCTGGCAATGAGTTGCACGGGCTGACTGTGCGTTGTGTGAAGAAGTACTTTCTTATGTTTGTTTTAAACCCACTGGTTATGTGTTATGTGAGGGGGTAAATAACACTTCCTTATTCATATGATAGAGGTCATGATTTTATAGACCTCTATCATATCTCCCTTGGTCATCACTTTTCCAAGCAGAAGAGTTCCAGTCTCTTTAATCTCTCCTCATATAGAAACTATGCCATATCCTTAATCATTTTTTTTGTCTTTTTCTGTACCTTTTACATTTCTAATATATCTTTTTTGAGATGGGGTAACCAGAACTGCATGCAACATTCAAGGTGTGGGCATACTAAGGGTTTATATAGTGGCATTATGGTATTTCTGTCTTATTATAATAATTATCTATCCCTTTCCCAATGATCCTAACATACTGTTAGCTTTTTTGGCTGACACTGACCATTGAGTGGATGTTTTCAGAGGACTATCCACAGTAACTCCAAGATCTCTTTCTTGAGTGGTAACAGCTAATTTAGACCCAATTATTTTGTATGTATAGCTAGGATTATGTTTTCCAATGTGTATTACTTTGCACGTATCAACAATGAATTTCATCTGCCATTTTGTTGCCCAGTCACCCAGCTTTGTGAGGTTCCTTTGTAACTCTTTATAATCAGCTTTGAACTTAACTATCTTGAGTAATTTTGTATCATCTGCAAACATTGCCATGTCACTGTTTACCCCTTTTTTCATTTATGACTATGTTGAACAGCACTGGTCCCAGTACAGATCCCTAGGGAATACTGCTGTTTACCTCTCTCCACTATGAAAACTGACCATTTATTCCTACCCTTTGTTTCCTGTCTTTTAACCAGTTACTGATCCATGAGAGGACCTTTCATTTTATCCCATGATTGCTTCCTTTACTTAAGAGCCTTTGGAGAGGGACCTCATCAAAGGCTTTCTGAAAGTCCAGATACACTGTATGCACGTGATCATACTTGTCCATATGTTTGTTGACCCCCTTCCAAGAGTTCTAATAGATTGGTGAGGCATGATTTGCTTTTACAAAAGCTGTGTTGAATCTTTCACAACATATTATGTTCATCTATGTGTCTGATCATTCTGTTCTTAGTTTCAACCAATATGCCAGGCACTGAAGTTAGACTTACTGGCTCATAATTGCCAGGATTGCCTCTGGAGCCTTTTTTAAAAATTGGCATCACATCAGCTATTCTCCAGTCATCTGGTACAGAAGCTGATTTAAGTGATAGGTTACATACCACAGTTAGTAGTTCTGCAAATTTGTATTTGAGCTCCTTCAGAGATCTTGGGTGAATACCATCCACCTCCTCCTCCTCCTGATTTGATGGTCTATAGTAGACCCCCTACCATGACATCAGTCCTGCGACTGTCCCCTTTTATCTTCATCCAGAAATTTTCAACTTGTCTGCCTCTTATCTCCTTCTGGATCTCAAAATAGACCACCTCCTCCCCCCCCCCCCCGCTTGTCCTTCCTGAGTAAGCTATGCCCTTAGACAAATATTCCAGTCAAGAGATTTATCCCAGCAAGTCTTTGTGATGCCAACTGTGATGAGTTAGGGTCCCAAGTTGATACAGAATGCAAATCGTTACCTTTGGAAGGCTGTGATGGTGGTCTATGTGAAATGAGTTTCTGCTCTCAAGGACATTGCCAGTGGCAACCTACACAGGAGTTTCCACTCTTACAGGCAATGGAGACTGAACTGGTCTTCAGATCATGATTGACATTCCTTATTTGGTTGATGAAACTTGAGTTACTGCTGTCAATGCATATTCTTAGAGAAATGGAATTAATTATACAGCGATTAAATAAACAAAAACTACTTTTTATGTTGTATCTCCAACATGCAAACCTCATAAAATATGTAGCATAAGTAACTCTTGGCAGCATCTAACACTCTTGGACAATAAAATAAAAAATTATCTACATTTACCAGAAATTGTAGAGGCAGGTCTAGGCAAACTATAATCTTACATGGAGATATATGGAACACTGTACAATTCAAGCAAATTAAACATGGTTCAAACTGGATTATGAGATCCATTTATTTTTAAGGAAAGAGGAATCTGTTTTTTTCTTAATTTTGAAGGGTTTTTACTGCCCCTTGTTTACTAAAGTTAGGGGATGCTGAATTCGTCTTTCTGTAAATATAGTACAAGCAGGGGCAATATTGCAAGATAAGGGAAATAATTTGCTCAAGGTTGAGCATAGATGTTTCACAGGTGGTTTCATGTGTTCATGTATTTTACATGTGTTCATGTACAGCTGGCAGGAGCAAACAAATGTACACATGTTTATAATGTTATCTTTTAGAACCAGGGACTGGAAACCATATGGTTTCTCTCAGCATCTGACAATCTATGGTTTAGGAAATTTATTAGATGCTCTGTCTCAAATTACTGATGTAAATATTTACCTACACAGGAATGTTGAGGCCAGGACTATTGGGATGGGCTTCACCAGAGGCTTGTTTCCATTGGTGCATACCCTGGCACAGGGGCTAAGCAATTTCTCCTTTTCCTAGAGATGTATGCCCCCCTAACATAGTCCCCAAAAGAAGAAACTCAGGTTGAGGAGAATACATAGCTAGGGCAATCATGGGAATAGGGACCTGTAAGAGGGCTAGCTGCCTCCCAAGTGTCACGTTGTGGCCCAGTGCCAGTTCTGTGCCACCCTGCTTCAGTTTCCCCTTCTTTTTGGAGCCCCTTAAACAGTCCACAGAGTACCCAGATATTCAAAACATTACCTGTCCGGGGTCCAATTTGTTAAATCCTGTTTGTTAAAAGGGCACAAATCTTTCAAAACAGAACTCAAACCAACACAGTCTTCACCCCAGTTTAAGGGGTCCAGCCCCTCCTCTCTAAGCATCTGTCGTCTCTTCAAAGTTCAAACTCTCTACTGCTCCAATTCCAGGGTGGGCATAGCCTCTCCTCCCTGAGAGTCTGTCTTCCTTTTCTCCCAGCACTTTTTACCTGGAATCTGGCCTTCTCTGCCTTCCACCCTGCTGATTCAGGGCCCTTCAGGAGCCTTCTCATGGATATGTTTCTCTTAGAGATGAATCCCTCCTTGTGTGCAGTCCTCCTCTCTGGTATGGGGAAGGTGGGGTGGCAGTGGGTGGTAACAGGCAAGGCTGTTTCTAGTGCATTGTATGTAAAGACACTTGAGTTACTCAGATAAAATGTGCTATAGCAGTGCATTATGTCCCCTGAAAGGAGTCAATTGCATACCTTCCTTTTTATGTGGTTTGAGGAAAAATTTTGCTCTAGTAAACCAAAAGTTCTCTTAGCCACCCAGGTTGATTTTTTAACTGGGAAGAACTAATGGAACTTCAAAAGTCAATGAGAGAGCTATTGAGTGGATTCTTGAGTCAGTCTGGTTCTTTTCAGTCTGTTAGTTATATTATTGTAATTAAAAAAACATAAGATAATTCATAACTCTTATGTACACATGATAAAATTAGCATGATTACTTCTGGGTCCCTATGCTAGTTAAGGTAACTAATAGTATTTTATAATACTCATTCAAGTTACTGGTCTGACCATAGAAATGTGGGTTGGCTAGTTTACACTCGCATTCATAATTTACTTTATCAGGCTATATGCATGAGTAAGGGCTCATTAGCATTAAAGACTGCAGGATTGGTCGCAGTTTCACCCTTCACACGTGTTCCGTGCTTTGGTCTGTGCAGTTCTTCTAAACCCAAAATGCACTGGCACAAAATCATTCAGGTTGACTTCAATATCCCTTTTGGCTTAGCCTATGCTACAGGTGAGATTTTTGTTAAAGGCATAGAGGGTAGTTAAGCACCAACTCCTTTTGACTTACAACTGCAGTTAAGCACCTAACTGTCTTTGCCTTTCCCCGTAGTCTAGTTTGGGGCTTGAGACTGTCACACTACCATGCAGTAGTGGGAATGTAAGTTTAGAAAAAAGCTCATCTTGCCACTGGCACTTACCACATTGTTTCATGGGGTTATTTTGAACAGGTTAGATGACAGAGGTAAAAATGCCTTTGTCTTATCTATATCAGAGCTCCCACAGTTAGGGCAATAGTAGGCGTTACCATCAAACCTCTAATGTGGTCCCTGTCTTACATGTGAAACATATAGGAAACTAAAATACTTCACTGAAGTAATATTTAAGAATCTTAAGAGTGATAAGTGAGCATTGGAAAGCACCATTTGAACTTGCAAATATCAATTTTTCAGATGGAGTGTTATGAGAAGAATACAATTTAACACATGCTTTCGTAAGAATGTGTTTTTAATTAGTGATGACCTTTGTTGTATAAAGAATTTGAAAGTTGTAACAAACAGGAGGTCCATATTGTTGGAGCTGCTTGTACTTAACTCAGAACAACTGCTCCAAGAGAAAACTTTACTAATTTGTTAGTTCATTTGTCTGAACCAGGCTTTAATGTTGGCTAGACTTGTGCTTCTGCTTACCTCAAACCTTTGCAGGAGCAAGACAATAGAAACTGTGTCCGTTGGCCTGTGTTTCATATCACTGTTGGTAACTCTATTGCTTTTGTTAATAAAACTAAGCAACTTACGCAATGGCAGCTTAACATCTGGCATGTATTTGTTCCACTCGACTGACATAATTTACAAAAAAGCAATGTCTTCCAGATGCGCAAGCATATATATCTCTTGTGTATCTCTATTGTCTTAAAGGGTCCAGAACATCTGATAAGCTAATAGAAGGAGGGACTGCCCAGTTATGCGTGACTAGGCTTTCAATTGCTTTTAAAAGTATTTAGTATTCAGAGCTGGTTTTTTTGACCCCATCTCTTGACACCCTTTACTGATCTTAGTGCAGCTGATGCAAATAGAAAAAGATTTTATTCTTAGGCAAATATTAGTCAGTGCTTTAGCCACCCTCAGTGAAAAATGACCAAAGGAACAGAAGTATAAAGAGCATACACTGAAATCAATACTGTCCCTATCATTTTGAGAACACATCAAGTTTGAAAAGGGGAGAATTCTGACTTTCTTCTGAAGTGAGAAGGAAAAATGTTCCATAAATGTAGGGTCACAGAGCAATACCCCTTCATCTGCAAAGCTCAGGTTCCAAAAGCCTCACAGGCTCTTAACTACTGTATGAGGGCACAAAAGTCTATAGAGAACCAGAAATTCTAAGGTATTAAAAATAGTGTGAGTATTTCAGAGAATGAATAACTCTTTGAGGTAGGACTCTTAAACTCAGAAGTTTGACATTGCTGCTTTCATTAACAGTGCAGCAGACAGTACGAAGAAGTGTTAACACCTTGGAGGCAGTGAGTCTTTGGGGCTTAAAGGCTCCACAGTTTATCTGTTGATGTCTATTAAGTGGATGGGACATAAAGGGGAAGAGGATGATGTCCCTGTCATAAATTTCATCTCTTTGCAGGATTGTTCATGCTATTTTGAATGTCGTGGGTTTCTATAATTCAGTAATAGCTAAAGCCCCAGTTCTAGTGTGATGGAGTGTAGATAACCTACTACTGGGCAGGCTAAATAAGATTTACAGAAAGCTATATTTACCTTTTTCTCAGCCTATATATCAAATTATACCACTGGACTAGAAGTGGTGAGCATCAGCACGACCACCTCCTCTGGGGGCAAGATTTTGAATGGGACCTGATCTGGTAGGCAGTCTTTGAGCATGTCTACCAGATTAGGCCCCTCATTTAGGCAGATGAACATTATCTTCCTCTGGTTCATGAATCACTCTGGGGCTTAAGCGGAAGATATGTCTGAATGCCTAGAGGGAGGTACCTAGGGAACTTGTAATTTAAAAACTTAGGTACTGAGTGAGTTTAGACACCTACAGCATTGGGAAAGAGTTTTGTGGATTGCAGTGGGGCCTAAGTCTGGGGTTGGGCACCTAAGGCTGGGGTTAGATGCCTAAGTACCTTTGTGGATCTGGGCATTCCAGAAGCCCCCTTATGTTAAATTAGCCCAGAGAAAATGACTATTGGATTCCTTTCTTAATAACTGAAGTTTGAAGTAAGGACAAAGTCCCTTGGTTATTCTTCAGAAGATCTGCCTTTCAACCTTAATATATTCTGCACACATAAAAAAATTACAACTACTTCACAATAGTGCAAAAACTAAACCAAAACAAAATCTCCTGGCTAAGACCTTGCATACCAAGTTTAGTGGCTTAATGGAGTTATAAATAAGTCACTGTGGAGTTATATAAATAGCTTACCAAGGAAATGAGAACAGGCAGTATACATGGCCATAAAAGAAGACATTCCTTTTCCAACTAAAACTCTTGGTATCTGCAATCTTTAATGAACTTAAACAGGCAGAAATCCCATTCAAGCCAATGCGGGTTAGGACTGAGTAAGGGATGCAGGAAACATCAAAATCAAGTTACTAGAAGCAAAGACAACTGAAAGAAAAAGCATAATGCTAACCCATATAAGAAGACTGTATATTATCAAATGCAGTTACACTCCAGGTTATAGATGTCTGAAAATGATAAATGTCTATCATGTACCAAAGATGTAACATTGATTAAATTGCTTACAGCTGACAGAAAGCTTAATAATTGGGGCTCTTTGTTCTTTGTGGAAACTGCAGGCCCATCAGATAGCTATTTCCTGTGGCAAGAGGGAGTGCGCTATCTTGCATCTGCTCCCTGGCATTAACTCTCCTCACAGAATATCTTTTCCAGGATCCTTTCCTGCTATCTGGAGGACTTTGTAGCCTGTCACAGATTATGGTTAATCCTAAATCTGTCCTGGGTTCACCCAGGGCCAGCTTTACACCTTAAATGCCCCTAGGCACAGCATCATCAGCGCCCCCCCCACCCCCACCCCCGCCTACAGCTGACTATGTTTTCCATCAAAAATGAAATTTTTTTAACTTTTAACTTTTAGGCGCCCCTAGAATGCTGGCATGCCTAGGCACATACCTACTGTGCCTAATTGGAAATCCATCCCTGGGTTCACCACTCTAGTGTCATACTTTCAGACATTTTGTGCATAGAAACTGCATTTTCCGAAGAACTCAGTGAACACAGGAGATAGAAGGTCTATTCTTGACTTTGCCACTAACTTGCTGTGCGATGTGTTGCAAACCACATCACCTCTGCTTGTTTCTTCTCCAGCCCTTAGTCTTCTCCCTTTAAAGAGTAAGTATTTGTAAGCACACACCTTACTATGTGTACATACATTCTTAGTTCAATCCTGGTTAAGGCATCTGAGTAAAACTAATATAAATAACGATGGGAAAAGAGCTGGTGCAGAGTTTTGGTAGGTATTGAGATACTAGCCCAGAGTTAGATCACTAGCTAACCACAAGAGAACTCACAGGTTCTAAATCTGTTAGAATTACTTAGTTTTCAAATTTTATCAGGATCTTTTGGAGGGAGAGGGGATTGCTAGTCAAGCAGGATAGAACATCTTTGATGTACAAAACTATATTAAACCTCAAGAAATGCAGTGTTGAAACTCTGATATGCATTCTTTCTATATTTACTCTTTCTTTAGCTCTTGTATCTAAATATAACTAATAATGAATGTTTGTTATGTTATTAGGAATACTGAAGTCATGGCATCAATACTATTGATAATAATGCATAAACACAGACCTATAAAGAAGCATGATAGAAATATTCCTAATACATACATACAAGGATACTCTTTAGCAAATGAGTTAAGAATCTTTTCTTTACCTAGTACTAAAAACATTCAAGTTATCTTCATATGAATTTATTCCCACTACATTAAACACTGGTTTTAGAACTACACCAGAGAAAAATAGTTGCACAGTCCTTATTTTTGGCTCCTATACAAAAATTTAAGTGAGAACCATTTAAATATTTTTATATACACTGGCCAATGTGTAACATGACCACATTATTGTCTATCTGACCTATGGGAATAGCATTGTAACATTACTAAGTGGCTTTTGCAAAAAAGATAAAGTCTTTACCTGAGCCTTTACTTGTGACTCCTGGACTGGCATTAGATTTATGATGCAACTAGTCTTGAAAGAAAGGCAAAATAATCCACCTATTTTCCCTTTCCTTCTATATCTAGAAATTAACTATGAACTCATTTTTTTCTGATCTGCTTATTTCCCTAACCCTACTAACACTGTTTGCCTGAAAAACCCTATCTCATTAGCAGGTGTCAATCCTGCTGGGAAAATGTTAGACACATTGGATCAGACATCTCATAACCCATTTGGATTTAAGATGGAAGTGGCTTTGAAGGAGAGAGGGTATAGGAGGTGGTCTGAGCAGTCATAAATGAGGAACCCTAGGAGAAGCCAAGACTGTGAAGAAGGTCTGAGCTGTTTTCAATTCTTTAATAGTGAAATTTTGAGTCTGAATTTAAATGTTGTGGACTGTATGCAGAGCGGGTTGGGAGAAGTGCTTACTCACACCTTCCCTCTCTATGTTTAGGGCTTCCCTCTATCTCTAAAAAAACCTTCTCCCTCAAATACTTCCATTCCCACTCCTTCCCTCACTTCTCACTGCTGTTTAGAATGCAGCTCTTCTGCTGAATGAAGCATTTTTCAGAACAAACTTCTTTTAATGATGGAGCAGTGCAGCAACAGTGATCAATCAACCCATGTCTCGAGGTTGTATAAGATGAAGTTTCTATGCTTTGATGGAGAGGTCTATCTAAATAGCTTCTGCAAGGCAAATGGTCTTATGTATTTCAGGCAATTGTAATCCCTGAAATCAAACCATCTCTGAAGCAAGGCAATGACATTGTTAAAAAATGCCTTAAATTATTTCTTGAGCATTAGAGCTGAAGATAGTGACAGGTTCTGTTAAGGATTTTACTCGCTGAAAATGCATAACATTTCTCATTCAGTCTGTGAGTCGTCAGCTTGTTCCTATCAATTGGCCCAGTCTTGAACAGATGGTAAGAACTTAAATGCCTTCTCATAGACTTTAAGGTCAGAAGGGATCATTATGATCATCTAGTCTGACCTCCTGCACAATGCAGGCCGCAGAATCTCACCCACCCACTCCTGTAACAAACCCCTAACCTATGTCTGAGTTATTGAAGTCCTCAAATCATGGTTTAAAGGCCTCAAGGTGCAGAGAATCCTCCAGCAAGTGACCCATGACCCACGCTGCAGAGGAAGGCGAAAAACCTCCAGGGCCTCTGCCAATCTGCCCTGGAGGAAAATTCCTTCCTGACCCCAAATATGGCGATCAGCTAAACCCTGAGCATGTGGGCAAGACTCACCAGCCAGCACCCAGGAAAGAATTATCTGTAGTAACTCAGATCCCACCCCATCTAACATCCCATCACAGACCATTGGGCATATTTACCTGCTAATAATCAAAGATCAATTAATTGCCAAAATTAGGCTATCCCATCATACCATCCCCTCCATAAACTTATCAAGCTTAGTCTTGAAGCCAGATATGTCTTTTGCCCCCACTACTCTCCTTGGAAGGCTGTTCCAGAACTTCACTCCTCTAATGGTTAGAAACCTTCGTCTAATTTCAAGTCTAAACTTCCTAATGTCCAGTTTATATCCATTTGTTCTTGTGTCCACATTGGTACTAAGCTTAAATAATTCCTCTCCCTCCCTGATATTTATCCCTCTGATATATTTATAAAGAGCAATCATATCTCCCCTCAGCCTTCTTTTGGTTAGGCTAAACAAGCCAAGCTCTTTGAGTTTCCTTTCATAAGACAGGTTTTCCATTCCTCGGATCATCCTAGTAGCCCTTCTCTGTACCTGTTCCAGTTTGAATTCATCCTTCTTAAACATGGGAGACCAGAACTCCACACAATATTCCAGATGAGGTCTCACCAGTGCCTTGTATAACGGTACTAACACCGCCTTATCTTTACTGGAAATACCTCGCCTGATGCATCCCAAGACTGCATTAGCTTTTTTAATGGCCATATCACATTGGCGGCTCATAGTCATCCTGTGATCAACCAATACTCTGAGGTCCTTCTCCTCCTCTGTTACTTCCAACTGATGTGTCCCCAATTTATAACCAAAATTCTTGTTATTAATCTCTAAATGCATGACCTTGCACTTTTCACTATTAAATTTCATCCTATTACTATTACTCCAGTTTACAAGGTCATCCAGATCTTCCTGTATGATATCCCGGTCCTTCTTTGTATTAGCAATACCTCCCAGCTTTGTGTCATCCGCAAACTTTATTAGCACATTCCCACTTTTTGTGCAAAGGTCAGTAATAAAAAGATTAAATAAGATTGGTCCCAAAACCGATCCCTGAGGAACTCCACTAGTAACCTCCTTCCAGCCTGACAGTTCACCTTTCAGTATGACCCATTGTAGTCTCCCCTTTAACCAGTTCCTTATCCACCTTTCAATTTTCATATTGATCCCCATCTTTTCCAATTTAGCTAATAATTCTCCATATGGAACTATATCAAATGCCTTACTGAAATCGAGGTAAATTAGATCCACTGTGTTTAGTTTGTCTAAAAAATCTGTTACCTTCTCAAAGAAGGAGATCAGGTTTGTTTGGCATGATCTACCTTTTGTAAAACCATGTTGTATTTTGTCCCAATTACCATTGACCTCAATGTCCTTAACTACTTTCTCCTTCAAAATTTTTTCCAAGACCTTGCATACTACAGATGTCAAACTAACAGACCTATAGTTACTTGGATCACTTTTTTTTCCTTTCTTAAAAATAGGAACTATGTTAGCAATTCTCCAGTCATACAGTACAACCCCTGAGTTTACTGATTCATTAAAAATTCTTGCTAATGAGCTTGCAATTTCATGTGCCAGTTCCTTTAATATTCTTGGATGAAGATTATCTGGGTCCCCCGATTTAGTCCCATTAAGCTGTTGGAGTTTGGCTTCTACCTCGCATGCGGTAATATCTACCTCCATATCCTCATTCCCATTTGTCATCCTACCATTATCCCTAAGCTCCTCATGATCCTCATTAAAGACTGAGGCAAAGTATTTGTTTAGATATTGGGCCATGTCTAGATTATCCTTAACCTCCACTCCATCCTCAGTGTTTAGCAGTCCCACTTCTTCTTTCTTTGTTTTCTTCTTATTTATATGGCTATAGAACCTTTTACTATTGGTTTTAATTCCCTTTGCAAGATCCAACTCTACATGGCTTTTGGCCTTTCTCACTTTATCCCTACGTGTTCTGACTTCAATAAGGTAGCTTTCCTTGCTAATCCCTCCCATCTTCCACTCCTTGTAGGCTTTCTGCTTTTTCTTAATCACCTCTCTGAGATGCTTGCTCATCCAGCTTGGTCTACAGCTCCTGCCTATGAATTTTTTCCCCTTTCTTGGGATGCAGGCTTCTGATAGTTTCTGCAACTTTGACTTGAATTAATTCCAGGCCTCCTCCGCCTTTAGATCCACAAGTTCTTCAGTCCAATCCACTTCCCTAACTAATTTCCTTAATTATTTAAAGTTAGCCCTTTTGAAATCAAAAACCCTAGTCCCAGATCTATTTTTGTTTATCCTTCCATCTAGTTTGAACTGAATTAGCTCATGATCACTCGAACCAAGGTTGTCCCCTACAACCATTTCCTCAACGAGGTCCTCACTACTCACCAAAACCAAATCTAAAATGGCATCCCCTCTTGTTGGTTCAGCAACTACTTGGTGAAGGAATCCATCAGCTATCGCATCCAGGAAAATCTGAGCCCTATTATTACTACTAGCACTTGTCCTCCAGTCTATATCTGGGAAGTTAAAGTCTCCCATGATCACACAATTCCCATTAGTGTTTACTTCATTAAAAACATTAAAGAGGTCTCCATCCATATCCAAATTGGATCCCGGAGGTCTGTAGCACACCCCAAGCACTATCTCAGGGGAGGCTCTTGTAGCTTTCTTCCCCAATGTGATTTTTGCCCAGACAGACTCTGTCTTATCCATTCCATCACTTCTTATTTCTTTACAGTCTACCTCATCATTGATATACAATGCTACTCCACCACCTTTGCCTTTATTTCTGTCTTTCCTAAACAGCACATAGCCTTCAATACCTGTACTCCAGTCATGACTACTATTCCACCATGTTTCTGTTATCCCTATAATATCCGGTTTCACTTCCTGCACCAGCAGCTCTAGTTCCTCCATTTTGTTACCTAGGCTCCTCGCATTAGTGTACAAACATCTTAATTTTTGCCGTTTGGCTTCACTGACATTCTTTACCCGATTAGGCACAGACATTCTACCACCAGTATCACCTATTAGACTGGTATCTACACTAGCCTTCCTCCTTATGTCCATTCTCATACCCACAGCTGTATCCTTTCTTACTTCGTTTTCTTCCCTCTCAATGTTAAATTCCGGCGTGGAGATTACGTGGACAACTCCCAACCATCTCCCCCAAATTCCTAGTTTGAAGCTCTCTTAATCAGTTGTGCCAGCCTCCATCCTAGAAGTCTATTTCCCTCCTTATTCAGGTGAAGTCCATCCCGAGAGAACAGTCCTCTGTCCATGAATGCTTCCCAGTGGCCATACATCCCAAAGCCCTCCTTATAGCACCATTGCCTGAGCCATCTGTTGATCGCCATAATCTTGTCACACCTTTGTTGCCCTTCTCTAGGAACAGGCAGAATCCCACTGAAGATCACCTGATCCTCGATTTCCTAAAGCGTCTTCCCCAGCCTGGCAAAGTCTCCCTTGATACGTTCCAGCGAGAATCTAGCTGTATCATTTGTTCCCACATGAAGGACAATCAGCGGATTCTTTCCCGCTCCCGTTAGGATCCTTTTCAGCCTCAGGTCCACATCCCATATCTTAGCACCTGGCAGACAGCACACCCTTCTGTTCTCCGGATCAGCTCTAGTTACAGGCCTGTCTATTCTTCTCAGTAAGGAGTCCCCAATCATGTAGACCTGCCTTTTCCTGGTGATGGTGCGGTTCTCCGGTCTATCCCCTGTTCCCTCTGGCTGCAAGTCCTCTCGATTTCTATTGTCCCTTGCAATCCTCCGCAACCCATCCCGTATCCTCCTGGGGCTCATATTTGGTGTTGTTATCTCCATTGACTCTTCCCCTCTTCCTATAGGACTAGCTGCTCTTCTCTTCTTCCTTGCCCTCTCACCTTCAGCGACCATCTGCTGTGCCCCTTCTTCATTTTCCAACTCCGCAAACCTGTTCCTGAGCTCTATTTCTCCTTCACTAGCCCATCTTTTCCTCTGCCTGGTTCTCTTACTCACATGCTTCCACTGTCCACTTTCCTCACCCAGCAGTCTCCCCTCAGAGTTCTTTGGTCCTGCTTCCATCTGCAAGTCTGAGCTTTTCCCTTCAGCCTCCTCATGTCTTTGCTCCATCATCTGCTCGAACCCCCTTCTAAACTCAACCAGAGTTTCCACCTGCATCTCCAATCCTCGGATCTTTTCTTCCATCAGCTCTATCAGGCGGCACTTCACGCAGACGAAACTCTTTTCAGGTACCCCCTCCAGGATCATGTACATGCCACAGCTTCCATATCCAGTCATCCTCATTGTGTCTTCCACTGCTGCCTCTGTATCGGTCATAGCCTTCCCACCTAAAACCTGTTAGTCTGGGAAACACAAACCAAACCGAACCACCACCACCCACAGCAAAACAAACCCCCAATGGGCACCAGAACACTGGCAGAACACCACCCACTCCCTTCACTAGCCTGTCTATTCCTCTGCCTAGCTCTCTTAGTCTCCCCCGCAAACTCCCCTTGCAAACTCCCACTGAAACTCCACTGTTTACAGCTCTGTTTGCTGCTTTTCAGCATGAGGATGGCATGCTGGAACCAAGAGTCCAATAAGTTAAATATGATGATACCTTGTCCTAGTAAATTGCAATTGTAATCCTGTTGAATTATCCCTAACTAGAAAGATGCTTCAGGTTTGTTAAGTCACTATGAAAAATCTAAATTAACTGACTGATCACATACTATAGTTTCAGGTTGCACCAATCTATTAATGTGAAGTGTACTTCTTGTTTTTTGGTGTTCTTTTAATGTGAGGAGTTGCTGAACAGGTTTGAGCCTTCTTAGTCAGGTTTTGGGGATTGCGGGTGAAAGTAAGAGCATAATATGCGGTATAATATACAAAGGAGGTATCTGTTGGGATAAGGGGGAAATGAGCAGGCAGTAACAGCATGGAGACTTTACATAATGAGCATAGCAAATAAATGTGACTATTGCCCTGTTACTGAGAACATCACTGTAAGGGGAGACAAATGGGGAGTCTGATAATTTGATCAGTTTCTTCTTGTCTTCAGAATGTCAAAGGTAAGTCAGTCAGGAATAGGCTCTTAACATTTTACTAACACCCTAACTAAAAAAATGTTTTATTTTAAATCTGTATCTTACTAAAAAGTCTGAACATCTTAAAACAGAAGGGGCTTTGTCAGTGGGAAGACCTAAACTGATCATTGTGGTGTTTGGCCATATTGTGAACAATGTGGCCACGCAGCTTGCTGAAACCAGGAAACAGCCTTTTTTGCTGCACTTCCCTTTTCAGGGAAAGATACACAGTGACATCTTCCAAAATTAGTCATTGGCCTTGTCTGCTCTAGAACATGCCATCTGTTGCACATTGGTTTGTGTGCATTTGTTTTTCTCCAGTTTGAGTAGTTGGGATTGCATAAGTTTCCCCCCAACCCCCATGCACTTGACTATGTTGTATGTATTTGTACAGTGAATACTAGAAATGATTTAATATCTTGAAAAGCATTTCTACAAACATCAGAATTTCAGCATGCAGTGGGCTTTTGGGGATGATTTTGATGGGCACACTTGGATGCACTGAGTTGCATTTTGTTTGAGTCACATGATTTGTTGCAGGACCGGGAAGATGATGCTAAAAAGGCATGAATGATTATGATGCAGTTCTCTGAGTTTTGTAGACTAAAATGGGTATATAGCAGCCCTATGGCACCTCAATAACTTCTGTAAGCCTTCATGTAATTTAAAGGGACTCAATCATTTTGAACAAGTCTTTTTAATAATTTACAAGCAAGATGATAGAACTTTGAGCAAAAGTCCTCTGAAAACCCATGTTTGAAAAAGATACAAATGTTGACATTAAAGGTCATGAGAGAGACAAGGTGGGTGAGGTTATATCTTTTATTGGACTAACTTCTGTTGATGAGGGAGACCAGCTTTTGAGCTTACACAGAGCCCTTCTTCGGGTCTCAGGTACTCAGAGCATCACAGCTAAATGCAAGGTGGAACAAATTGTTAAGCAAAAGAGTTAACACGAGTTGCAAGAGACCATTCAAGGTGAAGTGAGCAGTTAACATCTCAAGGAGGGTTAGTGGGTTACAGTTTGTGGTAATGAGCCATAAATTCAGTGTTTTTATTGAGTCCTTGATTGTTAGTGACTAGCAAAGTTATGAATTTAAGCTTCCAGGCACATCTTTTGAAGGTATTGTGAAGGTTTTCTCTGAGGGCGAGGATTAAGAGGTCAGATATGGAGTAATCATTTATGAAAAGAGTTCCTAACATTCGGTTAGCTTTTTTGACTTCTACTGCACATTGGGTTAGTGTTAGGGTTAGGGTTTTCTGCGAACTATCCACAATGACTTCAAGATCTTTTTCTTGAGTTGGTAACAGCTAATTTAGACTCCATGATTTTGTATTTATAGTTGGGATTTTTTTTGCCAATATCCATTACTTTGCATTTATCAACATTGAATTTCATCTGCCATTTTGTTGCACAGTCAGCCAGTTTAGTGAGATCCCTTTGTAACTCTTCATAGTTGGCTTTGTACTTAAGTATCTTGAGGAATTTTGTATCATCTGCAAATTTTACCACCTCACTGTTGACTTCTTTTTCCAGATCATTTATGAATATGTGAAACAGCACAGGTCCCAGCACAGATTCTTGGGTGACCCTGCATCTTACCTCTCTCCTTATGAGGATGTTTAGAGGATTAGTTGTTCTTTGTAGGGTACTCAAATGTGTAAGTGCTCATAGTAATTTAGAAGTAAAACCTGAGACTTGATTGGGAACAAGTTAACTGGCTGTAATCCCCTGGAATACTAAATACTGTAATATTAATGATCATCTTCCTCTGCTCTAAAGACTGATTTAGTTGGAAGGTAAGGGCCTGGTCCTGAGTGGTTCTGAGTGCACAAATCCCATTGATGTGCATCCCACTGATCTGAGGGTGCATTGAGACATGCACTTCTAAAGGACTAAAGTCTTACAGTTTCACACTTTGGTGAGTATCTAGTCACTTAAAAATAATGCTTTAGAGAACAACTGAATTTTCCATTTTTTCCTAAAAATAATACATAGTGCTTTTGCACAGAACATTCAAACTGCTAACTCTGAAATCTTTCTCTGGCTTTCATCACTTAGTTTCATAGGGATCTTCTAGCTAAACTACTTTAATAGTCCTAACGAATTTCAAATACACTCTCTGATAACATCTTGCATGTTAGGACACTTGATAATTTATAAACCAAAGCCAACACAAAACAGTAATTCCCCTTGTGAGTCCTAACTAATATATTGCATGAAGTAGTCAGCTGAATTGATCTGTCAGCTACTTTAGATTTCCACTGCCAGCCTGGCTCTCTGACTAGAAGGAAACAAGTGGGTGAAAAGCAAAAATGAAAATTTCCAATTAGCCCAAAGGCTGTTTGAGTTTCCTGAATATATCTATCCTTGACTGAACATTATAAGCCTTATGTAATCCTGCTGTGAATAGTGGGGAGGGGAACTGTCTAGGCATGGACTCAGGGGAAGATAAGTTCTATAGAATTAGCAGGCATGTGGTCACAGCCATACAGTAAGGTTTGGGAGTTGCGGGTAAGATAATGTAGTTAGGGTGACCAGATGTCCCGATTTTATAGGGACAGTCCCGATTTTTGGGTCTTTTTCTTATATAGGCTCCTATTACACCCCACCCCTTGTCCCGATTTTTCACACTTGCTGTCTGGTCACCCTAAATGTAGTGAGAATTCCAGGAGACTGGATATTAGTAGGAATATGTGGGGAACCTGGAGGAGAACAGTATTGAAAGCTGTGAGGGAGGGGGATGAAGGTGGAGTAACATCTGCAGCTGTACAAGAGGCTCAGTTAAGCTCAGTGTTTCTGTGCCAAGTCACCAAGGATAGGCCTAACCAGGGACTCCTTGGGGGGGCAATCACTGATAAACTGATCCTTCAGTGTGAAGATGCTTATTTCACCAAAATTTGGTCCCCTATAACCTCAGAAGAGAATACAATAGAACCCCGTTTATCTGACCTTCCATTATCCAGCTCTCCGTATTAACCGAACAGCGCACAGAGGTCCAGAAGTGGGTGATCTCTCCTCTGGCTGCTAGAGGGTGCTGCAACCTTGCACTTTCCCATTCTCCGGATTATCTGAATTTTTGATTATCCGATCTGGCCCCATTTCCAATTAGATCAGATAAACAGGGTTCTGCTGTAATTGTTCAATATGTTCTACACACTTGTGATTGAGTAACTTCAAATGTTTCCACAGTAAGCCAACTCTCATTGCTGTTCTGAAGATAAGCTTAGAAAGGGAAGACAAAAAAAGGATAAAAAAAATGTGAAATTTTAAACAAACTCAAAAATTAACAAAACAGGAAGGTGTAATGTAGTTTCTGGGAAGTGTACTGTGTGTGTGATATAAATATGTTATAAATGCTAATAATTTAGTGATATTTTTGCATCTTTAATACAAAGGTAACCTTACTCCTTTTTTTAAAGTATTTTCAGGATGAAGGGTATAGCAGTAAGGACTTAATGATGTAAATAAATGATAAATTATGAAAATTATGTAACGTGGAATAATTACATATTTTATACTAATCAATATCTTTCTGAATTTTCAAAGAATTAATTCTGAATAATTAATGCATATTAAAAGGCTTGGCAAGAACTCCAGCATGCTAATCACTTGTTTCAATGTCAATTATAAAGAAAAGCTTTTTATGCCTGATAACTAGATAGAATTTGTTTCATTAACCTCAACGTTCAAACTTGATCAAATGATGAAGGGGGCATATGAAAATATGTGGCCAAGTAAGTTGAACACTGTAATGGAATTATTAATTGTAATTAACTAGGCAAAATCTCTTACCCAAACCTCCTAGAAATGCCATATAGTATTTAACTTCTAAAAACTGGAGGTCTTAACAATATGCAGTGTATAAACATGGGAAACAATTACAACTCTTTAACTTAGATTTGCTGAAGCATTTCAGCTGACACAAAATGCTGGAAATAAAAAAAAATTGAAACCCAGTGAATGGTTTGGGGACAACTACACAGGGGAGCACAAATGAAAAGATGTTGGTTCCTACTTTGTCTTTCCTACAAAGACAAATTGGCTTACTCTATTAGAGAAAGCATGCAACTTGTTTTGCCATGTTTTTAATGTCTTTGCATACCTCTGTGTACAAGTAAGGGTAACATAATTAAAATGCTTTAATGTGTTGGCTGTTCAATATGGAATTATAACTCTCCACAATACCTTCTGTTCAATACCAAAACTTTATTTATTCTTAACACTTTAATAAGGTAATGGATAGTAGAGCATAACTTACACGGCTGAAAAAGTGAATGTTAACACTTGAGTACAAAAGGATATTAATGGGTATTCTTCTGGGCATTTCAAGGTAACTTATTGTCAGTTACCAGAAATTGAACAATACTATGATGTATGTAAAGGATCAGTACATCAAATATAAAACTATTATTTGTATAAAGATTGGAGATCCTGGAAAGACAAGTAATCTATTGATTCCTGGGCTGTGGTGAAGCCACAGAGGTACCCAGCTCCCTAGGTATAAGACTGTGGTGAATAATAAAGATCAGACAAAGGTAAAAGGTTCCTAGCTGGAAGCTTTCCTTTGAGAAAGACTGCTGAAGAACCCAAAAAGGAATGGATACCAAAATCTAGCAAAATTGACTCTTTTGTATACATAGAAAAAGATAAAAACCAATGTTAAGCTTGATTTGCAGCTCTTAAAAATAAGGTAACAGAAATGCATTCCCTACATACTACATAACTCTGAGGTAAATGAGGATTACTTGAAAGGATTAATTGCTTTAAATAGAATGAGGCAGAGAGCCTGCTGTGCTTTTCAATTACAGATAGTTTCCACCTGGACTGAGGAAGGCAGGTACTTAAGCCCGCTCTGATCCATTTGCTCAATTAAGCCAGCTAGGTAGAATTGTAGATCAAGATAACTGCTTTTCTTTGTGTTCTTACTGTAACTTCAGTATTCACTGCAAAGATGGTCAAAAAAGGCATCAGGAAGGTTTTCCATATTCTTTTAATGAATTCTCTATCAAACTTGTTCAGATTACAAGTAAAGACTGTTTTTTTTGGCCAGTAATTAAGATGGGATCTGAAAGTCTAACTGTTATTTCTGGGTAGTGCATAACTACCAGTAACTGAAAATTATTTTTTAAAGAAGCTAACAATTCTTATTCCACATAATTAATGTTACCACATTTGACTTTGATCTAAAGAAGGGAGAAAAAAAGGGGCAGAAGACAAGAATTTTAGTTGGAACACTCTATCTCTGCACAAAAGAAGGGGGCAAGACAAATCAGCTAAAAGAGCCCCCAAACATTGTGTGGCTCAGACCAGTTACTGGACATGCTCGACTGTGGTTTCTGATGCTGTATAGGAAGTTTTAATTGTGGGCAATCCACCTCACCGGCCATAACCGGTTACCCTTTAAGAGCTGACCCAACTGTACCTTAGGGTGGGGAAGATTTTAAATAGGAGTTAAAAACAGCTGTATGGATTTAGTGACTATTAAACATAGGTGTGTGTGAGAGAGTTGCTGTAAGGGCTGGGTCCCAATATTTGTACTGCTTTGGTTACAGGTGAATAATTGCTGAATTATTTGCTAGGGAAGCGCTCCATGAGGATGTCTGGTCCAGCATGGTTTGATGGACATAGAGGAAGAGCTGGAAGGGGAACAATGGTTACCTCTAGGGATATAGCTGCACTGTACCTGGGAGTGAGCATCCTAGCCCGGATAGACAGACATATACTGGCTCTGCTCAAATTAGCTCACTAAAGATAGCAGTGTGGATGTTGTGCCATGCATTGTGGCTTGAGCTACTCACCTGAGTCCAACCCTGCCTGACCGTCTTGATCTGAGCTTGGGTGCTTAGCCCAAGCTTTTGCCTGTGCTGCAACATCCATGCTGCTATTTTTAGTGCACTAGGGTGAGTCTTTCTATGCCGGCTCTCTACCAGCTACAGTGTAGACACACCCTAGGGGGCTGTACATCCTGTGGAACTTAGATTTAGCTACTAGCTAACTGCTCTAAGCTGTCTTTTTAAAATCTCTGTTAAAGAGAGAATGGGCAGAGCCTGAAAGGTTTGTAAATTCTTACCTGACCTTGGTTGTTTTTATGGGGAAAAGATAGTGCTTTGAAAAGTGACAGCCTTATGAAGACCTAGGGAATGGTTACTTTCAATGCTGATCCCAATAACTGCACCACTTTGGATACAAGGTGACAGATTTTTGTTTCACCAGTCAGCTAACCCAGGGACTGGAATGCTGCTAGTTGTGGAGCTCCCGAGGCTGTTTGTTTGCTGAGACAAGGTGAGTGAAACAATATCTTTTATTGGACTAATTTCTATTATATGCGGACAGGTTTTTGAAGTGTTTGAAAGGACTGAGATGCTCTCAAGCTCTGAAAAGTCTGGGTGTTGCACACTACATATTATGGCCACACTATATAAAGACTGAGACATCATTTCTGAAAGTTAAGAGGGAAATGTGTGTGCCATAGAGGTCTAAATGTTATGTTGGAATGTTATATTTGAATATATGTAACACCAATTAAGTGAGGAAGTCTGTATAAGTAATACCAATGAACTGACTGCCTAACAGTTTTCCTTTAAAAGTTATTCATAGTATTTCTAAGACTATTTACAATATTTGTAATGTAACTTCTGTATGCATTGGTCATCTGCTAAGCAGGGGTTGTAACTGGTGGGCCTGGAATTGATGGGAACTTGGGTGCCACCCTCCTTTCTCCATCTTGGGTTGGGGAGGAGTGAACAGGACTTGGGAATGGCCAGTAGGAGCCCTCCTGGCAATGGGGAGTGGGTTGGCTTTAATGAGGTCTGAGCTCTGAGCCTGTACCACCTGTTCCTGCTGCCACTGGACAACTGGGGGAAGGTGAGATGAACTGGATCCCACATTCACAGTTTGTTTCTGTCCACTGCTGGCTTGTAGGCATTTAGTTTTGTTCTTGCACAGCATACTAGCCTCTAGTGCCAGCTGCTAGCATGCTTCCAGACACACTGCTTCTGCTGACAGCATGCCTGCCAAATGCAGTAAGTGGGGCAGCAGCCATAGCAAAGTCAGGGGAAGGCCCTTGCATGACCCCATTCCCCTTGGTGAACCCAATATTGCATTCAGAGAAGCAGCAAAGATTAGAAATGCAGAGGCTGGCCTGGAGCCTCTAGTCTGCATGATGTCAGCAGTTGCCAAAGTGCCTGAAGCCTCTGGAATTGGCGGCTAGGAGTTAGGAACCTCCAGAGGAAATGTGGAGGGGAATGTGAGGAACCATCTCCAGGGAGAAAAATCGAGCTGGACTCCCAAAGGCAGTGGAATTCACTCATCCTTGCAAGGTTTTGTAGTTCATAAGTTACTAGAAGGCTGGCCAAGTTTAAAGGACTCCAGCATAGATTCCAGAAATATGGTCACTATTTGGATGTTGAGAGATTTAGTCCTTACACTCCCTAAGCTTTGTAGCAGTGGCAATGCTGCTAAGGTAGCCTTTCTGCTTGCCTTTTGAGTTGGTTTTTTGGATCGAAGAATAGGTCAGGCCAGGTGTTACCTATTAGAGGCTTACAGTGGGAACAAGAAAAGTTTGTTTTGACCTTACATAAGTTGAAAACAGAACAACTCAGTCATGGTACAAAGATCATCAAGAATAAGAGTGGGGAAGTGGGTCTTTGCCTGGGGCAGGAATTAAGAGCATTCTGCCAATATGTCCAGGTCCACTGGTCATCCATGGAGATAAGATTTTTTTTAAACCAGGTTTCAGTTTACAGCAGCGTTGAACGGAGTAGAATTTCTCAGTTTGTCAACAGAGGATTTTTGGCTATCTTTGCTGCAATGTTAGCTGTGGAAGCTGATGAGATATGATCTATTGCGCTTTGGCAATTGGGGTGTTTTATAACCAATGTTTGGCCACTGCAAAGGGACAATCTGTCAAGCTAAAATTTCCTGATGATATATGTGGCCTGTTGTTTTAGGATTGAGCAGGAAGGCCCCATCTATGGAGATCTGGATATATAGGAATAGTATTGTTCACTGGACACAGAAAAGGGCATCTAGCAAACCTAGGGGACCTGGGTGAAACTTCCAGAATTGGGTCAACCCACTTACCATGGCAGGGAAGTGGGGACATGGTGTGGGACTAGCTGACTTTTCTTATCCACTCTATGGTGGACTGTTCCCATTCTCTGCGGGTGATCATTATTCCCCCCGGGGAGAATGATTTAGTAACCATTAGGATAAAGAGGAATGGCTGCCAGATTTCTGCCCTTTCCCAGGTATTATCTTGGTCTGGTTGGAGGTGCTTCAAAGATGGGTTTAATGACCAGTCACCAGATTGGCAAGATCAACTGAATAAGGAAGGAAGTGACCCAGGAGACTTAAGTATATTACTGCAATAGGGAAATAGACAGTGACTTCCCATTTATAAATAGAGGAAACCACTTCAGCGCTGTTTAGAGAGCATAGAGTACATAATCTGACATGGGATCAGGTATTTTCTTGGAGGACCTCAGACAATAGGTAGATGATTTTCTAGATGCCCAGTAGGAAGGGTGTGTCTGTCTAAGCCGATTGCTGTTGTCCCCTATTACAGGTTCGAGTGCAATAGGTGGGTTAAGAAATGGTGTGATGTGAGGGCCATGTAACATGATTGGCTGCTTGGGCACAAGCCTCAAGCACAACATTACACAATGATGGAGTACGCCCTCTTAATTTGTGCAGCATGGGGCTCCCCTCATCTCATCTCTCCTCCCTGTGGCATAGATGAGGGGAATGGATTGGGACTTTGGTTACACATGATATTGCCTCAACATCCCCTACCCTATCTTGCATTAATGAGAAAAAAATCTAGCTCTTCCATTCTCATCGCTGTGGGTTGTATAATGTAACTAGGTGTAAAAATGTAGGCAACTATAACCTGGTGACTGGAACAAGCAGATGGAATCCAAAATATTCAGCACTCATCTATTGAAAGAAGTAGCATCCTCACTTCTGAGTCATGCTAGAGTTATGATGCAACTGAAAGTTTTGAGTGTTAACATATGGATGGTGAAGTAGATCCCAGGAAGTGTGAAGATTTGGTTTCAGATGTGTCAAATTTGAGTGCAGAAATAGTCAATATATAGCAACCAAACCTAGTTTCAATTGTTATCTGAATACTTAACTGTCATATTCAGTATCATGCAGTAAGGAAAACATGCCTACCACTAAAACCACTGCTATGCATGCTCTTCATTATTCCTTGTTGTTTTCTCACCTTTCTGTTAGTCTCCTTTCTTACCTGTGCATTTCCTTTCCTGCAGCAACTCCCAATTCCAATCCCATTTTGCACTTGCACCTTATTCTTCCCCTACCCCCATCCAAACATCTAAAATAACCAGTGAAGTGGTTAATGAAGTCTTAGAATAGATCATCATTAGGTCTTGGTCCCTACTGCAGGGA
Organism: Emys orbicularis; assembly: GCF_028017835.1. Taxonomy (NCBI): domain Eukaryota; kingdom Metazoa; phylum Chordata; order Testudines; family Emydidae; genus Emys; species Emys orbicularis. The sequence goes on along the minus strand of NC_088691.1, from coordinate 36,738,966 downwards.
AATAAATGAGCCAGGAGAGTTCATATGTTTATCTTGTCTACAGACAAGGTTAGATGACAATACCTCATTTACAGTAGCTTCATATTGGTGAACTTGGCAACTGTGATTAGTGTTTAAAATTAGAACCTCTATCTAGCACAGGGGTCGGCAACGTTCGGTACACGGCTCGCCAGGGTAAGCACCCTAGCGGGCCGGGCCAGTTTATTTACCTGCTGACGCGGCAGGTTCGGCCGATCGCGGCGGTTCGCCGTCCCGGGCCAATGGGGGCGGCAAGAATCGGCGTGGGCGAGGGATGTGCTGGCCGCGGCTTCCCTCCGCTCCCATTGGCCCGGGATGGCGAACCGCGGCGAGTGGGTGCCGCGATCGGCCGAAACTGCCGCGTCAGCAGGTAAATAAACTGGCCTGGCCCGCTAGGGTGCTTACCCTGGCGAGCCACGTGCCGAACGTTGCCGACCCCTGATCTAGCAGAATCTGAATGTGTCACAAGGGCCATGTAAATGCATTAAATGGGATGGGTCACCATTATTTCAGATTTCAAAATATAGTTTGGACTCATACTCATATACTGATTGAAAAGTTACTATCATCTGAATATGAGAACTATTGCAGTGGGTAGAAGCAATTCCTTTAAGTAATACTTGGCCAGATCTTTAACATTTTTCCAAGATTTTCTTTTCATAGGCGTCAAAATATTGCCTGAATCATGCTTCATAAGAATATGAAGTTGTTAATGATTGTCCATTTCATGACTGACATTACATATTTTTTTTTGGACTTGAACTATCTAGGTTTTTACAATTGGTGTGCCACCAGAGTCTTTTACAGGTTCTCTCATGTCTAAGTTTAGCTTATGTTAAAAAGTTGCATTTAAACCTTAAAATACTTCAAATATATCTAAATTTGCTAACAATAATCTCAAGTATCTTTCATGGATAATTTTTCTTTAATTCCTAGAGTCAAAACTGTTGAATTGCTTTTCCTAAGTATTTATTTGAAGTATTCGTTTCCACACTACAGCGTGCATCCACTGTTTTGTAGAAAAGATGTAATGTATTAGGGAGGTTTAATTTGAAAGCAATTTTGAAATAGAAAATGAAGAAGAGATGCTTGTTTGCTGCTTGTAACTGTCAGCATGTAAAGCTCTCAGGGACTATGACAGTGGGGGTGTGGGTGTACAAAATTCAGTAATATAGTCTGTTATTCCTTGGGAAAAAACACTTTATAGTAGACGAATGTTCTGGAAGTAAAGTCAGCTTTACTCATTAGGTCATATTATGCTGAACAGAATACAAATGTGCATATTTGACTGAAAGAAACATAATATACTGAAACAAATTTGACACATAAATGAATCCTTTACTATACCCCAAAATAAGGTCTTCCTTTTTTTTTAAACTAAACCAGGGGGGTGGTGATAGAGAACCACAGTTCTTTCATAACAGCAAAAATTCTGAAGACTGCATAAAATTCTAACTGCATTGATAGATTGCAGTATTGCAATGGTATACACCTGGGCAATTAATTCAATCAAAAATATGGGGTGGCACAGATGCTGCGAATGGATGCTTCATTTTAACTACTTTCCGTCTTGAACAGCAAATAACCAAACTATCAAACTATTGCAAGGTATCTCATGTGCCTAGCAGAGTAGTGATTAATATCAGTTTGTCGGCAGCAGTTTCAGAGGAGTTTTAAAAGTGAGACATCTGATAAAATTACCTTTTCAATTGACTATTCTAAACATGAGCCATTACCATTGACAGAAACCAGATAAAATATGATATCAGTGTAAACGATTTGTTGCACTTGCTGCCTCAGTGTGTTTTAATATTGAAGTTGTTTCCACTCAAAGTGCTGAAATACATACAAATACTAACTTGAATTTCTATGACTATAGTTGGGAGAAAATGATTGAATGAAATGAAAAGGGGAAAACTGCAAATACTTATGTTTGCACTCATCAGATCTCCAACTTAGACTATATGTGAGTTGGTCTATAATTATGTAATAGTGCATTTTAGATTCAGATTAGGAAATTTTTGTTTCAGGTACTGTGATTTGTGGGATGTGTGTGGAGAGGAAATCTCTCAACTACAAATGCAGTGTGCAAGAAGTAGGGATCCCCAGACACAGTGTGTGATGCCATATGATTTCCTTGATGTACATCCTTGATTTCACCACTATTCTACAATTGCAACATATCTTTACAAAGTATATCATGTATGATGTCAGTGGAAAAGTTATGATTTGCTAAGTATGCATATATCATTGTATCTGAAGTTATGAATATTAGCTATGTACTGGTATCTTGCACATGTATTGTATTCCTGGGTAACATCCCCCAGATACAATTTACACTAGAGCCAGACAGCTTTGTGTTGATGACCCATTAGGTTCACTCAGCTCACAATTAAAGAAAATCATCCTGCCCAATAAGCGTTAGAAGGACACATTAGACATGTTAGAAAGAATATGGGCAATGGCGCCTTTGTGAGTCATCAAAGCATGTAACGGTGTGTAATATGCTCATGTGACTCCATCTTGGGCCAGTAATTTTTCATGCACTTGGGATGTGGCCATTGTTCGGGACTGTAAAATTCTATACGTGGCAGAGAATATAAAGAAGCATCTGAGACATCTCCATTTTGTCTTCATTTCCTGCTTCATTTCTCTGGTCTGGATTTCTAACAAGGAAGCTTTGAATAAGCTTTGAATACCCAATCTGCTTGGATAATTCCAGATAGACTTTTGCAAGCTAGCAGTTTATCCCATCACTGCTTCACACCTGGTATAAGGACTTTGCACTTGAATGTATATGATCTATTAATCATTTATAACTCCCTTCTTTTCTTTTTTTATTAAACCTTTAATTTTTAGTCACTAAAGGATTGTTATCTGCGTAATTATTGAGTAAGATTTGAGTTATATATTGACCTTGCTAAATGGCTGGTCCCTTGGGATTGGAAGACCCTAGAACTGATTAAATTGGTTTTCAGTAACCACTCGTCATAAAATCTAGGGTCTGAGTGTAAAGGTTATAGAAAGGTGCGAATAGCAGATGTCTCCAAAAGCAGGTGAGAGCTGCTAGTTTTAATACTAAAACTGAGTAATAATTTGGATTTGAAGCATATCCTACCAAGCGGAAATGATTCCAAAAGTAACTTGAGATTGACTTTTAGTAATTTTTTGTAAGTTTCTGAGATATGATCTTGGAGGCGTCGCTTGCACAACAGCCAGAATGAACCATCATTCATGAACCTAGTCTTCTGAAACTCAAGTGGACATGCTCTACTATGAAAGTCATAACACTCGTAAAAATAGAAAATGCCACTTGTAAAGTTGACAAAACTTTGAATAATGGGATACATGTTTTCTAATATTACAGCAGTAAGAGAAATATATACTGTAACACTTGCTTAAAATGAAGAATGAATTAGTAGTATTCTAGCTTATTTGACTAAAGCACATTTTCCTTCTGTCTTGTAGATCTTCTGTGGCAGGATAAGTTTATTATCTAATTACAATCAAAAGAACGAAAATGTTAATTTGTGTAGTGGCATCTAATTGTTGCCACTACACTGGTGAAGAACACTGTTTAGTTCAATTTCTGAAAGTGAAATAACTAGCTGAAACATGAATTAAAATCTGTCCATAACTTTCCCATACCTTATCCCTCTTCATCCTCACCATTTTATACCTATGTTCCTCCCTTGCCTTCTGTCATCTGTTCAGGACTTCATACTTTCTTCCATACTACTTGGTGCTGTGCTTGGAACAATATCCTGTTTTATCCTACCCGCCCTCAAAAAACCTATTCTGTGTAACAATTTGGTTATGAAATTACAGTTCCAAGCATAGTGTAAAGAGTTTATATTGCTGATTTGTAGGTTACTGTGCCTTTATGCCACAGGGGCCTGTTAGGTGTTAAACACTTCACTATTGTACAGAACTCTGGTTTGACAGCACTAAATAATTGGGCTCATAAAGAGAAATATTAGTGGCATCAATGCCCTGAGGCATAAATTAACATAAAATCTGGATCTTAAAATTACTCTTTTATTGCTCTAATAATGCTATAGCTTTTCTCATCAGTGATCAGTCATGCGGCTCTTTCAGTTTAATAAAAGCTTCTAATGCAAACCTAGAAGGCCATACAGAAATATTTTGAGCCTTAGAAGACAAATGATTTTTAGTTTCATTGCTGCATTTAAAGGTGGTAATCTAAGACATCTCTTTAAGGGTGTAACAAAAACGTGATCTGTGCTTTGGCAAACTAATATGGTCGCTTATAATTATCGGAGGCGACCTTATCGAGTGAACAAGATAGCAAAATTGTCTGAAGCCTGATGCTGTTAATGTCCTTAGTGAAAACTTAACTTTTCCCTATAGTATGCTGTACTATCAAAGGCCAGTTCTGACAGGTGTCAATGATATATTTAGGATCTTCTCAAACAAAGATGGGGATAACCAATTGCATTCCTTTCCCATACATTGCAATAATTGCTGGAAAAGAATAATCAGGGTGTGAAAGGGAGCTGGAGAGCATAATTAAGTCACCTGGTAGCAACAACACATGTCACTAGGTTAAGGGTAAGATCCACCTGGGAAGAGCTCTGTGGCTAATATAAAAGAACTTCATGCCGGAAGAAGACAGGAGGCTGGGGGGAGAGTAGGCCTTGGTGGTGGTCTCCCCTGAGAAGGGTACTCTGGCAAAAGGCCAGGAGAGAGACTGAGAAGCCACAGGGATGGAGCTAACTCCTTCAGTGACCCTTGATAGAAGGGCAAGAACTAGACCTCTGAAGCATTGCTCTCTACCAGAGCCAGGGAGAAATTGCAGAGTCCTGAAAGATGCTGGGGAAAAGGGCCTAGAGAAGAGACCAAGGTAAAAAGTAGTCCAAGGAAGCAGCCAGGAGTCTGAGGAAGCAGATCTTAGCTGCTTGCTACTACAGGGTCCTTAGACTGGAATCCAGAGTAGAGGGAGGGCCTAGGTTCTTCTACCAGCCACCAAGGAAGGTGGTGTGAAACCCCCTGACACAAGGCGTGTGATACCTATGAAAACCTGGAGTTCAGAGGTATAAGGAGCACTTGGCCCAGAGTCAAGGACCGAAGACTTGGTGTGAGATCACTGTTTGTGGTGGGGTGGAACTGAACGTGACCTGGTCAGGGGATGCTAGATGAGATCCTGCTATGCCATGCCTAGCCATGAGGGTGTGTGCTAACTGGTGACTCACTATTCTACATAGGGCTGGAAGTTGCTGTATGACACTGAAAATTCACTTGGCGGTCTGGGCAGAAAGCATGTGAAGCAATACAGTGTTGTAAAAGATCCAATTCTAGTTTGGACTGCATGTAGTCTTGCTTTTAGGAGTTTTAGGCCTTATAAGGGTTATGGCAGGACTTGGGTGTTCATGGACAGTGAGTTTTCCATACTAAGGTCAAGATAAATTTGTTCAGTTAAAGTACAAATAAGGAGGAAAGGACAAACTTGGTCCAAGTTATTTTACTTCAAAATAACTTGACAAGCTGAAGTTCAGCTTGAGGGGGAAATGCTAGTAGAAGAAGATGAATAACATATTCATGTGCTTCAGCACCCGTACACTTGGCCATCATTCTTTCTGCTTTAGGGCAATTGCTTCCCTTATTTCAACTAATCTGGAACCTGAAGGTTAAAAGCCCCATTTTTGTTAAAACTTTAAAAAATCTAAAGCCCAGAGCATTAAGAAGCAAATAATCATAAGAAGGGCTGATGGCAGATATCTTGTCATTTTAGCAATTAATGTTAAAGAAGTTTAAATTTCAAAATCACTCCAGCAGGTCTTTAATTTAAAATATTGTATTATTGTGTGAAAAGTAAAGGATGTGGGCAAAAAGGTGGTGTGAAGTACACATGAGTTATGTTTTCTGTTAGTCCGGCATCAGTCCATCTAGCTTGCCCTTCAGCTCATCAGAGGTGATGGATGGCTTTTAGAGGTGAGTAAACACTTCTGACCTATGTTTCAGTGAAACAATAAGCACTGGAAAATTCTCCTCAGATTCTTTGGAGGATAAGTGTACTTCATTCAACTGTGTTCCTGCTGGATTACTTTCCTGATTTGCTTCATGGCATATAGATCAACATGATACTTTACAGACTCTAACACTATCCGTAGTGCTATAGCAGCATCTCCAAAATATTCAGCATCCCTCACCCTAAAATAGCAGGAAGTGGGGAGCCAGCTAGTATGTGCCATTGGCTCTTGAGAGCATTTCATGTCAGACAGGCGTGGGCTCATGGACAGTTAGCAGCTAGAGGTGGAAAATCAATTAAACACTTTCTTGCTGGAAAATGCTGATTAATTCACATCAAAACTTTTTGTTGAAACATATGTTTTGACTAACATTTAATTGGGGAGTGGGTGACCTCACTGTAAATAGCCTGCAGGCCAGTGGTTTGGTCACTTACTGGGGTAGGGGAGATGTAGGTTCAAGTCCTCACTCCTCCTGATTTAATCAGGAACTAAACCGGAGTGCCCTAACCATTGTGGTATCAGTTATTCTGAAAGCACACACTCCAGTTTTTCATGAAAATTTCAAAAAGTCAGTTTTGTCCCAATGCAGAACAAAATAAAATGATGAAACCTCAAATCTTTGTAAGAAATGGATTTCTCGTTGTCTGACCAGCTCTATTATCAGCTTTATTTTAGTAAATAGAGCCAAAGAAATATATAAACTAAATTTCAATCTAAATGTTGACACATCAGCCAGTCACTCAGGTAGTGGGGAAAGAGGTGAGGGGGAGGGTTGGAAGATACCACTTGCACAAGGTGGCCAATCAATGTTGGTGTAAAATTATTTGCAGCATGCAACAAAAATGGGGGTATGGCAATTGCCAAACTGGGTCCATCTGCAACTATATCATGAGTCAAGGTCTTGCTGGGATTCTGTTTAACTTTGGAAACACTTCAAGCAAAGGTAGTTCAACTATACCGTCTTGGCTATTCCAAGTTCCTGGGTTTGTTTCTGGCAGCTCTGTCACTGTTTCTTAAGCCTTCTTCCTGCCTCTTTCCTCTTGTCTCTTTAATTAGCAGAGCTGTCCAGAAGCACTTGGAAGGGTTTTTAAAGTTCCCTCTGAACCCTAGTGTGTTCTTTTCTTAGCATATGCCCAGCTATACTATTGACAAACCTAATTTCATAAGATGACTCTGTTGGCAAGTTTGACTACAGTCTCTGCATGCTTGTTGCCAAACACAAATACTGGGCTGAAAAAAAAGAAGTTTATTGTGAAACTTACCCTTCAAATCCTGTAGCGAGTAGTAATCAATTTTTAAAACCAATATTTGTTCATCGGATATTGGATTTCTTTATAGTTCCCAACACCTGATTTAGTAAGTGAACACTTGCTTTACAGATTAGTGTATGCAAGTTAACTCTTAAGTCCAGAAAGAAATAGGACTAATATAACTTCAGAAACACATTTAAATAATATAAAGTTTATCTTAGTAACAATTACACTGTCAAGCAGACACAATTTTAGTTGCAGTGGATCCATTTAAAAACTTGACATTTGTTTGCTCTCTTTTTGGCTTATTGTGGTGTCTTGAGTATTAAGTACTCAGTAGAAGAAAGTTAGGTATCTCAGTTTTCAGTGGTACTTAGTGTTTTAAAAAAATAGTGTCTAACTTTGTTAGAACAAGTACCATAAGGTTGTGGTAATGCCTCTATTTTCCCCAAAATCTAGGTATTTTTGCTTTTTTTCTTACAGTTGAATAGCTACAAACTTGTGACATTCAGACGTCCATGAGCAAAATGATTTCTAGGACAAAATGTATACAGCACCTGTGAGCAGGGCCGTCCTTAGGGTGGTGCAGGGCCCAGGGCAACCCCCACCTTTGGCCCAGGCCCGGTCCCCACTCCACCCCTTCCCCCAGGCTCCCATGCTGCCTCGCCTCTTCCCGCCCCTGCTCCGCCCCCATTCCACCCCTTCCCCTGAGCGATGCCAGGCCCCCCGCTAACCCCCAGGCCATCCTGAAGCATGGGGCCCCCAGCGGTTGCTCCGGTCCATGGGCAGCTCTGCCTGTGAGTGGGGAGAGATGGGTAGCTCACCCTTGGTGGCTGCACCTTGTTGAAAGCCATCTTTCTACATAGCTGGATTAATATGGAGGCACCATCTTTTTACTGGAAGATGATATTCTAACCAAATTGGTAACTTACTATGCATGGTTGGGATCATTTTTGTAAGTTAAATGGATGAAGAGGTTTTCTTACAATTGAAAATAATTGCTTCATGGCTGAGATCATGAAGGGAATGCTTCAGTCCTAACACTCCCCCCCCCCCGCCCCCGCAAGTGAAAACAGAGCTGTGGGAATTGGATCATAATCTTAAATACAGCATTGGATATCAGTTACTAAATCTTCTAGAAAAAGGCTATAGTATTGTGGCTCATACTCCAGATGGAAATCTGGCCCAAATGTGAGAACAGGATTAAGATGTGTGACTTTATTTGGGAAGTTGAAGGCATCAACCTTGGTATCTTTGGAAAGAGATGTAAAAATCTCTTCTCAACCTAGTCTTTCCTCAATTACTCTTCCTCCCCTCCCTCAAACAATCCAATTAGAAAACTAAAGAAAGGAGATTGTGAGTCAACTTTAGTAAATGCATAATATGCTGAGATACCATTCTGTCAGGTACCATTACAGACCTTGGATGAGTGTGTAACTACTCCTAGGAACACATGATAGCATTGTCTAAAGATTTTATCTGCTTGACTTTGATAGTATGTTACTCATGAGTGATTATAAACTGGAAAACCACTTGACACATTTCATTTATTTTGCACTTCATCTGCTTCCCTCCCAACCTCCCATTTAGCTGTTCCTATGTTTTGGCTAGGGACTTATTTCATTAACTAATCACTTGGCTGGCCTTCTCCAAGTGCTGATTACTAATCTGGAAAGTCTACCTGGCCCTCTTTGCAGCTGACACAAATTTGACTCCAGTGCTGAGTGTGCTGTCCAAGGTGGCTGTCAGTACAAGGTGACAGGTTGAGGGATTCCGTGTTTACAAGAAAGTGAAAAGAAATTGAGGAATTACAACAGAGTACTTTTTTCTGGTACATAGCAGCCTTTTCTCTTAAAAGGTAATGGCCAGAATCTTGACCTTATTTACACCCAGGCAATTGTACTGAAATCAATAGAGTAGCACAGGTTTAAATGACAGCAGAAGAGTTTTTTTTCTCTTTGACACACATTGGTTGTGCAAATAACCTAGGATCATTTTGCATACTTACAATATTAATTACCAGCTTCTAATGTTTCCTCCCCATTTTTGATTATACAATTAGATAATGAGAAATGATTCTGAAGTCTCTAATTGCAGCAATACTTAGTGTGAGTCTCCCATGCCAGTAGTAATAACAGCAATGTCTAACGACAGCACAGTTTCCTGAGAGAGGAAAAGAGACATTACAGCTAATAATGATTCATGAATAATATCACGATTTATGTTCTTGGGGCCTTTGAAAGCGGAAGAGGCAGTGAAAACAGGAAGCCAGGCTTGCATAAATGCATACACAAGTAATTAAATACAGAAAAGAGAGAACCTATTAAGGACATTACAGTATACTTCTCTATGTGAAACATATTAATGCTATTAGTGTGAACAACTGGATAGCTGGATGGCTGATAATGAGGCAAGTCACTTTAATTTGATATAATTTAATTTGATACTACTACTTTGAACTTATGAGAACTAGGGAGAGGGGAAAATGAACTCACTGGTGCTGACAAAAAAAACACAATATTTTGGCTTAATCAGGGCTTTTACCCTAGAATTAGAGTCCGAGTCTTCAATCCAGCAAGTCTTCAAAGGCAAAGATGACAGAGCTAGGTCTAAATGCAGAGATAGTCGCAATAACGTCAGCTGTTCATAGGGATCAGGGCTGGCTCCAGGGTTTTGGCCGCCCCAAGCAGCCAAAAAAAAAAAAAAAAAAAAAAAGCCGCGATCGCGATCTGCCATGGCAATTCGGCGGAAGGTCCTTCGCTCCGAGCAGGAGTGAGGGACCGTCCGCCGAATTGCCGCCGAACAGCTGGACGTGCCGCCCCTCTCCGAAGTGGCCGCCCCAAGCACCTGCTTGGTAAGCTGGTGACTGGAGCCGGCCCTGATAGGGATCCACTAAATCTTAGTAAGAGGGCAATAATGTAGTCTCATACTATAAAAGCATTTGTATCCTGCTAATATTTTCACATGCAAGTTCAAAACTACTACTGGCATGAGAGCATTTCCTGGATCAAGATGTTAGAATAGTGGTTTTCAATCTTCTTTTCATTTACGGATCCCTAAAAAATTTAAAATGGAGGTGCAGACCCCTTTGGAAATGTTAGATATAGTCTGTGGACCTCCCAAGGGTCTGTGGACCACAGGTTGAAAACCACTGTTAGAGTGTTTAATACAGGACTGAATAGGACTGTAAAAAAGCAAGTATATAATAATGATCAAAGTACTCCTTCATGTGCAGACTCTAAGGGATTTTGAGCCTACTCAAGGTGTTGCATATGTCTTTTTAAATGGCTACCATAAGTACACACTTGATGGTTTTGTTTATCCGATCATTTCAAAAAAGCTTACAGAGGTGTATAAGCATCATGTCTTTAGAGGCGCTAAGTGAGTTGCCCAAGGTTACATAGAGTCAAGTCTCAGCCTTTGTGCTCAATTCACAAGACAGCAGCTGCCCTTTAATATGATAAAGCTGACTACTAGATATGATAACGTTGCTGATGACTGTAAGAAATAAATATCGATTCTCAGTTCCCCTGCAAAGGTACTCCATACACTCATATATGCATCATAGTAACCTCAATACATAATGTAACCCATCTCAGTTTGCATTCTCAGATGAAAAGCTTTACTTTCTTGTTCCATTATTCAATTGAACAATGTGTGACAGGGCAGCCTATCCCATGGTGGCAGGATATGAATCACATTGAAGTATACAGGCAAGTTGAAGACTGAGCATTGTCTATTTTGATGCCACACTGGTGACAGACATTATTGTTGAAAGATAAATGTGATTATATTCTATCCCCCCCCCCCACTCTTCCCTTTTTACAGGAGTGGATAACTGAGCTCTCTCAAACCACAAAGACTGAAACCTCACTTGAAGTAAAAATAAGAAAACAAAGCCAGAGTATTCATGAAAGGTCCAGGGAGAAGGCAAATACAGTAAGAACTTGGCAATAGCTCTACCATTCTACCTCAATTCTGGTTGAGTAGAGTTCACTAAGGCCTGAGGCCTGGTCTACACTATGGGGAGGAGGGATCGATCTAAATTAAGCAACTTCAGCTACATGAATAACGTAGCTGAAGTCGACGTACTTAGCTCTACTTATCGCGGTGTCTTCACTACGGTGAGTCGACTGCTGCCGCTGCCCCGTTGACTCTGCCTGCGCCTCTCGCCAAGCTGGAGTACAGGAATCGACAGAAGAGCACTCGGGGATTGATTTATCGCGTCTAGACTAGACGTGATAAATTGATCGCTGCCCGCCGATCCGGCTGGTAGTGAAGACATACCATATGTCCCAGCCTTGGACCTCCCCTAAGCAGAGTTATGAGGAGGTTTGAGATGTATGTAGATGGGTATTAAATCTCCATCCATATACTGTGATTAAAACCCAGGTTTCCAGAAACTAAAACTGGTGCATTGACTCCTTATTCTAATGTGCCTTCCGGACCACGTCACATAACAGTATTCAGTTTGGATGGTTGTTGTATTCATCTTCATGTTCGTAAAACACATGTGGAGACAAACAAACTGGGTAACAGTCAGATGGCTATGGTCAAGTGTTGAATTAAGAGTCTTTATTATTTGAGAGTGTTGCTGTCAGCTTTAGGGCTACTATTTCTGAAACTTAATGAATGGACATTTTTGTTTCAGAATGAAGTACTCTTATTCTGGAGTTTCCCATATACACAAGCCCTTACAGAATTTGTGTTAACACCTAAGTCTAACTGCATGACTACTGAGTAATAACTCCAGTAAAGGTATTGCATTACTCTGAATGGAGATATTGAGTAGAGCTCAGCAGACTTCTAGTAGCAAGCTACTTGTCAAATTTCAGCCTTTCTTTGACTTATTAAATTGTTTATGAAAATCATTTCCAATGAACTTAGTCCACTCTGGCCAAAATTCCAATGTCTAAACTATGGATTATTGGTGTACTTTTAATCTAATACTGCTAGTGTACTGATTGGTCACCGATATCTCATTATCCTCCTTGGCTGTCTGATGGTTTCCATGAAAACTAAAAAAGATTGCATAAGTCACTGGATATATCAATTGCTTAAAGTGTTAGAGTAGTTAAGGGACAGGCAGGAGGAGATTAGCAGACCTGGGGACATTGTAGGAAATTTAATGTGTGTTTGTTTTTTCCCCAACTTCATCAGAAGAGGATTCTGCTTGCTATGTTAGTGGTTTCTAGATAAAAAATGTCAAATGGTTCCTGACTAAGGCAGGGATGAAGACCCAACACTATTTATAACACATATTACTTTCAATTCTCTCTGTTTACACAGACACAAAGTAATGGCTTACATGTAATTAAAAGGGAAGGTGGTCCCACTTTCCCAGAGCTGGCACACAGGCTCTCACAAGTAAGTTGACAAGGCTAATGAAGAGCACATTTTATCTTGAGAAGACCAATGACAAGGTTTTTCTTCTGAGAAGGTTACCACAGTGTCAGGTATTTCCAAAGTCATGATTTTGTGCTTTGCTTTTCAGCAGATGCTCTACTCTGTCTACTGCTGCTGGCTGGGTGGAGCAGTCCGGAAAGAACCGTGGCAGTCCCTGGCAGTTGTTCTATGCCTGCAAACATTTGTTCTTCAAGCAGTAGCCATCTTTCTTCCATCCTTATCTGACAACTGTCTGTCAGTAGCTGGTTAAGCATGGAAATGACTGCAAAATTCTGGGAGCCTCATCTTTGGGAAGCCACCCATCGAGGACTTTTCCAAGCTGGCTGATGCCATTGCACAGTGTCAGCTAGGAACCAGAAATGATGTGCCAAGCTTAGCTGAATATTAAAGTCTGAAGAACAGCACGTGCTGGAACAGTGTGGGTCAGAGTACACCTGACTATGAAACTAAGACCCATGATCAAAATACTGTTGAATTAATAGATAAACACCCTGAGATGGCCCTGACAAGCTGTTGACCATACATACCAAACCCGTGTTAAAAACACAGAATTTGGGCTTGGTTTTGGCTTAATTGGCTTGTGAGCTGCTTGTTGCCAAAGTTTTGGCTTGTAGCTTGTTGCTGCTGCTTCTTTTTTTTTCTTTTGATCTGCCCCTGGCAAGCAGGGGCAGAGGCAGGGGAGGAGAGCATCAGGGGTGCACAGTGGGCCCAGACTGCATGCCGGGGGATCTAGTCACATAGTGTGTTGGGGTTCTTAGGATTTTTGAAATTGGATTAGCTTGATTTTTGGCTTATTGTGAAAGTTGGGGTGCTTATTTACTGCGTAAAAGTTGGCAACTGTGCTATTGACCCAGTCTGTTTCATCCCACCTCTAAACTGTTAATTAAAAGACCTCCAAAACACCGCACATGGTTTTTTGTCATTGACTGCCCTCCTTTACAAGCATCTGGGCTTTAACCAATGCTTTGTGGGAATCACTAGTTAAAATATTACACAGATGGTGAGACACTATTAACAGCAACAATCCTAGCTAAGGGAGGTGGGACAACCTTGAGGACTTGGGCCTTGTAGGCACTTCAGCTGAGCTCCAGGAGGGTTAAAGGTTGGGGTGATCTAATATCGGTCAGATCACCACAGGATGCTGCTGACTATTACCAATGCTTGACTATTATGGCAGTTAGCTTATGTAGCTGTACAGAAGATATCCCGAAGTAGACCCCCCCAGAAGTACTATTTGAGAATCTTTTGCAGTATGGTATGTGCTGTTGACAGTACTACACCCTTTTCATGGCTGCATTAAAAACTATGGGGAAAGGAGTGCTTTTAATATCGTTAGTACAGTGCCTACTCAACAGAGCCCTTGCCCTGAATCTGGTCTCTTCATGCAACTGTAATACCAAAAATGACAACCATAACACAGCCTTAATTATGGAGTAGCTGCATACTGTATATGAAATAAAGGATTAGTATGACCGCCTGTTACCAAAAATATTCAAAATTCAATACAACTCTAATTTGAGTGTAATATATGTACTCTGGAAGGACCCACCTTGGTCTGTTAGCAAAATAAATTTCCTTCTGTCTACATAGCAGCATATGTTGGAATTAGATTGAAATGGCTAGCTTCATGTAGGCAGCCAAGAGCATTAAGTTCCTGCAGAATGTTTAAGCCTCTGGCCAGAAAAATAAGTTTGTCTGCTTTATTCTTCAATGTGTGTAAAGAAGGGTAAGAAAAGGTATATTACTTTGAACCATGTGGCTGTAGAGGACTAGCTGTACACACTTAAATCCTCTTTAGTCAAATAGTTTTCTTTCTCAGTACCAATTGTCTGGATCATTGTCATTAGTGGTTTGACTTATTAATTTCACACTATTCTGACCTTGGAAGCTTGATCCATCTCTTTTTCCTGCTAGTTTTGTACATAATCATCATGCAGGAAAAAGCTGAGAACAGATGTTCAAGGCAAAAGGTATTAGACGATTGCCTTCAAAGTAGTGTGGTACATATTGAAATTTTTTTTTCAAATTGCTGAATGTGTGTTCAGATCTCAGAAGAATATCCTAGAAAGAGATGTCTCATATATACCAATCATCATTGCTAACATAGTAACTACATAAGCTAGAATGTCATACACAGAAGGTACTGAAGATTTTTAACTAGCAATCTTCACTGCAATCCATTTAAACATTCACTTGAAAGATGAAAATTTCACAGAAGTGCATTAAAAGAAAAATTTCATAAATTAGGAATAATGAGGGAAGCATCACACTTCCTATGGCTTGCCATTTATAACCCGTTCTGGGCCACAGAGGGGTCAGATCATGTACAGGAGGATGTCATGCAGCCTCTTGAATCAACTACTGTGGATACAAACACAACTAATTATGTAAATGTGGGGTTAAGTCACTTATGGAACCAGAGTTACTGGTAGCAGGTTAGAGGGTTTTATTGAAAGTATTCTCACTCCTAGATGAGAGAAATTCAAGTGCCTGGGTTTGTTCCTACTTTAGATCTATATTTGACACAGCAAAACAATTAATCTGTTTTTTCTGGTGAATACAAACTCTTTTTTTTTTAAACTGTGGGTTTCTGTTCCTTTTAACCAGGCAAAAAGCAGAATCCCTGAGAAGTAATTTCAAGGCTGTTGACCATAGCTGGGAAATAAAGATACTCTTATAATACTTAAGCTTTGTTTTTGTACCTTTAGTAATTCAGAAAACTAAATTAATAAATGCATTATTGTTCCTAATATAGCTTTTTTCCTTCAGGTGGAACATGGATACAAAGCATGTCCCATGAAAACACTTGGAAAATTGGTACAGCAAAAAAATGATAAGTAATCTAAATGCAAAGCTAAACACACTTTGGATCAAATCACTTAGGATAAATTTAATGAAAATGGAGCCACAGTTCTGTATTTGTAGATGAAAAATTACACTGGTAAATTTAATTGATATAGCCAAAATTATGGCTGAACAGCTTAAAATAGACAGACTTTTTTGGCCTAAGTGTAGTTACTTGGATATTAGAGCTTCTTGGGTACTAAAGCACACTAGCAATCACCAAAGTAACTTGGTGTGCCAGAAGAAATTGATGATGTGCTCACAAAAAGAGCAGGGTACAGTTTCTAAAATCAAATTGCTGTGGAGAAAGCAGTAGGAGAACTTTCCAGGTGATAAATCTGGCTTGTAGGAATTTATTGAGCTCAAGGCTGTAACAAGTAATAATGTCTTTCTCTCATGTAACTCGTTATCAGATATCAGTGCTTCCTAATGGTGGATAAGTATTGTACTCGTTCTACAGGTGGGGAAGCTTAAGGCCTAGAGTTACTGGCCTGACTAGTTTCAGAGGCTGGGCACTGCAGCTCCCTTTGTCAGTTTCAGTGAAGAAATTGTGGAAAAATTCCTTTTTCTCTGACTTGACAATGTCATTTATAGGTCAAGATAATGGGAGTTACTCATAGTAAATGCATATGAAATTGTCCGTAGTGAATTTTTATGAAGCAGATATAGCTGCTTTACAGGAAAGTCTGCAAGCTGGCAAACCTGAAGTTGGCATTCTTTTAAAGTAGACTAAAATAGACCTACTGTCCTCAGCTGGTAAACTAGGTTGGGGTCTTGTACTTTGTCACAAAATAAATGACAAGGAGATTCTACATTACAAAAAGAAAAGAAAAGAAAAGAGGGATTTGCTAGACTTATATGGTCAATATTTGCTCCTAGATGGAAAAAAATGAATTTAAGTTCTTTGGACTCATCTAACAGGTCTAATACCCATGATCATCAAAGTTGAATTTAAAGCCAACTAGATTATCAACTTTGAATTTGCCACATGGCTATAGGCTGACCTGGAAAGCTTAGAATAGAGCAGCAAATGTCTGCTAGAGACCCAAACTCTAGTCAACAAGTTTCTAGTTGCTTTGCCTTGCAAAGATTGCAAAATACATGCAAATCTCCAGGAGCGCATACAGACCATTAGGATGAAGCTTCACAAAGCAGGAGCCACCACACATCGTACAGGTTAGTGGGATGGGTGGTGGTTGTGATTTCCTGACCCTTTAAATGTTTGAGCACTCTTCCCCTCCCTCAGTTTTATGTTTGTTTCCATTTTTGCTGCCTGAACAATATAAGCTGCCAACACAGCAGATGACTGTTTCTGCCTCCAACTCTCTGGTCTATTACGCCTTAGGAGGAGGAGGTATGACTTCATTGTGTGCCAAGAAAGTATTCTTATCTCCAGTTAGGTACCTTAGGTAAAAATTGCAGGGAAGACGTGGGAACTCTGCTTTTAATTCTGATTCTCCGCTCATTTTAAAACCTAGGTGGGAGCCTGGGGTTGAACTCCAGTTGTTAACCTGAGCTAAAAGCCAAGTTGCTGCATCTTCCCTGCTATTGTAACTTGGCTTAGCTAACCCAAGTTAACTCACTTTTTTTCTGCACTGAATACATAGCTGCTGTTAGGTGAGGTCTAAATCACTCCCTCCAACTTTCAGGGCACCTATTGGAAGCTGGAAGAGCCACCTGGATGATCTGACTCCTGAAGCTCACTGTTCTTAGCAAGTCCTTTCTCTTTGAGCACTTCACGAGGTGCATAGGAAAGGAACCTGCAAATGTCTGGAGTCAGGGGAGTTGAAAGGAATTTAAGAGAATGGGGGTTTAAGAGATCTTCTGAGTCCTGCAAGAGGAGAGAACCCCCAGTGAACAATACGAGGGTTGGCTCAGCAGTGGGCTTGTTGGCCCTTAAAAGCACACACCCCTCCTTTGAGCTCTTGGAGGCCCATGCCCTGAGCTTCTGCTGGCTCACCAAGTGCTAACCAACTTTCTGTGAGCTAAGTAGCCTTGTTAGTCTTGGATAAGCTCTTAAGGATTGGCAGTAAGGAGGAAAGGGTGAGATTTTGGAACAATCTGAGAATTCCTTTGCAGGACTGAAGGCACCCACAGGGAACTGGACAGGAGTTTGTTTATTCCTGTGCCCTCTGTATGGGACCAAGGCACCAGGGAAGGTACTCTCAGTAATAGCATCAATGGTAGAGGGGGAGAAGTGGCAAACTGCATACTTATAGGGTCAGTATTAATGGTCAAAGTCCCGCTTACTTTAAGAGGGTCTGTGCTGCAGAGAAGCTAGTCTGAGCTATTCATTCTATAGCATGATTTCCAAGTGCTAAGAGAGGCACAGTGTGAAGCAATACTTTGCTTTGTTTCCTGCCCTCCCCCCCCAGCCTAAATCTGGTATTGGAAGGGCTGATGTAACTCAAGAGTACAAAGATGCTTGAAAGATTTCCTTGACCTAATTGAAGGAAAGAGAAAATGAAATTACTGGGGGGCTAGGGGAGGGGAAGAAGAATGATGATTCTAAAAGATACGCAAAGCCTCTGTTTCAGTGATTCTAAATGACCAAGCAGACACTGACTGACACATGGTGCTGTGTTTGACCCTGAAACCAAACACTGATAACACTGCTCTACAGCCAAAATGCTTCTGAAATAAATGTAGTCAAACTTTACTAATTCTGGGTCACTGAGAACGAAAATGATGCTTAAAATTGTTGATTGGCTCTAGTTTTCAAGATATGCTATTGGGTCAGTATATACGACCCTTAACTTGGGAATGGCGGAGGATAAGTGAGTTATAAAGGGAAGGGATCTCAATTTAAACCAGAAATGACTAAAATACATCTTTGACTGGATCTATGAATAAATCTATGACCGGGTTTGGACAGTACTTGCTTTTTAGGCAAAACAATGAATGATGCAATCTGAAGCTGGTATTGCGTCATACATGATATGAATTGCATCATGTTATTCCTAGAAGTCATGGATGATGCAATCATAACGAAGCTTACATCACTCTGCTGAACAAATTGCCCTATACCAGCTCTAGAAATCATACAGTGTCATGCTCTCTTATTTGTCAGTGTTTGATTTTGCAAAGGGACACATTTCTGTTTAGCCAAAGTGAGCAGAGATGCTTTGTACTTGTGTGAACAGTGCAGATAACTTCTGCTATGTTTGTGGTGAAGTGACTTTTGCATCACAAAAGCTCAGTATAAGCACTATGGTTAAGAAAGCCTATCACCTTTCTTTTGGCTGCAAAATTGGAGATCAGGACAAGAGGTGGGCCCCACACATATGCCGCAACACTTGTGCAACAAATCTTCGCCAGTGGTTGAACAGGAAAAGGAAATCTATGCCTTTTGCAGTGCCAATGATTTGGAGAGAGCCAACAGATCATGCCAGCAATTGTTACTTCTGCATGGTGCCTCCAGTTGGGAAAGGTGTGTCAAAGAAGAAAAAGTGGACTGTGCATTATCCAAACATTCCATCAGCTATACGCCCAGTACCCCACGGAGAAGGACTGCCGGTTCCTGATGCACCAGAATCATTCTCACTTGAGTCAGACGAGGAAGAGGAAGAGGATGAAACTTCTGGTCCTGAACCATCAGTGTCACAGGACCCACATTTTCTCCCATCCTCCTCCTCTGAACCACACCTCATAACACAAGGTGAACTGAATGACCTTGTCAGGGATTTGGAACTACCCAAGAGTAAGGCAGAGCTGTTGGGCTCCAGACTACAGCAGTGGAATCTCCTGGCAGGTGATGTTAGGGTTTCCATGTTCCGTGACCGTCAAAAGGATCTTGTCCCATTCTTCTTCATGGAAGGTGAGCTTGTAGCCTGCAACAACATCGATGGTGTGATGGCAGCCCTCAACATTGTTCACGATCCAGATGAGTGGAGACTGTTCATTGATTCATCGAAGACGAGTCTTAAAACTGTTTTACTGCAATGTTTTGCCATCAATTCCAGTTGGTCATGCAGTCCATATGAAGGAAACCTATGACAACATGAAACAACTTTTGAGGTGCCAACATCAGTGGCAGCTTTGTGGCGATTTGAAGGTTGTTGCTCTCTTGCTTGGTCTGCAGACTGGATACACAAAGTACTGCTGTTTTCTCTGCGAATGGGATAGTTGTGCAAGAGATTCCCACTACATCAAGAAAGATTGGCCACTCCGACAGTCATTGGAGCCTGGGAGGAAAAGTGTTCAGCATCCACCACTTGTTGAATCAAGGAAGATTTTGTTACCACCCTTACACAACAAGCTGGGTCTGATGAAGAACTTTGTCAAGGCCATTGACAAAACACAAGCAGCTTTCAAGTACCTCCGTGGAAAATTTCCAAGGTTAAGTGAAGCTAAGATAAAGGAAGGTGTCTTTGTTGGTCCTCAGATTCATGAACTTCTTCGAGATGATGCATTTGACCATGCACTGCGTGGCAAGGAAAAGACGGCCTGGAAAGCCTTCCAGTTAGTGGCCATAAATTTTCTCGGAAACAACAAGGCAGACAACTACAGGTTGTTGGTGGAAAACCTCCTCAAGGCATACAAAAGCCTTGGTTGCAACATGTCACTAAAGATACATTTTTTGCACTCTCATCTAGATTTTTTTCCACCAAACTGCGGAGCAGTGAGCGACGAGCATGGCAAGCGATTTCACCAGGACATTGCAACAATGGAGAAACGCTATCAGGGCAAATGGAGGCCATCAATGCTTGCAGACTATTGCTGGACAGTGACAAGAGATGCTCCATTGAATGAATACAAGAGACAAGCCAAGAAGCGCCGAGTAGACACTGAATAGGACTAAACTATGTACAGAATAGTTTTTTGCCTTTTGTTTCATAATAAATTTTATTTATACAACCCTTTTGCTGATTTTTAAAGTGTTACATAAACAGGACAGGTGAAATATTATCATGTAAAGCAACCATAAACACATGAAAAGACCTAGGTTTACAATTTATGATTAAAACTCTACTATCTACACAATATACATAGACATAAAATGTAAAAACTTAAACATCTTAGAAACAGTAGCCAATCAGTTGTTTTAATTCATATTTGAATTCAGCACATCAAAATACATAATAAATAGCACATTTTATCTCTGAAGCAGACGACTTTTCAAAAATTGTAGACCAGTGTAATGAGCAGAACCATGCCAGATTCAGAGGCTTTTATGACATCATTCTTTTTCCAGCCGGATTGTGTAGCTGGCTGGTGATGCAGCAATAGAGGGACTTCCTGTCTTTCAGTTTTTGTAATAAGACTGAGCTCTAAATTTATCTAAAGCTTCCATGTTTAAAAAGTAGGGCATTATTGTATCCTATTTTTGATTTTTCTTACTCTTTTTAAATCTCTCAGAAGAATCCTTGCTTTATGGCACAAACAAGGTTTTATGTCTTTGTATTTGAATGTTGGAAAGACTTCTCTGTCTTTCATGCAGCCAAGCAAGGATGCTAGGTCATATAAAGTCATTTTCCTATGCCCTCAAGATAAAACACTCAAGGTACTGACACTCGTTCCATCTGATAATTTTGCTTTCCCTTCAGTTCACTAGCTCCCAAGGGAAACTGGTGACAAGCATGCAGTTGGGAGAATTCTTCTTAAAGCAGAATGTTAAAGCAAAGTTAAGTCTCTAGAAACAGCCTATTTGTGCAAGAGGGTTGTGGAACACACATACATTGCATTTGGGTTTTATGACTAGTTTCCCAGCTTGGAAGAGTAAATTAACTTTGAAGGAAGATTTTTATAGTATGGAAAACCAAAACAATGTCAAGTCTTTTCAAGACATTTGTCTTAGTTCATTTGTGCAGTCTGAAGCACATGAAGGCAAATGACCCCAGCATTATGCAGTATACAACAGGGAATGACCAGGCTTCAAATTGCATAGATATTTGTGGTGGTAAATTAGGATATGGATAAGAAGTTAGGACCTGTATTATATCTGTCCCCATAAAGGTATCTGCCAATTGTAACTAGAATTAGCAGTTGAGGGGTATATTAAATCTCTGCGTGCTGCTGTATAATCTTACAGCAGCAGCATCGGAATCCTTTTTTTCTATATCTGGCCTGGATAGTGACCATTTCTTTTATAGGTAAAAAGTGCTACAGTAGTCATGCCTCAGTCACCTAGAAACAACTGCAATGTGCTTTATATGGGCCACACCTTAAACCAAGCTGGAAATGGAGGCCAATGTGGAATGCAGCTGGTACGTGCTGTGCTTAGCCAGAAAATTTTTTCTATGATCTGCACTGGTTACTCAATTGGGTTTCAGGTTTATTGGGAGTTTATTTTCCTCCCTTCCCCTTTGTCCAAAAAAGCCTGAATGTGTTTATCTTCTTGACATGCTGCAAGACCCATCCTTTACCATTAACTAGGGGTGAGGGTCATAAGGTCATATAAAGGTATGTAGGGTAGTGTTGAACATTTATCTCTAAGGAAGCATTTCTAATATGCCAAAGGTGCCTAGCAGTCAGGATAGGTGTTTATTTCTAGCAAGCAATATAAACAAAGTGAGCACTGTTATTAAACAAAAACACAGATCAGGGTCAGGGCAGAGTTAATAAAAGGACCTGTTCAGTGAGTATGGACTAATTCTCTGATTTGCATGGAAATCTTGTGAATTTCAAAGTGTCTCCTGGTTTCATTGCTCAATTTGGTATAATTTAACTACTATGTTTTACCATAAGAGTTTGTCATGCTTTGAATCTGAAATTATAAGTGAACATCTCTGGGTACAAACCCAGGTATGGAAAAACCAAAGAATATTTGCATGAAACCTAGCAAAGCAACACTGTGAAGTGTCATGTGATGTTAGTAGCTAATACTGTCCCAGCAAATTTTACTAACTCATGCAGCCAATTTGTCAACTATTTATTTATTTATTTATTTTTTAAAAAAACCCTCTATGCATCCATATAGTGCAGGGGTTTCAACCAGGGGTACACAGAGGTCTTCCAAGGGATATATCAACTCATCAAGATATTTGTCTAGTTTTACAACAGGCTACATAAAAAGCACTAGTGAAGTCGGTACAAATTAAAATTTCATGCCATGACTTGTTTATACTGCTCTATATACTATACACCAAAATGTAAGTACAATATTTATATTCCAATGGATTTATTTTATAATTGTATGATAAAAATGAGAACGTAAGCAATTTTTCAGTAATTGTGTGCTGTGACACTTTGGTATTTTTATGGCTGATTTTGTAACAAGTAGTTTTTAAGTGCGATAAAACTTGGGGTACGCAAGAAAAATCAGACTCCTGAAAAGGGTACAGTAGTGTGGAAAGGTTGAGAGTCACTGGTATAGTGCAACAGGAACATATCTTAAGAATGAAGAGAGATAATAAAAACCATTTAAATACTGGCATACACGTATCTCAGCACACACCCTCCTCAACACTCATAATGAAGAGAAGAAAGAAATGGGTCTTGTAACGTTCTTGGAAGGCTAGCATTTCTGGGTTTGGACAGACCAAGTGTGGGGTGAGTTACAAGGGCCTTTGCAGAGAATGCCTGCCAGCATCTGCCTGTCATCACTCCTTCATGGATGACTGATTTTAATGTGTTCCCAGTGTACACCTTCACTTAATGAGTAGCTGGCATCATTCTTCGCTAGATTCGGCTTGCAAACGGTTCCAAGTAATTTAGCTCATGACTTCACTTTAAAAAAGCTGCTTGGGAAGCTGTTTATTTCTTGAGCTGCTTGTGTAAGATTCAAACACATGATGGGAAATGCAGAAAGCTTGTACCACACTAGATTTGTGTATGTGATGTTGCCCTCTGGTGACTGGCCCACAGAGAATAAGGCCTGTTTTCAGATAAAGGAGCTTATGTGGATGCTTATGTGGATGTAATGTGGATGTTTGATGCCTATGTACAGAGCTGAAGGGCCAGGGTTCTCTAATTATGGCTTCGTATCTATGAAATACTTAGAATCATAGAATATCAGGGTTGGAAGGGAACTCAGGAGGTCATCTAGTCCAACCCCCTGCTCAAAGCAGGACCAATTCCCAACTAAATCATCCCAGCCAGGGCTCTGTCAAGCCGGGCCTTAAAAATCTCCAAAGAAGGAGACTCCACCACCTCCCTAGGTAAAGCATTCCAGTGCTTCACCACCCTCCTAGTGAAAAAGTTTTTCCTAATATCCAACCTAGACCTCCCCCACTGCAACTTGAGACCATTGCTCCTTGTTCTGTCATCTGCCACCACTGAGAACAGCCGAGCTCCATCCTCTTTGGAACCCCCCCTCAGGTAGTTGAAAGCAGCTATCAAATCCCCCCTCATTCTTCTCTTCTGGAGACTAAACAATCCCAGTTCCCTCAGCCTCTCCTCATAAGTCATGTGCTCCAGACCCCTAATCATTTTTGTTGCCCTCCGCTGGACTCTTTCCAATTTTTCCACATCCTTCTTGTAGTGTGGGGCCCAAAACTGGACACAGTATTCCAGTTACTTAATAACTGGGTCTTTTATTTACAGCACAGACTAGTTACAAGTTCTCACTAATTTCTCCTGATGTTTGTTTTGTAGAGTGGCTGATGAAATAACGTGATTAGTTTTAGGGAAGTGAAGTGTGTGTGTCTATTAAGCCACTCTATTTCTACTATTAACAAAACTAATATTTTTATCAAAGTATCAAGCAAATGAAATGTGTAGCAAAGTATCCTGGGCTATGTAAGGAGGGTTATACCCACAACAGAATTGAGAAAGGATAGATCACTTGGTGATAGTTAAAGCTGATTTTCCTCTTAATTCTTGAGATCAAGAGTAACTTGCATTGTCCAGTTACTTTCAAAGCAGAGGTTCCTGTAATCACAACTTTGACAGTTAAAAGTGTTAATATAAAAACTTGCCCCAAGTTTTTTGACATAATTTAACAAAAAATACTGATGGCAGCACCATTTGGAGCTCTAGGGTAAATTAAGTGCTGGCATTTTTACCACCATGCTATGTAACCCCGCTCAGAAATAGTGGCAGGAGGGGGAGGGAAGGAAGGATAGCTCAGTGGTTTGAGCATTGGCCTGCTAAACCCAGGGTTGTGAGTTCAATCCTTGAGAGGGCTATTTAAGGATCTGTCTGGGGATTGGTCCTGCTTTGAGCAGGGGGTTGGACTAGATGACCTCCTAAAGTCCCTTCCAACCCTGATATTCCATGATTCACTTATTGTAAGGACAGTGATAAAATGACCACAGAGCACCAGCCACAGGTCATGGTAGTATGAAATCTGGGTGACTTTCAGAGAAGTTCAGCATAGTCAAAGCCCTGGTGTGTGCATGTGTAAGCTGCAAATGCAGCCTGTTCAAAGTTGCAAAGAACCCATGTTCCTCTGGGCTTTCTTTGAAGTAGTGAAAAAGCGTAACTTGTATTTAACTCACAGGCTAGTCCCTTAATCTTAAACAGTGCTATTTTGTGTTTTGTCTTTGATCCATCATGTAAGTGTACTGGACAAATGTAAAAAGTTTGAGCTCTTTTCCTCTCTACTTGCTGAGTTATACCCACAGCAGCAAGAGGAAGATTCATTTCTTCGGATAGAGCCAGCCATGTGTGTGCATCTAAAACTCTTGCTTTATGGGAAATTGCCAGGAGCATCACTGTCTCTATGGCTAGTTCCCATTTATTTATTAGGTGCACAGAATTGTCAACATGAAATATGGACAGCTAAGGACAGAAAAACATCTTTTAGAGTGCCTTTATGTAATAGCAATAAACATAGTAAAACATGTGTCTTAGTTAAATTCTTCATAGGAAACACGTTTCAATAATAGAAGATCAGACTTGATGAGGGATGTTTAAATGATGATCTGCACTTGTTATATTAACCATTTCTTAATGATAAATAACTCAACTCATCCTTGATTCATTGCTGAAGGTTCCAAGTTTTGCAGGCCTATATGGTGAACATCTGCTTGGGTGCTGTGTAAACACTTTGATTAGTTTTAGTTGAATCTGCTTTCATGGGCAATGTAAATTCTGAAGTCCCGAGGGAGAAATGCAAATCTTGGTCTAGTTCAAACCTCTTCCCAACCAAGTCTCTAGTCAATATTTACTTGAGAGAGAGAGAGAGAAATCCTCAAAGGTAAATATACAGAGTTAAGATGAAACTGACCAGCCCCTGCAGCATAAACCCCCCATCAATCCTACTTTAGTGACTGACAACTGTGGGGCAAGGGACTATTTGGAAACATCTTTGAATGCCTTCAGTTTAAAGTTTATTTTCCCCTTTGAGTCTCAAAACACAATGTTTTGCTAGTTATTTAAAATCCTATCTGGTGGAACAAACAACCTTTAAACTCTCTAGTAGAGTTAAATTTTCACAAATAAATATTTTTCAAGACATTCACTCCCACACACTAAAAATAAATTCCTTTCCTCCTTAAATCAGGAATGAAAACTATTGCACAAACACATCATCTAGCTGGCTTAGACTTCTGCCAACTCTGATCATATTTCCCATGCAACTATATTGTGTGATAGTTTGTATACTCTTGCTGTCATTTTGCATGCTGTCCTTGGCTGGCTCTATTTTTTACCATGATAAGTGCATGCTTAAATACTGTGATTTATTATTTATACTACCACAGAGCCCTAGTCATGGATCAGGATCCCATTGTGTTAGGCATGTATAAACACAACAAAAAGATGGCCCCTGCCCCACAGAGCTCATAATTTTAATATAAAACAAGAGACAGATGGATACAGACATATGGGGAGTACGAGGAAAAAATAAGACAGTATAGGTCAACATGAAAGACGGTTGTCTTGGCACACCAGTGGCCTAATCAGTCAGATGATTTGTAGGCGTCGCAGCAAAGGAGCGTTTTGAGGAGGCACATGAAGTAGGATAATGAGGTGGCTTTGCAGATCTTTACGGGAGCATGAGGGGCAGCATGGAGAAAGCACTAAGATATTTGAAAATGTAACAAGTGGGTAATAGAGGCTGGTGTATGGGAGGCAGCAGTCAACCTCCCTATAATGAATGCAAGATTATGGGTAGGGTTGGGGTAGGCTATACAGGCCCGTATAAGAGAATACAAGTAGTTTATGTCTGATGTGATAGAGAAGGGTGAACTAGCAGATGGTCAACATGGGCAAGTTGATGGGCTAGGAAGCTGATCTTTGCATCAGCAGTCTGAACAGTCTGCACAAGAGTTAGCTATGTGGATAGTTAGGAAAGGCCATCTAAGGAGGGTGTGATAGCTCAGTGGTTTGAGCATTGGCCTGCTAAACCCAGAGTTGTGAGTTTAATCCTTGAGAGAGCCATTTAGGGATCAGGGCAAAAATCTGTCTGGGGATTAACCCTGCTTTGAGCAGCGTTGGACTAGATGACCTCCTGAGGTCCCTTCCAACCCTGATATTCTATGATCTCTTAGAGATGTTATGAAGAAGCAATCTGCAAAATTTAGGCATAGCTTAGATGTGAGCACCTAGAGAGCAGTTTGAGTCAAAGGTGATGCCCAAGTATGGATCTGAGTGTCAGACAAGATGCTGGTGTTGTCCACAGTGATCAAGAAAGGAGAAACCAAGATGTATGAAGTAAGCCTGTGTTGTTGCAACTATTTTTACTGTAATGGGAAAGTGGGTTCCTCCTCAGCAAGTAGCTGATCAAGAAGTGATTATATACATTTCTGTTACTCTATGGTAAAGTACATAATTTACAGGCCAAGCTGAGTGTGCTAACATAAATATGAAAAGGAAAACAAGTGCCAGTTGGGTACATGTGTCAGTGATGTACCAAGCTTTTGAAAGTGGAGAGGCTCTACCTTATTCAGTCAACAAGCTTGAGAGCTAGTTAAGTGGCTGAGTTAAAGGTTTGTAGAAACATTTGGGTAGTACTTGTGCTGAGAATGTTGCATTATAACAGTCTTTAGATAACTTGATCCTTGCTCTCCTTTGGAATCCACTTTCTTTTGTAGCTAGGCAGTAAAACTTCAATATTCAGCATTAATATTCAATATTACACATACCAAAAAAGCAGTTAAAATACACTTTCTTAAACTCTTTTTTTTTTAAACCAGAAATCATGACTGGGAATTAATATTTAAATACATAATTAAAATATTTTACTATAAAATGATAGAGTACATTCTGAGTATAGGGAAAGAATGTGGTTTTTATCCTGGTTATTTTTAGTAGTGATAATTTTACTTGTAAACCTCCCCCTCAACAGCATGCTGTTTAGGATGAGGCCAGTAATTCAACTAGCACTACATGCATGGTAAACTGAACATCAGTTTTATGTTGTAGAGCAAGCTAATGAATGGGGAAATGTAAAAATATCTTAAACTCAAGACAGAATAGCAGTTTGAAGGCCAAGCTAATGACTTCATAATGGAGGAACAGCTTAGCCCCTGATCATGTGTGCAAATCATCCTGCCTGCATACAGAAAAAGGCTGTATTAGGCTGAAAAATTCAGGTCCTATTCCATTTCTAGTTGAATGACAAGTGAAGCTAGCTACTTGTCTTTTAAACTATAAGCAATGTGGAAAAGGGATTCTTGCATTCCGTGTGTATGGAGCCTAGCATAATGGAGCCCTGACCCCGCCTGGGCTCTTGAAGGTGTTACTGGAATATAAACAAAACCAAGGATCGGTCTCAAACAAGTGAAGTGACTGTTTGGCAGTTAACACACAGGTGTTGATGCAGAGATTAGCAGAAAGGTAGAGTTATTGTCAAATGATAGGCAAGCATGCTGCAAGGAGAAACCAGGGACTGGATTTTTATGAGTGCAGCACCCCATTGCTCTCATTTAGGTACCTAAAGTGGTGACGTTTTCACAACTGCTCTGTATTCAGCACCTTTCTGTTATACTCAGAGGACTCAAAATTTGGCCCCAGATATTTTTCATGTGTCCAAAATGTAATATATCCAGAGTTGAGGGCTGAAGGCACATGAGAAGACTGTTAAGAGGAATTAGTAGCAAGTGGTAGGTAGAAGTTGCTTATAGTTTAGACCATGTATTGTGCACCATAAACTCTGTTTTCAAATTGCTACAGAAAGCATATCCATGCTGAGTGACTATAATCACGGTGTATATGAGACAGAACTTCAATGGCTCTTGCAATCTCGAGTTTTTTCCAGAGATATTAAACTCATATGTAGAGTAGGTTGAAGGGGTGTGATGCTATGGTGTGAACTAGTCCATTTTATTAATGCCACTCTTAACAGCACTGGAGCTTAAGTTGAAAATGATCAAGTTCCGGTTATCTCATTCATCAGTCAGGAACTGAGTACTATCGCAATAACTAAATTGAAACCAACAGTAAACTATGGTAAAATGTTGGGGGGGAAATGGATGAGAAGGCAGGATTTTGTTAGTCTTTCTGACACTATACTACAGAGTTCAAATGTTTAAGATCTTACATAGCAACAAAGACTGACTTTTCTTCCCCCCCCCCCCAAATTTCTATGCTTGAGAACAGCTGAATGGTGTGTGGACACACAAAGCCTACTAAATCATCTAAAGCAACTTTGAGAAGAACAATCAGATGTACAGTGGTTGCCATCAAGAAATCAATATTGGTTAACATTGGGATGGGGCTGATGTAATTAATATCTCATTTAGAATTCAAAACGTAACTGCAGAATCTCAGCATCATATGGTAATGATTGGTAAATGCTGACACTTCAGTGGCAACCACTGTAATTACCTGGCTGTCAAATACTCTGTGAAACTACTCTTCAGTAAACCAAATCCTTGCTCCTCTAGGATACACAGAATTCAGA
This sequence comes from Emys orbicularis, assembly GCF_028017835.1. Classification (NCBI taxonomy): domain Eukaryota; kingdom Metazoa; phylum Chordata; order Testudines; family Emydidae; genus Emys; species Emys orbicularis. The sequence continues at coordinate 36,709,729 of NC_088691.1, read as the reverse complement.
TAACTGCCTAAGGGGAAACTTAGAGCTGAGTTCTTGGAGTATGTGTTTTAATGATGTTTATGACATCCACTATTAAAGCTTCCAGCTAGTGCTTCTTGTGTACAATCAGGCTTTTTGCAGTTATTCTGTCCTATAAACTGATCCAGCTTACAAGTTGATCTGATGTCACAGCAGTTCTATCAAAGCCTACTGTGTACACTGAGAAACTCCTAAAGCACAGGCTGTATTCTTTGTTTTTTTATTTTTTATTGCTTGAATGGTGTGCATGTCAGAAGCAGATAAACTCTTCAAAGAGAAAAAGGGACTAGTTATTTCTTTTGAGGCAGATTTCTCATTACAGGGCTCCTGAAATGCTGTAGCACAATCACTTCCTTAGTGTGAGTCCACATTGCCACTGTGTGCTGCTAATATTGTAATATCCTCCTGTACTCCTTGTGAACTGCAAAAAAGGGCTGAATTTTTTTTATTTTGAATGAGAGTTCAGTCTCAATATCAATATAGAGAAGGCATCTGTAAGATGATGTATTGAAAGTTGCCATTCAGCATCATTATTTAAAGGTCCTTGCCTTACATTTCTTGGGGATGGAGTGGGAGGGGGAAGAGAATGAGGAATTTGGTCCCTGATATGCTTATCACCCTGAACATGTGAGTCACAAATGGTATACCCTGGATAACAAGTAAGGCAAGCAACTTGGCAACAGCCTAATTGCAAGATGGTTAAATTCAGTGGTCTCATGAGAGCAATTACTAGAAACAGCCGTGAAAGCAGCTAGCAACACACAGCTGGAAAAATATATTGCAGAGCTTAATGTTTTTGTCCTGTAAGTTCAGTCAGATCCCTTGTGTAACCACTGATGTTGGATAAGCTGATTGGCAGGAAGGATGAGAGCTGAAAACATGTTAGCATGAAAAAGAAAGGGCAGTGTTGAAATGGGAAGTAAGCCCAGTGGCTTGTTTCATAATGCCATGTGAGGGACTCGAGTGTAACTTTTCTAGTTCCCGTCCCTATCTTGTTCTGATGGCCAGGGACCCTAAGAGTGTGTATTAAAGACAGGCAATGTTGTGGGGCTCTGGAAGTGGTTCTATCATTCTCTCCCACTGGTAGGAACAGATGGTCAGGGAAGCATGAGTGTATGGGGGGATAGGGTGGTAGTCAATTCCATGAGATGCATGCAAGGAACCCTCAGAAGAAATGCTAACATCAGTATAAAAATTTAAAATGTACAGTAAATCATCCTGCAATTTCACAGTAATTAGCTAAACATACTTAAATTGTAGACTGACAGCTGCTACATGCATATAAACTGGGCTTAATATGGAAGTGCCAGGTCTCATAGATAAGACACTTTCATGCTAGAAAATTTCTCGTCAACTCACTCTTTATATGCCAAACAAATTGCTTTACCACACCCAGTCTATTAACTTCTTTTTTTTCTACTGTTGGGTTCAAAGATGGCATCCAGTGATCATCAGCTAAACTACTCTTGGTGGCAAGTCCAAACTGTGACATAAGGCTAACCCCTACTGCCATCAGTTATATTATCCTCTAATGATGCTGGGAATGAAGGCCTTCAGCATTTGGCATCTTTACATCTGGAGGAGGGATGTGTATAGAGGAATGTGAGCTGTAATATTTTAGCACCATGTAATTCTTTATTTTCTTAAATGTACATTAAGGAAAATTGAATGGAAATAGGGCGAATCTCTAAAAGTGAATCACAACTGGCAATAAGCTCTTGCTGAACTTCTATATATTCAGATACATAAACACACTACTTATAGTGTGATCTGCTGATTTCCGGTTAGATTAGTGCATTAGGTGCCAAATAATTCTTTTAGGAAGGGGATATGGTGTAACTGGGTGAAGTTCTGCTTCGTTATGAAAATTCAGGTACTTACCTCCTTGATATGATGATCAGAGTTCTGGGCAAATGAAATCTTTTTGAGCTCTTAAGTTAACCCCTTGGTTGTGGGATGTTGACAGTAGGTTTCTCTACTAGTTTGACTGCTATTCCCTAAGAACTGAGTAACCCTGACTACAGTTCAGCTTACTTGTCAGTCCATTGAAAGGCAAGAGTTGCTAATACTTGAGAAAAGCATCAGAATACAACCACCATAAACTAGTCATATGAGACTGAAAAGTGACTTTATTTCTACCTAATAAAACATAGGCTGAAGAATATATTTAAACCAAAATAATTATAGTAGCTCAAACATAAAGTCTCCCATTACTGTTTTCATCACCAAATAGAATTCTGTTTCATAAATCTTGTTTCAGGAGTACTGGTGAGCGAGTTCTAGGAAATAGCTTTGTACAGACTTGCTCATATTTTTCCTTTTATTTCATGGTGAAAGATGAGTGAATTGATAGCATTCAATTTTTTGTTTGAAAGTATAAAATGGAAAACCGTAAAAAAGACAGTGGTTTAGTACATGTACATGTTTAAGCTGAATAGAAGAAAATGGGCACAGTACACTTGTAAGGTAGGACCTAGCATGTAGACATTTAAGCTTTTTTGTAGTGGTGCATTGCGTATGGAGGCAGTAAAAAATGGAAGCCGTCTGTAATTATTGACTATCACAAGTACCATGTATCAGAGGGGTAGCTGTGTTAGTCTGGATCTGTAAAAAGCAACAGAGAGTCCTGTGGCACCTTATAAACTAACAGACATATTGGAGCATAAGCTTTCGTGGATGAATACCCACTTCGTCAGACGCATGTGGTGGAAATTTCCAGAGGCAGGTATAAATATGCAGGCCAGAATCAGTCTGGCGATAACGAGGTCAGTTCAATCAGGGAGGTTGAGGCCCTCTTCTAGCAGTTGAGGTGTGAAAACCAAGGGAGGAGAAACTGGTTTTGTAGTAAAACTGTTAGTCTATAAGGTGCCACAGGACTCTTTGTTGCTTTTTACAAGTACCATGGAACAGGTAAGAAATGTTAATTTTGATAATATGGGGAACATGAATTGAGTTGGGTTAAACTTTTTTAGACAAAGCTCATGGAGCTCTAGTAACGTTCTGTAGTAGACTTAAATTGCTATTTTAACAAAATCAGATCTAACAGTTCTAAAAGGGTGGTTGAATGCAGGTATATCAGTCTTAGAATGGTTAAAGCCCTTTTTCCTATGAACTGAAAGAGGTTAAATAAAATAAATTAATGGAGATATCCTATCTCCTAGAACTGGAAGGGACCCTGAAAGGTCATTAAGTCCAGCCCCCTGCCTTCACTAGCAGGACTGAGTACTGATTTTGCCCCAGATCCCTATGTGGCCCCCTCAAGGATTGAACTCACAATCCTAGGTTTAGCAGGCCAATGCTCAAACCACTGAGCTATCCCTCCCCCCCTCAGGTTAATTATGGACACCTGTGTCCAATTAAGGACAACCAGTGCTCTGTTTTTTCCCTTAAATTCTCTTCAAGTGAGAGAGAAGAGGGATGAGAAACAGGCTGCAGAAGGGGAAAAGGCTTCTTCTAGGTAAAGGGCCTTTTTTCCATTGTAAAGGAAATATTGTGTTTATTTCTGGTTTGGGGTTGGGGCCCGGGCCTTGGTTTCCAGCATAGCTGGGTCCAGAGGGGGTTAGAAAAAGTGGCTGGTGACTGTTAGCCAGCATAACAAGAGTCAGTACTCCAGTGGGAATCAGCATATGTATTTCTGTTGTTTAAAGAAACCTCTCAGGCCAACCCTATCCTGTAACCAATGTTAAGAATTAAACCTGCACAACAGGACTGATTTCCTCCAGGCCACCCTAATGCCAGAGAAAGAAAAGCTAAATTTTGATTAAATGAAAGAGGTTGCTGCCTTATATGATACTGAGTTCCAGGAAGTGCAGCCTGGGGGAAATGGATGGGGGAGGGGATGCTCAAAGCAGGAGCATCAGAAGCACTCTAAAAGTGGGGAGGGGGCAACAGGTGCCTGAACTGTGGTTCCACCCCCATGACATGATGCCCTGAGGCTCCACCCCCGCACCGCCCCTCCCCTGAATGCCCACCCTCATGCCACCCCTTTCTCTGAGGACCTGTTCCTGCGCCCCCTCTTCCTCCCCCCATACTCTGCCCCCTGCTTGCTCCTCTCCACACCCTCCTTCCATAGCTCGCTCTTATCCCTGCCTTCCCCCCCCCCAGCTCTGGTACCCATGGTTCAAAGATACTTTTGCATCTTCAAGATTCTGGACTGCTCCAGGGGCTGAAATGGCCCCCAGTGTAAAAAAAGTAAACCTGGGTCTGCTTTCAAACTTATGGCAGCCTGCCAAGACTATGCCATAGTCTGGAGTGGTCCCAAAAACTCAGTAGCAGTGTGCCTGAAGGAAGCTGGCCATCCTGAAAAAGGGCAATTGGCCCCTGCCACTTGGAGCCATGCAGATGGCCTTATAAAAGCAGCTGGAGCAATGGGCAGAGGTCTCTGCCAGAATCTGTTTCTAATGCCTCCTGGCTAACTCTAGTTAACTAGAGTTGCCTGCATGGGCCAAAAGCAGCATATATGGCCACTTAGTGTGGCCTGCATAAACTGCTCTTATGCACCTGTAGACTAAGTTGTTTTTGGAACTGGAAAACACGCACTTCTTGCCAAGATTTGTGCACTGACTAATTGGTTGTGATAAGAGCTGATTAAAATTCTTTAATCTATTTTTCATTAATTTTTTTTCTTTGCACCTGGATACTCTTGCAAAAAGTCTCTGTTTGCATATGAAAAGGAATAAGCTGGGAATTTTGCTTTTTGGGTTTTTTTTCCCCCTTGCCTTTTTTTCTTCTTTGCTTCTTTCCCAGGGTGTTTTCACTTCAGGTTTTTTCTTTCCCAGTTTTCTTCCTGTCATTGTTGCATTTGAAAAGCTAAGGGAGAAGGAGAGGTGAAACCCCCTGGGTATCATCGATTCTCTTGCATTTGTGGTGTGATAACGGTACACTCAGGGAAGGACAAAAGTGAACCTTCAATAAGTTTTAGAATATTTCACAAACATTTTAAACAAATGTTACTCTTTTGAAACAATGACTTTGAAACTGATGTATTTGCAAAACTGCTTGATTTTTTTTTTTAACTGCTTGCTTTAGCAGATAGTCAGCATTACAGGTAACTAAGAAAATCACAAAATAAACAAAGGCACTTGTGTTAATATTGACTAACTAGACATCCAGACATCAGCCCTTTTCCGTATATGGAGTATATTCAAAAATGTTAAATATGTGCTATATTTAATGGCCCTGCCCTGCAGAAGTAATCTTATCACTTAATATTATTGCTATTTTGTGAGCAGGCATTCCTATAGCTTTTATGAATACACCTCTACCCCATATAATGCGACCCGATATAACACGAATTCGGATATAACGCAGTAAAGCAGCACTCCGGGGAGGGGGGGAGGGGGGAGGAGCTGTGCACTCCGGCGGATCAAAGCAAGTTTGATATAACGCGGTAAGATTTTTTGGCTCCCGAGGACAGCATTATATCGGGGTAGAGGTGTACTGCTGATTTTGTAATGTCAGGATTGTAGGAAGAGAGGAAAATTATCTTTGCTTTAAGCAATTTGTTTAAGGGTCTTTCTTAATGTGGAAGGTACAGAAACTGCTCCATGGTATCCCCCTGGCTCTCCTGGAGTCATACTAAACTTTAGACACTTATTTTTAAAGGGAAAGGGTCCAGTGAGATCACTCAATGAAATGACCCTAAAAATAAGAGAGAACATTGAAAGAAACCTAACAGGATCCAGACACTCAGCAGATACAGCAATTTGCTTCTCAGTATTCTGTTGTATTTTGCGTTCACGTTGTGTGCCTTTTGGAGTGTAACCTAAGCTAATTAAATCACAGTTTCCTCCTGAGGGCTGACAGTTTCTGAGAGTGAGATAACAACCGCACCATACTGATGAGGAATGACAAAACATGTGTACGAGGATGCTGTTTCTGCCTTGTCAGATACAGTATGCAGTTGAGAGCGTCAAGGAGTTTTCACAACTGTAGAGTTCGGCTCACACAAAATAAGAATGTATAATTGGAGAATTTCATTGGCTATCCTGTTCTGTGTTCTCATTATTTTAGTGGTAACAGCAGAAAGTGGGCATGGTGACACAGGGGCTTTATTTCCTACTGCAGCATTGACCTTGGGCAAATGATTCAAACTAGCGGTGCTGCAGCTTTCCTATCCATGTAATAGGGACAATATTTGATTCTCAGGGGAGTTGATGCATCGTTATTTGTTGGGCTCTTTGTGATAGCTGTATGAATGGAATGGTGTAGGTGTAATTAATAGTAGATGAGTCTGAATAACTATTTGCTGCCTCAAATACTTTGCCTTGAATTGGAGTCTGCAATGACATCAGTATTGTTTGCCTAGTGTTCTTGGCAGTAGACTGTGGTCATAAAAGGAAATAATGCAATTAAATATTAACTACTTCACAGCAGTGTCCAAATGGGAAGAAAAGATGTGTTGGGGGCAGAGATGTTCCCTTAAACAATATTCAGCTTGTAAATAAGAGATAACAGAAGGATTTAAGACTTCGTTCCAAGTTATAAATTCAAATGTGTTCCCAACTAAAAAGTAACCATTAAACTTCAACAGGGAAAGGTTTAATGAAGTTTGCATATTCTTTTTGAATTTAATCTGTTAAGCATAATACAGACGAGGAATGACTTGGGTATTCATCAGAGAATATTGGTGTGCTTGCTGTTGGAGCCACTTATGCACTTCTACCCAGTGGGATATGTATAATAGTTGAGTTTCAGTGGGGGATGAGAAGAGGATTTTTACCCAGTTTAGCTCTTGGTGGATTGAAAGTGACTTTTGGGTTTTTATCACATCCAATTCTATAGGAAATATTTTTAGGTATTTCAATTATGAGCTTGGAACTATAGTTGCAAAAAAGATCCTTTCAAATCACTATTCTGCAGCTTTCAGTGACAAGGGATGTTCATCCCCTCAGCTGAGCTTAGTGCCAAATGTAGGACCCTCCTGGAAAGGTTGTCCATTTTTCCTTTCACCTAAAAATGCAAAACCGTTGGTAGACATGAGCAGCATGCTGGCAAAGATTAAAAGCACAGAAATGTGCTGTGGATCAGCTTTGCTCTCAGCAGTAGGCAACAAAATAATCAATAGGAATTACCCATATGGGGTTTAAAAGACCTTGTAATAATGAAGTCTGCCAAAAAGACATCAAAAGCTGTGGAGGCTTAATGTGAACTACTGCTTGCTGGACCTGCTGTAGAGCTCATTGACTCCCACATCTAAACTGGAAGCTTTAGAAGGCTTGTGACACGCCCATGTGACAGTGTAAATATCAGGCTCTGTCTTGTACTGCAATTCTAACAGCGGCACTCGTCTAAACATTGCTCTAGTTTGAGTCTTAGAGCAATAAATCTGTGCCATCATTGCTTCATGAACAATTACTTTGCACTTAGTGCTATTCACAGGATTTCAGAGAGGGAAACAATCAATCCTGAAGTATTGCGATCCTGACTTAATAGCAGGGAAAAACATGGGTACAGATATCAGTGCAAAGGTTCCGAGTAACCACACAAGGTGAGCTGTGGGTACTCAGACCCTTTAAAATGATCAAGGGCACTGAAGTCAGTGGCACAGGTGGGAGTAGAACCCAGCAGTCATGATGACTTCTGCTCTAACTATGCTTCCCCTTTATAATGTAGGCTTTTAATAGAGGCCACAAAACAAAAATTGAATATTGACATGTAATGTTGAGAATCTAAAAACCTTCAGGTTAGTGTTTAAAATTCTTTTGAAAAATATTTCAGAGGGTTGTGCTATGCTATCCATTTGTTTGCTGAACTATAAATGGATTTTCAACTGCTTATTACTGAAATTTTTAGCCTCATGTATTATAAGGACATACTGCATATTTTAGAAAGCACTCTTGTATGAAGACTCTCCCAGATGGTCTGCATGTTGTAGGCTTTGCCCCAGAAGATATTTGCTTTGCTTTTCTTGTTTTGTTTCCTGAGCATCATGAAAATGGTTTGGAATATTTCAGTACCTCTCTAGCCCATCAGATCTAATGCAGCCTATTTAAAAACCATTTTGCTATGTAAGAATTTTCTGCAGCAATCATTGTCAGTTTATACAACTGAAAGTTCTCATTATGAAGAGAAAGGTATTGGTGGTAAACAAAGCAGTCTATATAGCGTGACAGCAAATGCATCCTCAAGAAGGGGTTTGGAACATGCACTGGGTATTCTGTTGCCAGTGGCTGTGGTGGGGTGCAGTGGAGAGATTATTTTGAACATATTCTCTTCTTCCCCCCTTCGCCTCCCCTGCCCCCACAAAACGTAACAACCCTGGAAGAATGGGATCAAAGGTGAAGTAAAAGAAATGAGAAACCAGTGTCTTCTTTCCACTGGGGAAGTGTGAAATAAGTTATTTTAAAAAGTGATCTAATTATTCTACCATTATAAAATTTTTAAAACTCTCCCCATTTTTCCAATAGAAAGAGGGGAAAATAAATAAATACATACACTCTTTAAAACAAAACTAAAATAACTAATGTTTCATCAAAAATTGGGGGGCAAGGAGTGGAAAGAAATTTCCAATTAACCTGTTTCCATTGAAGATTTTTTCTGAAGCCCCTGAAATTTGACCAGCTGTAACTGAACACTGGCCACCTGACAGATTGCTTTTTCAGGGCCTGTGTCCTAATACTCAAAAGCCTGACCCTAGAGTTTGGCTCTAGTTGTTGAACAGATTTTCCTCCATGACCTCGCACAGCTGCTACTTTCTACTGGACGAATGAAGCTATCAATGAGAATGAGAGAAGGTTTATGAATGCAGGACATAGCTTATAAAATAGGTGTACTTAAATTCTAGAACTCAGGGAAAGGCTGTACCACAACCACAGTGAAATGACTCACTTATTTGACTTAAGTTTCTTCACACAAAATCCCACATTGCACCATGCCACCCCCATAAATTAAGAAACCTATATTATTTATATGTTGGGAAGCAGTTTTTTAGGTACTGTGAGAGGTTCATACTGCAGTGCTAAGGACCATTTTCAGGGTGTGCACATGTGGGGGGACTAGTTATTCTACCCTTTTATTTCTCAAAGCTGTCAGTTACAATTTTTCATTTCTAGATTATGTGCTTTTTAATATAGGCACTGTGGTGTTCTGTTTTTATGGATAGCACTTAGAGACACCAACTTCACTGAAATCTGGGTTTGCTACCTGGGAGAAATCAAAAGTTAGAGCATAGGTTTTTTTTAAATGAGAAGATAAATATAAACTCTCATATTAAGTTAAGTGTAGGCTTAAAGAAAACAGTGGAAATAATTAGTGTCCCAAATATCTAGCATCAAAGATTACAATACATTCAACTAATTCTTACTCTTGAGTAAATTATAAATCATTCTATCTGTGAATGGAAAGGAACCAATGATTTCCCCCCCCCTTCTATTCCTTGCTCACTAAACAGTTGTATATTATCCCATATAATGCATTAAATGCACCATGTAGTGTCAAAGTAAAGTAAAACTAGACTCTGTATTACAACATTATGGGGCATCAGCTGCAGATTTGTAGCTGAAACCAAGGTGAGTTAGGCACTTAAGGATTCAACCTCTTGCATATGGAAAAATATAACACATACTTTTCAAAATCACAGCACTTAATCTTTGTGTAGGATAAAATGAGTGTCATTTAAGTAATTTAGGAATTTCAATTATTTAAAAATAGGTCTGTTAAGAATTTTAGCTGTCAACTCCTTTCTTAAAAACCTTAATGGAGTAAGTCTTAAAAAGCCGACACATATTCTACACAGGCTATACATGTGTTTCCTGTTAATCATAACCAAAAGTTTCTTCTTCAGCAGAGACTGAAGAATGATATTGAGAGAATTGCTTGAAGAACTCTTTTTTCAAAGTGGCCGTCTCATATGGTTCCATGGGACTGATGCTACAGTGAAGAAGACCACTGTGTCCACTCACCTGCAGCTCTGCACTTCCCGACAGTATGTAAGGGGCACCAGCCTGCCTCTAATTGTGTTTCCATTTCAGCTGAGAACCAAGGAAGGTAGTGACCATTTTGAAAGAGGGGAATTCTACTTATTATTCTTTGCCAGAGAATGATGCATGAATTTCTTCTTCAGGAAATGTCAGTTGTGGAAAATGACGGCAAAATACCTGTCTGCACCAGTTATTCAACAAGGAAGGGAGAAATGAGTGGTGTCTTTGCTGGGGAATAAAATTATGAAGGCAGAAGAGTGTTTTTTAGGTCTGCCGAGGAGCATGGAGGACAGGAGAAACAGGGAAATTATGGAGTAGGCTCTGGGTGCCTTGTGCTGATATGAAGAGGCACAGTAGCTGTAAACACAGTTTAAGTGGCTGCTGGGCTCTGGCTGCTTTGTGTTGCTGCAGGGTGGAATAAAATAGCCAGTGGATCGGGCCTTGAAAATGAAAGAAAGATTTCAACAGATACTACAAAGATACAAATTATGAAAAATAACAAATTTTCTGGAATTAGTTGTTGAGTATAAATGTATTAACCTTTTAATAAAATAAAGAAACAGCCAGACAAAAACTATATTAAGGTGGAATTAATGTTGAGAGTATGTATCATAGTCTAGGGTAATAAGCATTTCTGTCAATATGAAATTAACTCAGTAGCAATTATTAAAGTTAAGACTGAAGTTAAATATTTTTAAAGTATGGAAATGTACAGTTCCAGCACCCAAACAACCTTAATTCTGCACCATAGTGATGGTATGGGGGTGGGGAGAGTCTCATGTCATTAAAAATTTAATAGAGCATTGAATCACAAATACTGAAATGTCTTAATTATAATTGTGGTCAATGCACTATGTGGCAGACCGTCTGAATGCTCTAACTGTGCGTTTCCATATTTTAATATGTTCAGTCACTTAACTTTAACCTTGCCTCTGAAATTGCTGTGCTTATGTTGCTTAGAACTAATATCAAAATAATTTACAGGAACATAGTAAAAGGAATTCTAAAATACTGGTATGTACTTAACCTTAGCTTCATTTTAATGTAGTTCTGTTTTGGGTATCTGAGTAAAGCTTCTTTACTTGTCTTACCTTAAAAAGCTGTCACTTTAAACCCTAAACCTGTGTAAGAGGAAAGACATCTACACAAATCACACCTGTCTGGATGTGTTATATTTAACAGTCTTGCGCTTCACACCTAGGATGTTTACAACTGAACTGTGAGGGAAAAAGTTCTATTTTCAGTTTTGGTATAAAATGGAATATAGAGTATGTTGCAATTTTACTATTTCTTCATATGGCTTCCCGTATTTGTATGGCAACAGATTTTTAAAAGGTATATCAAAATGAAAGTGTGGTGATAAAAATGGCCAAACCTGATGTACTGTTTTTAAATTTGTTCTGTAGATTAAGTTGGGTCCTACAAATAAGTTAAACTGGAGTTTATGGGCTGCAGCTCCCTTCCTCACAACTGTGAAAAAACTACAGTAGTCAGGTCCTCCAGCAGTTTGCCTAGGTCACAAAATCTGGAAATCATGACATATGGCTGTATGAAGGGTTTAATGCAGTAATCTTCTTCCAACATATCGTTACTACTAAACTACTTTACTGCTATAGGCAGGAATGAAACTAGGTCTGGACTATCAAAGGATACTTATCAGTCAGTATAACCCATTATTTGTATTCCCCTATGACCACAGAGGAGAAGTCTGGAAGAGATTTAGGTTACAACTTGCAGATTTGAAATAACTATATTGAAGGCAGAGGGAAAATAAACTGTTAAAGATTAGTAGCTAATGAATATCAGACTCTAAGGCTCTGATCCTTAAGTGATCATACCAGTTTCCACTTAGTGTCAAATTATTTAATTCACAAAGCAAACACTTTGATAATAGATAAGATATTTCAACTAGGTTTGAAGTTGCAGCTGCCCTTCATTTAAAAAATAAAAACAGAATATTTCTGCTATTATATTATGACATGTTAGTAATCATAATGCATATTAGGAGCTCCTCCTTAAATAAAATTAAAAATAAAGTTTTGTAATTCCCAAACCAGCTTCACAATTCTTCAAAATGAAACTTTTTCATTTTGAAATATTTTATGGGCAATTTTTACAAAAATTCCATCTTAAAAAGTTTCAGTTTTGAGGAAAATGTCATTTTGTTGAAGGCGAGGGAACATTTTAGCTGAAAAATATCCAAGCAGCTCTAGTAGTGCCCTGTGATAATAAGGTACACAATGCATGTGTCCCTGAAGTTTCCTTATGGTCAACATAGAAACAGATGGCTTGGTCCTCTTAAGATTTTTCTGTTACCTAGTCTATATGGCATGATTGTAGATTAAAACAAGCTCAGTGATTTATCTAAGTCTTCAAGAACAGTTGCCTCATGCTCTGCAATGATTAGTTATTCTAAGAGTCCAGCATACAAAATTCAGGACTTTTCCTACATGGCTGTTCTAACCATGTGAGAATGTGCTATCTGCTACCATGAGGACAATAGTTGTGGTGACTGGGGAGTCAAACTGAGAATGGGTAAATGAAGTTTGCAAACTGTAGTAGTGCAGCATTTTTTTTTCAGTGCTTGAGGACTAATGGGGGAGGAGATAGTGGTGCTACTGCCTCCGTTATGACTTTTAGCCAGTTAGGGCATTCACTGGGATTTGGGAGAAAAGTTCAAATCCTGCTCTGGAGCAGGGACTGGAATCCAGGTATTTCCCTTGTTGGGGGAATAACTTAACAACCACATTTGCATGGAGCCTGAGAGAGAGGGAACATCTTCAATAGTAGAGCTTGAGATACCCACCCCAGAATAGCCTCAACTGGAAGGGGAGAAACCTGGGTTCAAGTCCCTGCTCTGGAGCAGAGACTTGAACTTGGGTTTCCCACATCCCATGTGAGAGCCATAACCTCTGGTCTAAAAGTTATGAGATGGCACCACCATCTACTTTGTGAATGGTGCCTAAATCCTCTTCTGATTCTATCCTTAAAAACTGAAATGTTTGATTTTGAAACAGTTTGACATTTCTGAAACTTCTTTTGTTTCAACTGAAATGAAAGTTTGCAGAAATCTACATGAATTTGCAAAATGCTTTGGTTGACCACTCTGCATTTTTTTCAGGACAAAAATAACTTTTTGTTTGAAAAATTTTGCTCAGTTCTACTTGCCATTAACATCTCAGCTACATTACCTGAAATTTGACTGAAGACAATGTAGAAATACTTCCTACGTACACATGGAAATATGGCAGACCTTGATAAACCTTTATACGCTTGTCACATAACAGATATTTCTAAAAGGGGAAAACCTATCCTGCCTTACCAGTCTGCATGCATGAACAATTTTAAATCACTCAGACAGTACTTGCCCACTGCTTTTTTTTGTCCTCTGCTAATCAGTGTTATGATTACTTAAGCTCACACACAATTGGTGAAGTTTTGTGTGTACCCATAGACCTAATATGTGGCATACTCTTTTATAATGGTTCCTAAAATGTTTCTTGTTAAACCTTTGTTCTGTTACTTAAATAAAAATTGCATCATGCAATTTAAAAATATGGTCTTCTGTAAAGAAACTGGTTTCACTCCAGGCTACAAAAAAACTGCAATATTAAGAACCTATTTGTTTATCTACTCCAATAAACTTTGTTTAAAATGAAACTCTGCTATAACTTAAACCTTACAGTTACATACTTCATCTCATATAGGAGCTCAACCTATAGCTTCCTGCAGGCAAAATAACATAAGTAGGAATTGTGGCTGCTAAAGGACTGCAGGGTTGGGTCTACAATAGATAAAACTAGGAATTTAGAGACAGTCAAAATACCTAGGTACAACAGAATGATACAAGGATGGCCTTCTGACATGATATGGGAACTGAAACTTAACAAACGTCCCAGTAGCCAATGTTCAGTAGCTGCTGCCTATGCTAGAACTCCTATTCAAATTCTGTTCACAAGGAAGGGTCAGAAAGGTGGGAAGTTACAGATTGTGCTTGGCATTTGATTATCAGAACTCAACCAAAAGGGTGTGAGTTTCTCCTTAAGCAGTCTGCTCAGGGCATGACACTTTCATCAGGGCCGGCTCTAACTTTTTTGCTGCCCCAAGCAGCAAAAAAAAGCACCGCCCCGCCATAACACCCCCCCCCAACGAGTGCCGCGCCGCCGAACCCCCCCGCCGAGCGCCGCGCCGCCGAACAACCGCTGCCCCCCGCCGCGCTGCCGAACACCCCCCACCCCCTGCCGCACTGCTGAACCCCCTCGCGCAGAGCGCCGCCGAACACCCCTCAAGAAAGGACAATAGTAAGAAAAATAAGAATAGCTTGTCTCTAGTTGTATTACACTAAGGGCATATTGCTTGTTTAACACATTAGCATTGGATATTGCCCATGGGAAGAAGGGTAGAAAGAAACGTGAAATTGTGTTCCTTTGGGCTCTGTAGAACCTCAATAGATTAGTATGGATAGGCTGTAAGATTAAAGAGCTGTCTTAGCATGTTATGGTTGACTGGATACCTGAAGCTGTACCAGCCTTGCTATCCTCAGAAGTATTTCTTAGAAATGTGGGTTAGTTCATTATATTTTGCTATTTCAATTTTCTCATTGTTACTTTTTACCACCTTGCTCTACATCTTCGTCACACTCCTGTGGTTTGAGTTGGCACAGAGTTCCCAGCAGTGTAGTTGTGTGAATGTTTCTCAGCAAGCCAAATGAATGGTGATGGGTGGATTAACTGGTTGGGAGCTCTGGTGTGCCTGTGGTTTGTACTGTGGCAGATCCCAGGATTCAGGACTGTTGAGTCCAGCTGGTTGGGAGGTGCCTGACAAAGGTCTGGTTAGTATTGCAACTGATGATGAAATGACACAAAGCTCAAGCTGAAGCTTCAAACACACACAAACTTTGTATTCTGGGCATTGGAGTCTGGACAGCAGGTTTTCTTGCAAGCTTAGTCTTGGGAGGATATGACTGAGGTCAATACAATCATGACTGGTGTGGAGAAAGTAAATAAGGAAGTGTTATTTACTGCTTCTCATAACACAAGAACTAGGGGTCACCAAATGAAATTAATAGGCAGCAAGTTTAAAACAAACAAAAGGAAGTATTTCTTCACACAAAGCACAGTCAACCTGTGGAACTCTTTGCCAGAGGATGTTGTGAAGGCCAAGACTATAACAGCATTCAAAAAAGAACTAGATAAATTCATGGAGGATAGGTCCGTCAATGGCTATTACCCAAGATGGGCAGGGATGGTGTCCCTAGCCTCTGTTTGCCAGAAGCTGGGAATGGGCAACAGGGGATGGATCACTTGATGATTATCTATTCTATTCATTGCCTCTGAAACATCTGGCACTGGCCACTAGATAGACCATTGGTCTGACTCAGTATGGCCATTTGTATGTTCGTATGTGTTCCCTGACTTCAGCCAAGGAGGAAATTAAATGCCAGTAGTAACTGGGTGCTTAGACTTTTATAGTGCTGTCTGAAATCAAGTAGCAGAGAAACAAACTTTTTTTCAGTGCTCAAAGTGCGAATTTTGGATTAGTTTAGGTCAACTTGTTTATAGATGTATGCATTTGCAATTGTCTGTATTAAACACATTGTGTTTGAAAAGGCCTAGCTTACCAAACCATCCAGGTTGCTCTGTGTGATTTCCCCCTTCCTTGTTATTATTTACTACTTCACCAATCTTTGTGTCATCTCAAAATTATCAGCACTTGTTTTTAGCACTTGACACCTAGATACTTGATAGAAATGTTGAATAGCATCAGTCCTAGTACAGCTCCCTACAGAACCCTACTAGAAACACCCCCATTCTCCATTGACAGCTACTTTGTGTTCTGACACCATCATCTTCAATACACTTTTTGCTTCAGGGCACTATCAAAAATGATATAACCAAGATGTAGGGTTCAGAGGTGGAAGCATGGAATAACTTGCATACGAAGAGGGTGATAAGTTTCAAACTACTTAGTAAAGAGTTGAGTAGCATGGACTGTGGACTTAAAGGAACAAATGATAACAGTAAAAGTAATTCAGGTTCTTTTTGTTTCCTTTAATCTGAAATAAGAGTTGTCTTACACTGAGAATACAAGTTTTGCTGTCTATATTTAAACCCAATTTGTGTTTCAAGTTTAAAATTTTGGCACTTTGAACTCCCATACCAACTGAGACACGCATGTAACAGGCTCTTGTTCACATTTTTAAAGAATGTTGGAAAAACTAGAAGAGCCACAAAAATATGATTTGTGAGCTGGAGAGAGTGCCTTCCAGGAAGAGGCTGAAGGAGCTCAATCTGTTCAGACGATCACAAGGAAGATCAAGAGGTGTCCTCATTACAGTATGTAAGTACATTGATGGGGAGGGGAAAAAACATACTAAAAAGCTCTTTAACCTAGCAGAGAAAGCATAGTAAGAACCAATGGCTGGAAGCTGAAGCCTTACAAAATCAGAATTAGAAATAAGGCACAAATTCAACAGTGAGGGTGGTTGACCATTGGAACAAACTACTAAGGGAGGTGGTGGAGTTTCCATTTTTTGATGTCTTCAAATCAAGACTGGATGCCTTTCTAGAATGTATCCTTTTTAGCGCAACACTAGATATTTGGCTCAATACAGGGCTAACTGGGTGAAATGTAGTGACTTGTGTCAGACTAGATGACCTAAAGGTCCCTTCTAGTCTTACTATCTATTTAATTAATTTACAAAATGGCATACCATTTAAAATGTCTTCCAGTTAATTTCTTCTACCTCCTAACATTTTGTTGGCTTTTGTCACTGCCACTGTATGTTGGACAGAGGTTGTCATTGAGCTGTGTGCATAACTGTCATTTTCCTTCTTGCTCAGTTTGTATGTTATGCACAGACATGTTCTCCTGGATTGATTGAGTGCGCTCATGTGTCTGCATTATGTATCTGGACTATAAAGAAGTTGTAAGGCTTTACATTGCATGGATAAATAGGTAGTCTACTTGCTGAATCAGCTTAGGTTACATACTTGATTTATGGATTGTAACTTTGAGCAGTTGCCCTTGGTATCAGGAGCTTGATTGACTATCACCCCCCACTGAGGCAATCTTGCCTAGTGGTTTGAAGTTGGGGCAAGGGGTAATGGGTTTTTCTTGAACGTTAAACATCAGCCTACCTTCAGTAACAAAAGGAAATGGATGAACAAGGAATTGTAATCTCTCATGCTGAGGTTTGGAGATTTCCCCATACAGTGTACACAGGGCTGCAGGACTTGGCATAATGTGGCTCATTAGCCTTGGCTTTAAGTAAACTGGTTAAGAGAGCAACAAATGAAGTTACTTGGAACTTCAGCATCAACAGAGGGAAGTCCAGTGGCAGCTTGTGATGGATATTGCTCTCGGTCTCACTGTTGGGGGCGAGGTTGCAGTAGGGGAATTACAATTTAAAGTTAAACAGTATATCCCTGATTGTTATGAATATCGATCTTAAAAATAACTGGTTAGATGAAGCATTTTTCTGCTGCTAAATGTGACTTCAGATCTTCAGCCAACGTATGAAAGGACTGAGAGATATGTCAGCAAATGTGATATGCAGTTCTCTCTAACAGAAAAGAAATCAGGCACACTGTATACATTTGTTACTACTCATTATGTACACTATTATTGAATGATTAATAAACTTATGCACTGTACCTGCTGTCATTTTTTGGGTGTTCAGTTTTATTAACTCTGGTTTTTATTATCTTCTCAATCCAATTACTTCATAAAGTAGGGGTTCCTACTGTAATAAAGCTACAACCACTTGGCTAAAGACTAAGTTCTAATTGCCTCCATTCTCATTTGGCCCCCTGTCATCCACAATAGACTCTTGTTGCATAGCTGTGTATGTACAGCTAACCAAAGATGTAGTGGTGGTGGGTGGTATGTAAATAAAAACCTTAATAGATTGACCAATTCTCAGCAAAAGGAATTGCTCTTCCTGACATTCAGTCAACTGGTCGTAGCTACAATTACATACCTCACATTTTTTGACTTCAAAGAGAAGAGGTTAAATATGATTACTTTAAAAAAAAACAGTTTTCAATAACTTGTTATAACAGTTGCAGTCCTGTCTGCCAGTGTCTAAAGCATATGAAATGACAAAACTTAAATGTAACTGGAAAATTATCTAATTTACTAATGAAAAATGTATGTGGAAAGTATAATAAATAAATGCAAGCCACATAGTACTCCTGTGGAACTAATTTGAAAGCCATAGCAAATATGTTGTATTTTCAGTATTGAACTGGTACAAAATGAAAACAATAACAGGCCTCTAATTTGACAGTGTCTAGTGGCTTTCTAATGCCTTTGGCTGAGTAAAGCCTTGTTTTCTTTTCTAAAGGATAAAGAAAAAAATAATTAATTCTTCTCCATTTGCCGAGAGCCAGAAAGATGCTCTGTGGCCAAAAGCGATTAAATAATTCTACTGTTTTTTATTTAACTTCATTTTACTGTAAATGTAATGCTTCCACAGCTCAGCGTCCACTCTTCAATGCATGACAGGAGTTCAGCAAACACTCTTGATTAGCAGATTCCCTTAAGAGTTTTTTTTGAGTGGCTTAATCAAAACCTTTTAAGACAGAATTTTGAAAGAGCCTAAGGGCCTTGCATGCGCAGCGGTCATCCAGTGGGATTTGAGCACTGCACTCCCTTGGGCTCATTTGAAAATCCCAGTTGAAAAATCTAAATGCATATGTATTGCTTCTCCTTTGTCTGCTGTTTTGCTAAATTTTTCCAGGTATTCCGCAACATTTACAGTTACAAAATTAAAAAGGAAAACCATGTTTATAACTTTCAAGGTGTTTCTGATGCAATATATTTAAATACCTACTTGTTTTAGTTGTAAGATTGATCATTCTGTAACTTCTCATATGAACTTTAGCTTCCTTTTAAAAAGAAGTTGCACCCACAGTTGGCTACTCTCCAGTCTTTCAGCACAAGTAGCTGGATTCAATGATGGATTATATTCTTTGAGTAGCTCAGCTAATTGGTCTTTTCAGTGCTCTATTGTGCATGTCATCCGGTCCTGAAGTCACACTGAAGTTTAGTTTTTTGACGTCCATCTTTTGTTTTACTGTAAAGAATACAGTGGTCTTGATTTCGTTTCCTCTGAACAGTAAGTTCAAGATAGTTATTTTACAGCTTTCACCTCTGTGCTGAACACCAAATCTATAACCTCTAAAATCACACTTCATTAACCCTACTTCACATTAAGCTCTGGGAGAAGTCATGCAGACTGCCTGCTAACCTCGCTTCAGACTGCAGAGATGTCAGTATGTCTACTAACCTAGACAGCCCTCACTGACTGTATTATCTTGTAGCTGCCAGTTACTTGTCTGAATAAGAGTAGAGCTGGGCGAAAGTCTTTGGCCAAAACTTTTTTAGCAAAAAATTCAGATTCGCTGATGACAAAACATTTTGTTAACTTGTTTGGTTTTGCCAAATTGTGTGTTTTTAAAAAAAAAAAAACAACTCTCTCTCCCACCATCTGTCCAGGTCAAAATGTCCTTGTTTGGACATTTTTACAGTGCAGCAGTTTGATTTTGCAGTTCAAAATGACTCTGATTTGAAATATCCTTCAATTTCTTTTAAAGTGCTAAACCCATTAAAAGTGCTGGAAATATACATGCAATTTTTTTTCGAGTTCAATGTGATGTTTTGATACAAACTTTTTTTTTTTTTTTTACTTTTTGATTTGCTAAAAACTGAAATTTTCATTTTCAGTTCAGCCTGAAACAAAGTTTTCCAGTTTTTTGGAATTGCCAGCATACAGACATCAGTTATTTGCACAGATCTAAATGAGGGAGCTGGCAATGGTGGAAAGAAGGCCAGGAGATGTGGTTTTTTTCATTTTGGTAAAGATTCTGGTTTACTAGATATTGTTTTCCCTTCTGCTACAGTGACAACCAGGCCAGCCAATATTTAACTATCTAGTCCTTGAAGTAATCTGTGGATTTGGCCAGTGTCTTAAGTACTGAATTTGTTAGACTTATTTGTATTTGTCTATTTCTTATACATATTTTTAGCTCCCGTAATCTCCTTTTTGCTTCTTACGTGTTTTGAAGAGTAGATTTTCCATTCCATTGGCAGATTCTATATATGGTCCTCTGCAATTATGATCATAAACACAGTACACTGAAGACTAAATTCCAAGTTTATCTTCAAAATAGAAATAGTAACCTAACATATTAGGTTTCAAAGTTAGATGATTACAGGTATGACTTCTAAATACACCATACTACTTATCTGTTTACATTCATAGTCTCAAAAGTTTCAGTAACAGTCATTCATATCTCACAATCTCTGGAAAAATTGTTTCCAAAAAAGTCAATATGCTGAAGAGTGCAGTTGTAAATTCTTTAACTGGTATTGGCAGACAGATGGCTAGGATAATTATTTCTCATGTAAAGCAGGCATAGTTAAGGTATAATAAGAACTAGATAAAGCTGCAGGAAACTCTCTTAGCTTCGTCTCCAGAGAATCAGTGTTAACAAGTCAAATTAGTCATTTTTATTTAGGAGATATAAAAAAAGCATATGCTTTCTTGCTATACCAGCTGTCATAAAATTTTGGAGAAAAGTGTTGCTTCTAAGGCTTCCAGGGGGAATATTTCACAGAAATATTTTAACCTTTATAGCTTACAAAACCAATTGGCTTCCTTTCCCATAAACTATTTTTTGGCTGAAATTCTTTAACAAAGCTTTAGGTTGTAGAAAAAATATCTCTCTGAAGAAAATAACTGGACTGCCTTCTAGTGGCCTTACTGATCATAGATCATTTTTATAGAGAGCCTAGCTTTTCGTACAATTGTGTTGTGGTAGTCAGATAAAGCCAAGTTTTAATACCTGAGCAAAAACATTTAGTATTCAGAATTTTAAATGTTTAAATATGTGCATTTTGATAAACACAAAGGCAGATCTTTCTAGATCTGCCTGTGTGCAATGTTCTTAAAATCCATAGCAAAGAAAGACCTCTTGCCCTCTGGCCTTTTTCCATATGATTGAATTGTGCATGTGCATTACTGCTAGCTCAGATCTTCCTTTTACTATAAATTCTTAACCTGAGTGTCTGTACCTTTTGAGCCTGTACCTTTTGTACTTTCATTCCACTGAGTTTTTTAAACCCCTTGGACTTTTCTTCTAAGAAACATCACCTTTTAGTAAATATATTCAAGAGACTTGATGAAAAACAGACTTGTTGAATGAAATATTGCTGTATGCAATTCTCAGTTACCATATGCCAGGAAGGTAATTTGAATGAGTTTTTGGATGTAACCAGAAAAAAAGCAACTTTCTGCAAAAATAGTACCAGAAAATAGAGTGACTGTCTATGTGAGAAGGTTATAAGAATAAAACAATATTTGGATGGTGTTAATTAGTAAATACAGTGACACGGCTTGCATAAATTGCAATCTAAATGTCCAGGTTGTCATAGCAACTTGAGTACATTTGTCCTTTGTTACTATTTTGATTACCTCATTGCGGAGGGCTTTCTCAGATATGAAATATTTTAACATAGTAGAGAACAGTCACATTTTGTGTTATCACCATAGTTATCTAATTAAAAATATTTAACCATTGTATGCAGGTATCCTTACTGTACTCTGAATACAGGATACACATAGTACATATACTCCATTTTCTTCCTTCCTGAGGCTCACCTTCAGTTAAAGCTAAATAACAAAAAATTAAACACAACCTTCGCTCCCCCTCCCCCAGTTTTTTCTTCCCTCTAGCACATCCTGTGTTCCAGCTTTTAGTGCCCTTTGCCTTAGACATTGAAATCAATCCTATATCCTGGTTGGGGTAAATCAAATCTTTCTGCTAAAATCAGCATTGAGAAATGATTTTGCAGGGTTGGATCCTGAAATCTGGATGATTTATAGAAGTAGCCTGCATCCTTATGCAGGGTCCTACAACTTGCCCCCCTGTTGCAACCACTTGTTGAGTAGAAATAAAGTGTAATAGGTGTTTCCCATACAAATTATATCCCAAAAGCTACACAGTTAAATAGCTATAGAGCTTAATATTTCTTCTTTTGCTACTGTTTGAGATGTTGCTGTGAAGAAAGAATTCAGATAGAAGAGGACTTGGTGTCAGTACAGCATAGAGCATATGAACACTTTTATTTTCAAGTGTTGTATGGAAGGCAATTGCATAAACCGAAGCAATTCCCTGCAAAGGAACAGAGAAGGCTAGGGAGTTGGAGGAAAGCAACTGGTGGAGAGGTAGAGTAAGACCACATCTTACAACAAGACGAGTAATTGTGAAACAAACCCTGAAATAAGTGAGAGAGTGGAGAGGTAGTAAGATCATGTTTCTTGATGGATTTGGTCCAATCATGTGATGGATTTGGTCACTGAGACCCCCTTGGGACTGTCACCTGATGTGCTGAGATTACCTCTGAGCCTGTTTTCCCTGCCAGCTTGGGACTCCAGAACCCTGCCTTGTTGAGCCAGACACACTAGCCTACTGCAACACAGACCCAGGTCTGGTCCACGCCCCCAAAGTTGCAGACTTAAACCAAAAACTGCTCAACAGGTCACCTATCTCCAGCACCCAGACACCCTGTTCCCAATGGGATCCAAACTCCAAATAAATCCACTTTACTCTGTATAAAGCATATATAGGGTAAACTCATAAATTGTCCATCCTCTATAACACTGATAGAGAGGTATGCACAGCTGTTTGCTCCTCCAGGTATTAATCACTTACTCTGGGTTTACTAATAAACAAAAGTGATTTTATTATGTATAAAAAGTAGGATTTAAGTGGTTTTAAGTAATAACAGACAGAACAAAGTAAGTTACCAAGCAAAATAAAACAAAACACAAGTCTAAGCCTAATACATTAAGAAACTGAATACAGGTAAATCTGATCCTCAGAGATGTTCCAGTAAGCTTTTTTCACAGACTAGACTCCTTCCTAGTCTGGGCCCAATCCTTTCCCCGGGTACAGTCCTTGTTAGTTTCAGATCAGGTGGTAACTAGGGGATTTTTCATGACTGGCAGCCCCCTTTGTTTTGTTCCACCCCATTTTATAGCTTTGGCACAAGGCAGGAATCTTTTTTCTCTTTGGATCCCCACCTCTCCTTCTAAATGGAAAAGCACCAGGTTTAAGACGGATTTCAGTTCAGGTGATGTGATCACATGTCACTGTAAGACCGCCTTCTTCATTATCTAGTAGCTGGAAGAAACCTACACAGGACGGCTTGCAGGTAAACAAACCCATTCACAGTTCAATCATTCTGAAGCACCCATAATGGCTTCCACTTAACATGTTTACATCAGTAATACAAGTTTGTAACTTAGTCTCCTAACTCCAGACATAGAAATAATACATGCAAACAAATAGGATGAACAAACTCAGTAGATCATAAGCTTTGTAATGATACCTTACAAGAAGAAAGAAGTGAGAGAAATGAACCTTATGGAACTGCAGATGAGGGGTTTGGTATTGTACAGGGGCAGCCACCCATGATGGGGTAGAGGGGAGAGAAACATGTTGATTAATCAGGTATTGCTGTTGGATTTATGACTGCTTTGGATCAAAACTACCATACTGGTCCCTACCTAACTAACAAATAGTCAGTATAGTCCATAAGTTAGTTTGAAACCCTTTCTTGCCATTTTGGGTATTTTTCTTGGCTCCCTGCCATTATTCTCTCAGATGTTACTGCAATATTTCAAACCAATTGCAATATTGTAAAACAAACTTTGCCTGTACATGAAATAGGGAAGGCAGAGGAAAATCCTTAGTGTGGTTTTTTTTGGGGGGGGAAGGGGGCAACCATTTTTATTTGATCACTATGTAAACATATCCATAATTTCCCAATGGGGTGATGCAAGCATAGTAGCTGGTTTGGCTTTTTCTGAAATTAAAACTTTCTGCGATTTCAGGAGTCCTCAGACATAGAATCTTAAGAGAGTTATAATTGCAATTAAGTAGTAACTTAACTTACTGAGACTTTTGTGCTGGGGATGGGTTTGTTTTTTTCCCTGCAATGTCCTTATCCCACCAACATTTAAAAAAAGTAACAAAAATATTAAGTCCATTCACAACAGGAGCTAAATACTGTCATTCCACATTGGTAACTGTACCTCATATATCTTGCATATCATTCAAATTTTTGATACCATTTCTGCAGTATGTTGACTGCAGCATAGTGGTTTTCAGAACCTTGAGTGCTGCACAGTTCTATACATTTCCTGTGCTGTTTGTGTCGTGGTGGTAGGGCAGCTTAAGAGAGAACTCAGAATGGAAAACCATCTTTTCTGCTGTGATGGACATGTAATTAACCATCTGACCACTGGGCCACGACACAGAATGTGATGCCCCTCAGCTTTTCAGAGGCCATGCATAACTTTTGTCTGCACAGCTTCATAAAGCTTTGTAATAGGTTTTCTATTAAAGAAAATCTGTGAGTGAACATGATAACATGAATCTGCCCCAGCTACAAGCTTGACGCAGTGTTTGCTGAAATCAACAGCAAAAAGTAGAATTAATCCATATTCTAGCACAGCAGTAGTTTCATTTCAGCCCTTTGCACCTATGTGACTTGGAATACATTTGTCTGTTTTCTTTCAGCTGCCTTCACCAGACGGTTCTGGTGCTGTGACTGGGTTGCCTGTTTTGGCCCCTCTGAGCACAACTTGCCCAGCTGCAGGTCTCTGTGGGTAGGTCATTGTCTCTGAGGGCTGAGGTAGTGGTGCTTTGGCTCTTTGGGCAATGCACGCTTAATTTCTAACCCTTGTAGGATGGTAAGATCCCTAAGGAATTTGGAAACAAAAAAAAACCACAACTCAAAAGAGGGTCATCTGACAAACCTTCAGTGGACCCTGGACTTCTATCAGCGCTTGTCTCCAAGCAGTCAGTGCTTCTGCTGATCAGCCAGGGTCTGGTTATCTTTTCTAGTGGGGATTTGTCCAATTGGTAAGCTAGCTCAGTCTCTGGGCTGCAATCAGGCTTCTCTCCTTGCTGGTCAGCCCTGAACGGTGCTAGGTATCCTCCCTTTAACTCCCCTCTCCATGTTTGACAGTTGCTGCAGGTCTAGTGAGGTGGGGGCTACTGGGTCCACAGGCTCTCAGTAACCTTCTTGTTGCCAGTGTGGGGCCTCTGTACCACATCATAAGCGTCGTAAGAGAAATGTTCAATTGGTGTTAACTTGAAATTTAATCCTGTTGCCTGACTTCAAATGATGTTCATGTCAATTATTAAAATTAACCTCTTGGGTTTCTAACTGTGGCCCCCCTCTATGATTTACATATCTGATTACACTTTGTTTACGAGTCTAAAGATTTGAAAACAACATTGTAACCTCTCTGGCTCTTAAAACTTCATTAGGAATAAGTTCTGCCACTGAAATTTAGTTGAGAGTTGAGCTGATAAAGAAGTCAGAGAAACCAACTTCCTCTTGTAAAGCTACAGGGTGGTCATCAGTGGAAACTTATTGCTATTAAAAGGTGCTATTGACACAGAAGGAGTAGGCATGCTGGATGTCAGTAAAATTTGTCTTTATTTGTGTTCTTTCACAACTGTGCTTAAAGTATAAACCCAACACAAAAATTGGAAGTAGGCTTAGTTTTGGAAACCAGCTATGGTCTGTGGTGGCAAAAAGATTGCATGCTGGATTCCTGTGCCTTAATCTACTATTAACAAAATTGCTGTTGTCCAGTACCCTCCCTCCCTTTCTCTCAACCATTTCTTATGAAATACATGTTTTGGGTAAAGTCCTAAAAAGCAGCTAAGTTCCATTTTCAAGAGTGACTTAGGCAATTAAAAGTCTAAATCCCATTGACTTAGGGCTTGTCTTCACTACCCGCCTGGATCGGCGGGTAGAAATCGATCTCTCGGGGATCGAATTATCGCATCTCGTTGGGACGTGACAATCGATCCCCGAATCGACGCGCGTACTCCACCAGCGCAGGTAGGAGTAAGCGCCGTCGACAGGGGAGCCGCGGCGGTCGATTTGCCGCTGTCCTCACAGCGGGGTAAGTCGGCTTGGATATGTCGAATTCAGCTACGCTATTTGCGTAGCTGAATTTGCGTATCTTAAATCGATCCCCCCCCAGTGTAGACCTAGCCTTACACTGAGGCTTAAGCTCTTCAGTGCCTAAACTGCTTTTGAAAACAGGTTATAGCTGCTTTTTAAAACTTTACCTCTTGTATCAGAGAGCAAATGTCTTGAGTAAAACCCCTAAATAAAACAGAGCTACTTTTCATGGGGTCTAGCATTCTGATTATTTGGTCCTTTTCCTTTCAGAGTTCAGTGTCTGATTCTACAATGTTGTCATGACCCAGTAGCCACTTTCCAGACAGCTGACACAGAGAGTATCCTCAAACTTTTCCATGATTTGCAATATTTCTGATAACAAAAACAAACAAACAAAAAAAACCCTCAGATGCAGACCAGAGATGATGAAAGGTACTCAAGAGGAACTGGATAATGTATTACAGCTGCTGCCAGTCCCTTTGTGCCCTAACAAATTTAGCAATCCTCTTATCAGTTTTGGCTAGCTTGTTAACCCAGGGGCTGGGCTGCAGGGGTGGGTGGGATGCAGAGATAACACAACTTTTGGATCTGAACTGGCAGCCAGAGGGCATGGCTGTTGGTCATTGTAATGGAAAGTGAGGGCCAGCTGGGTAGCTAGATTGTTTTTAAAGGTGAGGTAAATTTCCTTCAGTCAAGTAGTGGTTTTTTTTGCCGAACTAGTATTGTTTTTATACTTTACTATCATGATCATTTGAACTGCTATCCAACTTAACTCTTTCATTAGCATTTCCAATACATCCTGGGTCTCCATAGTACTTCAATGACATGGTATTACAGATAGGGAACTGGGTGGCTAACAAGTGATGAGCTAGGAGATTCTATCCTTCTGGTGTTACAGTCGTTTGATGTCTGTATGTAACATATGATGTCTGATGTAACATAAGCACCTTCTGTGGCTGGTGGATAACAGCGCCATGAACAGACAAGGAGGATGGACAAAACAGAAAAACGGAACTGATCATGGGATAGAGATGTTAAAAGCTGGGATAGTCAACTGCACATTTCATATGAATAATGAAAATAAATGTTTGCTTCACTGTCTTTTCCTTCAAATCTCTAACACAACACTTAAGGATGAGTAACAAAACACCTCACTAATGGGTAGGTTGAGAGGTAATGGAAGTTGGTATTTAATTAAAATTAAAAACAAATAATTGTAGCTATATTATTTTTGTCCTCTGCCCTTCATGGTTCTCTCCACCATCCTTCAACTGATAGCTGTCTAGGGCAGGGACCATGCTTTCTTAACTTAATGGGAGAGACAGACAGGATTGAAGCTTCTGCATGCTACTGTATTGAGTATAATGGGTCAAAGTCTCAAAATGTTAACTGACATAACCTATTAACTTTCAATGGGACTTAAAAGCCTAAGTGATGTATAAAAGCTTGTGATTTTTACCCAGTACTCTTTAGTGCTCTTAGGTATGGCTTGGATTTCAAGTTTCACGATCAGTTTAATATGTGAATTCATGTTCTGCAACTATTTAAAATAAAGCAGCACAGTGTGCAGTTTAATTCAGTTTGATTTCCAGGCATCTGTCATACAATTTTGAGTAGGTAACTTGTGAGCTGTTTCTTCTCTTTAGGACATGCTTAAGTCTCTTCAAGTTTGCTGTTCTAATTCTGTAAAGGAAAAATTAGCTATGGATAAAAACCCTTCCTCATAAAAATGTTCAACCACATCCCATTAATCAATTAAACATACAATTTGGAAATAGGATTAAACTAACCAAAAAGTTAGTTTAAAAATAGGCTTTAAATTACTTGAGTCATTACTGACCAAAACTTCCTGGGGGACATTACCAATGCATTTAATAGTTGCCAAGGAAACATAACCTTTCCAGTTACCGTATGCACTGTGCTTTGTCAGAATTACTTCATCTACTGATTATGACTGAGCCACTTCCAGCATAGCTTTTCTTCATCAATCCTTTGCCAAATTACAAATGTGTGCACTGCTAGATTAATAAATATATTGTAATATGTTGTACCGTTAGCTACTCCATACTTAATGTTGCAACTGAGTTCACAGTAGAAGCCAGACTTCAGCCTTTCTTGCTTGGAAAAAAAAATTGTCATATTTTCCATCAGAAAGGGTAATGGGGCTGAGCTAGACATTTTGGATTAAATTGGAAGTGATTTGTAGAAGGTTGCTGAAGACTTGAAAGTTCCTGCTAAGTGGGGGGGAAAAAGCGAGGGGGGGGGCAGGAAATTAAAACTGAGGTGGCAAACCCTAGTTTACTGACCTCCCCTAGTTGAGATGTAGTGCTTGGTAATGAATTTACTCAGACTGGATTGCCATGAATACTTGAAGGCTGCTAGGGATTCTTGGGTCCACTGAGGTTAGTACAGGCTGTCAAATGTTAAACTTGGGAATAAAACTTTTCTTTAGAAGTCATTTGCAGAAGTGACAACCAGTACACTAACCTAGGATGGAGGAAAGGAGTGATCTATGATGTAAACGGGTACAAATATGATGATAGCAAAGTCAGAGCTAAAAGCTGAGTATTCAAATCCTATAAAGGAGAAGGTGGAATAGTATTAACAAGTATTGGGTTTTCTGGACCGAGAAAGACGTTTTGAGAAGCTTCTGAGTACAGCTGGTTGGCAAAATTTTTGTTGCAACAGGTTTCCATTGGAAAATATTTCTTTAAAACTTTTTTTCATGTCAGTTTGGAAGAAAATATCCCACAAAAACCAATTTTCCTGAAATAAAAAAAATGTTTTGGAAATATTGCAATATTTTTCATTTTTTATTTTATTTGTACATTATTTCATAACATGTTAGCAGTTGTACATAATATGACATGCCATTATGAAATAATAGTTGATATTCTATATTTTATTTATAAAAAAAGTTTAAGGGCATAAAATGTCAAACTATTTCATTATAACACACACAGAAGGAACTTTGATCAAGAAAATATGATGTTTCAATTTGTACTAAGTAGCAGCTGCCCTTAATATTTTAACCATTGCATTATGTCATAATATGTTTCCTGGGTTGTAAAAGACATTACCTCACTCACCTAGTCTCTATAACATGAAATGTCAAATTGTGCATTATTACTACTGATATGCATGAAGTAATGTGTAAACAATAAATATAAACATAAAATAAATTTTGAAAAGAAAATTTTGTTTTGGAAAGAAAGTTTGAATTTTTTCCAAAATAAATTTTTTTAAATGGAATTTTTGGGGAATTTCCATTTCATAGGAAACTTTGAAAATATTGTTTCCATTCCAATTCAGAATGAAAACAAATCTTTAAATATTGAAATTTCTTGTGACTCAGATTCTGAGTTTGACAAGCTCTACTTCTGAGCCTTCACTTAAAAAAAAGTGTTATAGTTTGAAGTATGCTCTCTCCCATCACTTTTAATTAGATTTTACTCATAAGCTATGAGCTTGAATCTTGAATGTCATAATAAAGCCTTTCTTGTAATTATAGATGCTTCCTATTTTGTTGCATATTACTAGAGACAAACTAATTATTTAATATTTGAGAACATTAATTACTGAGAATTGGACACTAAATTTTCTTGAGTATGAAGGGAGATAAGATTCCGGTTACAGCCTTCATTTTTGTGAAAATGTATGGAAGACTTTGCAAGTTATGACTATGTATGGAAACAAGTTATGATTTATGACCATTTTTAATTGTCTGACCAGGCCTTCTGTGAACTGCCTGTGGCACTGTTCTTTACAATATCTGTAGCTTAGTCCAATCGCTAGAACAGTTGTGCTGGGTTCCCTCTAAAAACATGCTTGCCCATTGCAACAAAATGTAAGATAGGTGTGGTTAGAAAAAATAGAGGCTATAGGATGAACTTTCAAGGCAATATAATTGGGATGAGGTTCAGAAATTGCTTGTGCAATCTACATAAACAAAATTATTCAAAATCATCAGGGGTTATTAACATTTTTTACTGATCTGTGCATTGGGAGTGTATCCTCATCCATCAACCACGTACAACCTGAAAACTGAGCACAATTCCTACTTGTCCATGTAAATGAGAATCAAGACATTCAGCAGTGAGGATGTCAGTCTAAGGGAATGGGAAATAAAGCTTCTGATAAAATCCTGAATTAAATATGAGCCTCATCTTTATGGAGGAGGAGCTAGGAAGAGGTCTATATTGTTTAAAGCTGTTCTGAGGCATAACATCTAACTAGTATTAAATTATTCAGAATGCTATAACAGAGTCTCGAAATCTGGAATTCAAGTGGCATGACCTCATCATAGTGAAACTACCAATGCTTGCCCTGCACCCCTGAATAGAAACACAATAAAACATCATTTGGGTCCTTTAGATTAGGGATTTTAATGATCAATGAATAGGATAGATGTTGTTTGTCCACATTCCAGGAATTTATTCACTGCTGATAATCTGGGAAGCAAAGCCTACTCGTCTAAAAGTGTAACAAAAAGCTTGACATGGAGGCCATGTAAATAATTTCATAGTGATTCTGAGGCTTTAGAAGCCATACACTGATTAACTTTCAGTATGTATCTACCTCACAACAATGATCTTAGTTTATCCTTGTGTGTGGTGTTAAATAAAAATATAATGTGAGAAATGAGTGAATTTTCTCAGATGAGATCATCTGTTTCTTCCAGACACAGCTGCAGATGCTAGAAGCTTCTTTAAAAGAGACATATAAAGTATGGTAGGAGTAGGGAAATTGGGCTTTATGGAAAATTAACACAGTAGTATAGAGGTTTCAGGAATGTTTTAAAAAAAACTACAAACCTTTGGAGAAGAGACAATGTGTGAATATTGAGAAATCTGCCAATGGTTTATTACAGACATGAATGTTTTAGAACCCTACTGAGGATTTTTCATATTTTTTCCTTTCGTTAGTTCTTCATAGCCTTTTGACTCAATAGTTCAAAAAGTAAATTGAAACTGGAGTGTATTTTTTTTAAAGTGATATAAATGCTTTTTAGTTCTAGGTGTGTTGCCTTTGGCTGCTTGTGTTCTTCCCAAGATGTTGAACTGTGCAAAGACTCAAGTAGAAAGGTTCTGAGTCACACCTTAATGGGTTTTGTGCCCACCTCTCTGTCAATTCAGGATTGAGTCACATCCTGTATTACCCATGATCAAATGAGCTAACAACTACAGCAAATATGAACATGGTTACCTAATATAGGGCATATATCTACACTGGTGGCCTTTTGAAGTGCTGTGTAAGAGTGGGAAACAAGGACACCCAGCTTTCTGAAACACCTTCAAGGGATCCACAGAACATAGCTTGAGAAAGTTTTGGTATGTTAATGTCACTGGACTTCCCTGTGGAAACACTGTACCTTATTCATCCTTTTAAAAAATCACACGTCTTTTCTAGAATTGAAGAAACAGAAGGCTTCTATGGTGTCTAAGCAATAAACTTAGATACTTTCAAGGGTGAATTGTTTGGCAATATAAGTCCTCTTCTCATTCCCCATCTCATTATGCTTAAGGGTTGAGGAATTTTAATGTCTAAACAAATCACATATTTTATTTAGAGATGCACAAGCAGAAAAATGTATCCCATCCAACTTCCAACAGCTATCACCTACTGTTTTAGACACTTGAAACAGATGACATTCACTCTGGTTGAAGCACTCATATGCTCAAGCTTGAAGTATCGCTTCCATTAGCATTTGAAACATGAATTCAGCATCCTTCAGTCTCTGAAAAGTCAGAAATTGTATAAGTATTTTGGACAAATGAAAAACATGGTCAGTCCTCTAGAAGTTCACAGCCAGCATCCCCTCTTAATGTCCAAACAGGAGCTCAACTAAAATGAGCAAGACTCTCTTCTAAGCAAATGGGAGTTGCAGTACATTACATATTTCACTGGGAGCAAACAATGTCCACCCTTCATTCATGTGCATATATATGTGTGTGTGTGTATATATATATATATATATGTGTGTGTGTGTATATACACAATATATATATTGTGACAGACCCAGACCAGTGGGGTACAGGAGTCTGGTAGAGGGCAAATATACTGGTCACTGGATGAGTAGTTTTCTGTTCCCTGAGTGACCAGAGCAGGGGCTGCACTAGAGTAATCAGGAACCTGCTAGAACCAGTTAAGGCAGGCAGGCTAATTAGGACACCTGGAGCCAATTAAGAAGAAGCTGCTAGAATCAATTAAGGCAGGCTAATCAGGGCACCTGGGTTTTAAAAAGGAGCTCACTTCAGTTTGTGGTGGGAGTGTGAGGAGCTGGGAGCAAGAGGCGCAAGGAGCTGAGAGTGAGAGGGTGTGCTGCTGGAGGACTGAGGAGCACAAGCGTTATCAGACACCAGGAGGAAGGTCCTGCGGTGAGAATAAGGAAGGTGTTTGGAGGAGGCCATGGGGAAGTAGCCCAGGGAGTTGTAGCTGTCATGCAGCTGTTACAGGAGGCACTATAGACAGCTGCAGTCCACAGGGCCCTGGGCTGGAACCCGGAGTAGAGGGCGGGCCCGGGTTCCCCACAAACCTCCCAATTGACCTGGACTGTGGGTTCTTCCAGAGGGGAAGGTCTCTGGGCTGTTCCCCAACCCACATGGTGAATCTCTGAGGCAAGAAAATCCGCCAATAAGCGCAGGACCCACCAAGATAGAGGAGGAACTTTGTCACAATATGTGTATATGTATATATATACACAGTTTTCTGTTTTCTGTAGTTTTCTGTTCCCTGAGTGATCAGAGCAGGGGCTGCCCTAGAGCAATCAGGAACCTGCTGGAACCAATTAAGACAGGCAAGCTAATTAAGACACCTGTAGCCAATTAAGAACTTACTAGAATCAATTATGGCAGGCAGGCTAATCAGGACACCTGGTTTAAAAAGGACCTCCGATCAGTTAGTGAGGGGGTGCACGAGGAGGAGGGAGTGAGAAGGTGTGCTGCTGGAGGACTGAAGAGTACAAGCGTGATCAGGCTTCAGGAGGAAGATCCTGCAATGAGGATAAAGAAGGTGCTGGGGGAAGGCCATGGGGAAGTAGCCCAGGGAGTTGTAGCTGTCATGCAGCTGATACAGGGGACATCGTAGACAGCTGCTATCCACAGGGCCCTGGGCTGGAACTTGGTGTAGAGGGTGGGCCTGGGTTCCCCCTGTCCCCCCAACTCCTGATTGAACACAGGAGGAGTTGACCTGGTCTGTGAGAAACACCAGAAGGGAAGGTCTAATTTGGAAAGGGATCTGGCCTGTCTCCAATCCACTAGGTGGGACACAGAGACTGCGGGGATTGTTCTCCATTTCTCCCATGCTGTCCAGTGATGAGGTTAACTGAGTGAACGGCAGGTTTGAGCCTCTATCAGAAGCGGCCAAACTGAGGGCTGCTGTGAACCTCTGAGGTGAGCAATTCCACCAAAAAGCACAGGACCCACCAGGGCCGGATTAAGACCTTTAGAAGCCCTAAGCACTGAAAAGATTATGGTGCCCCCCCATATGTAATTCAAAATAAAAACGATACCATACCATAAAATAAAATTTTATTTTTCGAAATGACACAAAACTTACATGTATGCTGAAATTAAAATAGCTTCTTTCTAGATTTTCTGATTGCAAAATTCTGGATAAGTTCATTGAAGCTGACTCGACGAAGCATGTCCGCTTCCATACACAATAGGGAAAGTGAATCTAGTCTGTCCTGACACATTGTTGTTCTCTGAGGGTTTTTTATTCTTTTCAGCTGAGAAAAAGAGCATACTGCGGAGCAATTAGTAATCATCAATGTTAGAAAAATACGTAGTGCGATCTCTACATTTGGAAATACGCATTGTATTCCGTCTTTCAATATTGTGTCATGAAGATCAATGTGACTGAATTTCATTTTTCCTGTTTCATTAAACTTTGCATGCATATAACAGTGGAACTGCCGTACTTCTCCACAGAGATTCATGTTCAAGTCAACAGGGTATGAGTCAACTAGCTTTTGGGAACCTTGTGAATATTGTTCGTCAGATAAGTCCATATCGTTTAGAAAAGAAAATCTACTTGATACTTCTTTGTACACTTCACTTCTCCTCTTCATATGAGCTTCAAGTGTATCAATTATAGTGTAGTAAGTAGATACGCGAAATTTGTCTCTAGGATTCAATGCTGTTTCTGTTGCACTGCTATCATTTGCTTGTTTTTTCCTGATTCACTTGCGGGACTGGGCTTCTTTGTAGTTAGTATCAGGCAAGATATCTTTTGATATGTCTTCAAATCTTTCAGAATCATTCCTCAAAGTGTGTAAGTGGTCTGCTAATGATTGACAGCAGTCTGCACATGTTTTTAAATCCAATTCTTTTTCTTGCGGAGCTTGACTTGTGTGGTAAAAGTGTTGTAAAATTTCATTCCACATGGTCAACATGAATACAAACTCTAGTTCTTGCATCTTGTTTGCAATGTTTTCTGCCTCTCGTATAGTTTCTCCCTTTTGTGATTGGTCTTCAACTATACTTTCTAATGCAGCCACAATCTTTGAGTAGGACTCCAGAATTGCACTTATTGCCACTGCATGTGCCTCCCAGCGAATATTAGAAAGAGATTTCAACACATCATCATTGCTCAAATATGTTTTAAGAACTGCCCATCAGTGTGTTGAGGCAGAGAAAAATGTATAACGTAACTGGAATGTTGAGAAAAACCTTACTGCCACCGGACAACAATCAACAACACTGCGGCCAACAAGATTGAGAGTTGTGCAGCACATGGTATGAATATGGCATATTTGTTCTGTTCTAAAAGCTTCTTCTGCATTCCTTGATAATGCCCTGACATGTTGGCAGCATTGTCATAAGATTGACCTCTGCACTTTGAGAAATCTATTTTGTAAACTTGGCACAGATAATGCAGTACTTGATTTGCCATTTCTTCACCAGTGTGGCTTTTCAAATTGAGGAACGTTTCATCCTGCCCCTTATCTCAGTTATCTGAACTTAAAAAAACACAACAAATTACACAATGTACACTATTTTTATGTATATTTATTATATAAGAAAGAAAAAAAATGAATCAAGTACGTATAACTCAGAAGAATATATCAATAATAAAACATAAATTTATTGCGGTACATGATAGGATCTGATTTCCTCGCATTATTTCAATCTACGTTAGTAGGATGCCCCCCTGGTTTAGGTGGGGATAAGTAATAAAAAGAGAACAGAAAAACGGGGGAAGAGTTTGTAGTGGAGTGTAAGGAAGTCTAACAAAGTTCTGATTTTTCCCATGATGACTACTTCGATGCTTTTTTTGAAATATCAAATACCAATTTTTTTTCCAAAAACCCCCCCTCATTATTTTTTGGTGCCCCCTGCTTTGCTGGTGCCCTAAGCACATGCTTAGTCTGCCTATTGGGTAATCCAGCCCTGGGATGCACCAAGGCAGAGGAGGAACTTTGTCACAATATATATAGGTCTGCTGACTACAAGTTAAAACTAAATGCACTAGTCAAACTTCTGCCTTTAGTTACACTATTGCAACACATTCCATTTAGTTTATGCATGTATTATTTTTGAGAGATCCTAGTATCTTCTAATGCTTTTCCAAAAATAATTAAATTGCGAGAAACTGGGATTATTTACGCTAAAGGCAATATCACTTTGCGTTTTCAGTTATCACTAGGAGTATAGCATCGAGTTTCACTGCCCTTTTATGGATTTCATTATATTCACATTTCCTTTCTCCTGATTCAGTTTTCTATTTCTGGTTGAGTGGTTCTGCCTACATGAAATTTTTTTTTTATTCTACTCTTATCCTTCACTATTGACTCTACCTTGTCAGCTAAGTTTAATTGTGCTAGATGTTTCCACACAGTTAAGGCCTTCTACAGAAATACAGCTGGCCTAACCATTCCTGCAACTGCATGCATACCCCCAGCATATTGACAGCTGTTATCTGTAGGATGGAAATTTCTGGGAGTTTAAATAAACCAATGTTAGTACTTTACTACAGAAAAAACATCATTTTAGTATACAAGGTAAGGTTTTCATCTTGACACTTTTCTTAGAAAAACATTTCTTTTCCCTGTTATGATTTTGTTAGGCTCCCTAGAACTTCCCGTTGTTTAACTGAAACTGGCTAGCTACATTGGTATGTGCCATCACGTGCCAAAGGTTGGTTGAGTTGTTTCCACTGCATTCAAAGTTGCCTGAAATTAAAGGTATTAAAGCGAGAATGTTGTGATTATCAAAGGAGCCCCAGAGAGTTCTGTGTTTAATTCCCAAGACCCATTCTCCATTAAACTTCTTTGAAAATTCCAGTCAGAATCTAAAACCCTCAGAACCTCTACATTTTAAGGAAGAAATTAAAACTTAATTGGTGGCTTACTGTGTAATATCAGTTCCTCCCTTTGACTGGAGATTTACATCTATTTTTGCAGCCCATTGCCTCTGCCTTTTTTTTTTATTTTCCAACTTGAACATCAAGAGTGGATGGCATAAGTTAATATTTTGTATTACTCCTTGTTGTGCTTTAATGAGTTGTGCCTTTAGAAATACACAGGAATCAGGTGAGATTTTTATAATTTCAGAGATGATTTAAAAAGTGCTTGCCTAGTCCCAAAGCACATTTGTTGCCTTAAATATAGAGAAGACTACTTACTGGAATAGTACAGTGCCAATGCAATCTTATTTTTCTAATGAATATTCCCAAATTAATTATGGCCCATTCACATATAAGGAACACAGATTCAAGCTACAGTGTCCTTGTATTTACATTAGTAGGCAGTCAGGCGAGGTCAATAAAAACATGCTGCACTTTGATCATGGCATTGCTTTTTTGAACATGTCGAATGAGCTGTCAGACTGCAAGACCATATTGGAAATGCAGAGATATTTGATTCAACTTTGCAGCCAGACCTGGTGGATACATTAGTGCCATGGGGATGAAAAAGGCCATCTGTCATCAAGGCAGTGTGGATGAAGGGAAGGTTCTAAGTCCTTCATGGATATATTTTATCTGCCTTCTCAGGATGGAGCTTGAGGTGTACGATTTATATTGCTACATACACAGTTTTGAGTGAAAGCTTTGGAAACTTAAAGGAAACTCAAGGAAGAACCTTGAATTTGGACAACATTAATTGGTGATATGGCTGCTGTAGCTGCCTGTGTAAGCCATTTTAGTGCTTTCACTTTATGACAAATATGGAGCTGCCCTATAATTTATGAACGTATGTTAATCTGATTCCTGGTGTAACTCACTGGAATACAGTCATGAAGGAGAAGAATGGCTCAAGATAACCACTATCACCAAACACTTCAGAGTTGTTAAGGGATAAAGTTAGAATGGTTAGCTTTGATTTTGTGTGCAAGGCCTGTGAAACACAGAACAAAGAACCAGGCAGTGTTTAAAAAGACACTCTTGTATGTCTACACTGCAGTCAGGAGGTGCATTTACAGCATGTGTAGAAATAGCTGAGCTAGCTTTGATCTCGCTAGCTTTCCCTTCCAGATCTCTGGGTGCATATTTCATCAGCTACTGACCATGTTGCTGTGGCTTCACTGCTATTGTTACTCAAACTAGCATTTGATCTAGCTAGATCACAGCTAGCTTGGTTATGTCTACACATGTTGAAATCACATCTCCAAATGGCAGTGTAGGCATACCCTCAGAGAACACAAAGTGGAGGTGGAGGAACAAGACTGAAACCAGACCAAGATACAGGAACTCACTGTGGGTGTCTAGAGAAGGTAGGCCAGGTGAGGTCACCATGACAGGATGGTAGGATTTCAGATAAGATAGGGGTGTGTGTGTATGGGCTGTATTTAAAAAAAATTCTGCTCCCCACTAACGGTGCAATCTTGGCTTACTTGAAAACTTCGTTTGAAATAAATAAATTACATCTGATCATCCAGACTCTGCTGAGTTACCACAAAATGCTATGTATTTCAGTGCTGGTTGGTAGACTATACTATCTGCATGGGAAATGACACTAACTAATAAATGTATAGTACTTGCTTACAACTACCATATTCCATTCAGCAACACAAGATGGGTGAGATGATATCTTCAGGATTTGAAGAAGAGCTTGGTGCAGCTCTAAAGCTAGACGTTGATCTATTAAAAGATCTTACCTCACCCACTTGATCTCTTTAATATCCTGGGACCAATATGGCTACAACAGCACTGCAAACATATTACCTTCAGGCACTCTGGTCAACTAGTGTCCAAATACACCTGTAGTCAAAGTATTTTAAGCATCATCCTTGGAAAAACCTTGTAGCCTTCAGTTCAGGAAACTAGATGGTAGAGGACAACAATGGGACCCTTACTGAATGTGGGAGACAACCTAGTGACAGATGATGTGGAAAAAGCTGAGGTACTCAATGCTTTTTTTGCCTTGGTCTTCACAGACAAGGTCAGCTTCCAGACTGCTGCACTGGGCAGCACAGTATGGGGAGGAGGTGAGCAGCCCTCAGTGGTGAAAGAACAGGTTAAGGACTATTTAGAAAAGCTGGACATGCACAAGTCCATGGGTCTGGATCAAATGCATCTGAGGGAGTCAACATGGATTTACCAAGGGCAAGTCATGCCTCACCAACCTGATTGCCTTCTATGATGAGATAACTAGCTCTGTGGATATGGGGAAAGCAGTGGATGTGATATATCTTGACTTTAGCAAAGTTTTGGATACAGTCTCCCACAGTATTCTTGCCAGCAAGGTAAAAAAGTATGGATTGGATTAATGGACTATAAGGTGGACACAAAGTTGGCTAGATTGTTGGGCTCAACGGGTAGTGATCAATGGCTCGATGTCTAGTTGACAGCCGGTATCAAGTGGAGTGCCCCAGGAGTTGGTCCTGGGGCCATTTTCTTTTCAACATCTTCATTAATGATCTGGACGATGGGATAGATTGCACCCTCAGCAAGTTTGCGGATGACACTAAGCTGGGGGGAGAGGTAGGGATAGGGTCCAGAGTGACCTAGACAAATTGGAGGATTGGGCCAAAAGAAATCTGATGAGGACAAGGACAAGTGCAGAGTCCTGCACTTAGGACGGAAGAATCCCATGCACCGCTACAGGCTGGGGACTAACCGGCTAAGTGGCAGTTCTGCAGAAAAGGACCTGGGGATTACAGTGGATGAGAAGCTGGATATGAGTCCGCTGTGTGCTCTTGTTGCCAAGAAGGCTAACAGCATATTGGGCTGCATTAGTAGGTGTATTGCCACCAGATCGAGGGAAGTAATTATTACCCTCTATTCGGCACTGGTGAGGCCACATCTGGAGTATTGCATCCAGTTTTGGGGCCCCCACTATAGAAGGGATGTGGACAAATTGAAGAGAGTCCAGCGGAGGGCAATGGAAATGATTGGGGGGCTGGGACACATGACTTATGAGGAGAGGCTGAGGGAACTGGGATTATTTAGTCTGCAGAAGAGAAAAGGGAGGGGGGATTTGATAGCAGCCTTCAATTACCTGAAGGGGGGGGGGGTTCCAAAGAGGATGGAGCTAGGCTGTTCTCAGTGATGGCAGATGATAGAACAAGAAGCAATGGTCTCAAGTTACAGTGTAGGAGGTCTAGGCTGGATATTAGGAAAAACTATTTCACTAGGAGGGTGGTGAAGCACTGGAATGGGTTACCTAGGGAGGTGGTGGAATCTCCATCCTCAGAGGTTTTTAAGGTCAGTCTTGACAAAACCCTGGCTGGGATGATTTAGTTGGTGTTGGTCCTGCTTTGAGCAGGGGATTGGACTAGATAACCTCCTGAGGTCTCTTCCAACCCTAATCTTCTATGATTCTATAAATGTCTTACCCTTTTGAAAATGGTTTTGCTGTTTAGGTTTAGGATTATTATACAGTATGTGTGTGCTCCTAATGCTTCAGGAGCATTCTTAGTTTGTCTGGATTAGGAATATTGTTCAGCAGGTTCAGAAGATAAGGATTGTGAAACTTTCTGTTTACAGAGAGAAGAGTCATCTCTGCTTTTGACATCTCTTTACCAGCAAGTGACACGCTCGGTGAGTGCCACAAGAAAATACAGCAACAAAAAAAGGTTTCTTAGTGAAATGTTCAGATTAAGCAACTTTCAGAAAGGGAGACTAAGTTAACAATCAGTGTGCTTAATCCTTTCCCTCTTAATGATAAATCTGGTTATGTTGCTTGCGATTTATATGGCATTCCTTCCCCCCCAAAAATAATAAAAAGATGACTGCACGAGAGCAGGAAGAAAAACAAATAACTAAATTTCCTTTAATGCTTTCGAGTTATGTTTTTGTAAGAGACAAAGCTCTTGAATTACTAGATTATGTAACCATTATTTAATTGAGTTCTGAGAAAGGTTCCTCATAGTTTGGACAGCCAAATTTAACTAAGTATTGCAAAACAAGCCCAACGTCAGCTCTGGTGTCTTGTGCCTTACTATTGCCATAGGAATGATTAATGTCCAAAAAGGAAATGTCACCATTTTAACAGGAGCTGTTCCTCAAAATTTTCTTGGAATAAAGCGGTTTTAAACTGCTAACATACAAAGCACTATAAGATACTAACGGCCTGATGAAATTTTCAGAGCAGATTTAAGGAAAATGGAGTTAAATGGAAAATATCGACCTCCCCCACACAAACCCACACCTTTGTGGCCCCATCAGGAATTCAAGAACCCAGCTACCTCTTAGCCTATATAAAGGAACACACATTGTAGTGTGTCCTAAAAGGGTAAAAGTGAGCTAATTAGAGAAATGTTAGTATTGTTTGCAATATCAGAATACCAAACACATTGAATCTCTGCTTTAATTCCCTAGCTCCAACTGGAAGTAGCTCAAAACATTAACTTAATCAACTCAGGTTTCAGAGTAGCAGCCGTGTTAGTCTGTATCCGCAAAAATAACAGGAGTACTTGTGGCACCTTAGAGACTAACAAATTTAGATTTGAAACCTTAAAATCCTTTAAAATAATTTTTGCTTGTTTTTAACTTTCTGTTAAACAAATTTGTTAGTCTCTAAGGTGCCACAAGTACTCCTGTTATTTTAATCAACTCAGTTTCTCTAAAAGATGCATGTTAAAGGTAACCTAAAAAAAGGTATTTTAAAATTTGGCTTGTTTCTCTCTCTCTCTCGCTCGCTCTCTCTGTGTAAAAAAGTGAAAACTTAAAATTATATATATAATTTTAAAGTTTTCACTTATATATAAAAAGCGTTTGTCAAGAATTCAAGTCCAGTTTCCCTGGCTCTTAAATGAAGGGTCATTGGGAGATATTGGAGTTTACAATACAAATATTCTGATGCCTTACTGAGAAAAGTGAGTGTGAAATCCTTAAAGTTTCTTTCATTCAAAATCTAGATCACTAAACTAACAGATTTATTAGAAACCTAACGGAAGTAGTGGTTTGAAACAACATAAACTGCTTCATTTGCTGGTATTTCACTATTCGCTCTTTTGAAGTCACCATTGTGCTACTTTTCCAGTCCTCAGCTTTGACTTTACACAGAAAGTTAAAAACAAGCAAAAATTATTTTAAAGGATTTTAAGGTTTCAAATCTATATACGATGAAGTAACTTTGCTAAATCTAAAATAATGGGTAGACTGCATCAGGAGCGGAAAAAACAAACAAAAGGATAACTCAAGTGGATTTGTTTAGGCTTGCTTCTCTGCTCATGAATGCTATACTATCCCTCAGCAAGCATACTTTTTGACTATGTCTACACTGGCATGCATACCCCATTATTGGACTGTTTATATGCCTGTGCATGGTTCTCATACCCATGCTGAGAGTCCTCATGTACTGTGCTGGACATGGGTGTAATGCTGCTTTATGTGAGGTAAGTGCTACCATGTCAGGGACGGTATCCCAGAGTTCTGAGAGTCAGAGCGATACACTCCAGGAAGTACTTTGCTGTGTGTGGTGTTGATACTGTCAACTGCCTACACACATTTGCTGATGGCAGTTCCTGATCATGTCACCCCTAACTGTTATTCCCTGCCACATTGGGTGGAAGACATGGCACATTGGGATGATGATCTGCTTTTTCTCCTAATTGTGGGGGGAAATGGTTATGCAGTGGAGTAGGTGATTGCGGAGATGCTGGATGGAATTTGGGCAGGACTTGGACATGTCAAAAGCAGCTGACCCTGAGGGTCAAAGACCATTCATTCAGCTCACATGGAACAGATCTTGGTTGACTGTTGCTTCTGGTACAAGAAAACCCAGCACAGTATGGTAGCTAGATTTCAGAGGATGAGGTTTCCCTGGGCCATTGATGGTGCTTGTACCTCAATATTTTCCCCTCAATAGTGGGCAAGTGTGTATGTGAACTAAAAACAAAAATCACTATTCACTTGTTCACAAGGCTTGGTGGATCACAGAAGCAGATTCATTAATACAAAAATGAGAAACACTGGAAAGATTCATGGTGCTGAGCAGATCAGGATTGTACCTGAAAAGGAAAGAACAGGTTTTATTTCCCAGAAACACTATTGTTCTTTATGGTGTGTCTCTGCCAACTGTTGTTTTGCAGGACCCCGTGGACCTGCTCCTAACTTGGCTTGTGAAACCAGACCCTAACATAAATGGAAAAATGCAACTCAATTACAGTAGCTGTAGAATGGTCATGGTGTGTGTTTAGTAAGCTGAAATCTTGTTGATATTGCCTATGCACCCATCTGGATGTCAATGTGGCAAATGCCATTTGTACAATTGTCATTTGGTGGGATTCCAGGTCTCCTGCAAGCTTGTCATTCCTCTCCTGGATGCTCAGGTGGTACCTTGGCAAGGGGTTTCAGGTGCTGGTGGAGGGTGTTGTCCCAGGAGCCATGAAGGCTCAGGTTCTCCCCCTGGTCACTTGGTGTGGTTCTTGAAAGAGGGTCATCCATCTCAGCAGCATGCTGGACAGCATCCAGAGGAGTAGCTGATGGTTCATTGACAGGTAGTTCATTGACAGGTGACCCCAGCACTGGTACTCCAAACTTGTTTGGCCACCAGTTCTAAGAGCTTCTCCATCAGGGAATGTTCCCTTTCCCTATAGCATGTCTCCTGTTCCACGAACCACTTCATCAAAATCTCTTTCTGCTGAAGACCCCAATCCTGCCGTGTCCTGAGGAATTCAAACAAGCTCGTGGTTTTTTCTGACCATCCCTATAAGCATCTCTTCCAGGGTCCTTCTCTGACTGCCTTTGCTATCTCTGAGGGTACTGCTCCTTCACCCCTGGAGGTTCACTTCTGGTGGAATGGTTTTCCTCTCTGGAGCTGAAGGTCCTGGCAATGCAAAGACGAGGGTAGCATTTCTTTTTTTCCTTTGGAAGAAGCTGAAAAATCCCCCCACATAACTTTGCTGTAGAAGGGTCACAATTTTGAAAAGTTTTGGTGTTCCAGCAATGGGAGACTGTTAGAATCCTTGGTTCTCAGACAACTTTTGCAGCCCCTGAGGAAGGAGCAGAGGCTACTGATAGGAAAATGCACTAATTTAAAAACAAAAACAAAAATATTCATAGTGTCACAAGGAGGGGGGTGGTAGTTGCTTCTTGGGGATATGTTACAAATTTGCAATTTCTTCTTTAAAGACCAGCCTGCATTTGGAGAACATAGCAGTTTCAAGGTAATGGTATGGAAAAGAGATGTGACTTTCCAGTCCTGTGGAGGAGATCCAGCAGTCTATGCCAGAGAGTTGTTTCTCCTAATGGTTACCCCTCTACAAATTGCTTAATTGGAGGAGTTTGGTCGGCTATGAAGGTGGACAAAACAGACTGGCACTGTTGTTGAACCTCAAGCCACAGCTGGTGTTTCTCTACACCAGATATTTGCTGGAATATGCTTTCAAGACTAAGGCCTGGTCTACACTAACCCCCCAATTCGAACTAAGGTACGCAACTTCAGCTACGTGAATAACGTAGCTGAAGTCGACGTACCTTAGTTTGAACTTACCGCGGTCCAGACGCGGCAGGCAGGCTCCCCCGTTGACTCCGCGTACTGCTCTCGCCGAGCAGGATTACCGGAGTCGACGGCGAGCACTTCTGGGTTCGATTTATCGTGTCCAGACAAGACGCGATAAATCGAACCCGGAAGTTCGATTGCCAGCCACCGAACTACCGCGTAAGTGTAGCCAAGCCCTTAGAAGGCAATTTGACTGGAAATTGCTAGTTGGGAATATAATCATACAAAGTTTCCATGCAAAGGGAGATGCGAGTCACAAACATGGTCCCACACCACAGCCTGGGCATCACCAGAAAACCCTGCCCCTGTGCCTGTCTAACAGTGGAGAAGTGGACAAGGAAAGAGAGACACTGGAAGATCATTTGGTACCCCAAGGCCCATGCCTGTCTGCCGCACATGGACACTTCACTATGTTTATTCAGCCACCAGAACGGATGCTTCTTCCACCTTCATTTCCACTGGCTTGTACAGCATGGCTTGATGTGTGGAGAGGCCAGACACTGGGTAGGTAAAAAATTTGTAATCATTCAAGGGAGGAAGGACTGCTGTGACTT
This sequence comes from Emys orbicularis, assembly GCF_028017835.1. Lineage (NCBI taxonomy): Eukaryota > Metazoa > Chordata > Testudines > Emydidae > Emys > Emys orbicularis. The sequence continues at coordinate 36,665,351 of NC_088691.1, read as the reverse complement.
TCTCCTCAGTCAACCAATGTGTTCTACAACTGTTCCCCTTCCTCCATCCTGGACCTACCCCACCCTACTCCCCCACTCAACCTCTCTCCCCCCTGTTCTCTGAGACTCCTGTTTTTAAGGGGATGATAAGATGTGGGGTAGAGGTGAGAGAATCACTGAAACTATGTCCTCTTCCAAGGGACAAAACACAGCTGTTACTGAATTGAGAGAAAAAAAACTACCAGTTTCTACAACTGTCTCATCCCCAGCCAGGTCCTTTCTAACCTGCCTTCTGCTTTCCCCCAGTTCATGTGGCCCTTGGATCATTGTTATCTGATGGCTGGGTGATAAATGCACAGACACAGGGGCACAATGATTTTTCATAAATAATCTGTTTTTAAGGTCTAGGTTTAGCCAAATAAATAATAGTGATTCAACAGAAATCAACAACACTGATTTATAGCTGTGTCTTGCTTGATGACTGTTGAAAAGTGGAGCAGAGTGGGTGCTGGATGGAGTGTGTGTGTATGTGGGGAGAAGTTGGAGGAGTCTGGTAAGGGGATGGGACATGACAATGCCGTAGCTTCAGCACTGCAGTTCAAACTCACAATGCATGGTTTATTATCCAGGGAGAAAACATCAGTTCACAGTATTTAAAATACTCTGGATCTTAAAATCAGGCATGTGGCACCAGAACAAGAGGGATATTGGTGGAGAAGGTGGGGTCCACTGTAACTTACCAGTCTAGAGTTCTGGTTCCTGCTGTGGATTGGGTCTGTTTTGGGTTAGTCTGTGGGGAGAGGGGCTTCCTCCCCTGGGTCCTCGAGGTAGAGGTGAAAAATCGCATGCTTCTAGCTGAAATAACAAGCCAGTTTGGATTTCTACTTGTGGATAATATAGCAACAAGGCCATCTAGTATCCAAACTTATTTCAGCACCCAAAAATGACAACTTGTGACAGCACAGTTTTTGTGCATTCTGCTCCACTTCTGATTCATACAGAAACAAAAAGAAAGGAACATTGAAAAGAACTTTATTTCCTATTGACCTATAACAAAAACAAAATAACATCCTCCTCCCCACCCCTGCAGAATAAACCAACCAACCAACCCCCCCACACCACTGGAAGTGACAAAAGTGTAGATGATGGTAATGTTCTACAGCCCAAAGATAAGCTGTGTCCTCCTGGACAGGTATAGATGCTAAAATAGTTTTCTTGACCACCACTGTTACTTGATCTTTTGCACACCAGGTGTTGATCCAGCAAGGCCCCGAAATTGTAAACTATAAATGATGTTTCTTAAAAGTGATATGATGTTGAAATCTACTTAATGAAATCCAGTTTGTACCTACTCTAGATAAATCAGCTGCCGTGAATGGTGCATTGGCGGTGTATCAGCAGGAACAAATGATACAATTGTGTGTATTTATCCTGTGAATCTACTAACTTGCATTTGCTTCCTAGCCAGTGTCCATACTGTAGCATTGAGTTTGTGGAGAGTCGTGGCTGTAGTTATGTTTTTAATACAAAGAGCTTATGGTAAAATTTTCAAAGGCTCCTACATTCCATTTCCAACAATAGATGAATCATTTTGGGCCAGATTTTTAAAGTATTTGGGCACCTAAAGATGTGCATAGTGGGATTTTGCATGCTGGGTGCCAAGGTGCCTAACTCCCACTAGTCTATTGTGCTGAATGTGCTTAAGTATGGAACTTGTACACATTGGTAGTTAGGGATCAGTGCTTCTGAAATTCCCACTAAGTGCCTATCTTCATCTTTAAGTGCCTAAATACCTTAAAAATCTGGCCCTTAGCTTAAATCTCATGGAGATTTTGAACATTTTACCCCTGGTCTAGTAGTCTCAAGAGACCATGGGTATGTGCCCCTGAGAAGTAAAGAATTTACTCAATTGGTTTTATGGCGGCTGTGGCTGAAGAGACCCACTCAAAAGAGACAATCTCTGCTGCGTCTGTCACGTTTAAACATGATGTTTCGACCCTTTGGGCTCTGCTTTCTGTGAGCTCTTTTCTCCTCTGCTAAGCTGGACTTCTTCCTCTCATAACTCCGGAGACCTTTGTTAAGCTCTTGTTTCCAATGGCTGCAGTCCTGAGTGTGATATTCCCAGTTATCAACATCCATGTGCATTTCTTTGAGGTCTCACTTGCACACATCCTTGAAACGCAATTTTGGGTCTTTTTCCAGATGCTAATTCACCGTAGATTACACCTCCCTTTTTAAGGTGTACTTTTAGTACATCTTTGAAACACTTTCACTGTCCTCCGTGAGCCCTTCTTGCCTGACTTAACTGAGAGAAGAATATTTGCTTTGGGAGGTGAGTGTCAGGCATACGTACACAGAGGCTAGCCCAGTGGAGTTGGTATTTCATGACCTGCGCTTCTATACTGCTGATGTTGTCTGCAGAGAGAATGCTGACGTTAGTGCATTGGTCTTCCCAGCAGATCCTGAGAATCCTTTTGAGGCGACGCTGATGAAACCACTTCAGACGCTTCAGATGTCATCTGTAGGTTACCCGGTCTCCACCCCATAGAGTAGGGTGGGGATGAAAACTGCCTTGTAAACCAAGATCTTGGTACCTGTTTGTAGATCCTTATCATTGAAGATTCATTTGAGTAGTCTTCCAAAAGATGTGCTGGTTGTCTTTGAGGATGAGGACCAAGAAGTCAGATATGGAGAGATGATTTTGTGAAAAGTGTTCACCCTCGAGCAATATGATGGTGGGTTTTTTTTTGTCTTTTTCGTGACACTCAGTACCTTTCCCAGACCTGAAGAAGTGCTCAGTGTAAGATCAAAATGATGTCTTTCACCAACAGAAGTTGGTCCACTAAAACATATTACCCCACTCACCTTGTTTCTCTAATATCCTGGCACCAACACAGCTTCGACACACTGAGAAGAATTTTAAAATTGGAAGAGCAGCACTCTTCTCTTGCTGAGTGAAACTTGCTGTAGCTGATCTTTTGGGATATTTTGTTTACTTTGTTTCTACGATGAAGTCTTTGGAAGCTTATAACATTATTTTTAATAAAGATGAAAAACACAATAAAGGACAAACATGCCATCTAGTGCAACAGTGAAGTCACTCTTTAATGCTACTTAAAGACAGTTATTAAAGTCCCAGAGGAAATGCTACTAGTTTAATATAGTGGCGATAAAAGAATAAGGGCATGGGCTCTTTTTAGCTTCACCCTATTGTATTATATGATCTGGAACTCATCAGTATGTTTTAGAATGTGTATATAACAAAGGGATTGTTACCTCACAGTTTTCCAATAGATTTAAACCACTAACAAAGGGGAATGTTTTTACTTGTGCTTGTTGCAATGTCAATATGGAAAATTACAGAAGAGGACAATAATTCATTGTAAAGGTGATTGATAGGGGAAAGCTTTTTTTTTTTTTTTAAGGTACAATTTTCAACATATCCACTTTCTGTGTCTCAATGCTGTGGATCGTAACCCTGTTACAGGTATAATAATGTTTATTACCGATTTGGAGCAGCAGTGAAAAGCTGGGCTTAAATTCTCATTCAGTATTTCCCAGAGCCCCGGGGTGCAGGGCTTCTGCCTGCAGGGGATGCCAGGGTGTAGGTCCCCCCGCCTGCAGGATTGAAAATATTTACTGGAGCAGCTCCGTACAGAGCCAGAGCTCTGTACAGCTCCGGCTGAATTTAAACCCTGGTGATAAGAGTCTAAGAAAGAGACATGTGGCCCGGGGGTTCAGGGTTACCAGTTGCAGGAGGCAGTGTCTTTCATCCAAAGGTTCCAGAACATTCAACAAATTAGCAAACCACTGATGACTTAAATCACTATTGTGCAGTAGTGTCCTCAAACAAAGCAGATATTCAACAGCGTATGGTGACAGAATGCAAGAGCCTGAGAACTCGAACATCTCCCCAGTCCTCCCTCCTCTCCTGCTCTCTCATGGCAATGAAACTTCTTTTGACATCAGCTGGAGTGAGATCTGCTTGATGTCATAGAGAAGATTGGAACCATTGTATGAGTAAGAATTGCAGGATTTGGCCCTTAGTCTCCCGGTGAAGTGGGTGAGCAAGTTCCCTTAAGAGTTAAGTAGAATTCCTGTAGGTGTGGAAATCTAGATTCCTGGGCCAATGCTGCTGCTGTTGCTGGTGGTAATACTTAATATTGGAAGGAATTTTATGAGCTTTACTATGCAGCACTCCTGAAGCGACATGAGACGCTTATTAGAAGCAGGCAGCTAGAAATACTTTTACCAAAGCAGTACTTAAAAGGTGACGGCAGAGGAGGATATACTGACAAAATAAGATTGAAAAGCTGGAAGTCATGGTTTACTTGGACATTTGTGCACAGGCCTCTGAAAAAGAAAGCCTCATCAAGAAGCCGCTGAACATGGCTGTAAGAGTAGATTTTACGGTCTCCCTGGAACTCCAGCTTAAACAATGTACATCTCTATCTTTGAATAGGAAGGTGCCCAGGACTTCAAGAAACTTAAAATACCTGTGTGGAGCATAAACACTTTTATAGCTTCTTAAATGCCAAACCCAAATAATATCGATGGAAGTTTTATTCTTAATCAAAAATGGTTAATATCTATAGCATAGTGATGCATTTATTAGTTGAATAAATCTTAAATCCTTATTAAGAATGTGTGTTTCATTGGAGAGTTTAATTTAGTCCTCAAAGGTTAATCGACTTTAGGTTTATAAATTAATTTGGGCAGGGACTTAGCTTCTCTGGAATGACCCACTTTAAACTGGAGAGTATTATATTATGAAAGTTCATAGAACATCCTCCAAGCATCTGACTAGTATGAGATTGTGACTCAGATGTATATATTCTGGCTGATATAAAAACTATAAATGAAAGGGATCTTTTATGCCATTAATACAAATAAAGACCTAAGAAGCCAAGTGCCAGAGGACTCTAGCCTCCTGCAAGCAATTGCATAATCCAGGGTATAAGTAAGTCCCTAGCAGTTATAAATAAGAATAACCCAAAACAGCATTGTTTGCACATCACAGATCCCAAAGAGGTGATCAGTTTATGATCAGATAATGAGCATTGGAGTGATCTACAGAATTTTAAACCCTTTGTCTGCAGCTGGGATTTCTTGACACAAATTGCTAATGAATTTTAGCCAAGGAATCTTGAATCCTAGCCCCAAGGAAAGGGGCTCAGAATACTCCAAGGTCATTTGTTTCTATACAAGCAATAGCCCTTGCTCTAATGAAACTGCAAAGATAAGACTTTGTAGCTATTGTATATGCTGTCTGACTACAGCCAAGATAAAACTAATATCCAAGTTTAGGGCATTTTGAGTCTGGATTTTCAAATGGGAAAATCTTATTTCCAAACATGTTAAATTAATGTATTTGGTACTGATGTGTTGTGGTGTCATTGAGAATGAAGATGAAACACCTCCTTGCAATGTTTACAGTGCCAGTTTGACTAGAAGTGGTAATTTTGAGGGGATAAGGATAGGCTGCCTGTGTAACTGCTTGCTACTGTCTAATGGTAAGAGCTACAAAAAATGTAACTACTTGAAAACTGGTGTCAACTTAGTCATGGCCTCAAGATTTTATGTTTTAAAGACAAATTTCCAAGAAGTAAGAAATTATACGCTCTTGACTTTTCAGCAGCAGCAATAACATGTAGTTCCCTGCACACACATGGTGCTGGAGGCATTCTTTGGGATCTGCAGTGTAAGTTCAGGGAAATGATTTACAGTATATGTTGTTACACAGTGTCTACAGAGTAAGCACCACTTATAAATGTAGCGTATAGAATAAATTGCAGTTACAGCTGGACATTGTTTTCTTCTGTACAAGTACTAAATAAGATGGAGAACTTCATCACCGTGATGCAAAATGGAAACACTTCAAAAACAGATCACTTCATTCTCGACTCAGAAAACATTCCAGCAAGTTTTCCATACTGGGGGTGGAATGGTAGGGTCAACACTCCTCTGACAAGAGGGGAGGAAGCACTTCAATTGCTACTCCAGAAGTGCCATTCTCAAAAAGATGGTAAAAGTAGTATGTGCCAGCTTCAATAATTATCTCCCTTCTCCAAACACTGTTAAGTTAATTCATGATTTGATTGTGGTAGCTCCTGATACTTGATAGGCAAACACTGAAGGACATAATCTTAGGAATGAAATACATAAAATGTAAACTTTTCTCCTCAACTGGTAACAGTGAATTCTCTGGGGGTGCATTGTTACGTTTCTGGCATACACAAAGAGAAGCTAAATAAAAACATAAATACTCGGGCTGGAAGGTGCAACATAACATTTATTTTTTTAGAATTCAGAATGACAACACACAAGAACCCAAAAGCAGAGAGCGACAAAGGGGGCTGCTTCCTAAAACAGCAGGGCACACCCCCACCTTATGGTGGACTGTCTCTCTGCAAACTGACTGAGCTTGCATACCTCACTACAAAGCCTTCTAGCCTGCATGCAGGGCCTAGGAACCTCCCCCCCCACCCCGCTCTTAACACAATTACTTGCAATTCCAACACAGTCTTCTATACACCAGTCACGGCAACAAATCATTCCCTTTTACACCGCTTACACTGATGTGCTTTGAGTGCCTCCCAATCACACCTTCTTTGATTTTGAGCCGTAGAAAAAATTGTTTGATTGGCTTATATATTACCTTTTGACTTTTTGTGTGAGAACAATTTACTGAGGGAAACATAAGCAGAAGTAATGAATTTTTCTGACTATGATAAGGTTCATGGTCAGTAACAATGATGGGTGAGTTTGACACTCTTCCATCAAGTTCCTGTAAAACTTGTGTTGCTCAAACTCTACTGCCTTACTTATAAGGTTATGTTCCAGTAAAAAATAACATAATGTTGTGGAAGGAAAGACACTCTCAGATAGCTTGGGCCAATCTAATGGAGATCTTTGAATGCGTTTGGCAGTCTTGGAACCAGACTAAATATTCAATGGGTAGTCAGTGCTGGAAGCACAACTTGGAGTGACCTGTGTTATGTTTTTATACCAATTGAAGCTTTTTAGGGGTATGGCTTTATTCCTAGGTATGAACTGAAATAATCAAACCTAGATGTCACAAATATGTCTCTAGTTGTAATTAGACTATCCACCTGGCTTCGGTAATTTCCCTACCCTCAGCCTCTTGGTCGGGTAGATTTTTCTATACAATTTAGAATATGACAGAGTCCAAACACTAATTGGGCAGCTCGTGGTGGTGGCTGCTTAACGTACTCAGCTTGGAGGTGCAAATGGTCAGACAAGAAACCAACCTTTTTCAAGTGTCTTACCCAGTTCTAGCTCTGAGACCCATTTCACCTTCCCCTCTCCCCTCATTAAAGTTGAAGTTGACTAACTTGGTTTCATGACTGTGATGGTATAAGTTCTGAAGAACTTTCACACAAACATCTTCATCTGGTTTTCATAATGGATGTTGGGAACATCAAGGGGACTACTACACAAAAGATAATCAAATTGTGCATCAGGGGCTGTTTTCACAAGATTAATTTCCCTGAGCAATGAAAAATGCAATTTCTCCCAGTGTTCAATCTGATGTGAATAATTAAGAGATCAAAGTTTCTCTGAACTAAATATTTCAACCCTGGGGTTAACCATATTTCTGGATACTTAATCTTATCCAAAGCAATCTTAAAGACAAAACAAGATAGAAATGCCAGTCACCCTGTGAAATGGGAAATAATGCTGTCTTGGACCAATTAATTTCATATCCAGAGATGCTGCCAAAATGATCTGTTAAAGACTGAACAGATAAATTGAAGGAAGAAATTTGTATAGTGAACAAAATGCCATCAATGTACAAAAGTAATTCAGATTCCCTAGACCTCAGCTTTATTTCTTGACTCTTCATAGCCTGATGTACATCATAGCCTGATGTATTAATATCTCTAATACTAGAATAAAAGCAGCTGTTCTGGTGCTTCTGTACCAAGAACAAGAAATGAAAATGCTGTTTGTTTAAATTGCTGTTGCTAGAGTGATTCTGAATGGTTAAGCTTCTTTTATGGTGCAAGATCATGGGAAATTTTTCCTTGAGAAATCAAGCATTGTGTATTAAAGTTTATTGGTAGCTCTCTTTTCCCCACTGTCCTGTCTGTATCTAAAATTTCTAGCAGAAACTACTCCCTACAACTGCACTTTGAAGAGGTTTTAGGAAAGGGAAAGTTAGTTCTTCCCCTCATTTCCCCACCTCTCCCACCCAGTCTTTGTGACTAACAGTGGAACAGAGGGGACTTAAAAATGCATTAAACAGGTAGATGGGGATTCCCTCAAATGAATGCGTGTCCAGAATGGGAAGGTAGGGCCAGGGTCAGAGTACAGTGCAGAGTTCTGGTGATCCTGGGCCAATTGAATCAGCAAGGCAGCTACTCTGGCTGTCTGAAACTAGAGCAGCCCCAGAACAGCTATACTTCATGTCAAGGATAAAATGGTCTCTAGGATTTGGGGGGAGGTATACAAAGAGGGGAGAAAGTGTTTAAAATATCAAATCTCTGCTTCCCACCCCACCCAAAATGCACTGAATTCAGCTCAGAAGAATTGAACTCCTATTTGGTAGTGGTGTTTTTTTTGTTTGTTTGTTTGTTTCTGGAGTTAGAGGAAGAAACAAAACAAAATGAGTTATTTTAAATTTGGAAAGGTCAGCTGACCCCTGTAATTTGAGTTGGCCAAAACAGCAGGCTCAGTGCTTCCCCTCTGGTGGTAGGGGCCTAGAGTAATCAGCCCCCACTCTGGACAGTGTTTATTCTCCCACTTGGGGGTTTATTTCCCAGTATTCTCCTGACAAGCCTGGAGCAGGCCTGAGAGAGTACCCCCTGCCAAACAAAAGGGGAAAAAAAGGAAACCAAAACTGAAAACAAAGGGGAATATCTTTCCCTATCCTCACTGGAAAGGTGGGTAGTCTTGTTATTGGACCTGGGGTGCCAGTCCTTCCCCCTAAACAGACACTCTGTTTTGTATCTTTCCCTGTAGGGAGGAAAGCAGCTCTGCACCCTGGAACAGCCCTTCTCCCTACTGCCACTAACTCTGCAACAGCTTGTTTCTCCACCCCTGTTCCCAAGGAGGAGTTTTAAAGGTCTCAGGCAGCCCTTAATTGGATTCAGGTGTCCCTAACTGACCTGGGGTAACTCCTTTTCAGCTTATGGGGGAAAGGGCCTTTACCATTCTAGACCTGATATCCCTGTCTTCCACCACTCTCTTGTGGGTGTGTGGAATTGCTGATGCTGGGCCCAGAGCACTTGCCTTGAGCTTTTGGCTGGGTCAGAGCCCTCCCTGCTACCTTGCCGGCTGGTGGTCTCCATGGTTGTTGCTGCTCCTTGGGGGACCCTGGTGGCCTGCTCCCCAGAGGGGGAGTGAGGGACCCCACCATTGACTTTGTTACTGACTGCGGGGTATCTCCTAATTGGCTGCTGCTGTGGAGTAGCTTGTTGTTGGTGTGAGGAGAAGGGAGAGGAGCTGCACAGCTTGGACCATCTGGAGCTACTGCAGAGCATTGTGGAGGGGGTTTGTTGCCAGACTAAGTGACTATAGCATACTTGCTCCTGTGGTGGTAATTACTGTTGTTGTGGAAAAGGGGGGAGCAGCGTAGAGCCCTCCTCCTAGTCTGTCTACCCCCCGGCTACCCCTTCACTACCGCCACTCACCATCTGGGACTACTCTCAACTCCTGGACCTGGCCGCTTGTCTCGCCTTATCTGCCTGGCTTTTGCATCAGTGAGCCTCTTATACACAAGCGCATATGTATGAACCCCCTCTCCCTTTGGACTTGGCCTTACCCCCCAGCTGCTTTAGGCTGGTGGGCCTCCCTGCCCACTGTTTTTGCCCCCGTGCCCCCCCCCCCTTGCAGCAGTTTGCTTTCCTTTCCCTTGTTGCCTGTCCTGCCCACCCTTTGCTGCCCATTTTTGCCCCCCCCCCCCCCAGCCCTGGTCCCTTAGTAGTTTTGGTTTATTTGCCTGTCTTGTCCTAGCCTCTGGACTGTTGGTTGATTTGCCTGCCTTGCCCCACACCTGGGTGTTTCACCCACAGCCGTCGCAGTTAGTCCCTGCACATTTCCAGCCCTGCCTCCACTCTGCTTCCGGCCAATTTCTTTTTCTCCCTTGCTTCCCGCTGCCCCTGCCCTTGTCCAGCTCACTTGCTCCGTACACCCATGCCACCCCTCCCCGTGCGCTTGTGTCCCTGCCCGTTTTATGTTGAACCTCTTTGCTCACTGTACTTCCCAATGATATTATAGTCTCCTCCCTACCCGGAGGAGCCGGTATTTCCACCACTCGTCAGTGATCATGCACCCCTTCCCTGCCTTGATTGGGGTCCCCATGACCCTCCCCTTCTTGGGGACCTCCTCCCCTGCCTGCAGCCTAGCAGGGTGGAGTGTTTGGCCTTTCCACTTCCCTTTTCCCCTTTCCTTTCCCTTTCCCCCATCTCCCTGTGGTGCTTGCCCCCGTCCTCTCTGCGAATGGCGAGAGAAACGGTGGGTGAGGCCCCCCAGGTTGCCCTGGCTGCCCTCTCGATCACTGCTGCTGGACTGCTTGTCATCGCCCTCGCTGGGGCCCTGGCTGCGGCGGGCATGGGTATGGACTCCATTGCTGCCATGCCTCCTGTCTTCTCTGCTCTTGGGGGAGCCCCCACAGCTGGAAGAAAGGGCCAAAGCTCCACACAGAAGGCCAAGCCCCCTGTGGTAGGGACTGCCCCCTCTTCTGCAGCCTTGCTGTTGGCCACGGCCCCTGCTGCCCATTCCCTTGCTGTTCCTTCCCCCAGCTCTGGAGGCATCCTTCCCTGGCCCCCAGAGAGTACACCCAGGTGGCTGTGGCCCCTCTGTCATCTACCCTGGCCACTGCCTTCAGCGCCATCTCTGGTGGCTGGAGCCCCTTTCCCACCCTGACCAGGAAGCACGGGTGCAGTGCCTCCTGGTGCCTGCCTTTCCCCACATTGAGACCTCTGGGTGGGCATTGACAAGGATGGTGGGGCCCACGTCCGTGGTGGCGGCCTCGAAGATGTACAGGAAGATGGTCTTCTTCCTGGCATCAGAGGTCACCACCCAGGAGGCGGTGGAGAAGCCCCTGGCTGTGTGTGGGGGTGTAGATCCCCCTCGAGCCCTAGAAGGACTTGGTCGTACAGGTGGTTTTCACCCCTGTCCTGCCCTTCCTTCCCAATGCTGCCCTTTTCCCTTTCCTTTCTACCCTGGGGAAGCCCTTGTCGGTGATCAGCCCTCTCCTGCTAGGCTGCAAGGACCCCGCCCTCCATCATGTCCTCTTGTTCCACTGGCAGGTGCAGATTCAACTGCAGCCAGTGGTGTGTGATGGAGAGGCGCTTGAGGGGTCCGTTTTGGTGCCCCACCAGGGAGCCCAGTACTGGGTGTACTACTCTTGGGGGGAGGCCCAGTGTTACCTCTGTCGCGTGATGGGGCACATCCAGAGGGACTGGCCCGGCACAGAGGGATGCCTGGGATGGCACCGGCCTTGTTATCGCCGGCGACCCTGGTTGTCTGGCACAGGTAGTCATCCCTCCTCCTCCCCTGCCTGCCACCACCTCTGTTAGGGCCCAGGGGTAGTCCCCCTGTTGCACCCAGACAAGCGGGCGGGCCATGCCTTCATCGTGTGTAGTTTAGCGTGGCCTGCAGAGGAGAGGGCGGCAGAGCTACTTTTTGTAGTTAATGGACTTATTTTTTGTTTATTCTAAAACCCAGTTAGTGCAATTCATAACGGAGGGACAAAAAGCTGTGCATATCTACCTCCACATTGAGAGAGGGAGGGAGTGAATTTCATGAGCTTATGCTGTACAGATCTCTATACAGTGCAAGACAATACAAATTGGGTTTACACTCCAGAGGGTGTGTGAACCTGAGTGCTGGGCAATGCCCCAAACTGAGTCTTCCCACACAGAACTGATTGCTGACTCTTGTGATTCTACAGCTGTGTGTGTGTGCACGTGTGTGTGTGTGCACGCAGCAGGACTGGGTGAGCGAGCCCAGGCTGGTGGAATGGGTGGGCTCGGTGGGACCCCACTACATCAGGTGGCACCCTGAAAGGGGGGTCCAACCTGTCACACCAGGTGCTCTTTTTCCTTCGGGATAGTACTCTGTGATCTTCCTGCAGGAGACCCATATGGATCCACCTGCCAAGGCTAGCTGGCAGCTGGAGTGGGGAGACAAGGTGTATTTTAGCCGTTTCACAGTTATTATAGCTGGAGTGGTCACCCTCTTCTCCCCGACCTATGGCCCGAGGTGCTGGGGGTTGCCGAGGTTGGGCCAGGCCACCTGCTACACCTCCGGGCTTGTATGGAGGGGCTGGCATTGAACGTTGTCAATGTCTATTCCCTGACATCGGGCCCAGAGTGGGTGTGGTTTTTTTGGCAGGCGTCCACCTTCCTCAGCTCTTTGGATCCTCGCAAATGCCTGGTTCTGGGCGAGGACTTCAACACCACCTTTGAAGAGCGAGACCGCTCAGGGACCAAGCAGTGTCCGGCCTCCGTAGATGTAATCCAGGAGATGGTAGACCATCATCCCTGGCGGACATCTGGTGTGACCACCACTCCTCCAGCATCTGGCTGGCCCCATTTTCAGACCACTATCTGGTGGCCATGATGGCCCCTCTGACTGCGGAGAGGCCAGGACTGGCCTATTGGCACTTTGACAATAGTCTGCTGGAGAATGTGGGCTTTGTGGCATCCTTCCGGGAGTTCTGGGTGGCCTGGTGAGGGCAGAGGTGAGCTTTTCCCTTGGCACAGAAGTGGTGGGATGTGGGGAAGGTGCGCACCCGGGTCTTCTGTCATGACTACACCTGGGGTGCCAGCCAGCGAAGGGATGTGGTGATAGAGCTGCTGGAGTGGGAGGTCTTGGAGCTGGAGAGGCATCTGGCCACAAGCCCCGGGGATCCATCCCTCTGCGGAGTGTGCCAGGAGGAGTTCTGAGCCCTTGAGGACCATCGGGCTCAGAGTATGTTTGTTCGATACTGCATCCATCTCCTTTAGGAGATGGAGTGCGGCTCCTGCTTCTTCTATTCCCTGTAGAAAAGGAGGAGGCTAAGAAGCACATCACCTGCCTTTTGGAAGAGGACAGCACCCCCCTCACGGATCCGGAGAAGATGCATGGAAGGGCCACTCTTTTCTCCCCAGATCCGACTGCTGCCGATGCCTGCAGAGTGCTCTGGGATGAATTCCTGATGGTTAGCACGGGTGGCCAGGACCGGCTGGAGCTACCTCTCACTCTGGCCAAGTTCTCAGAAACCCGCCATCTCGTGCCCACTAATAAATCTCTGGGCATGGACAGGCTGACCGTGGAATTTTACTGCACATTCTGGGACATTCTCGGCCTGGACCTTGTCGCTGTCTGGGCCAAGTCCTTGGGGAGCGGGGTCTTCCCTCTGTCATGCAGGCAGGCTGTGCTCACCTTGCTTCTGAAGAAAGGGGCCTCTGTGACTGTCTCACTCCTCAGCATGAACTACAAGGTTGTAGGGAAGGCCATCTCGCTGCAGCTGAGGTCTGTGCTGGCGGACGTGGTCCACCCCAACCAGACCTACACCGTCCTGGGCTGTACCATCTTTGACAACTTGTATTTGGTCCGGGATCTCTTAGAGTTCAGGTGTAGGGATGGTCTGTCGTTTGCCCTCCGGTCCCTGGACCAGGAGAAGGCTTTCAACAGGGTGAACCACGGGTATCTCCTGGGCACTCTGTGGGCATTCAGCTTTGGGCCCCAGTTTGTGGGCTTTCTCCAGGTGCTGTACACCTCCGCGGAGTGTTTGGTCAAGCTCAACTGGACCCTGACTGATCCAGTCAGCTTCGGGCGAGGGGTGCATCAAGGCTGTCTGCTGTCAGGCCAGCTGTAAAATCTGGCCATCAAGCCCTTCCTCCGTCTCCTCTGTGGGAGGTTGATGGGGCTGGTGCTCCGTGAGCCGGAGTTGCGGCTGGTCCCATCAGCGTATGCTGATGTGCTCCTCATGGTCCAGGACCCAGGCAACCTGGTGTGGGTGGAGGCTTTCCAGGCCATTTACTCAGTGGCCTGCTCCACCTGGGTCAACTGGATGAAGAGCTCTGGCCTGCTGATCAGGGAAGGGGTCGCAGCCGAGGTCCCTCCCACCTGCACTTCAGGCCATTTGGTGGAGCATGGGTCCGCTGCTCTATCTCAGCATTTACCTTTCTGCCACACATCCTTTTCCGCTGGAAAACTGGAAAGTCTTGGAAGGCAGGGTGGCTGAGCAGCTGTGGAGATGGACAGGACTGCTCTGATGCTTTCCCTGCAGGGGAGGACACTGGTGCTCAATCAGCTAGTCTTGTCCATTCTCTGGCACCAGCTCAATACCCTTTTGACTAGGACTGCTCTGGGTCTCTGCAGGGGTCTTGAGTCTCCCCCTGGAGGAGGGAGAACAGGGTCTGATTTGCCTGTGCACTCAGGTCCATGTCTTTTGCCTCCAGGCCTTGCAGAGACTTCTTTATAGTGCAAGTAGTCCGGTGTGGAGTACACTGGCGCATGCCTTCCTGTGTCGCTTCTGAGGGCTCCGATATGATGGGCAGCTCCTTTATCTCCACCCGAGAGGTCTTCAGCGAGACCTCTATGAGCTTCTCTGGGCAAGGAAGCTAGTTTTGGCAACCAGGTCCGTGGTGGCTGCTCAGGAGGCACATCTCCTTGCGGAGCCCCTGCTACACAATCCCTGAAACAGTGTGCAGGTGGCGGAGTCCCCCTTGGTGCACCAGAGGTTGGTCCTGGCAGGGGTCACCAGGATCAGAGACCTCCTGGACTATGATCGGAGATACTAGGTGGATCTCCTGGCACTCGCTCGGTGCATGGGGTCTTCACGCTTTGAACTCCCCAGCGCATACTTCAGGAGGTGAGGGCAGCCTTATCGCCCATCTCTTGGGTTTATCTCGAGTGGGTCCTATGGGAGGATGCTCCCTGCCCACACTACACCCCGGGCCCTCCGAACCTTTTCATCAGACCTCTGCCCTGGAAGCCCCTCCTGCTGTCCTTTGTGACCTGCAACCGGTTTGCTTCTGAACCGCACTAAGGGCACATCTCCACATGCTTGTGCTCCATACTATCTATTTCCTCACCCTCGTGTTCCGCCCCAACACTAAATGCCGGGACCTGTTGCCACCTATTGAGGGTGAGGAACCCCCGTGGACCAGGCTATTTTCCATCTTGGTCTCACGGCCCGCCGGGGATATTAGTTGTTGGCTCCATCATGGATCTGTGAGCACGGGCGTGTACTTGGCATGATTTACCCCTGTTCCTGATGCCTGTCCCTTTTGTGGCGTAAGGGAGACCCTGGTGCATACCTACGTAGAGTGTGCCAGGTTGCAGCCCCTACTCTGGCTCCTCCTGGACCTCCTTTTGCATTTTTGGCTGCACTTCTCCCCCCACCTTCTTATATATGCACACCTTGTCCGTGGCCCCACAAAGTCGTGGGACCTCCTCGTCAACTTCCTCTTAGCGATGGCCGAAGTGGCCATCTATAACACCAGGGAGAGGATGTTGGCTGAGAGGGTTCTTTGTGACTGTGGGGCCTATTTCTGTATCCGAGCAGAGTTCTTCTGGGCGATGTCTGCTGGCTCCCTTGACACCTTCAAGGAGCAGTGGGCACTTTGTGGGGTTCTCTGCTCGGTGTCCCCTTCAGGTTCTCTATTTTTGACCCTTTGACCCTCACACCTGTCATTATTTTTTGTTGTTGTTCCCCCTCCCCCCCATACTTACTTCTGTCCGATAGGCTGGGGAAGGGTACTTTAGCCATGGGTGGGCTTGCACCCATCCCCTTCCCGGAACCCAACAGGACCACCCTCTTACAGCTGCCCAGCCCGACTGTGTCACAATATCTACTGATAAAAACTTAGCCAGTGGGCTAGTTTTAAAGGTGGTAGTAAGTTATACAGTAAGCAGATATAGAGAGATATGAAATTGTGTATTTTACTTGCCAATCATATAATCTTTATCATTTATTTTTTTGGGAGCTCTAAAGCCAAATTAGAGGGAAATAGATGAGCAGTATGAGTCGTGTTCAGTAATTTAACATAAAATGTTTTATTTTTTCTTAGTACTACATTGGGATAAAGCTTTTATAGATTATACCTATTTAATGATTTACTGAGCCTACAGCTTGGGAACTTAAAATATATCTTTTTCTACATGTTAAGAGTCAACACAGATGAAACTGCATTATCTATATAGAAGTTAATACCCATCTATTTCCTGGAATTTTCTGTAATTAACAGTAAAAATGTTAAAGGCACAACAGCTGCCTTCTGATCCCTGGGTTTTATTTAGTAGCACAGCTATGTATAAATTTCCGAGGATGAAATTATAATTCTGCAGTTTCACACGGTTTGCATATTAGCATCAACCTTCACCAGGTGCAATTTCTGTAAGTTCAAAGATGCATAAGGCTTTTAGTTAACTGAGATATTAGATTACAAATTAATAGCATTTCACATTTCTAAATTGTAAACCCTTTACGTATAGTGTCATTATTTTATACCTGTTTGACTGAGTTGGGTAAGAATTGGCATGTTGTTCACTATACCTATGTTTAGTAGAAAATAGGAGGGACTCAGCTTTTGGGGTATATAAGATACCACTTAAACTGTCTATAGTGTCATCTATTCTTTCATAGATATGTAGATTTTAAGGCCATAAGAAACCATTGTGCTAGTCTAGTCTGACCTCCTGTATAACACAGGGCATAAGATTTCACTGTATTTAATCTTGTTCAAGCAGAGCTATTGGACTTGAAGCGAGAGCATATCTTCTAGAAATGCATCCAATTTTGCTTAAAAATTTCCATTGATGCAGAATTCTTATGATATTGCAAATTGTTATATGAAGAAATACATTAAATATTGGCATGATTAAATATAACTTGATTAGTTAGATAAAAGCAACAGCAATAATGTATTCAAATCCTACTTAACTATACCCTGAGACAGTACAACATTTTTAAATGGAAAGGCAAATGCAGATTTTAGTTTTTTTCTGTCAGTCTCTTAAAAAAAAAAAAAAAAAAAGTGCCATTGGATATTTAAATTCCACCATCAATTGAGAACTTACTATGTTAGCAGCAAATTGTGGGCAACCCTTTAAGTATGAACCTCAGGATCTTTCACAGTGAAATAGTCAAGTTTATGGGATCTGGTGTCATAATCTGAATTGGCTATGCTCGCAATATTTTTACCACATGAATCCCAAACCAAAAGATGTGTAGTTAACTAGCCTCTGGTTATTGACAAGCTACATCAAAAGTGCTAAATTATGTTAGTGGTTCCCAACTGCTAAATGCAGTTTCACCTGTTTCAATACTTAATCTATTTTTGGAATTTGAATCTCATAATTTCCTGGGTTTTTTTTGTTTTACAAAGTGAATCAACTCACTGAAGTCACTGGGTTAAATTAAACCCTGATTTAAATGGGGATGGATGGGTGTAAATCAAAGCAGAATTTGACCTAGGTATATATTTTTAGATCTAATGGCCCAGATCCTCAGGTTTGTCCTTGGTTTGCTTTGTGTAGATTGGAGGAGAAGGGAAGGGAGGAAATAAGGCTTAAAGCCACCTTTCATCCCCCATTCCTGGGGCTATGCAGCTGTTCCTGAGTCTTAAAGTAGATTGAAAGTTCACTCCAGTACGTTTCATTGAGATACACACTTCATACTTCTTCTTTTGTATGTGTCTACCCTGCTAGTTTGAGCAATCATTTCTTCAGATTTTCTTTGGGGAAAACCAAAACTTTTAGGTTCATCATTCACTGACTGATCACCTTTGTTATCTTTTTGGCTAGAACTGAGCCAAACAGACTCAGTAACATACATAAGATACCCAATGCAGTTATGTGAGGCTCAGTAGTGCCTGCAAGCCTGGATGATCTTACATCTGATATGGCTGGTGCCCCAGTTCAGAAACAGCTGTGTGCAGGGGTACTTGTACTCCATGTTGTACATGATTCATTATGGCTTTTATAGGGGCTTATCCAAAGTGTACAGAACTATAGGCCTGGAAGGGACCTCAAGAGGTCTTCTAGTCCAGTCCTCTGCTCTCAAGATAGGACTAAAGACTACCTGACAGGTGTTTCTCTAACCTACTCTTAAATGACGGAAATTCCACAGCCTCCCTACACAATTTATTCTAGTGTTTAACTACCCTGACAGTTGTTGGGACAGTGCCAAATTATTAAGAATTACTGTGACTGATATGAATGAATGTGGTAAGCATGAGTTTGGTGTGGCTTGGGATGTCTGAATTGGCTAAAGCAGTGTTTCCCAAACTTGGGACGCCGCTTGTGTAGGGAAAGCCCCTGTCGTGCCAGGCCGGTTTGTTTACCTGCCGTGTCTGCAGGTCTGGCCGATCGCGGCTCCCACTGGCCACGGTTCACTGCTCCAGGCCAATGGGAGCTGCGGGAAGCGGCGCGGGCCAAGGGACGTACTGGCTGCCGCTTCCATCAGCTCCCATTGGCCTGGAGCACCGAATCGCGGCCAGTGGGAGCCACGATCGGCCGGACCTGCGGACGTGGCAGGTAAACAAACCGGCCCGGCCCGAAAGGGGCTTTCCCTACACAAGCGGCGTCCCAAGTTTGGGAAACACTGGGCTAAAGGATTCTGGGAGCAGGAATCTCTTAGCATTGGACAGTTGGTGTGGAAATTTACTGAAAGTGCTGAAATTGCACTGAAATTGTTAATGAAAGCTCTACTTGCTTGTATGTTTTGACATCGAACTTTGGAATATATCAGCCGGGGAGCCAGCTCACAAAATAAAGAAAACGTAAAAACACATGTGATCAGTGAGCTGGTATAGGCTGACCTGTGTCAAAATGACCCCTTTGGATGGCCTTACACTAAGAGCTGAAGTGAATGATTGATGAGAGGATAAACGTTGATTGAGCTTTGGTCTGTGTCTGTTTTGCACCTCCTTCCAAAATATTAATTAGAAAAAACAGTAATGTAACGCCCACAAGGCATATTTCTGGGACAAAGAACAAAAGGTATAAATGCTAAACAAAGTTAGTTAGTTAGTTCCCCAATTAACATCTGAAGAAATGCTGTGAGATATAAGGCCTTGGGGTAACCAAGACCCTGCTACGAGGGACATTTGACAGACCAAGTACCTGAGAGGGGGAAAGAAGAGAAGAAAAGAAGTCTCTAAAAGAACTAGTAGTTATACCTTCTTTGTTTGCCAATCAGGACACTGTGTAAGGCCAACATAGTTACTGAGAGTTTATGCTTGGGGAATTGAGGCTTATTAGGGAGATGTGTATTACGTAACCTTTACTGCGTGTGTGATTCTTTCTCAGATAAATTACTATGCATTAAGCATATTGTTTCCGAATTTTCACTGGTACCAGTAACAATCCACCCAGCTGTGGGCCATTAAAGATCCATTTCAACAACAGTTAGGAAGCTTTTCCTAATGTCCAACCTAAACCACCCTTGCTGCAATTTAAGCCTATTGCTTCTTGTCCTATCTTCAAAGATTAAGGAGAACAATTTTTCTCCCTCCTCCTTGTAACAAGTTTTTATGTACTTGAAAACTGATATCATGTCCTCCTTCAGTCTTCTCTTCTCCAGACTAGATAAACCCAATTTTTTCAATCTTCTCTCATAAGTTATGTTTTCTAGACCTTTAATCATTTTTGTTGCTCTTCTATGGATTTCTCCAGTTTGTCCAGAGCATTTGAATTTTAATCCTATCTACCAAAGCCCTTGCAACCCCTCCCAGCTTGGTATCATCCGCAAACTTTATAAATGTACTCTCTATGCCTTTATCTAAATAACTGATGAAGATATTGAACAGAATCGGACCCAGAACTGATACCTGTGGGACCCCACTCGACATATCCTTCCAGCTTGACTGTGAACTCTCTGGTGATTACTCTCTGGGAATGTTTTTCCAACCAGTTATGCTCCATCTAGGTTGTATTTCCCTAGTTTGTTTATGAGAAGGTCATGGGAGACAGTATCAAAAGCCTTATGAAAGTCAAGATATACCACATCTACTACTTCGCACCTATCCACAAATCTTGTTACCCTGTCAAAGAAAGCTTTAGGTTGGTTTGACATGATTTGTTCTTGACAAATCCATGCTAACCATTACTTATCACCTTATTATCTTCTAGGTGTCTGCAAATTGCTTAATTATTTGCTCTATTATCTTTCTGGGTACTGAAGTTAAGCTGACTGGTCAGTAATTCCCTGGGTTGTCCTTATTCCCCTTTTAATATATTGGCACTATATTTGCCTTTTTTCTAGTCATCTGGAATCTCTGCCATCTTGGATCATTATATACCCACGTATACAACCACAGGTACCTGTTGAATCCTGTTGTATTAGCAAAAGCTCTAGAAGACTTTAAAATACAGTAAGTTCTTCAGTGAAGCTGTGCTGAGCCACACAGCCAAGGGTGGTCTTCAAAAGAAACTTCATGAGGCCTTATGTTAAGTATTCATTTTTATTCATACTAAATTAATTTAATATTTTCGTCAACATTACACTTGGATTTAACTTTCTGTTATCTCCTGGGAGCTGACCACATGCCTTTTGGGAAAACCCACAATAGAGTATGCTTCTCATTTATGGTAAAATCATAGAAATATGGAGCTGGAAGGGAGTTTGCGAGGTCATATATTCTAGCCACCTGCACTAAAGGGGACAGATGTTTGTTCAAACTATTCTTAAATTCATCCAATGATGGAGATTCCACAACTTCCCTAGGTAATCTATTACAGTGCTTAACAACCCTTATAGTTAGAAAGTTTTTCCTGATATCTAATCTAAATTTCCCTTGTTGCAGATTAAGTCCATTACTACTTGTCTGACCTGCAGTGGAGAGGGAGAACAATTGATTACCATCCTTTTTATAGCAGTCCTTAATACATTTTGAAGATTATCAAATTTCCCCTCAGTTGTCTTTTCTCAAGATTAAACATGCCCAGTTTTTTAACCTTTTCTCAAAGGTCAGGTTCTAAATCTTTTATCGTTTTTGTTGCCTTCCTCTGGGCTCTAGTCAATTTGTCCACATCTTTCCTAAAGTGTGGTGCCCAGAACTGGACGCAATACTCCATCTGCAGCCTCACTAGTAGTGAGTAAAGAGGGACAATTACCTCTCAAGTCTTACATATGATGCTGCTATTAATACCTTTTAGCCTTTTATACAATTGCAACACATTGTCGACTCATATTAAATTTATGATCAACTATAACTCCCATATTGTTTATCAGTAGTACTACTGCCTAGTCAGTCATTCCCTATTTTGTCGTTGTGCATTTAATATTTTCCTTCATATGTGTTGTACTCTGTATTGGTCTTTACTAATTTCATTTTGTTGATTTTAGACAATTTTTCCAATTTGACAAGGTTATTTTGTATTCTAATCCTGTCCTGCAAAGTGTTACCACCTTCTCCCAGCTGGATGTCATCCACAAATTTTATAAGCATACTCTCCACTCCATTATCCAAGTAACTTAAAGAAAATATTGAATAGTAACTGGATCCAGGACTGATCCCTGTGGGACCCCACTACATATATGGCCCTAGTTTGACAGTGAACCATTGATAACTTGTGTTTCTTCCCCCTTATTGTTAATATTGTGTTAAGTATATGATCACCATTAACTTTTGTTTAGTAAAAACTGAAGCAAAATAGGCATTAAACACCACAGACTTCTTAGTGTAATATGTTATTAGCTCTCGTTCCCTGCTAAGGGTATGTCTACATTAGAAACGTAAGTCGGCCTATTAGGTCGACCTATAGTCACCGCAGTACTTATTGTGGTGGTGCATATCCACACTACTCTCCTTGGGTCGGTGGTGTGTGTCCTCACCAAGAGCACTTCCATTGACCTAAAAGGGGCAGTGTGGGGAGCTGAGAGCCCAGTCTCTCAGCTTCGCTGGCAGCTCCTTGCCAGGAGCCTGAGTGCCCCACAGGCTCCCTGCAGTCCCCCCTTCCCCCCCCGATCCCTGTTCCCCACTGGGGACAAGACAGCCAACAGCTGATGTAAGTAACACAGTGTCTATACAGACACTGCATCACTCTAACTACATGGACATAAGCCTTATACCTCTTGTGGAGGTGGAGTTATTATGTTGGTATAGTAGGGCACTTAGGGCACGTCTTCACTACCCGCCGGATCGGCGGGTAGCAATCGATCTATTGGGGATCGACTTATCGCGTCTAGTGAAGACGCGATAAAATCGATCCCCGATGGCTCTGCTGTCGACTCCGGAAATCCACAGCGGCAAGAGGCGGAAGTGGAGTCGACGGCAGCGCGGCAGCGGTCGACTCGCCGCCGTCCTCACAGCCAGGTAAGTCGACCTAAAATACGCAACTTCAGCTACGCTATTCACGTAGCTGAAGTTGCGTATCTTAGGTCGACCCCCCCCCCCCCGTAGTGTAGACCTAGTCTTACATTGGTGGGAGGAAGGCTGTACTGTAGACACTGACGTAATTAGGTTGACATAAGCTGCCTTACTTTGACCTAACTGTGTAGTGCAGACCAGCCCTAAGTTAAGGACCTATGCTTTCCTTCGTTTTTCTCTTGCTCCTAATGTATTTATAGAATACATGTCCTTGTGATGTGATGTCCACATCAGAGAGGACTAGGAAGGGTTAAGGTGGCCAGGTAGGTTTATTAACTCTATGGGCTGCAGCTGGAGGGAGAGTCAGGGAGCAGGGAACTGATTGCAGGCAGGTTTAGCTGGGCAGGAACAGGTGGGGCCTATAAAGCCAGGAAGCTGGGAACAGATGGGGCCTGCTGCTGGAAAAGGGCACTCATTCCCTGGGAAGAGGGAGGAGGCTTTGGAGGCTGTAGGACTGTCTAATACACAGACACTCAGGGTGCAGTCTGCATGCTTTTAGGCTGGTTGTGAGCATCCCAGGCTGTGAGCTCCAGCAGCAAAGCATTGTGGGAAAGTGGAGGCAGGAGAGAAGAGAGAGAACCTTATCTCCCTCCCTTCCTGTGCTGGTGAACTCAGCTGACTAAATCCCATAGTCTCCCAGATGCCTTTGTCTCGTTATTGTCAAGAACTACCTGCATAAAGGCTGGTAACTTTCTGATATAGTGTTTACAGTAGAGTTGGTTAGGAATTTTAGGCTCATTTTTCTTAAAATCCTGATTAATCATAACTGAAACTGTTCTCAAAACAGGGCCAGGTATGACAAATTTCCTAATTTGAAAAAAATGTGGAAAAGAAAAGTTTCAAAATTGTGAACATTTCAGCATTTTCAAAATGACAAATTGTTTTTCATTTCAAAATGGTTTTTGTTTAGATATTTAAGCTAATTAGAAAAAGTTTAAAAATGGGGCAAAATAGAAACGGAGTATTTCAAAATTATTGAAATGTAATAGTTTGCTCCAAAATGAAAACGTGTTTTTGGTTCATTAATATTTTTTAAGATTTTCAATTTTCATCCTGATTCAATGTTGAAAAAAAATTAAACTCCAAAATATTTGTGGGGTGAGCAAAAAGTTTCCCATCCCGTTCTAATTTACAGCTTGAGAAACCAGCACTTTCACTTCTTTAATGGGTGTCTTTATTCTTTTGACACTGTAAGATAGTTTGATAGCACTTGTTAATAGAGGAAAGCTAATCAGTAGAAATAGTCTTAAATTTTCATTGCTTTTATTCAGTTGGGCTAACCTATTATATAGAGGAAAAAGTTAAAAAAAAAAAAGCATGCTACAAGCTTGCTACAATGGGAACAGATCAATTGTTTAAACAGTACTTTTCTGCTCCTTAAAAAACTTGTTGACAAATGATATATCAATTTAGTACACTTTGCAGAGAAGGAAAACTTATTCCCAGATTGATTTATTCTGTTTTCTATCCCCAAACTACAATTAATAGTCTAGCCCTCATGCCACATAACCAGGCAGATGTCCTGGATCAGTCTTCTAAATATTACTTTTCAATTGGCCCTCAAAATATTTATGAATTCAAGCAATTGCAGTGAAAAACCCTTTTCAGCCCCAGGTTCCTCATTTGCAACAAGTATTGCAAGTTTCTTGCCTTTTTGTTCCTCCTCCCTTTCTTTCAGCCATGGTAGTGTAGGGAATCTAAATCAGTCAGAATTTCATTAATGATCATACTAAAGAATTCTTCCTAGTCTGAAAAATTCACAGTTACTGTCCATATAGCTCTCCTGTAAGGGACCTATTTTGTACCCTCAGACTGTAAATTAACTGGGATAGGGAACCTGTCTTGAATTCTGAGTATAGTGATAGTGCCCTCTATACAGCTATGTTGCTACTGTATTGATCAGAGTATCAAGTAAACTTGGAAAAAATCATATGTGGCTGGGATTTATTAATGATCTGTCTTTAGCATGGGAAGAATCCAGGGCAAGAAACTTTAACAAGAAAATTCAGTTGTGGAATAAATCTACCATATGTTTTCCAACACAGAGATAAAATGGGCTACCACTTAAATGAATACCTCATTGTGCTTAGTGGGGTAGGACATATGGTACATCTCAATTTAATGGATTTTTTTGTTTTGTTACAATCCTTAACATTCTTCTAATGTCATATCTGATGTGTGAATATATTCTGAACATCAGTTACAGTGCCTCGTCAACGGATTTGAGTTTCTAACGTCCGATTTGCATATCCACACACATTATGATTCAACTGTCAATCTCATTACTTCCTAGTTGTAATGAAACATGATGCAGATCAGTAAAAGCATTTGGTCCTGCACCTTTACAGTTTCTCCAATTATAGATGTGTTTAGATACATCAATTATTATGCTAAGTTGCTCTTGTTATCTTTGGTTTCCTGAGACAATCAAACAAGAGTGCTTAAATCTGTGAGTATGAAGTGCTTCTCAGCATTCTGATTACTGAAATACACCCAACTGTGAAATTCATCTTGATCTTCTTGAAGACTTCTGTGTTTGTCCATCGCTATATTTTCTAAAGGTAGGTTTGCGGACTTCAAAAAGCAAAAATGGAGTGGCAATCCAGCGGTCAAGAAGAATGCCTCTTTATGGTAAGTACTGTACTATATTTAGTGACATCTAGTGGCTCATTACCAATATTGTGGCAGTTAGGTTGAACAAATGCGGAAATTGGCCAAGGCTAAGTCTGATGTGGCTATTGTGCTTGGTGGCATAGAGTGGAAACAATAAGTGTATTCATTCACCAACTGTAATAAACTACTTGGAACTATTAGATGTTGCAAGTCCCAGGACACTTAGGATACTTAATTCAAGTAGTGTGATGACTCATTTTGCTAGCCCATCATTCATGATGACAAATCATCACTGGAATAAATCTGTCTTGCTTGACAGTGGAAAGAACAAGTTCAGTAATGTTCCCTTGAACAATGAAGGTGCCATAAGGTTAGAACATTACTTGTAGCGGAGGAAAGAAATCAAATTAAAGGAAGTAATGTGTAACCTTGGATTGTTTAAACCGAAAGCTCAATTAAATATTTGTCTTAAGCATGATGAGAAGCTAGCAAACACTGGACAATTTCTCCTAAAATGCATAATAGGTGACAGGGATGTGGGAGCAAGAAATCCTGAAGGGAAGGAGGAGTTAAATTAAAACCTGACTGGTAGATTTCATTGGAAAATTTCAGTCCCATTTCAGACACTGGCATAAGGAAAGAGACGTCTCTAAACTGCCATTTGTGTGTTGGTGCATTAGACCGCTATAGTTAATATTTTTTTAAGAAGTCAAAAAGTGTCTTGGAAAAACACAAAGCTGCTGTTTCTTGAAACAATCTCATTCCCCATAGGCCAATACAGAATGGGCTTCTCTATCTTAATCTCTCACCCTTCCCGAAAAATAAACCGTCATAGGCTTTGCCATACTGGATCATATCAGGTCTATTTGGTCTGGTATCCTGTGTCTGACAAATGGCAATGCAATTCAACTGCCAATATTTCATAGGAAGGTGCATGAAACTCTAAATTACTGAACAAATTTCCCAAAAGAAAGTTTCTTCCTTCCTAATGTAACGGCATAACATAACCTTTATC
The DNA here is from genome assembly GCF_028017835.1 of Emys orbicularis. Lineage (NCBI taxonomy): Eukaryota > Metazoa > Chordata > Testudines > Emydidae > Emys > Emys orbicularis. The sequence continues at coordinate 36,639,410 of NC_088691.1, read as the reverse complement.
CTTGTTCCTTTTTACACTAAATAGGTTAACTTTATTTAATTGCCAGTTGTCATAAGTTATATACGTGTCTAATTCTTAATGTGAATCTATTAAGCTCTTGCCTTAAATGATAGCTTGTGGAGTCAGTTACATGGACTAATTATGGTAAGGTTAGGTGTAAGTGACGTATTTACTTCCACCATTTTAAAATTTTGCTTCAGATTTCACACTGGATTTCCCCATATGAGTCATTATTTGATATACTTCTCATGTCCTCTTTTGCACATCATTTGTCCATGGAAACGTATGCTGTGGTGGTGTTAATTGAGATCTTTGCCTGACAGATTATCCAAATCCTCTGTCAAATGAAGGATTCATCTGCTTCCCATAAGAAGTAAATTTGAAAATGAAAGAGGCAGCCAGCTCTAGTGAAAGGTCATGTATATTGCCTTGCTTTAGGAGCACCTTAAAGTCCCAGTCAGTGGAGTCTATCTTAATCATATTTTAATGGCTGTAGATTAAAAAACAGATTAAAAGCAAATGGATCATTTGGATACTGGAATTCTCAATGCATAGTAGATAATACTTTCTACTTTAGGAGTGTCCATGGACACATAGGTGAAATTTCAGACAGAAAGGGATGAATGTTTTTTCTGGTCCCTGAGGCTGTGGACAAATTGATAGTATGCTTATTGGATCATGTGGATTGATGTTCTTCTGTCCTGAAACTTCCACATATACTCCAGCAAACGCTCTCTGCAGGAAGTAATGCAGTTTGGGATTGAAAACAAACCACTGAGACAATATATTTATGACAATTTTTAGAGGGAGTGACGGGATGGTCATGGAGAACAGGGCACAAATATGAAAGTTATATAAAAGAGACATCATACTTCTTGTGTAAGCAACATGAATCGAATGTCTGCATGATGCACAAATCATAAACCACCCCCACACAAACATTAAAGACTGTGCACCTCCTTCTGAGAAGCTGGAGGGAAGGGGAAGGAAAGTTTCCTGCAAAGATGGCAGACAGCTGAGTTAGTGGCAGTGGCTCATTGCTCACTGAACTGATGAGGATGAAGCTGGACCAGAGTACTGAGCTCCTCTCAGAGCCTCCAAAGAACCCTGGTCGGCTCATCTGTGCTCCTCCCCCGGTGGCTGTTTTGTATTTTAACAGGATGGATTAAGGCATTTGCTCTTTTCTCTCTCTTGGCCCTCTGTGTTTGCCATATGAGAAGGGTGGGGATAGGACTGACCTCTCCTCCACTTCCTGCCTTTCCAACAAACTTGATAACTTTCCCCTGGACCCTCTCTTGTTAAAGTCCTAACAGTATATAGACTTGAACTTGGAAAGGTAAAATGAAAGTTAACTACCCTGTTCATGGTTAATATAAGTATTTATGGAGGCTGATACTAGTAATTTTTACGGTGTGGCAAAACTGGAAGTTTTAATCGAATATTTAACAGTTCAGATAAAATGACTAAAATGTCAGTGTTGGCTGGTGTTTGGATGAATGAAAAGCCTTTGGAGAAATGACGACCTTTGCTAGATGATTGGGCTATCTTCAAATGATACAGACACGAAGGTGAGTAATTCTGCTATCAGATATCTTACAAACAGAATGTGTCCAGCCCTTTTCTGTGGTGTCATTAGACAAGTCACGTAAGGGAGTTCCTAATAAATTATAACTGTGTAAAGTGAACAGTGTGGAACTCAGGGGTGACATTCCAGGATTTCAAACACGACAGGCAAAGTACAGGAGTTCACCAGCCAACTAGCGTTAACTTTTGTTAGTTCGTTAAGAAAAACTGCAGAATGAAGGGGATCCATTGCATATCAATTGATGTTTTACGAAAATGGAGAGAGAAGAGACTTGATCCAAGCTATCATTGACTGAGAGTAGGGTCCTAGGTGTATTAAAAAGCACTTCAAATATCATATCAAGTTGGTAGTCCCCTGAAAGACAGACTCTTCTTTCTTGCCATCGTGATCACAATTCTCAGTTAGAGTACGATTTAGTGGGGGAAACACTGTACTCTGCCAGCTTTATTTTTAACTTGCTTAAGTATTTTACCATTCACTGTAATCATGAACGAGAAGTTGCAGAGGTCATGTACCAACTCTGATGCTGAAGAGTGATTATCTATGCTAACATGCCTTTTTATTGAAACAAGCTGACAACTTGTTTGGAGATTGCCTAATGAGTCAAAGCAAAGGTTTCTCTCTCTTGGGCATTGAGTTTTATGTTTTTTCTTCTGCCACATACTGGATGGAAAAGAAGGAAATTTTCTTAGCATGGAATGCATAGGTACAAATAGCATTAAATTAGACTGACAACCATCTCATACAAATATTTACAGGGCTATCACAAGGTGGTATGGCGATGAACGCTTCTTAATGTTATAAACTCATTACATCCCTCAATTGCATTGTTACTGGGTACCAGGTACTTCCTTACATTCCAGTGGAATCCTTAATCAAGAATGTTAAAGTGATGCAGTAATGAAGGCTGGAAGTCAATGGATAAGTGTAAGTAATAGCCTCCTCAGGTCATAAGGATCTGACACTGCCATATGCTAACATGGTGACAGTATAAATTATCAACCAATTTCAGGTACACTATTTGACATGTGTCCAGCTGATGCTCTGCTTGGAGGGAACACCAAAAATGTCAAAGGCAACATAGTCCACTAGTACGAGCATCCAGATTGGGAGTCAGACTTGGATGTTCATCCTAACTGCCACTCACTTCCTATGTGACACTGATCAGTTCTCTGTGCCTCAGTTTCTCCATCTATGGACTAGAGATTTATATATACCACCTTAGTTAGTACTTTCAGATATTGTGAAGAGCTATACAAATTGCAAATAGAGCTTCTGCGTAAATCGTGCTTTTAAGTTATTTAAATGTTTTAAAGCACAAAATAGTACTGTATTTAGTTTTTCCTTTGGAGTGGCATTTTACTTATGTGTGGAAGTGAAGTGACATCACAGCATCCTCATGGGAACTGAAATGATAATTGTAATGGCATCTCAGACACTATCATTTCATTTTGGAAGCAGAATTGAGCATGTGTTGTCTGTACCAATTGGGAGCTTGATTTTTGAGCCTTTTTTTACCCAATGATATGCTTCAGTCACAGCAGCACTGGAAGCATAATGTGACAATAACTAGGACATGCTGCTGAGTACTTATCAGGGGAGAAGAAATGTAGGAAGCTAGGGAAAACATGGTCTTGTTCAACTACAAACTTGCCTTCTCTTCATTCGGGTCAGCCATCTTGCTGGCAAACAGTTCTGAATCCTGTTCCTACAACCCCTACCACCTCTTCTCCACCTTAAAATCTTACCTAGTCCCACTTTTCCCCTGTTTGTTCAAGCCCAGAATCTTGCCAAGATTCTTGAACAGAACATTGATGAGGTAGTTTCAGTTCTCCCCACAGCAGTCCTTTCCTCTGTTGGCCCAGTCTTCACCACAGATATCTCCCTTACTTAAATTCACTGACACTTGCTCTTTTTTACTGCAGCCTTCTTCCACATCCTCAACTACAGTCTCTCAGCAAGCACCTTTCTCTCCTTCTTCAAACATCTTCCCAACCTCCAGACATCTTGGTTCTTCCCATCTATTCTACCATTTCCTCTCCATCTCATCATTTCCTCTGCCTTCAGAGTGAGGATGTTGTCAAATCCTATTATCCTGTCTTCCTCCCCTCATAACTGTTTCTGCTATTGCTTAAAATGTGGTTTCTTTCTCCTCCAGTCCAATGAATTTCCTCATAATAAAGATACCAATCTTAACCTGAACATTTGCTTGGATCATGTCCAGCCCCTTCACTGGCTTACATTAGTCAACTGCTTCAAATGTTGTCTGCTTGTCTTGGGTTAGGTGGAAGCGTGTAAGACTTAAGGATATTCTTGATTATGCTGGAGCTAACTCAATTTTCCCATTTTAAACAAAATATAAACAAAAAATCTACTTTATAAAAATATTAAGGCTGAAAAGTCAACCACTTGAAAGCAAGGAAATACCAGAAATAAGTGTCCCCATGAAACCTTAATTCTGCCTTTTTGTGCGTACGCATTAGATAGTTGTTAATTACATAACAATCTTTTGTCAACATGCCTTATGCTTACTTAGTGGACAGGAAGCACTAGACCTAGTCTGCAAAACAGACAGCAATTATTTAATATCAGGAACAAAGTTTTCAAGTGGGTGAAAGATTTTTGCTGAAAATTCACAAAATTCTTTGGTAGTGACTTGGCTTAGGAAAATTGCAGCTTGCAAGGTTAAATTTGGCCAATTTACAAGCAATTGAAAACAGGGTCTTGCATTAGTATGTATTGAGCAATCTTAACTATAAGTGACATTGACAGCTTTGCCTAGAATATATTTTTAAAAATTGCAGGACATAAGGATCTTTAGAAAGCATTAGGAAGAAGGCAGGTTTTCCCCTATCAGTTAAATTCTCATTTTCACTGTTACCTTCTTGACGGCATTAGGATAATTTGCTTTTGGTGAGCCAGCTGGAGTAAGGAATAAATCTTGTCTGATTGTTGCTCTGAATTCCAGAGCTGTTTTCCCCATGCCTCCTTGGGCAGCTCGATATGTGTGTGGTCATGTACCGGCATATTGCTGCTAAATTACGCTCCTGCTGCTTTGCACTCTGTGGTCAGCATTGGATCATTGTGAAGCTGTTCAGCTCTAATGCAGGGAAGTGCAATGCTTCATGCTATATTAAAGCTGTCATGCTTGACCCCTTCGCTTCTATTTGAATTGTTAAATGAAAATGATTGTGGAACTGTTGCATTCATTCATAAAATTCAGTCTCCCTTCCATCAGCCAGTTGCACTGAAGTAAGCTGCAGAGTGCAGCCAAAAAGCTACATTGGAGCACTCGCTCTCTTTCACATTACTGAATGCATTTGTCTGCGTTGTTTTATAGTGCTTTGGCAGCCATTTTTGAATTCCTCCGCTCTCTTTTCTTCTCAGGTGTTGGAGCAACATCAAAGGCGATTAATATCTATATCTTCCTGGATCTTGTAACCCTTTAGCACTGCAATTATAACCAAACTGGCAGGTTTTATTGACAAATAGATGAAGTTCATTGTTTGTATGAGTTAATCTTCTTTTCTGTGATGCATTAATCTCCATCAATAAAGATGATCCAATTTGGGTGCAGCTCTTCAGGACAGCAGTTTAAAATGTGTTTCTGAATTTAGTGCTTGTGTTTAATGAATCTGAAGCACACTAACATAAACAACAGTTCAGAAAGGAATAAAGAGGAAGTGCTTAATCCAAAGTAAGACACAAGCATCAGTTTGTGTTTATCTAGCATACGTTTCACTTGCAAACGGGAAGAAGCGGGAGGGGGAGCCGTCCCCTCTTTTGGAATCGCTCCTTGCCAATGTGAACCTGCTCACCAGCGCAACATTTAAACAAGTCAGAGTATTTTGCCTGTCCACCTAGGTGGCTGTGTTTAGAATGCTAGCAGCTGGGTATGATACAGATGGATTTCTCCAGGTAACAGGTAAATTTCATTATCTATTTACAGTTGAATGATTCTTCCCTTTGTAATCCTCATTCACAATGTGCCTCTCGCCTAATGTCACCCTCTCATTGTAGAGAGTCCACCTAAAATCCTCTTCCTCGAATGAAGAGAATCCTGAATATGGTACTACTTGGGAGAAGGAGGGAACCCCACTTTCAATCCAATGAGCAGTTTTGATGGTAGTTTGTGGGAGGGGAACATGCTGCAGCCTGTAAAAGTATGTTGTGATGCTACTCTGATTTATCTTCTTCAGGTGCATTGCTTCCAGTAGTTCGTGCCTAGGTAGTATTCCTGTGTATCCCCATGTAAAAGACATTATCCACCCTTTAATATGGTTCCTACAGAAAGACTGTATGTTGCAAGCCAACCTCACTCTGTTGTTCCCTAAATGGAAGTGTCGTCCTTGTGACTATAATAACAAAGAGGGTTGCTCCTTTTTGTTGCCTCCTTACTGCGAAGCAATTTGGGGGAGGGATAGCTCAGTGGTTTGAGCATTGGCCTGCTAAACCCAGGGTTGTGAGTTCAATCCTTGAGGGGGCCACTTAGGGATCTGGGGCAAAATCAGTACTTGGTCCTGCTAGTGAAGGCAGGGGGCTGGACTCAATGACCTTTCAAGGTCCCTTCCAGTTCTAGGAGATGGGATATCTCCATTTATTTATTAATTTGGCCATGTGGGCTCTGGGGTAGGCTGCAGAGAATTGCTGCTGCTTTTAGAGGGCTTAGAGGATGTACGGTGATGAAATGCTCTTTGATTGTGTTTAATCATTTCTATTTAATATTATAATGAAATAGAATTGAGTTTAAATGAAATAAAAGAATAATATATTACATTGATCTTAGTTTAGAAATCCTCATTAATTTGTGTTTGCATTTAATTAAACTAAGCTCTGATGACCGAGATTTTAAACAAGTCTTACCTTTGTGAAACTAAAAGAATGAGAACAAGTTTCAAAACCTTTACACTGGTATCCTGTACCTCTACGGTAAGTCCCAGGATAATGTGGAAATGAGACTCGGAGGGGATAGCAGGACTTGTCTTAAAAATCATTGTTGCTTTCATTTGGCAAAGCTAAAAGCCCCAATACTATGTGATAGCTTATATTAAAGTTACTGAAAAAATGTAACTAAGCAATCTTCCCATTGGACCCTAACGGAATTAAGACTCCTGTTCAACAAGTAAGCAAACTATTTCAAAAACACATTGAATACAATACTGTGAAGATCAGGGGCGTGCACAGGAATTTCAATTTGACCACTTTAAACACACTCATTCATCATATGCATAGAAATAAATAGCAGTATGCTCACCATTTCAATGAAAATACATGCACCAAGGAACCATCCGAATAAATGTATCCACAGCCTCTTCTATCTTAATGTAAGTGGGGAATGGTCCCACTATTGTGAGGAACTTTTCTGGCTTATACACTACCCTGGTGAAGTGGGTTAGCGAAAGGATCTGAGTCCTTGCTCCCACTTCCTTTACCCGGAGACCTGCCTGACCTCCAGGACTCCCCTTCCACTCTCCTGTGTGGCAGAGTCCTCGTAACCCCAACAAGGCTGGGCCCAGGATTCCTGGGGGGCTTGACTCCCAACCTTGTCGTGGTCACTTAGGGCAGGGGCTAGGGTGTCCCCACTCTGGGGTGCTCTCTCTGCACTGGACACTTCCCTGACCCACTGATCATTCAAAGCAAATACAATTTATTAAACAGCAATCCATTAAAAAAATAAGGAAAAAATGGGAAAGGTTAAAGGAAAACATGGCACCCCACTCTGTGGCATGGGGACATCACAACCAGCAGTCTCTGGAACGTAAGGGAAGTTCAGTCTGTTCCTCACAAGTCCCAGGCCTCCTTCTCAGGCCCTGGTTGTGCTGCAGGGATGCTGCGGGTCGGACACTTGCTCTGGTGATGGCCACACGCCCTCAGGCTCTAGGTAGCAGGACCCTTCTTCCCAGTGTCGCCCCTGCAGCATCATCGTTACAATCCCCCTCCATGTCTGGTCAGCAAGGTGTCGTGGCTGGGGGTGACTCCCTGCGCTGGGCCCACTGCCCCGGGTCCCCCTCGCTCTCCCCAGCTGCTCACCGCATCCGGCTCCGGACTGCTCCAGCCCCAGCTCCAGCTCTTCCTCCAGCACTCTGCTTCGGCACCACTCTGCCACTCAGCTCCAGCTCCACTCTGCCTCAGCAAGGCTGCTGCTGCTGCTCTGCCTCCAGCTCCCTTGGCTCCTTCTCTGGCCTCTCTGGCTCTGGTTGCTGCAGCTCTCCCCCCAGCACAGGTCTGCTCTGTGGGCTACTTCTGTGACTCTGCTCCTAGCACTGACCTGCTTCCTGGGCTGCTGTTCTGGCCCCTCTGGATCTGGCACAGCTCTGCTCACAAGCTCAGCTTGTGCCCCTGCTTTCGCCTTAGCTCAGCCCGACTTTGTCTGACCCAGGCAATTCTGGCTCACACAGAGGACGGGACTCCCCCCCTCTCCCGGCCTCCTGACTCCCTGATTAACCTGCCCGCCCTGTCAATCAGGCTGACCTGGAACATTGGCCTCTCCCCATTGTTCCTGGGGACTGTCAGTCTCAGGGTCCTGATTTCCCCTCGGCCCTTCCCCTTTCTTTTGGTACTGGGAGCTAGCTAACCAAAACACCCCCCATGGAGTTTTAGTAAGGGGACAAGAGTCCCCTTATATTAACACTGTTAGTTAAGTCAGTCTCTACAGCAAGAATTAACAGTTGCTGAAGACTAGCTTCTGTCAGGCTGCTGCAAAGTCTACCAAGGATGTGCTTTTTAGCACTAAAACGTCTTTCTGCAGTTTAAACTGTAACAGGTAGAGTTGTCAAAAGCACCAATACATCAGGATATGGGAGTTCCAGGTCATGTTCTTTGACAGACCTTCATGAGTTCTGGAAAAGATATTGCACTGTCTGATCCCTGAACATTTAAAATAGGCCCAATGTAGTATAGAAATAATTTGTACTGCATTTCAGGAACTCTGCACTGAAATTCTTCATTCAGGGCTGGTCTGCCCTACTGCTTAAGTTGATGTAACTTACGTTGCTTAGGGGTGTGAAATCAACACCCCCGAGTGACATAAGTTTCATCGACTTAAAACGCTGTCCACACTGTGCTACGTAGGTAGGAGACGCTCTCCTGTCTATAGCAACAGAGAGTCCTGTGGCACCTTTAAGACTAACAGATGTATTGGAGCATAAGCTTTCGTGGGTGAATGCCCACTTCATCCGACGAAGTGGGCATTCACCCACGAAAGCTTATGCTCCAATACATCCGTTAGTCTTAAAGGTGCCACAGGACTCTCTGTTGCTTTTTATGGATCCAGACTAACACTGCTACCCCTCTGATACTCTCCTGTCTATGTAGCTTCTGCCTCTCATGGAGGTGGAGTAATTACACTGACAGGAAAGCACATAGGTGTCACTCTAGCGCAGTAGTGTAGACATGCCCTCAGTTTCACAAGTGCTTCTTTTTCTTTTGGTATATTAAGTTTTCAAGTTTTTTTGCTGTGAGATAGGACATGGCTTTGAATATTACTGTAATTTTCTGATTAAATCGGCTGTCAATGTGACTTATTGCAGCACTGAGTGCAGGGAAAAAGAAATGGACTTTATATTTCTCTTCTAAAGATTCAAAAAGGTAGGATTCATGTGTGACTCCCATAAAAATGATCCAGAGTTTTTGCCGGTCGCCTTTTCCTGTAAGTTGGCATTTGCAGATTCAGTTCAGTAGCCGGATGTTTTATGAAGCATTCATGGAACTTTTTACCCATTCTCAGGATGCACAAAACTTTTAAACAAGTCTTTCTATTGCTTTTACTGCACTGGCACAATCTTTTCCAGCTGCAAGAAAGTGATAGAATAATGCACACAGTTTAACACATCCAAAAATACCAAAAGGAAGATTGTGAATTTGAAATCCATCTGTATCATAAGCCCTCTTGCTTCTGCTGATACACATGGTTTAGTGGCATTCTGAATATTGACTCTCTAATAACAGAATACCAGCACACTTCGTGAAGAGCCTGAAGACGTCTCTCTCAACCACTATATTTATTGCCACTGACACTTGACATCCCTTCTGTCTGTGTCATGGTGTCCTGTATTTTTTATAGATGGTGCTGTGGTGACTGCTAGCATAGATGAATGTATACAGGTTCTGAATAAGTCCAAAAAAGTTCTTTGAAATGGTATTAGTGCTCACAGTATCAACCATGACTAAATTTAGACAATGTGCATAGCAATATGTGTGTAAACAGCAGCTGCTTGTTTTTTGCCCCATCATAGAACTGTCCTCTTACCTTGTCAAAAGGGACAGGTTCATTTTAATACGCATATTCTCTAAAATATGACAAAGTTCTTCAGCTATTGTACACGCTATATCCTGCAGATTTACAATCCTCTCAATAATTTCACACTTACTATCACTTACATACTGAAATGCAACTGATACTTGTTCCCTACCAGCAAAATTAGGAGTTTTGTCTAGTATCACACTGAAATATCTGGCAGTGGCTAATTCATTTCTGATTTTATTCTGTATAATGGTGGCTAAAGCAGATATCATGTCATTTTGAGAATGGTTTGATAGGTAGGTGGCATTTTTCTGCACGAGTCATTCTTTCTTGCATAATGGGATCCCAGCAATTAAGATAAACAACTATCTCCAAGAAAAGCCCCCTATTCTCCAAAGTTGCATGTTCATCATGTCCCTGAGCTGGTAAGCCAATGTACAACACAGATCTAGCAGATGTGTAATATACTCCCTTTCCCCCTCATTTTCTGTTTTTTTTTTTTCCTTTTTGGTGCCGTGCTTGCATTCCTTCGCTTAACATGAAATCCACATGTGACTTTTCACATTTAAAATGGCTGATACGTTCAGCTGCCATTCTGTGCTGGCTAGTTTTTGCCTGCTCTTGAACCCAGATCAGTCTTTGGCTAGGTTCATAAGATGGGCTGGCTGGATATTCATTTTATGTTCCTCACTGGCAATCTTATTATGCCTTGAAGATTTTGGTGCCCACATGATTGCTGGCCATGTGGTGGCATTCTTTGGTATGCACGCTTTGAAATTCATTGGCCTTCCAAGTGGGGTGGGAGGAGAGGGAAGCAGCTATTCCCCACAGCATGATCCTCCTGTGTCTGGGTGCAATTCCAGGCAGAAAGTCCAGCAACTACTGCTGGTCAGACAAGCAGTAACCCCCTGAAGAGGGTTAACTCAGATCCCTGTTGCTGATTGTTACAGAATCAGCAATGGGGCAGTGGACACAGTGGTGGTGGGGAGTAGAGGAAGCAAACTGTAGTGGGGATTCCTGAGGGGTCCCTGTTACCACAGGCAAAGTAACAACCCAGGAAGCTGAGAAGGAGAACTTAACTTCAGCATGGCTTTCCTGAGAATATTCACGGGGACATCCATCATGGGGTTCTGTACCCCCCACATACTTTCCTGGGCATTGAGAGGAGGAGAACTGGAGAAGAGCTGGAATTCCGTTCCCCTCTTGGGAAGATACAAAGGAAACAGAGTTAGGGGTTCCTTCAGTTTGCAAGCTGCGATACAGTGAAGATGTGCATAGCATTGTATATGGTCATCACATTTTCTTGTAGAATCTTGTTCACAGAGTACTTGTGTAAATTTCCTTTGGTATTATGGCTAAGAGAATGAAGCTTAAGGAAGATGGCAGAGGTAAAGCATGCCTGGGTCTAACACAATTACCAATACTACCACTAGTTGGTCTTGAAAAGGAGAGAAAACTGCAGTCATCTGTATGAAAATCAGTTTTAATACTTTCTATTGCCAGCATCACATCTCCTAAAATCCAAATGCCTTTTTAATTCATGCGTGACTTCAACTGTATTGGAACAGCAAGGAAATGAGTAAAATCAAAAATAACTTAAACTAACACAATGAGTAGGTACTTACCTATAAGCTGGCTCCAGGCCCACTTCGTTCTTGGGTTCATTCCCTGACTCTAGCTGCAACTGTTGGCAAATGATCATATTCCAGGATTTAACGGTGGCTAGTCACCTTTACACAGGTACATTAAGGTACACAGGGCTAAATTTAACAGAAATATATTGTGAAAATATATTATTTTAAAGCAACCAATCAATGGCATTGTAGTTACATAGTTGGGGTCCTGGTGCATGCCCACTGGAGAAACAGAGAAAGGGTCAATTTCTGGCTCCTTCCACCAGCTTTGTGAAGGCAAATCCCCTCTGCCAAGATTGCATTCCATGAGGAGTGAGTTAGCAGACAGAATAGGATATGCTGGTATCTTAACTATTAATTTATGTGGTTTTGAAATGTGTGCTAAATGATTGTGGCCAGACTATTGTATGTGTGTTTGGAGACAGGGCCGTCCCTAGGGGGCGTGTGGGGACATAGGCACTGATTTTCTAGTCTGCCGGGGGGTCCTCCCCTCCCAGCTCCACCCAGACCCCGCCTCCACTCCACCCCTTTCCCGAAGACCCCACCCCATCCTGCCTCTTCCTGCCCCCAGCCCGCCTCTTCCTGCCCCTACCCAGGCCCCGCCCTGCCTCTTCCTCGCCCAGTTCTGCCCCCTCCCCTGAATGTGCTGCGTCCTCCCCTTCCCACTCCAGCGCCTCCTGACATTGCAGGCGAAACATCTGATCTGCGGCAGGTGGTAGGCGCTGAGAGGGGGGGGGGAGGTGCTGATTGGAGGGCAGGTGGCACTGGGGGGAGGGGAAGGTTCTGGTAAGGGGGCTGCCGGTGGCCACCGGTTGCCTCCTCACTCCGACCCCACCTGCCCAACCGCCGCTCTCCTCCTCGCTGTTTGCCCGCCCACCTGCCTCCTCACCTTCCCCGCCCCCCAACCGCCACTCTCCTCCTCGCCGCCCGCCTGCCGCTCAACTCCCCATTTGCCTCCTCACCCTGCTCATCTGCCCACCTCATCTCCACGCCCGCCTCCTCATGATTTTATCCAAGCACAGAGCCCCCCAAAGCGCGGGGCCCAGGATAGTCACCCCGATTCGCCGTACCCAAGGGATGGCACTTACTGATGCACATGCAAATGCAATTTAATTAGTTCTAATGGCAATAGTGAAGTGCATATGGGGCAGGGTGGAGTAAAAAGTCTCTATTCTCCCTGCTGGTTTCTTTGTTTGCAGAGGAAGAAAGCTGACTAGGTATGTCAATTACTGATCCTTGCATAGAATTTTTTTTGGTGACAACTCAGCTCTTTTAATGAGCCCTGAAAGATGAATTCCAGTTCTACATAAAGAAAGTTTAAGTGCATGGATCTTGGACCTTTCCTGCTTATAAACTGGAAATCATTTAAAAAAAATGCTATGATTTATTATTTTAGCCAACCAAAAACAAGGCAGACCTCCCTGCAAAGCTCTCCTAGTCTGCATTTTGGAGCTCCCCAAGTTATTTAATTACATTACTCTGAAGAAAGCATTCAGTGATAGACTAATCAGCAATATTTTTTATAATTTTAATGTAGTTGCACATGGAACAAGTGAAGGTGTTTTGGGCTGGATATCTTGCAATAATCTACCTTGCTATGAAGCTTGGAGTATCTTTATTTTTAATGGCAATGAATCATAAAACTCACTGTAGACCTCACTTGTCCATGGTTGTGAGCATAACTTATGAATTTTTTCCAGAGCAGTTGACACGCAGAACTGCTCTTCCATCAGTTGTGATGGAAGCCAAAGCCAACATATGTATTACTCAGCATTTACCATCGCATCTTGCAAACCTTCTGTGATTAATTGAGCCCAAACTTTAGATGGAACCGCTTTGTGTAATTGTACTGTTTCTTTCTGTGGTTTAATGACAGACTGATGACATAATCATCAGCTGCGTGATCCACAAGGGGAACAAGAAATAAAACTTGGAAACCTGAGCTTCAGTAATACTAGAAGTAAAGTAGAATTTTGCCATTAGTTTTTATGGTTTATAACCAGCTCATAAGGCAAAGCCAGCACTGATGTCCTCTGCTGGTCAAACAAGGGGAGAGATACCTTACCTTAAAGGAAGTTCTGCTACTGTCCTTTTGCCTTATGTGCACCATATTGCTGCATGGCAGTCCTTAAGGAAGAAATGGGAATGCTGCTGTTGGAGGCCTATGCTTATGCAGTCATGGCTATGCCCATGAATATTAGTTCAGGATGGTAAAAAGATAGCCTTTCATGAAAATTTGAAATAAAACTTTGCACCACCTTGCACCATCTGCTGTCTTGGCATCAAAATCCATGATGTGGGTCTTGTTTTCACCCATCCATCAGGACCTCAGTGTGACTGTTTGGAAAGTCCTAGAGATGTCAGACAAAGTTGTACTAGGTTATGGAGATGATGGACACAAGCTTTTTCCATCGAAGACAATGGAATGCTAAACACATTGCAGCAAACATGGTTATGGTAGTGTGACAAAGTCAGACTGGACAGCTACCAGAGAGTGGTGGGAAGACAGGTGTATCAGGTGTAAAGGCTCTTTTTCCCCATAAGTAGGAAAGAGGTTACCTCAGATTAGCTAGGGACACCTAAGGGTTGCCTGAGACCTTTAAACCCCCTCTTCTGGTAGTAGAGGAGGAGGAGGAGGAGGAGGAGAGATGAGAAACAAGCAGCAGCAGGGAGAAAAGGCTGCTGCTGTCCTGGGTGGAAGGCTGCTCTCCTCCTTATAGAGTAAGCAACCAAGCTAACTGATTGGGGAAGGAGGCCAGCATAACAAGGCAACACCCCAAAGAGGGGGCTGGGAGAGGTATTCCCTTTTTGTGTTATGAGCTTGCTTATTTATTTTTTTTGGCTGAAGAGTGCTCCTTTGGCCTATCCTGAGGCCCACCCTGTAAATATTGAAAAATAAAACCCGAGTGAGGAATAAAAACTCTTCGAACCTATTTACTCAGGTTGCCAACCAGAGGGGGATATGCCAAGCCTGGTGAGGCAAAGGAGATGCCTTGCCACAGTAGCTAATTTGCTTTATGTCAAAAACACATGCAAATTTAAGAAATTGCATAATGTAATAGTTACTTAATAACTAACACTAATTACTAATTGTCATTACTAATAATTTCTTAGAGTTTTAATGAGACCCAACTACAGAAGTAAAATGAGAGTCTAAGGCCTGGTCTACACTAGGCATTTATGTCGAAGTTAGCGCCGTTACATCGAATTAACCCTGCACCCGTCCACACCATGAAGCTATTTAGTTCGACATAGATCTCTTAAATTTGACTTCTGTACTCCTCCCCAACGAGGGGAGTAGCGCTAAATTCGACATGGCCATGTCGAATTAGGCTAGGTGTGGATGGAAATCGACGGTAATAGCTCCAGGAGCTATCCCACAGTGCACCACTCTGTTGACGCTCTGGACAGCAGTCCGAGCTCGGATGCTCTGACCAGCCACACAGGAAAAGCCCCGGGAAAATTTGAATTCCTTTTCCTGTCTGGGCAGTTTGAATCTCATTTCCTGTTTGGACATCGTGGCGAGCTCAGCAGCACTGGCAACGATGCAGAGCTCTCCAGCAGAGATGGCCGTGCAATCTCAGAATAGAAAGAGGGCCCCAGCATGGACTGATCGGGAAGTCTTGGATCTGATCGCTGTGTGGGGCGATGAATCCGTGCTTTCCGAGCTGCGCTCCAAAAGACGGAATGCAAAGTTCTACGAGAAGATCTCTAAAGCCATGGCAGAGAGAGGATACAGCCGGGATGCAACGCAGTGCCGCGTGAAAATCAAGGAGCTGAGACAAGGCTACCAGAAGACCAAAGTGGCAAACGGACGCTCCGGATCCCAGCCACAGACATCCCGTTTCTACGAGGCACTGCATTCCATCCTAGGTGCGGCCGCCACCACTACCCCACCACTGACCGTGGACTCTGAGGATGGGATATTGTCAACGGCCGGTTCCTCGGACACGTTAGCGGACGGGGAAGATGAGGAAGGAAATGAGGAGGACGAGGCAGTCGACAGCGCTTACAACGCTGATTTCCCCGACAGCCAGGATCTCTTCATCACCCTTACAGAGATCCCCTACCAACTGTCCCCAGCCGTTAACCCGGACACAGAATCAGGGGAAGGATCATCCAGTAAGTGTTTTAAACATCTAAACATTTATTTTTAACAGAACAGGAATATTAACAATAACAACAATGGGTTTTTCATGATTAGTGTGCCCTAGGCGCTTAACGTTTCAGTCCTGGGCAGTGCAACTATTGAAAAAAAATCTAACAATGTCCGGTTTTGCATGATTGTTCTGCCCAAGCCGCTCTACTGTTTAGTCCCTGCCAGTGCAGCTACAGTAAAATGCGGTCTATATGTCCAGGGATAGAGCTGAAATCCTCAATGGACATCTCCACGAAGCTCTCCTGGAGGTAATTGGAAAGCCTTTGCATCAGGTTCCTGGGGAGAGCGGCCTTATTGGGTCCTCCGTAATAGCAGACATTTCCGCGCCAGGAGACAAGCAAGTACTCCGGGATCATTGCCCTGCAGAGCATGGTGGCATACGGCCCTGGTCTTTGCATGCTTTCCCGAAGCATTCTTTGTTTTTCCGTGTCTGAGATCCTCATCAGGGTGATGTCGCTCATGGTGACCTGCTTTGAATTAGGTAGGGGAATGTTAGTATTGGGACTGCTTGCCCGTTCCTTTACAGAACTGTAACCGGCGGTTTACAGCCACACGGTGGAGGCGGGAGAGGGGCAGCATACAGGGATATTTCCCTGGGACAGCCGCGAGGGGGTGGGACAGGGGCAGAGCTCATGCTTGCCGGATTGCTGGCAGCAGGGACTGGCATTGCTTTCAATGTGAAAGGAGGCCAGTGCAACTATTAAAGTTTTAAGCAGCCACAAGTCTACGGCTTACCATGTTGGCCTGCTACACAAATTCCGGTGTCCTGCCCCGCTTCTCTGATCTGCACTGCAAGACCCCAGGCACTGAATGCGAAGGCCGAAAATTCGACCTTGTCCTGAGTGCGCATGTGATAGGTGCTGTGCATGGTCTTCTTTACAGAGAAAGACTATGTTCTTTGTTCACAACTAAATTTATCTTTCTGAGGAATTCACTCCCTTTTTCCCATTCCCACAGCTGCGACTGTCTCCCAACCCAGCCTGGCATCACACTCCCAGAGGCTAGCGCAGATTAGGCGTAGGAAGAAGAGGACACGGGAGGACATGTTCTCGGAACTTATGGGCTGCTCCCGAGCCCAGGCAGCACAGCAGACCCAGTGGAGGGAGAACTTGTCCCAAATGCACCGTTCACACATGGAATGGGAGGAGAGGTGGCGGCAGGAAGACCAGCAGGCGACTCAAACGCTGCTTGGACTAATGAGGGAGCAAACGGACACGCTCCGGCGCCTTGTGGATGTTCTGCAGGACCGGAGGCAGGAGGACAGAGCCCTGCTGCAGTCTCTCTCTAACCGCCCTCCCCCGCCACCAAGTCCCATACCCCCCTCACCCAAAGTCCAAAGAAGGAGGGGCGGCAGAGTCCGTGAAAACTCTCACTCCACCCCTGCAGACTGCTCTACTACTAGAAGGCTCTCATTCCCCAAAATTTGACAAGTCCTTTCCTTCCCGCCTCACTCAAGCCCCCGTCCCAGTTTCACCCCCCAGTTTCATGTGTAGTTGATAATAAAAAATACGTTTCTGTTAATTACTGTTTCCATCATGTTCTTTTAGAGGAGAGTCTGTCTGAAGGGGGGGAAGGGGCTTGGTAATTGGACAGGACAGTCACCTTTAGCAGGGTACAGAGGCGGGGGCAGGTTCAGCAGCAGGGCACACACACATTGCAGTCACTAGTTACCCTGGTCAGTCTAGGAGGTGGTTTTAGTGTTCTGTGGGGGGGTGGTGGGTGCTCTGTGACTTTGTGGCGGGGGAGAGCAGTTACAGATCTTATGCGGCGGTCCTTATCCTGGATCACAGAGCCACGCAGCAGGGGATCTGTAACCGTCCTCCCCCTGCCACAAAGTCACATAGCCCCCACACACACAGAGTCCCGAACAGGAGGGGTGGCAGGCTCCGTTGAAACCACCAGTCCACCACCGCGGAGCCTGTCATTCCTGGAGTTTGGAAGCGTCATTTGCATCACTACACTACACCCGCTCCCCACCACAGTCTGCGTCCCAGGTTCAACACTTTCCCACGAAAACAGTAATAAAGAAAACGGTGTTCATTAACAAAATTCAAGTGATTTTATTTTTAAACATGTGTTGAAAGGGGGGGAACGGGGTATGTAACTGGAGAGGATAATGAACATTTAGTGGGTAAAGAAACGGGGGCAGGTTCAGCTTCTCTGTACACAAACTGAAAAGACACTGGTTACCCTGCTCACTCAGGAACCTAGCTTTCAAAGCCTCCCGGATGCACAGCGCGTCTCGCTGGGCTCTTCTAATCGCCCGGCTGTCTGGCTGGGCGTAATCAGAAGCCAGGCTACTTGCCTCAACCTCCCACCCCGCCATAAAGGTCTCCCCCTTGCTCTCACAGAGATTGTGGAGCACACAGCAAGCTGCAATAACAATGGGGATATTGGTTTCGCTGAGATCACAGCGAGTCAGTAAGCTTCTCCATCTCCCCTTGAGACGGCCAAAAGCACACTCCACCACCATTCTGCACTTGCTCAGCTGGTAGTTGAAGAGTTCTTTTTCAGTGTCCAGGGCGCCAGTATAGGGCTTCATGAGCCAGGGCATTAGCGGGTAGGCTGGGTCCCCGAGGATGACTGTAGGCATCTCCACATCCCCAAGAGTTACTTTGTGGTCCGGGAAGTAAATACCTTCCTGCAGCCGTCTAAACAGACCTGAGTTCCTGAAAACACGAGCGTCATGAACCTTGCCCGGCCATCCGACGTTGATGTTTGTAAAACGTCCCCTATGGTCCACCAGTGCTTGCAGCACCATTGAAAAGTAGCCCTTTCGGTTGATGTACTGGCTGGCCTGGTGGTCCGGTCCCAGGATAGGGATGTGAGTTCCATCTATAGCCCCACCGCAGTTTGGGAATCCCATCGCGGCGAAGCCATCTATGATGGCCTGCGCGTTTCCCAGGGTCACTACCTTTGAGAGCAGTACCTCAACGATTGCGTTGGCCACTTGCATCACAGCAACCCCCACGGTAGATTTGCCCACGCCAAAGTGGTTCGTGACTGACCGGTAGCTGTCTGGCGTTGCAAGCTTCCAGAGGGCTATGGCCACTCGCTTCTGGACAGTCAGGGCTGCTCACATCCGGGTGTCATTGCGCTTCAGGGCAGGGGACAGCAACTCACAAAGTTCCATGAAAGTCCCCTTCCGCATGCGAAAGTTTCGCAGCCACTGGGATTCATCCCAGACCTGCAGCACTATGCGGTCCCACCAGTCCGTGCTTGTTTCCCGTGCCCAGAATCGCCGTTCCACAACATCCACATGACCCATTGCCACCGTGATGTCCTCGGCGCTGGGTCCCGTGCTGTCTGACAGGTCTGTGCTACTCTCAGACTTCAGGCCCTCACCGCGGTGCCGTAGCCTCCTCGCCTGATTTATCTGCATCTGCCTCTGGGAAAGGTGGATGATAAGCTGCGAGGCATTGACAACGGCCACAACTGCAGCGATGGTCGCAGCGGGCTCCATGCTCGCAGTGCTGTGGCGTCCGCGCTGTCACTGACCAGAAAAGTGCGCGAACTGATTTCCCGCCAGCGCTTTCAGGGAGGGAGGGCGGGAGTGACGGTTGGATGACGACAGTTACCCAAAACCAACCTCGACACAGTTTTTTTCCCCAGAAGGCATTGGGGGCTCGACCCAGAATTCCAATGGGCAGCGGGGACTGCGGGAACTGTGGGATAGCTGCCCACAGTGCACCGCTTCCAATGTCGACGCTTTCCCCGTTAGTGTGGACTCACAAAGTCGAATTACTGTCCTTAGTGTGGACACACACGTTCGACTTTGCAATATCGATTCCACATATTTGATTTAAGTAAAATCGAACTACTCTCATAGTGTAGACATACCCTAAGGTATTTGATGGAATTTCATATGGAGAAAAGGTACAAACTGAAAACACTACTTTGGAGATCAGAGAAGGAGACGTGCATAAATGGTATCCCCTGAGAACACTTTAAGAATCTGTTTTCTCACAGTGAAAAGGGAGCGTATTCCTTGAGTTGAGCACCTAAAACCTATTTAAAGTATCTACCAATTCAAAGGATCAATATAAATTCTTCAGATCCTGTTCTTGGTGAATCCACGGAACAAAACATATATAGGTATGAAAATCTTTGTACATTTCAGTACAAACACGTGTCACAGAGTTTGGGGAAGACAAGGCCCTGCACCCCCGGCTTCCTGCGATTCACTGTGACTCTCAGCCAGACAGTAGAACAGAAGGTTTATTAGATGACATGAACACAGTCCAAACCAGAGCTTGTAGGCATAAACAGGACCTCTTAGTCAGGTCCTTCTGGGGGGTAGGGATCATAGACCCCAGCCTTGGGGTTCCCTCCGATTCCCCAGCCAGCCCCAAACTGAAACTCCACTGCAGCCATCTCACTCCCACTCCCCCCGGCTCCTCCTCCAGCCTTTGTCCAGTTTCCCGGGCAAAGATGTCACCTGGCCCCATCCCACCTCCCAGCTCAGGTTACAGGCTCAGGTATCGTCCCTCAAGTGAAGTCATCCCCTGCTATCCCATCCCCCATGCAGACAGTCCCAGCAAAACTAGACAACATTCCCAGGTCAATCCGCCCCGCTCCCTACTGCGTCACAACATGATCTTCCATTGGGTCCATATGCTATTGATGCATAAGGATATATTACATAACATTTATAAAAGCTTAAATCTTCAAACATGTATTATATGAGTATCAGTTGTGGTTCCACCGTTAATGCCCCATTGAATTTTACACTTAAAGCAGGGATTCAACAACTTTGTCATTAATTAATCCATTTTACATATGAAAAATAGAGCATCTTTTCCTCATATCTTCCAGCACTTATTCTGAGTACAGAATGAACTGTCTGATAAAAGTAAAAGCGGGTAAGCTTAATTTTTTTTTAAAGTTTCCCTTAGAAACTTCTGCACCCAGTGTTGGACAATTGTTTTTCTCCTGAATGGTTTTAACATCATAATACAGACTCATTAAAACTTCCCAAAGCTCCCTGGAAGATCCTACATGGGCAACATTTAAAGAAACGTTTTTAGAAATAATGGTAGAAAGTTCCTTTTCCAGCAGGATCTGAAAATATTGACAGAATTCCAAAAAGAAATGCCCTATTTTGAAAAGACTGCTCTTCTCCTATTTTTCCCAATGGGAGTGAAACAGTGCTGCCTTGAAGAATATGGTGGACAGTAGGGGGCCATCATCATCCCTTAAGGCAGCTTGGCTTCATTCTCTTGTGAACCAAGGATGGTGGCAGATGGTTAGAAAGAACTGCCTGGTAGCTTCACTTCTGTTGGGCATTATGACCTATATGACAAGATCCTGCAGTATCCTAGACAAAGTGTATGGAATTAAGATATTCCTTATGGAATTAAGTTCAATGCCTTTGGGGCCCATTGCATTAAAACTGCAGTTGTTTGTGTTATTGTGGGGATTATATGTGACTTATCTAGGATATGTGACTAAAGTAAACCTTAGGAAATGTTAGTAGCTTCACATAATTTCAAAACGTCCGGTGAACTTTTAAAATTAAGTGAGTTTCCCAGGACATCCCTAAGAGGAGGGGGTATTCTAATGGAGTTCCTCCCATTATCAGCCATTTGAATGCTTTGTCTTGGAGAGGGGACCCATTGTCTGGCTGATTACGTATTCATGATCTCTTCAGAGAGCCAAATTGGATAAATGAGTGACTCGCAGTGCCACGAGGGGGCTTGTTTTGAACTGAAGCTATGATGAACTGAGACTACAGGAAAAACTCTTTTGTGGGGTTTGAAAGACTAATCACCAACTAGAGTTCTTGTAGGAGTGAGGGGTGATTTCTGGTAAACTTATTAGCATGCATGTAGGTTATTCCATTGCTTTTAATGTTTTCTCTGTATTACTTTTATCTTAGCAATTTCTACCTGTGTCAATTACATTGTGTACTGTCTCTGAGAAGAGAAGTGAAGCAGGCCTGCTTAGACAGACTGTATTTTGCTGGGATTAACAGTGAAGGCAGGGAGCCTTTCAGCCTGGAGATACCCTGGGATTGGAAGGAGAGAGACATGGGTCTCCACCCAAGAGAGGCAACAGCTAGGAAGCCGGAAGCCTGAATATGGGTGCCCTTGTTGAACCATAGAGGGGAAATACAAGTGCAGTTGCCCTGAACTGTGCAAGGAACAATAGGAGATAGCAGACATTTTGGCAGGGGGAAATTCTTTTGAATTTTTCTGTAGGAAATTATTTTCAGACCCTGCTGTAGAAGAAACTTGCAGTTAGAATGAAGAATGGTAAAATGACATTTAACCCTAAAAACCACTCTGAACACAGCCGGCTGTACCAAATCTACTTAGCAGGTATGGGAGGAGACAGAAATGCATGGTGATGAGCTGTGAAGGGGAATGCGAAGAGCAGAAGTGAAGGGATAACTGGCGAGCAATGTCTACCTGCTTTGTGCTGCTCCAGACAGGGATCAGCACCTACTAGAGAATTTAGTATTAACAGCTACAAATTAAAAGTTGATACTTTATCTTTAGAAATATCACATTACAACATTATCTTTGGGCTTCTTGTTCAAGTATGAAAACATTAATTAAAAATGCTATGGAAAAACGGGTAAGTTTGCCAACAGGAGGCATGATGCACTACTGGTTGTTTCCCCCCTTTCCTTCCCCTTCCTCACATTTCCCTAAGCCTAGGCATAGACCATGCTTGGACAGAGTTCTGTTCTCAAGTATACACAAAGTAACATTTAAAACGTACATGTAAAGCTGATAAATACAAACTGACCTGCTACTAACTGGCAAGTTTGCAGATGACACTAAACTGGGAGGAGTGGTAGATACGCTGGAGGGTAGGGATAGGATACAGAGGGACCTAGACAAATTAGAGGATTGGGCCGAAAGAAACCTGATGAGGTTCAGCAAGGACAAGTGCAGAGTCCTGCACTTAGGGCGGAAGAATCCCATGCACTGCTACAGACTAGGGACCGAATGGCTAGGCAGCAGTTCTGCAGAAAAGGACCTAGGGGTTACAGTGGACGAGAAGCTGGATATGAGTCAACAGTGTGCCCCTGTTTCCAAGAAGGCTAACAGCATTTTGGGTTGTGTAAGTAGGGGCATTGCCAGCAGATGAAGGGATGTGATCATTCCCCTCTGTTCGACATTGGTGCGGCCTCATCTGGAGTACTGTGTCCAGTTTTGGGCCCCACACTACAAGAAGGATGTGGAAAAATTGGAAAGAGTCCAGCGGAGGGTAACAAAAATGATTAGGGGGCTGGAGCACATGACTTATGAGGAGAGACTGAGGGAACTGGGATTGTTTAGTCTGCAGAAGAGAAGAATGAGGGGGGATTTGATAGCTGCTTTCAACTATGTGAAAGGAGATTCCAAAGAGGATGGATTTAGACTGTTCTCAGTGGTACCAGATGACAGAACAAGGAGTAATGGTCTCAAGTTACAGTGGGGGAGGTTTAGGATATTAGGAAAAACTTTTTCACTAGGAGGGTGGTGAAGCACTGGAATGGGTTACCTAGGAAGGTGGTGGAATCTCCTTCCTTAGCGGTTTTTAAGGTCAGGCTTGACAAAGTCCTGGCTGGGATGATTTAATTGGGGGTTGGACTAGATGACCTCCTGAGGTCCCTTCCCTGATATTCTATGATTCTATGATCATTTGGAGAGCGGGATGGGAAAGGGCGGATAAGTGGATTGAGAGGAATGTAGATAAAATGGCATACAGCTATGCTCATGTGTCTTGAAATGGGGAGATTTGGAGGAGGCATATGGGGAGACAAATAAGATAGGCAGGTGATGGAGGGAGAAATAGTGCTGGGAGAATCAGGGGCATATAAGGGGATGCCAAGAACTGAGGAGTCTAGGAAGATGAGTGCAAAATCCTAGGGTGAAATGAACAGAATAAGTTTGTCCTTCAGATTGAATGTAAACTTCCTAATGTTTCAAAAGTCGACAAATCTTCATCTACGGGCTGGTTTATGCTTAAAACACTACAGTGGCACAGCGGTGCTACTGTAGCGCTTAAATGTAGATGCTGCCTACACCAATGGGAGGGATTCTCCCGTCAGCATAGGTGATCTACCTCCCAGAGAGGTGATAGCTAGGTCAATGGAAGAATTCTTCTGCAACCTAGTGTAATCTACACAGTGACTTAAATTGGCTTACCTACACTGCTCAGGGGTATGTATTTTTACACCCCTGACCAATGTAGTCAAACTGACCAAATTTTCTAGTGTAGACCAGGCCTAATTCTCTCTATTATCCTACAGTGTCTGCTGCTCTCTTAACCTCTCTGCTTCAGAACCTCTCACATGGACTAAGTAAGTCTACAGGGTGCCCATTGAGCCTTGATGAGTGTCATAAGATCTGAGAACAATGTTTCCTGCCTATGGGCCTCAAATGCCAAACTGATCATTCTTGCTTTCCATTCAGAAGGCTGTATAAGAATGAGTTTTTGCCTATTATGGAAATATATGAGAGTTAATACAAAAGAATCAAGAAGAAAACTGTCTTTAAGGTGTTTTTTTTTTTTTTTTTTTTTAGAAATATTGCTGCTGTTTGCAGTTAGGGTCCAAGCACTGAGAATACTGGTAGATTCAGAACTTAAATTTATAGCAGAAAATGTCTCCGTATTAGATTTTTGGGGTAAATATCTCTAAGAAACAGCACGACAACTATTGGAATCAACAGCAGGGAGTTCTACAGATGTAACCAAATTCAAACAGAGCAATCTACACATTACTGCCCTCTAGATAAGCAAAGGAGCTACTTGTTTTCACAGTAAGTGACAAAGGAGCTGTAGACAACACAGAGTGTTTCTAATTAGAACTTGCATATGACAAAATGTCTTTTTTTGGTGTACTGCTGTCCATTCAGATATGGTAGTTAAATACATCAATGGATGTTTGGAGCGGTGTTGTAAGGCGGGCTGGTGGGTATGCATCCAGAATGAGAAGAACAGAAAGATGATTGTTGCTGGGAGGAGAGAGTTGTGAAGCTGGCAACGATTGTAAGATAGATGGTCTGTTAGACTGTGCTGCAATGTTACGTGAAATGGATAAGATGGGAGGAAGTAATTCTCTAAACTTATGGCAAAGTTGTCCGTGGGACATCATAATAATTAAAGTCAGACTATAGAGAAGTTGATTCATTCAGAAGGAGGGGAACAACCCAAGGTTCTCAAGTCTTATTTTGAAAGGAACATGACTCAAGCATATCTGATTCAGGGGTAGTGTGGGTGGTGGGAGGGGGAGAGAAATCATTTACCAAGAAATTTCAAGGATAGTGAACAGGAGGCCTTTGGATTTGAGCTTCTTACAAGCTTGTGGATTATTTGTATCTGTTTTTTCCCTCTGGCCCATCTCTGCTTTTAGGGCTTGCCTACATAGAATTAAGGAATGTCTATATTGCAATCAGACATCTGTGGCTGGCCTGTGCCAGCTGACTTGGGTTTACAGGGCTCAGGCTATGGGGCTGTTTAATTGCAATGTAGATGTTGGGGTTTGGGCTTGAGCCTGGTTTCTAGGACCCTCCCACATCACAGGGTCCTAAAACCCAGGCTTCAGTCTGAGCCCAAACATCTACATCACAGCCCCTTAGCTCGAGCCCTGTGAGCCTGAGTCAGCTGGCATGGGCCAGCCGCAGATTTTTTTTATTGCAGTGTAGACATTCCCTTAGAGTGTGGCAAGCTGGCCTGTGAATGTGCTAGCTGTTTGCATGCACCCTGCTGTTATAGACTAGAAGGTCCATAGCGCTCTTTGACATACACCTCTACCCCGATATAATGCTGTTCTCGGGAGCCAAAAAATCGTACCGCATTATAGGTGAAACCGCGTTATATTGAACTTGCTTTGATCCGCTGGAGTGCGCCCCCCCGGCCCCCCGGAGCTTTACTGCGTTCTATCCGAATTCGTGTTATATCGGGTCGTGTTATATCAGGGTAGAGGTGTACTGCCGTTTCAAAACTACCGAGCTTTTAGTGTGTGGTTGCAGGGTCTATCTGGCAAATAAGTGTGACAGGCTACTGCATTGTACGTTCACATCCTTGCTTGTTACACACTATCTCTGCATAGAGAAGCCCTTATTAACTGAACAGTTCAAATTAAGACTTAGTGGATAATTCAAGCTGAAGCAAGAATCCAAGTTCTGTATGCCCAGAACGTGCTGATTATATATGGAGTGATATGTTGCCTTTTGCGATAATTGACCAGAATGCACGTTTCCCAGATTTTAGACATATGGCAGTTTAGAAATAATTGTATTGAGGAGGCCATAAATAGTTAGAGCAGTTGTTTTCTGATGTACAGTAAGTAGGACATAAAGACTCCAGCAGCCAGCTTAGACTTCAATAGTGAGGGATAACAGAAGTTGGTTAAATGGGGAGAGGTTTACACAACCAAACTGAAGTAATCATTAAGGCAATGTTCATAGAATCGGAAGGGACCCCGAGAGGTCATCTAGTTCAGTCCCCTGCACTCAAGGCAGGACTAAATATTATCTAGACCATCCCTGACAGGTGTTTGTCCAACCTGTTCTTAAAAATCTCCAATGATGGAGATTACACAACCTCCCTAGGCAACTTATTCCAGTGCTTAACTACTTTGACAGTTAGGAAGTTTTTCTTAATGTCCAACCTAAACTGCCCTTGCTGCAATTTAAGCCCATTGCATCTTCTCCTATCCTCAGAGGTTAAGAAGAACAATTTTTCTCCCTCCTCCTTGTAACAATCTTTTATGTACTTGAAAACTGTTATCATGTTCCCTTTCAGTCTTCTCTTCTCCAGACTAAACAAACCCAATTTTTTCAATCTTCTCTCATAGGTCATGTGTTCTGACCTTCAATCATTTTTGTTGCTCTTCTCTAGACTTTCTCCAATTTGTCCACATCTTTCTTGAAATGGGGTGCCCAGAACTGGACACAATACTCCAGTTGAGGCCTAATTAGCGTGGAGTACAGCGGAAGAATTACTTCTCGTGTCTTGCTTACAATACTCCTGCTAATACATCCCAGAATGAAGTTTGCTATTTTTGCAACAGCATTACACTGTTGACTCATATTTAGCTTGTGATCCACTATGACCCCCAGATCCTTTTCCGCAGTACTCCTTCCTAGGCAGTCATTTCCCATTTTGTATGTGTGCAACTGATTTTTCCTTCCTAAGTGGAGTACTTTGCATTTGTCCTCATTGAATTTCATCCTATTTACTTCAGACCATTTCTCCAGTTTGTCCAGATCATTTTAAATTTTAATCCTATCCTCCAAAGCACTTGCAACCCCTCCCAGCTTGGTATCGTCCATAAACTTTATAAATGTACTCTCTATGCCATTATCTAAATAATTGATGAAGATATTGAACAAAACCGGACCCAGAACCGATACTTGTGGGACCCCACTCATTATGACCTTCCAGCATGACTGTGAACCACTGATAACTACTCTCTGAGAACGATTTTCCAACCAGTTATACACCCACCTTATAGTAGCTCCATCTAGCTTGTATTTCCCTAGTTTGTTCATGAGACGGTCATGCGAGACAGTATCAAAAGCCTTACTAAAGTCAAGATATACCACATCTACTGCTTTCCCCATAGCCACGAGGCTTGTTACCCTGTCAAAGAAAGCTATCAGGTTGGTTTGACACGATTTGTTCTTGACAAATCCCTGCTGACTGTTATATATCACCTTATAATCTTCTAGGTGTTTGCAAATTGATTGCTTAATTATTTGCTCCATTATCTTTCCAGGTACAGAAGTTAAGCTGACTGGTCTGTAATTCTTATTTCCCTTTTTATAGATGGGCATTATATTTTCCCTTTTCCAGTCTTCTGGAATGTCTTGCGTCTTCCATGACTTTTCAAAGATAATTGCTAATGGCTCAGATATCTCCTCAGTCAGCTCCTTGATTATTCTATAATGCATTTCATCAGGCCCTGGTGATTTGAAGACATCTAACTTGTCTAAGTAATTTTTGACTTGTTCTTTCCCTATTTTAGACTCTGATCCTACCTCATTTTCACTGGCATTCACTATGTTAGATGTCCAATCGCCACCAAACTTCTTGGTGAAAACCGAAACAAAGAAGTCATTAAGCACCTCTGCCATTTCCACATTTTCTGTTATTGTCTTTCCCCCCTCATTGAGTAACGGGCCTACTCTGTCCTTGGTCTTCCTCTTGCTTCTAATGTATTTGTAGAATGTTTTCTTGTTACCTTTTATGTCCCTAGCTAGTTTGATCTTGTTTTATGCCTTGGCTATTCTAATTTTGTCCCTACACGCTTGTGTTGTTTATATTCACCCTTTGTAATTTGACCAAGTTTCCACTTTTTGTAGGACTCTTTTTTGAATTTTAGATCATTGAAGATCTCCTGGTTAAGCCAGGGTGGTTTCTTGCCATACTTCCTATCTTTCTTACGCAGTAGGATAGTTTGCTCTTGTGCCCTTAATAATGTCTCTTTGAAAAACTGCCAGCTGTCTTCAATTGTTTTTCTCCTTAGACTTGCTTCCCATGGGATTTTACTTACCAACTCCCTGAGTTTGCTAAACTCTGCCTTCTTGAAATCCATTGTATTTATTGTGCTGTTCTCCCTCCTACCATTCCTTAGAATCATGAACTCTACCATTTCATGGTCACTTTCACTCAAGTTGCCTTCCACTTTCAAATTCTCAACCAGTTCCTCCCTATTTGTCAAAATCAAATCTAGAACAGCCGCCCCCCAGTAGCTTTGTCCACCTTCTGAAATAAAAAATTGTCTCCAATACATTCCAAGAACTTGTTGGATAATCTGTGCCCTGATGTATTATTTTTTCAACAGATGTCTAGGTAGTTGAAGTCCCCCATCACCACCAAGTCCTGTGCTTTGGATGATTTTGTTAGTTGTTTAAAAAAAGCCTCATCCACCTCTTCTTCCTGGTTTGGTGGTCTGTAGTAGACCCCTACCATGACATCACCCTTCTTTTTTACCCCTTTTATTCTTACCCAGAGACTTTCAACAAGCTTGTCTCTTATTTCTATCTCAACCTCAGTCCAAGTGTATACATTTTTAATATATAAGGCAACACCTCCTCCCTTTTTTCCCTGCCTGTCCTTTCTGAGCAAGCTGTTACCTAGTGGGCACTCTACCAGGAGTTGGGAGAACTGAATTCTATTTCTGGTTCTGAAACTGACGTGGTGTGTGACCTTGGACAAGTCACTTCACCTCTCGGTGCCTCTGTTGTTCTTCCCACTGTCTGTCTATTTAGATTGTAAGCTTTTGAGGGCAGAGACTGTCCCCACGATCATAATACAAACAATAATTGTAATGGAAACTTATAAAAAATATGAGTGTATGTGGGTAAGTGGATGGAAAGAGCCATTGATGCTGCTGTACTACAAGGTGGTCAGGACTTCTGATGTGACATTAAGATAAAATGCACATTTTCAGGACTTTGTTAAAATTTAACAGGTCTGAGTCAGATGTTCTCAGTGCCCCACTGCCCTAGCCTCCAAGGTTGCTGATATGGTCTTAGCCATTCTTGTCAATTACCCGTTCCACTGACCAAGACAAAAAGCGAACTTGATTTTTCTTCAACAAATAGTAATAGCAAGGCTCAGCAACACGTAAATACCAAAGGCCCCTAAATCGTGGGTCGCTAAACTGTTTACACGTAGAGTGAGGTTTCTGCTCTTAGATTAACAGAATTCTATTTTAATTTAACAATTAAATTTCCATTTAGTATTGTAAGTTTGCTATCACAGAAACGTCTGGGTGCCATTATGCACATTTTGAGGTTCAGACATTTTCTCAATAAGCAAGCAAGAGCTCCACTTCATCTCCTTGCAGTTAGTAATACTTATTTATGACAAGTCTAGTTTGGGTGGCTTGCCTCTGGGAACAGGTTGCACAGGCTATTCCACAACTCAATTCTTAAAGGCTGCTGGAAAAGATTAAACTTATAGTGTGACTGGAGGCGGTAAGACTCCATCTCAGCCTACTCAGCAGTGGAAGTGATATTCACCCCCCCCCCCCACACACACACACCTCTCTTCTAGGCCATCCACTGAAAAATACTTGTGATAGAACTTGCTTGATGGCAGATAAAACTGTAAAACTTTTGGAGGCGTGCATAGCAGCAGCTTAAAGAAAAGCAAACAATCAGTCTTCAGATGTATGAATAGAGTATTGAATATCAGTCAAAGGGAATTATTCTAGTCCTATATAAGGGAATAATGAGGCCATGTTCTGAATAATGTACTCAGTTTAGGTCAACTTGTTATTAAAGGATATTATAGAAATGGAGAAGGTAAAGCAAAGGGCAGCTGGAATGATACATGGACTAAAGGGTCTTACTTATTCAAAAAGATAAGAGACACTATGTCTGTGTTCTTCAGAAAAGAAGATTAAGAGGGAATTTTATTTGAAGTATGCTAAATTCTGAAGGGAATAGAGGACAGAGGCTGCAAGCCTATGAGCCTGTGTCAAATACAAGAACTAAGGGCACCAGGTGAAGGTAAGAAGAGGGTCAGATGACGAGGGAATTGAAAATGAATTTCTTCACACACACACACAGCTAATACAACATGGTATAAACTATCAAACACAATGTCAGGAATAAGTAGGATAAATTGTCTTTCTAAAACATACAAAGCTTGGAGAAATATACATTGTACAAATGCTTGTTCAAAGTTGGAGATAGACTTAGATACATTTTCTAGCTCCCTTCTGTTCTGAAACTTCAGGTCTTGATGTAGAGAAACCAGCACATTAATAGGATAAACACGAGTACTGTTATAATGGAAACTGGAAAGATAGCTAAGGGAGAGTTCTTTTTGTAATCAGACTGATGTAAAACTACAAAGAGTAGGAAAAAAATGGAAAACATCTCCCAGAATAAGAGTGACTGGAAAGGAAAAGCAGTATAAAAATGATAGAGGAGGAAGAGGGAATTAGAAGAATACCAGTGAAAATCAAGGTGATAAAAACAAAGGAAAGCTGACTTTGGAATAAGATTTACTAAGAAAAACTACAATCCAAAAGAACAGTTAGGTATTATAGAAGAATGTGCATGCACAATGTAATTCTGGGGATGTCTCATTTCCACTATAGGACCCTCTGTTAACTTGACTCTGTCCTGGGCAGTAATATACACTAATCCTTGCTTCTAGGCAAGTAGATTTTTAAATGATCTTTAAGTGGAAATTAATTGTTACCTTAGTGATTGATTGTTGAAATGGTTTTTGATTCTTTCATATTTTTTCTTTTCATATAAACATTTAGTTAGAAATTAAAAATTGAAACTAATTACTAGTATAAAATCTAATCAAATTGGGTATAGAGACTCATAATAGTTAAACCAATTACAAGGAAGAGGAGGGCTAGATTCCATTGCTATCAGTGCACTCTTTGATACACAAGTTGGTGTAAAATTATCCATACAGATTACACAGAAAACTTGAGTGCTTTAATATCTTCCTTTAGTGTTACATGTTGTTTTCCTCCATTCCAAGAGGTGAGCTATGGAGTACAATTTCCAACAGTATAATTGGAAAAAATCAGAACTGAATCTCTGGAAGGCCTTCTGCGTATTCCTTTTCATGTTCCCTATACTGAATGCCGCAATCCTACTTTGAAGTTAAATTGACACAAGATTAGAAAAAGACAGATTACTTATTGATAAGGAAGGATATCAGTGCTTTCCCATTGAAGCTCTTCAATTTTATCTTAGACCTAAAACTGCTTTGATTGCCAATTTCCCATTTTTGTGACTATCTTCACACTGCATTTTTTTTTTGCAAGTGTCTTTTACAATTTTGATAAAGAAACCAAGCAAAGCCTTGTGGAATAGTCAAAAGTTTCTCTTGAGTGGTAAGTTCATGGTTTTATTATTGCGTTTTTTGTGTGTGTGTTTTTTTTTAGATTCTGAAGCAACAGAGTGCAATAAGCAAATTGGGCATCAGTTACACTTTTTGCACATAACATACATATTGAGTATACAGCAACAATGAGTATGGTGTACCTGTAATATGAGTTACACATAAACTGCTCTTTAGAGAAATAAAATGAGTTGGTTAGAGCAGGAGATTAGGAGCCATATACTTGGTTTGAATCTCAGCTCTACCACTGATTAGAACTTGTGTATTTTTGCCATGATCCATCTGAAAAATTGGTATATCTACCTTAATGGGGTGATTAGTTAATTACTGTTACTAAAGTACTTTGAGACAGATGGCTGTGAAGCACTACATAAGAGAAAGTATATCACAAACAATGCATACATAAACTAATTGTTTTAATAGTTACACTGCTCATTACAAAACCAAAGGAGGAAATGATGATTCTGTGAGACCATATGAAAAAAAGTGCCATATATAAAAGGCTATATTGCTAAAACAAATGCATTTCATCTTCTCTGGCCCATATATTAAGGCTCAGATTGTACCACTTCCACTCAAGTTGGTTGTTGCCTTATACTCTAAGTAGTCCTATAGAAATAATATATAAATCTTTGTACATACCTAGTCCTTTATATATGAAGATCTCAAAGCATTTGATGTACTTTGTTAATCAATGGAGCCATGAAAGTATTGCTATACACACATTACACAGGTTTTAAATTAAGGTCAACAAGAGCTGCCTTAATTGACTAAGGCCAAGCAGTGCATCAATGGCAGAGCTGAGAACAGAAGGAGTAAGGTGTTACTCAGTCTGAATAAGCATGCTAAAACATGACCCTAGACAAACTAAAGTAAAACCTCATTATCTTTAGCCTTCTTGAGTTCAAGAAGAAAACTGTTTTGAATTTCCTCTCCTCTTTCTAGCAATACAATCAAAAAGTGGAAAATTCTTACTTTGTTTCTCTGAAATACAAACTGCTTTTTCCTTGCCCTCATGATTTTTATCATTCTTACAGACCAAAGGAAGCAAGATCAGGATGACTCATTGGTGCTTTTTAGCAAGGTTGGTCTTCTGACTTCAGTGGTTGCCGCAGCTGAATGTAAAGCAAACTCACTTTGTAGAAAAAAGTTATTAAGCATTTGTGTGAGTCATCAGCTCTAGGTTTTGCAGGTTTGTTCTTAATTTAAAGCTTGCAGAAGTTCTCAGGTTGATGGCCCTCAAGACTTGAATTATCTGCCTATTAAATAAGTGGAGTTTAGTTCATTCTCCATGCTTGTTTAATCCTTGATCTATTTGAATCTCCAAGAAGGATGCCAATTAGTGTAATTTTTGACATTAGATGCTAGGCTGAGACCACCATTGTGTTTCACATAGGTCAGTGGAATGTCCTTGCTTGGTAATGACTTCCTGTCACTGTTAGCCAGAGTGTGATTATTTTTTAAAAACTACTAGTCTATAAATGAAAGGTTTGTGTTAAATTTTCAATCATCAGAACCACCCAGCTTCCAGGGTCCTTAAGGTTAATGAACCCACCAAACATTTTGGAAAAAAACAAAGTTTCAAGAAGTTTGCAGGTCACAACTGTAGGCTACCTTTTTATATCATTAT
This sequence comes from Emys orbicularis, assembly GCF_028017835.1. Taxonomy (NCBI): domain Eukaryota; kingdom Metazoa; phylum Chordata; order Testudines; family Emydidae; genus Emys; species Emys orbicularis. The sequence goes on along the minus strand of NC_088691.1, from coordinate 36,606,335 downwards.
AACAATAAGCCATGACAGTGTATGAATTGATGCACACTTCTAGGTGCATTCTGGTTTCCTAAGATGACCAACAGCCAACTAATAAACACTCTGAGGTGGTCTACTGCTAAGCAAATATGGCTCATTAATTTTCCATTTAATTTTCAAAATAGTTTTTAAAAAAGCTGCATTGTAGGCATTCATATAAATCATCCTTCTCGCTGAAAAGTAGTTCCTAGCACAAAGATAAGCATCCATATTCAGTAACTTTATTATTAAATATTTCTCGCAACTCTGTTCTAAGATAAGATTCCTGAACTCCTTCAGTGCCTTTTTTTCCATTCTAGTCTCCACAAACCAAGCTGTACTTTAACCCATCTGTCAGCTTCTCACTTTCTCTTAAAATGTATGTGGAATATTCAGTTAGTCTCTTAGTTCACTGGAATTTGTCTGTATTAAAACCTAGTGGTTGTTGCTCGACACATGTAAATATAAGCCTTGCTTTGAATTGGTTTGCTTCCTATACTGGTTTTGCATTCTGGCAAATAGGGAATGGGCAACTAAGGATTTTCAAAAGATTAAACTATGAGAATTTTGACTGTTTGCTTTTTGAGATAGATCAGGGCTGCAGTTCCTATTTTCCCAAGACAGAACCATTCTGTTCTGCATGGAAGAGAAGCAGGCTCCCCCAGCATTACCCCATTCAGTTTTTGTAGTGTTGCTGGCATTCTTAAGACTCTACCTTCATCCCTTTGGAGTGGTAAGATTTTTGAGCTTCTCTGGGTAGGTTCATAATAAGTATATCAAGTGCCTCCTGCCCTTTCCAGCCATCACCCTCAAGTGTCTATTGCCACAGAAAACAGGTCTACATTGCCTTATATTTAGGACAGACCTGGTGCATAGGAGGATACTATCAGATGGTAAGCGTCCAGTAAGAAAATATTAGACATTTCTCTCTCATTCATTTGTGCCATGTAAAGTAGTTCATATTCTGTTGAATCATTGATAACAGTGAACCATCAAGCTGTCTTTAATACAAAAGCATAAATTCCACCCCCCCGCCTCACCCCCCTCACGTTCTGGCTGGGACAGCTCAAAGACAACCACATATCTGCCAGCTGATAACATTTTATTTCAATGTTGTTTTGATGAGCCTGCTGGCATGTTGTAAAAGCCTATAATGTCTTCCAGGACATCTGGGTTTAGGAGTAATTTTGGCGTTCCAAAAACTCCTACAATGGTACATTACAACAGAGTACATTGGGTTTTAGGTGGAGTTAATTTTTTTTATTCCTTGTTGGCTAATTAATTAAATATCACTGATAGAGTAGTAAGATGACGACACTGCCAGTTACATTATCTTTTAGCTAGATTTGTGACTTAATGAAGGCATTGAGGCTGGTAGGAAAAACTCAGCAGGCTCATTTTTCTCTACCTAAGCACACTGCTGTACACCTTTTAGTACTTCCGCTTTCTTCCTGGAAGTTGCAGTCACTTGAAGTGTAGTGTTAGGCATTACAATTTCTCTGTTAAAATACATGGGAATCTGCACAGCCATCTTTTTATAATACAAATAACTTAACAGCACTCCGTACTTTGAAAACATTACAAGTGAAAGCTTTTTATTTCTGGCAAAATGCAAAATCTGAGCACAAGCCAAATACTATATGCCAAATCCTTACTCCCATGCAGTGTTTAATTAATCATTTCCATGGTATTCTACATGCTGCTTAATGTTTGTCCATTGAAACTTAGGGTTGAATGAGCAGATGTACATAGCTAAAGAATTGCCCAATGTAATAAAATAAATAATAACAACAAAATAGATAAATGGAGCCTATAAATGGGCTATGAAAACTATATCAAGCTTTTCTTTAAAGAAATACTGAAATGAATGTACTCTTGCAAAATAATCTAAGAATAGAAAAACACTTTTGAATTATGCCTAGCACCTGTTGCTATGGCTTTTAAAGACTGTTTCAGTAAGTTTCAGTAAACAATACAAGAGCTCTAATACTCTATTTCTACAGTACATTCATATAGATATCCAAGACTTGTGTGAATGGTCAATCAGCAGTGTAATGTTCAGATGAAAATAATGGTTCAAACAAAAGCTTGGAAACAAGTTTTGAATTGACTATAAGGAGCCAGGATGAGATCTGTCCCTGTATTTATCTGTGTAAAGGAGGAACAAAGGGCATAATTGAAAATGTTCTTGTAAATGGAGGTTAAGGTAAGGGAAGTGCTTGGTCAGGGTGGGCTATCTTTCAATCCTTAACTTCATCATTGTTTGTTTTATTGTTTAATTTAAAAAAAGGGAAAACTCCTTCAGTGGCTTTGCATCTGATCAAGGCCTGAAGGTTTATCTATGTACTTGAATCATTGTTGTATCTTTCATAGACAAATTTGCCTCTCACTCTGTCCCTGAATAATACAGTTCGATTCCTCAGGAAACAGGGTCAGAGTCAGGCCGCACTCGGAGACTAGAAATCAGAGGTAGCACCAGGCTGGAGTTAGGATCAGAGTCAGCCTGAGGTCAGTGACTGGAGATCAGAAGATGAGGTGGGGTCTGGAGTTGCAGTAGGCCGGAAGTCTGTGTGGTTGCCTAGACAACGTCCGGGGGCATCCTCCAGGGTTAAATAGTGCACTTGGCCAATCAGAGAACCACAAGGTACCATCACGCTAGGTCTTTTGGGAGGGACTTACTGTAGTGCCTATTCTCCTGCCCCATCCTCGAGGTTAGTAACACTCTTCTGAAATCTGAGATGCTGTTATTTGAAGCTACCCCATGGGCAATCTTTGAACATTAATCATAAATGTGTAGTAGTAGTCTTCAGGTTCATGAGACTGTTTCACTGAATTGCAGTGAAGTTACCAGACTTCAGATTGTATCTCTTCAATATTTAATGACTACCTTACTGTTTGCTTGTTTTTTTTAACTCTTTTGTGCTTGGACAAATTTTGCATATAAAAATATCTTCCACTGAGGTAGCTGTTTGAGCTTTGCACTCCTATTAATGTGTGAATATAAGTGAGCAATTACTTGCAATAGCAAATATAAACCTTAATTCCTTTTCTGATAATAGAAATAATTAGCTATAGATTAGAGATATAAATGCAGAAGTTGTATACCAGTAACATTTTACTAGAAAAAGATAAAGTTACTTGGAGAAAACTCAATTCTATGCTTAAAGATGGAAATTAATGCCTTAAAAGATTGGATTACAATACCATTGACAGTTTATGTGAACAAATGCTGTGGGAGTTCCTCCCCTGCCAATACACAATCTTGAACTTCAGGACCTTAGCTATTTTAGTTTCACATATCTTCTGAGCAGGGATTGCTGACTCAGACACATTATATAGTAGTTTGTAGCTGTTGTAAGGATGCAGAGCCTGGGATAGCTGATGTTCCCAGAGCATTACCAGGAAGCCATGCAGAGCTACAGTCAGGGAGCACTGTGGAGAGTAGGCACTGCAGGAAGTACCACCCAAAGGACAGTACTAGAGTGACAGTACCTTGCAGCTTTCTGATTTGTGGGGAGGTATAGCTCAGTGGTTTGAGCATTGGCCTGCTAAACCCAGGGTTGTGAGTTCAGTCCTTGAGGGGGCCATTTAGGGATCTGGGGCAAAAATCTGTCTGGGGATTGATCCTGCTTTGAGCAGGGGGTTGGACTAGATGACCTCCTGAGGTCCCTTCCAACCTTGATATTCTATGATTGGCCAAGTGCACTATTTAACCCTGGAGGATGCCCCAGGAAGTTATCTAGGCAACCTCACAAACTTCTGTCCTGCTGCAACTCCAGACCTCACCTCGTCTTCTGATCTCCAGACTCTAATCCTGACACCAGCCTGGTGCTACTTCTGGTCTCTGACTCCAGCCTGACTCTTGCTTATTGATCTTGGTTCTAGTGATTCCTCTGAGCCCTGCTCACCAACTCCCTTGACATGTGGACCCCGGCCCATCTGTGACTGCTAGGCCAGACCACCTATGCCCTGGTCCCTTATAGCTATAGGTATGTGGGTCCCATGAACAAACTATCACAATCCCTTTTGTTAACCTAGCATTCAAAACAAACAAATGGATAGCAAGTACTGAGACAGCAGTGGAGAGGTGCTAGAAGAATAGGAGGCTACAGCTGGCTTGTTACAGGAACTTGAAGTAAAGCACTAATCAATTTTTTTAAAAAATTGAGACATGTCTAGAGATTTAAAAAGCTTCCCTCTCTTCCCCCATGCCATAAAGCTGTCTTTGATTTGATGTATATATGTTCTACATTTCATATTGCTCCAAGCATGAAGAAGTGTGGGAAAAAATGGGTATTTTTCAAGGCATTAATATAAACATGAATTTCATGGGGGAAGGGGGGGAAGAAACTTATAGAAAATATGAAAACCTGTTGTCCTCTATAAATACATCTAAATGATTGTAACAGTCTCGGTTAGTTCTAAAATTAAAGGTAAACTTAGGAAAAACAAGTGCTTTAACTAAACAGTATTCAAAGCTAATAGCTCCACCTCTCAGCTTCATGGAAAACATGTTTGTTTAAAAATAATTGCTGCAAAATGACTCAGGCTTGTTGCAGCCAGAGGGACTTTTTTTAAATGCATACACCAATGCCTGTATGTTTCTCGGGTATGTTGTATTTTAAAATCATCATAAAGGAAAACTGGGCAAAGACAAGGCAATAAATCTCCTAGGAAAAAAGTAAAACAGAACGAGAAAGGTGGGAGATGATATAAAACTGCAAAACAATAGTCCCACATTGGCAAGATTTGACAGGTTACTTTCAAATGCTGCATAAAAATGGAAACCGTTGTATTATATTTTCTTTTAAGCATAGTGGAGCTGTAAAGCTAGGCAGATATTGTTATAAAATTGTAATTTATAATCAGCCTGGTAACTTCACATGTTACAGGAAGAAGGCTCTGTTTGATTGGTGAACACTGTGAGAAAACCTTTGAAGAAATCAAAAGTAAAAATAATCAAGTATTTGCATGTTTGGCAAGGCACTCTTGTTCAGATGTGTAGTCACTCCATCCAGTTGACAACAGTTATGCTTGTCACTGGAAGGCAGCCATTTTTCCAGGAAGTAGTTAACAAACTACTAGAGTTCAAAACTCATTAACTCCTCTTGTCCTTACTAAACCTTTATGCCCCTTCTCCCTTCCCCTTAGAAACCGTCAAGATTTCCAAGGCTTCTAGTACATTTTCACTGTACTTGTCATAGAATCACTGTTCATTGACAGGCCAAGAGGAAAGGACAGTTACCTGTTCTGTAACTGGCGTTCTTTGAGATGTGTTGCTCAGGTGTATTCCACAGTAGGTGTGCGTGCTCGCCATGTGCACCGGTGCCGGAAGTTTTTCCCTTAGCAGTACCCATAGTGGGGGAGCCCCACTGCAACCCCTGGAGTGGCACCTCTATATTGCGCTATAAGGGGCGCTGCACGCTCCCCCCACCCTCAGTTCCTTTTTGCCAGACAACTCCGACAGAGGGGAAGGAGGGAGGGATGTGGAATACACCTGAGCAACACATCTCGAAGATCGTCAGTTATGGAACAGGTAACTGTCCTTTCTTCTTCAAGTGATTGCTCATGTGTATTCCACAGTAGGTGACTCCAAGCTATACCTGATGGAGGTGGGTAGGAGTTTAAGGGTTACCAGGGCAGAGTACCGCCCTACCAAACCCTGCGTCATCCCGCGTTTGGGAGACGATCGCATAGTGCGATGAGAAGGTGTGGACAGAGGACCACGTAGCAGCCCTACAGATGTCCTGGATAGGGACATGAGCCACTTAGGCAGCCAACGAGGCCTGAGCTCTCGTCGAATGAGCCTTCGCTATAAGAGGCGGGGGAAGCCCTGCCAGGTCGTAACACGTGCGTATGCACAAGATGATCCAGCGGGAGATCCGCTGGGTGGAAACCTGTTGCCCCCTCATGCGCTCGGCCGATGCAATGAAAAGCTGAGGGGATTTCCGGAATGGCCTGGTCCGGTCTTGGTAAAAAGCCAGTGCTCTACGCACATCTAGCATGTGTAGGCATCGTTCCTCATTGGAGGAATGGGGCTTAGGACGGAGAACTGGTAGGAAGATGACCTGATCCATGTGAAAAGCCGAGACTACCTTCGGCAGAAAGGCCGGGTGCGGGCGGAGCTGTACCTTGTCCCTGTGGAAGAGCATATACGGGGGATCAGAGGTCAGGGCCCTAAGCTCCGAGACCCGGTGGGCCGAGGTGATAGCCACCAGGAACGCCACTTTCCATGATAAGTGGGACCAGGAACACATGGCCAAGGGTTCAAAGGGGGGGCCCGTGAGGCAGGAGAGGACTAGGTTCAGGTCCCAGAGCGGGACCGGGGGTCTGGCATAAGGGAATGCCCGATCCAGACCTTTCAAAAACCAGGAAGTCATGTGGTGGGAGAATACCGACTGACCAGACACCGGAGGGTGGAAAGCCAAAATTGCTGCCAAGTGTACTCTGACCGAGGTGGGCACGAGCCCTTGGGTCCTAAGGGACAGTAGGTAATCAAGGATGAGCTGGAGCGACGCGGATGAGGGGGAGGAGCCCCTTTCCCTCATCAACGTGGAGAACCGATACCATTTGGCCAGGTAGGTTCGTTGTCTGGAAGGCTTCCTGCTCTCCAGCAGGACTCGCCTAACATCCTCAGAGCACCTCCCCTCTTCCTCATCTAACCATGGAGCAGCCACGCTATCAAGTGAAGTGAGGCCAGGTCAGGGTGGAGGAGGGATCCTCCCTCCTGTGAGAGGAGATCCGGTTGGAGAGGTAGTCTGCACGGAGGTGCCGCTAGAAGTTGTAGGAGGGCCCCGTACCAATGTTGATGGGCCCAATCCGGCGCTATCAGGATAACCCTGGACCCGTCTGTCTTTACTTTCTGTAGGACCTTGCCTATCAGGGGGAAGGGCGGGAAGACGTAAAACAGGCAGCCCGACCATGGAATCAGGAACACGTCTGATATCGCTCCTTTGCCCCCTCCTGCCCTGGAGCAGAACTGAGGGCAAAGGCAATTCTGGTTGGTGGCAAAAAGATCCACCTGGGGAGTACCCCACTCTAGGAAGAGCTGCCTGGCAACCTCCCTGTGGAGTGACCACTCGTGCTGTTGGGAGAAAACCCTGCTCAGGCGATTGTCTCACGTATTGCGCATGCTGGGTAGGTGAAAAGCCCTCAAGGGGATGTTGTGGGCTATACAGAACTCCCACAGGTCTAGGGCTTCCTGGCACAAGGCCGAGGACCTCGTGCCCCCTTGCCTGTTGATGTAATCATGGTCGTATTGTCCGTGAGGACTCTGACCATCTTCCCCCCCAGATACCAGTGGAAGGTTATACAGGCTAGGTGCACTGCCCTGAGTTCCCTGACGTTTATGTGTAGGGACAAGTTTGAAGCCGACCATCTGCCCTGGGTCTGGAAGCTCCCCACGTGGGCTCCCCACCCCAGGTCCGAGGCGTCCGACACCAGATGTATTGAGGGAGGGGCCTCTCGGAAGGGAATCCCTTGCACCATTTTGCTCGGGAGGGACCACCACTGCAGGTCGGCCACCACTGCGGGTGGAAGCGTGACGACCTTGTCCAGGCCATCCCTGGCTTGGGAGTATTGGGAGGCCAACCAAAGTTGAAGGGGCCTCATCCTGAGTCTGGCATGCCGCACCACCGAGGTGCATGCTGCCATAAGGGCCTAAGAGTTGAAGGCACACCCTTGCCGTCGTCACGGAGAAGGCCGTGACTGAAGCTATGAGACCTTTGAGCGTCTCGGGGGAGAGAGGCCGTGGCCACTACCGAGTCTAAAAGCACCCCATGAAGTGTATGCGCTGATCTGGGACTAACGTGGACTTGCCCTTGTTTACCACTAGGCCTAGACTGTTGCAAGTGGCCAGGAGGAATTCCACCTGGGCCTGAACCTGGGATCGAGACTTGCCCTTGAGCAACCAGTCGTCCAGGTAGGGAAAGATTTGCAGCCCGTTCCGCCTGAGGTGGACTGCCACCACCACCACCATGCATTTGATAAAAACCCTGGGGGCCGTAGAGAGGCTGAAGAGAAGGACCGTAAACTGGTCCTGCCCCACAAGGAAACGGAGGAAGTGCCTGTGACCCTCGAAAATATGGATGTGAAAATACGCATCCTGGAGGTCCAGGGCTGCGAACCAATCCCCCGGGTCTAGGGACGGAATAATAGAGGACAGGGACACCATACGGAACTTGGAATGGACCAGAAACTGGTTGAGATACCGCAGGTCGAGGATGGGCCTGAGCCTGCCTTTCGCCTTTGGGATCAGGAAATACTGGGAGTAAAACCCCTTGCCCTGGAATTCCCGAGGTACCCTCTCCACTGCACCCAGAGTGAGGAGGCGCGCCACCTCCTGGTTTAGAAGGAGGGCATGCTCCGGGTCTCTGGAGACCTCCCTAGATGGAGAATGGTGGGGAGGGGGCGAGGTGAATTGCAACATGTACCCCTTGGAGATGGTACTGAGGACCCACCGGTCCGACGTTATACGGGACCATTGCACTCTGAAAGCAGGTAAACGGTTGCCAAACACCAACTTTATTAACTGGGGGGCTTCTCAGGCAACAGACCAAGTGGTTCCCCGCAAAGAGTCAAAAACTCCTCTTCCCCTGCCTCTTGCCCTTCGAGGGGCCCGGTCGTGGGGCCTAACGGGACTGGCGCTGGGATCGATGCCTCTGCTCCCTCGGCCTCTTAGGCAGGGGCTCATATCTGCCCCTAACTGGGGGAACCGAGGTCTGAGGCCTGGGTTTGTCCTTGGGTGGCGGGACATAGAGGCCTAGTTTTTGCAGGGTGGTGCGGGAGTCTTTCATCCCATGCAGACGAGTGTCTGTTTGGTCCGCAAACAGGGCTTTCCCGTCGAAGGGCAGGTCCTGCATGAGGGACTGGGATTCCGCGGACAGTCCGGACAGCGAGAGCCACGACGCCCTTCTCATGGAAATAGCCGAGGCCATCCAACGGGCCGCTGTGTCCACCTCATCCGAAGCCACTTGAAGAGCGGCTTTTGCCGCCGCCGCACCCTCATCGACTAAGGCTTTGAATTCCCTCTTGTCCTTGTCTTGGAGAAGAGGCTCAAATTTCAGCAGAGACCCCCCAAGTTGAAATCATACTGGCTCAGCAGCGCTTGGTGGTTCGCCACCCTGAGCTGGAAGCTCGCCGATGAATAAACATTTTTCCCAAAAGTGTCTCGTCTCCTGGCGTCTTTATCCTTGGGGGTGGGTGCGGGCTGGCCATGTCTCTCACGTGGTTAACGGATTCAACCACCAGCGAGTTAGGGGTGGGTGAGTGTACAAGTACTCGTGCCCTTTTGCTGGCACGAAGTACTTCCGCTCCGCCTTCTTAGAAATGGGTGCCAGGAAAGCTGGGGTTTGCCAAAGTCTGGTAGAAATATTGGCTACCCCCTGGTGAAGAGGCAAGGCCACACGGCCCGGTGTCGAGGAGGACAAGACATTAAACAAAGTTTCCGATGGCTCCTCCATCTCTTCAGCCTGGAGCTGGAGATTCAAGGCCACCCGTCTAAGAAGCTCTTGATGAGCCTTAAAGTCCTCCTGAGAGACAGAGGGCGGCGCCGCTATAGACTTATCCGGTGCCAATGAGGCGACCGGTGCTGCCTCCAGGGCGATGGGCGGTACTGTCGGCTCAAACCCCGCATCTGGGCCTGGGTGCGGTGCTGGTGGCTCGGTGCCCGAGGACTGATCTTGCTGCCGAGACGGGGACGCCGAGTGGACCTGGGATGCCCCTGTTACAGAACGGGGTGTCTCCGGTGCGGGCGCTTGGGGCCACGGTGCCCATTGGCACCACTGTCCTTGCAAGGGTGCCCCTTGCCACTGGCCCGTATGGGGTCTTAGCAGAGCCACTTGCTCTTGAGGGGCAATGCGGCCTGGGGAGGGACGGCTGGGAGCCGAGGCTGAGGTCACCGATGAACGCACGGTGCCGTATGAGCGGCTGGACTGGTCCCGGCCATGTCGGCGCCGACCTCGGGATTTGGACCTTGACGACGACGACATGTATACATTGGAGGTACTGTCTCTGGAATGCCTCCGGTGACCGTGGCTACGACGCCTCGGTGCCGGTGCCGGTCGGGATGTGTTCCGAGTATGGCATCTGTCTCGGCGAACACTCGAATATGAGTGGCGGTGCCGATGGTGTCGAGAGCTACTCCTATCACTCCGACTGGAAGAGGAGAGTCGACGCCTTCTATCACGGTGCCTGCGGCCCCTCCGGGCAGTGGAGGCGTCCGGAGACTCGCTCTCAGGCGACCCAGCAGACGGAGCAGAGGTCTGTCGCTGGCTGTGGGAAGGCCCTCGGAACAGGCAGGCATCTCCGCCTTGGATCTGGCTGGAGATGGTTGGTGAGCACCCAGTGGCAGTTTCTCTCGGGACCGGGGGCCCGACTTGGGCGGCGCGCCCGGCACCAGAAGGATGAGGATGTCACACGCTGCCTGTGCTGCCTCCGGCATTGAGGGAATCCTTACCGGAGGAGAGGCACGCGCAGATGGGACTGGACTAATCTGCTCCGCGCGAGTCGGAGGTCTAGGTCCCGATGGGGATCGTGGGCTGCCCAACTCGGGTCTGGCCTCACCCCTATCCTTGTCTCGGCGCCGCTGGGTCTTCCCTTGCTTCTTAGCAGGGGAGCGGTGCCGACTGGTAGATGGCCCTCGCTCCGCACCAAGGACGCGATGCCCGGCGCCGGGTCAAGTTGGCGCACCGGTGCCGGGGCCAATGCCGACTCCATGAGTAGAGCCCGGAGACGGATATCTTGTTCACGCTTCGTCCGAGGCTTGAACGATTTGCAAATTTTGCACCACTCACCTACGTGAGTCTCGCCCAGACAGCGAAGACACTGAGAGTGTGGATCGCTTCTGGGCATGGAATTGCGACAGGAGTCGCACGACTTGAAACCTGGGGCACGGGGCATGCCCCGAGCCCGGTCACTAACTAGAGAAACTATCTATGGTCGAAGAATCGTACCACTAAGGCTAGAGGCGCTACAGCAAAGCTCGAGCACAAAGTTCCAACTACCTTCACTGGCGGCAAGAAGGAACTGAGGGTGGGGGGAGCGCGCAGCGCCCATTATAGCGCAATATAGAGGCGCCACTCCAGGGGTCGCAGCGGGGCTCCCCCACAACGGGTACTGCTAAGGGAAAAACTTCCGGCACCGGTGCATGTGGCGAGCACGCACACCTACTGTGGAATACACATGAGCAATCACTCGAAGAAGAACCAAAATTATTGCTATAAGACTCCTTATACAAATTATCAGATGGAAAGCCTTTCTATTGCTCATTCTCTCCCTGCTCCCCTCAATGGAAAAGGGGTTTGGGAAATCCAGAGGCCATAAAGGCAGGAATTTTATAGACTAGCAGGGGGAAGAGAATGCTGTCTCCTCTCATCTGTGCCCTGTCTCACTCCACAAGTACAATGAATGGAGAGGGCTGTTAATGATGGTTAGACCCCATTAACTGCCATAGAGAAAGCTACCAAGAAATCCTCCAGTCATTTGTATAGCAGCTAGGCGAACTATGCTGTGCAATGGTCATTCCCTGCATGTCCCCACCTACACCCTTTAGAACTGGATAGCCCTTATTACACTGTGCATGCAGCAATTTTTGTCTATTCAGGTGATGGGAACTTGCTTCAGAGACTCACCTGCCTGCCTCACCTGAGTTTTGGGTCTTCCTGGCTTCATTTCCCCCTTCTGCATCATATGAAATGAAGGAACATTAGGCCCTATAAACATACTTTGTACCCTGTGTATACAAAGCGCTTAACAACTTCATTGCATGTCAGTGACTAAAGTGGTGGTCCTTTAAATTACCTTCCATGCACTACTGATAAATATCAAACAAGCATAGCAATCATGTCTGAGTTTATACTCTCTATTGAAGCTTTAACTTGGACCTAATGGATAACAAGTAGATAAGAATAAGTAACAATACTACCTGAATACTTAATCTTTTTTTTTTAAGAAAGAAAGTGTGATTGCCAGAGAGGTCTGCTAGCTTCCAAATAAGCAAATAAAACCATGACAGCCTTATTGTAACTGCAGTCAGGTGTATACATCTGAAGCACTGAACAAGGCATTCTGTGTGAGTGATACTATTCTTGGACTTGGGCTTATACTGCAGTGCATTTCTGGAGAAAGGTTTTCTTCAGTGAAAGAGTTAATTCTATTTCCCTTCTTCCTATGTGTAGTAGATGTTAATATGGATTCTGAAAATCCTCTACTCACATTTTAAGTATATTGTTCACCTGGTCAGCATTCTTTGCTGTGCTAAAACAATCCCTATAATAAAATGTAGTGCTTGAACTCTTGTCAGATTATCATGCCTGTATATCCTGCATGATTAATAGTGTTCTCACTGCTTTTAATAACTTAATCATAAAGGTGCTAAACAAAAACTTATTCTATAGGATTGCTACATAGCTGGTGTATCACTTTCTCTGGTAGATGGTCTCAATTTTCACTGGTAGAACTCCTCACATTAAGCAGTCCTCCTTGTATTTAAATAATACAAGGCATTAGACTTGAACCCACAAAACCCAAGACAATTTAGTTAACCCTGATATGTCAGCTTTATCAGAGCCCCCATTTTCTATCTGAGTTGCACACCAGTAGGCAATGTGACAGCTCACTAGACAAACTCTTATCTGACAATATATAGAGTCTCTTTCTCTCTCTCTCGAGAGAGAAATATTCTATGTGGAAGATGTCATTGCTGCTTCAGATAACTGTGGTCCTGAGAGCTACTCAGCATCTGCCACTTGGTATCATTGAGGTGTTTGAGCACTTGCAATGTAGAATCTTGCATGAACTGGTGTTCACTACTTCCCAGGATCGTACCCTGTTTCACTGAAAGATCAGCCAAGTGCATCAAAACAAATATGAGCACAGACCTCACTTTTATGCAGTAATAAAAACTTCTACCTATTAAAAAGAAATTGAGATAGAGGGGTTATATTGTGGATCATCAGCGTACTACAGAACAGTGTTACAAATCCAAGTAGTATGACCGTGTAAGTGTTACATTATTGTCTTATGATTATACAATTGCTGTCTTGGTGTTTGGCTTATATAAATGGAATGAGAATTTGGAAAGACCATGTTTCCTAAGGGATGTGGTTTTCATAGAATCATAGAAAATCAGGATTGGAAGGGACCTCAGGAGGTCATCTAGTCCAACCCCCTGCTCAAAGCAGGACCAATTCCGAACTAAATCATCCCAGCCAGGGCTTTGTCAAGCCTGACCTTAAAAACCCCTAAGGAAGGAGATTCCACCACCTCCCTAGGTAACCCATTCCAGTGCTTCACCACCCTCCTACTGAAAAAGTTTTTCCTAATATCCAACCTAAACCTCCCCCACTGCAACTTGAAACCATTACTCCTTGTTCTGTCATCAGGTATCACTGAGAACAGTCTAGATCCATCCTCTTTGGAACCCCCTTTCACATAGTTGAAAGCAGCTATCAAATCCCCCCTCGTTCTTCTCTTCTGCAGACTAAACAATCCCAGTTCCCTCAGCCTCTCCTCATATGTCATGTGCTCCAGCCCCCTAATCATTTTTGTTGCCCTCTGCTGGACTCTTTCCAATTTTTCCACATCCTTCTTGTAGTGTGGGGCCCAAAACTGGACACAGTACTCCAGATGAGGCCTCACCAATGTCGAATAGAGGGGAATGATCACGTCCCTCGATCTGCTAGCAATGCCCCTACTTATACAGCCCAAAATGCCGTTAGCATTTTTGGCAACAAGGGCACATTGTCGACTCATATCCAACTTCTCGTCCACTGTAACCCCTAGGTCCTTTTCTGCAGAACTGCTTCCTAGCCATTCGGTCCCTAGTCTGTAACAGTGAATGGGATCCTTCCATCCTAAGTACAGGACTCTGCACTTGTCCTTGTTGAACCTCATCAGGTTTCTTTTGGCCCAATCCTCTAATTTGTCTAGGTCCCTCTGTATCCTATCCCTACCCTCCAGCGTATCTACCACTCCTCCCAGTTTAGTGTCATCTGCAAACTTGCTGAGAGTGCAGTCCACACCATCCTCCAGATCATTAATGAAGATATTGAACAAAACTGGCCCCAGGACCGACCCTTGGGGCACTCCGCTTGAACCCTGCTGCCAACTAGACATGGAGCCATTGATCACTACCCGTTGAGCCCGACGATCTAGCCAGCTTTCTATCCACCTTATAGTCCATTCATCCAGCCCATACTTCTTTAACTTGCCGGCAAGAATACTGTGGGAGACCGTATCAAAAGCTTTGCTAAAGTCAAGGAATAACACATCCACTGCTTTCCCCTCATCCACAGACCCAGTTATCTCCTCATAGAAGGCAATTAGGTTAGTCAGGCATGACTTGCCCTTGGTGAATCCATGCTGACTGTTCCTGATCACTTTCCTCTCCTCTAAGTGCTTCAGAATTGATTCCTTGAGGACCTGCTCCATGATTTTTCCAGGGACTGAGGTGAGGCTGACTGGCCTGTAGTTCCCCGGATCCTCCTCCTTCCCTTTTTTAAAGATGGGCACTACATTAGCCTTTTTCCAGTCATCTGGGACCTCCCCCGATCGCCATGAGTTTAAAAGATAATGGCCAATGGCTCTGCAATCACATCCGCCAACTGCTTTAGCACCCTCGGATGCAGCGCATCCGGCCCCATGGACTTGTGCTCGTCCAGTTTTTCTAAATAGTCCCGAACCACTTCTTTCTCCACAGAGGGCTGGTCACCTCCTCACCATGCTGTGCTGCCCAGTGCAGCAGTCTGGGAGCTGACCTTGTTTGTGAAGACAGAGGCAAAAAAAGTATTGAGTACATTAGCTTTTTCCACATCCTCTGTCACTAGGTTGCCTCCCTCATTCAGTAAGGGGCCCACACTTTCCTTGACTTTCTTCTTGCTGCTAACATACCTGAAGAAACCCTTCTTGTTACTCTTAACATCTCTTTTTTTTTGCTTGCTCTTAGTTCAGCAGCCTCTGTGTCGGGGAATACAAAACTGCATCACTTAATGATAATAGTGGTACCATGAGTGGTAGACTTTTCCATTACATTGTTCTGAAGCAGTCAGGCAGGATAGCTGTACAGTAGCTGTAGCTTCCCCCCCATTTCCCCAATGGCTACATTATGATGGAAATGCTTTAATGGTTATTTTCATGGTGGCATTCAATGGTCATGGCCTCTGTCCTATGACGCTGAAAGCTAATGAGTTGCTTGTTGATGGAGTGTTTTGATGACAGTTAAAAAATCTCAGTCGACATTTCAAACACAGTTGTTTTGCTTCAGTGTTCTAACTGGTTTCTGATTCTCTTCCTTACTTCCAGTAGTCTACTTTCAGGCTGTAACTGAAAGTCAATTCTGAATCCCAAAGGATGATAACGGAATAAGGAAAACAATCCTATTATGGAGAGTTTCCCACTACACAGCAGCCAATTTTATTGGCTTTTTGTAATTTACTTCCTTCTGCAGCATGACTGGCATGTATAGTAAGTGGCTGTAACCCAATAAAACATGCAGATTTAGTTATATTGGCACACAAGACAGCTTGGGTTTGTAGAACAGCAACTGCAAAGTTGGCATCAGTGATACTGTTATGTTGGCTAGCTACTGTAGAAGGATCACATGTCTGCTCCTTTGTCAAGAAATGAATGGATCTTTAGACTAGGAAATGCAGGCATGTGCATGTTACTTTTAGCTTTCTTGCTGCTCCTGCTATCCACCCTTGGGCTTGTCACTATATTATGCAGAGTTAAAAATTCAGGAATCATCATTTCCTGTCAGCAAATAGGTCAGCAGGGACCAGGAGCTGGAATGACATGGATGCAAGGATGGAAAGTTCGCTAATTTGAGCAGAGCCCCCAAATGATATCAACTGAATTTCTGGTTTCATACACACATAGCTCCAGTTGTAGTTTAAAGAATAAGTGATGTGATACTCTAAAATCATTTCTCTAACTTCACAATAATCATTGAACAACCGGAATCACTTGAAACATTTGTCAGCTAATGACTAGGGTAAGACCACTTAAAATAATTAGATCATTTAGGGAAAAATTAAATTAATGAGGTATAATCATGCCATTGTACAAGCAGTTTACAGTCCTATGGTTCTTTTAAATATACATAATTATGGCCTGAATTCACACCAAACTGGTATTTAAAGTGCTAAAATATTGTCTGCAGATTTAGCAGCCTAGCAACATAAACAGGTCACAAAATATTACTGTTAAAGTTATATGATATTGTCATAGTTTATATTAGTGTTTCAGAGTTCAAGACCCCATTAGACTAAAGTATTTTGTGATTTCTCTTCTTTAAGACTTCCGTCATTAATGAACCAATGAATTTTTAACTGCAGACATAATGGAAATACTGTATTAAAAAGTTCTGAAGAACTAATTTGTTGTAAACCAGGTCAGAAATAATCTCAGAGTTCAAGGTGCTGGATGACTAGAGTCCTGCATGGATACAAAATTTGTACCTGCATCAGATCTGTGATTCACAAAAATGGTCTGCGGCTATCCATGGATTTGTGGGACTCGATGATCTTTTTTTTTTAACTGACGAAAGAAATTTCACATAAGGGGTGTTTGGGGAAAAACAATATTAAGACATTTTAAATTGACAAGTAATTGTGATGATTCATTCTTATTGCGACTATCCTAGATAGAGCAGAGGCCTTGATATTTTTTCATGCTTCTTTCTTCAGAGATGATCAAAATTTGATTTCATGGCTGGAAGTCAATTGCAGGGTCTGTCAGTCTGTGTTGCTATGACCGTGTCAGAGCTGCCAAATTAACAGTAATGTGGATGAAAGGAGCAGTTTATCAACACTTTTCTTCCCCCCCATGTGGGTCATCAAAAAACAGTGCTATATATGGTCTGAAGTTCCATCACCCACTGAGGTGTTACTGATTGTTCATGGCTGGTTCCTCAGTCTGAAGTGAGGAAATGACTCCTAATTGCATTGCTGTGCATGGGAAATCCAATTTTCAAGTTGTCTGTGAGCAGCTACTATCCTGCAGTTAGACAAAATCATATTCTGCCTCGTAAGACAAGAATTGGGTTGATTTAGACACCTCAAGGTGATGAGGCAAAGCAGAAGTGGCTGCTTGTGCAGGAACACCTGTCCTTCTTCTGCTTTGTAATTCAAAGACCTGGGTTAGCATGTTACTTGTGAAAGCCAACTCAATGGATGGTGAAAGGAATTAATGGAAAATGGAGCCCATGTTACCACAGAGAAATGCAACATCCAACTCATTGTATGGCCCTTAATGAAGTCCATCCCTTTGACATTTTCATGAAGCGCCTGGAACAAGCTTTTAGGACTTTTTCATAGTAACAAGAGCTTGGTAGCATATGAAATAGTGTAGCCATGAGGCATTAGGTGCAATATTTTGGACCCTTGTGACCAACCTATAATTAACTGCCATTGTACTGATGCTATCCATGCAGATTGCTGTATCCTGTTCCCACTGAATGATGAAATCTCCAGCTGCTTCTTGAAATGTCTCCAAAACACATTCTCCTCTTGTGTATCCTGGCACAGCTTTCCAAAAGAGCAAATCTGCTTCAGTAGCACCATCAGAACCATATTAGACATATGTTGGTAGCAGTGTAGGACCAGAGACACTATTTTTTATATTTTGAAAATTGCATTGCTAGACAAGTACAGTGCGGTTTTAAAAACATTTGCTCTTAGACATCTTCAGTCACATCACTAAAGTTCATAATAGTGTTATTGAAACACTGTGCCTTTGGAAAAATCTCCATTGGTCAAGGAAGGATAAGGCATTTATGTAATGATGCAGTGTACCTTGCACTCCTCTGTGACTTGCAGAGATACTACATGAGATGCCTGAAGGGCATTTTTGCTGATATTATCAATTTGAGTACTTAAAGCTTCATGGTGCTCCTGGGTACGTGGGTTGGTGGGGAATGGCGCAGGTCATCTATCAGTGATGGCTGTTTCAGTGTCTAGTTATGGCAACAGCTTAGAAAATTTAATGATCCTGCAGCTACCCCTTAAGAACATGCTGAATACTGTCTTCAGACTCCTCCATTGCCATTTGGCATCATATTTGCCCATTTCCTTTGTTCACTGAGCCATTAAGGCAACAACTTGACACTGTTACCTTAATTAAATTATCCCATTCTCTGCAGCACTTTTTGGCCATACTCCATCTCCAAACAATGAACATATGTATCAAGGCTCAGGCCTTGGTTAATACAGCCAGCATATCAGATATTCAATTCATTACCTTGTTTTGTCTTGATCTGTGCATGGGGTTACTTGCTTTTTTGTATTGCATATAAAGTTTCTTAAGGGGGCTTGTCCCTTGCACAGAATAGCTCGTTGGGCACGTACACAGGTTTAACATTGTTTTCTTAGCAGAGACTCTAGCAGCAGCACACTCACATACTGGATTGGTCTGCACTGAATCACCAGTTGGCTTCATGGGTTTAAAAGAACGGCATGGCCTTAAAGAGACACACCATTGCAGGGTTTATATTTCATACCAAACTCATGTTAAAAATAGGAAAATTTAGCAAAAATAACAAATCAATAAGTTTAAATGACTTCCTCACGTCTCCTTGGAATCATCTGTGATGCGCTGTGCAACCCATAGATAGCAGGGAAACATATTTTGCACCATCATTGTTACATTGTGAGAACATAGAAGAAATGCATAATGGGATGAGTTATTTTCAGAATTGCACTTAATGGAGAAGCTAGAACTAAAACTGTGGAACAGCTACCTATTGCGACACAAACGAAGATATATTCCACCCTTTGTATGTATGAATAGGAATTATGCATTCATCAATAGAGGGAAGAATGTAGTGTGCCTCTTTATAGTGCATGTAAATTCAACCTGCTCATCTCTTTTCAAAAGTTAACCTTGGTTTTGTTACACATTTATTTGTTCCCTTTATGATGTAGTATTTGATCTTTCAATCATGTTACAATTACTTAAAAGACAAAGACAACAGCTTGCAGACAACTTTACTAAATTCTTTGTGGTGTATGTACTTTGAAAATCACAGCATATCTTCTTCTTGAATGGAGATGGATAATTAGATACTAGAGATGGAGTCCATGCTGGCAAGTGTGAGGCTATTGGGCTAAATCAAAACTCTGGGTAGAACTTTTGTTGTGTATGTGTTCATTCAAAAATCTGATTCTAACTTTGTGATTTCTTTTGATATTGAACCAATCAGCAAGTCAATTTCCAATATTTCCGAAAATAAAAAGTGAAGGGCTTATTATCCACTTCCTATTATACATCATTTATTTAAAACTCATTACTACATGCGAGTGATCTAGTGCCATTTTGTAATATAGTATGCTCACTTAACACTTCATCCATGTTATATGAAAATAAAGAGTGGCATTTTTCTTTCAGAACCAAGCGTGGTAAAAATTGGGGGAGAGTTCTTCTAAAACCGGGAAATAAATTGCTTGACTTTCTGCGTAAGCACACTGTTTGTAAAATGGAGCACGTCAGTGTTTTCAATTTGAGGAATAATGAGGTTCCAGTTAGAGCTGGTCAAAAACATGGGTTTTTCTTTGGAAAATTTAGAATTTGGCAGACATTTTAAATACAGAAAAATGTTGATTTAAAAATGCTGCTGCAGTGCTTCATAGGAATCGTGCCTCAAGCTCTTGTTCTCCTCTAGTGGTCAGCCTGCCTGGTTAGACTATGTCTGCCCTGATGCTCCATTGTCTTTACTGTTGAAGAGGGGAATTTGTGTGCCATGGGAGTACCTGGCCAGGAAGTCCAGCCCATATAGATGAATTGAGACATGGGCAACAACTGAGACACTGTGGCACCCAGTTCCAAATCAAAATGTTTTATTTTCAGGCATCCAGTTTTTTGATGAAAAATTAAAGTTTTCCATAGAAAGCAGATACATTTTATGAACAACTGAGTTTAGTTGAAAAATCAGTTTCCTATTTAAAAAACAGTTTTGACTAAGAAGTTTTGACCAGCCATAGTTCTAGTATATTTATCTTTAGCAAATTTTCTGTACTATGCATAGATCATTCCACGGCACATCATAATTTCATATATAGGCTCATGGGATTGCCTCAAGTAATTGCATCCTGTATAATGAATATAGGGAGCAGTGGCCACACTAGATATATTGTTATAGACATCCGAAGGAAACTTGAATCTCGATGCCTTTTAGCAAAATGAACTTTAAACTACAATATCATGCATATATTTGGACAAAAGCTAATCTTTGGAAACATTTTTAAAGCCATAAAGCTTCGTATATTTTCAAAGAAGTTTACCTTTCTAGTAATAACCTGGATGACTTGCTTGAACTAAAGCTGTGGATCAGAACCACCAAAAATGGGTAAAATTTAGGTTCCAAAGCAGAGTTCTGTGATTGGTTCCTATCTTAAGTTTTAAATATGACAAATGTGAACTATGGTCCTGATCCAGCTCAGCACTTAGAACCATAGAAGATTAGGTTGGGAAGAGACCTCAGGAGGTCATCTAGTCCAATCCCCTGCTCAAAGCAGGACCAACACCAACTAAATCATCCCAGCCAAGGCTTTGTCAAGCCGGGCCTTAAAAACCTCTAAGGAAGGAGATTCCACCACCTCCCTAGGTAACCCATTCCAGTGCTTCAACACCCTTCTAGTGAAATAGTGTTTCCTAATATCCAATCTAGACCTCCCCCACTGCAACTTACCTTAACATTAAGCACATAAGTAGTTCCACTGAAGCTTATTTTAGCTGACTTTCAGTTTTTGTCTTGTCTCCTTTTTTCCTTAAGTAGTTTGAAACTGACATTTATTACAAGTTGCACTGAAAGCCTCTTACTCTTTCAATGCAATAAGATATTTTCTGTGGATGTTTGCTTTCTGTACTGTTACACAAAAAATATAACTGTGGAAAAAATGGTCACTTCTGTTTTTTTAATCCAAAGGATCAATAGATTTATTTGAGTTTGAGAGTCATAGAATATCAGGGTTGGAAGGGACCTGAGGAGGTCATCTAGCCCAACCCCCTGCTCAAAGCAGGACCAATCCCCAGACAGATTTTAGCCCTAGGTCCCTAAATGGCCCTCTTAAGGATTGAGCTTACAATCCTGGGTTTAGCAAGTCAATGCTCAAACCATTGAGCTATCCCTCCCTCCGTTAATTTTGCTTCAGGTTTTGGTCAGTTTATGCCAAGAAATATGGTAGATTTTGCCATAATATTGTGGTTGAATTGCTTCTGCACTGGGCATTTACACTTAATATTTTATTATTATTTTTAAATAGCAGATAGGAAACCAGAGATCACAGGTGAGATGAATTAATATTTCTTGAAAAAAGGCAATGTTAAGTATTTTTTGCTACTAAACTTACCCAACCTATTGCATCTAGTTTCAGCTTACTGTAAAAACTCATTTCATGTTCAATTCTTTTTTCCTCCTCAAATGCCAGTGTCGGCATGAGGATAGGGAGCAGGGACTATACCAGTTGTTCCATCCCTTGTGATTCATTTCCCTTGGGAACACCCTAGTAAATCCCTTGCTCTAATTGCCATCCATTTTATAGCCATCAAAATAACTTATCTTCATACTGCTGACAGATGAGGTACATGTCTCAAAGAGAACTACAATGACAGACTAGCAGAATTTCTTTGTTGTCACAGGACTGTTCTTTTTCCAGTGAAAATGAAATCATACAGTTGTGTTCTCTCTTCGTTACCATATTAAGTGGAATATTTCCTCCCAGCCTCCCTGCACCAAACCTTCCAAGTAAAGCTGGTTGAAAAATTTTCAATGAAACATTTTTCCATCAGAAAATGCCGTTTTGTCAAAACTGAAAAGTTTCTCTCGGGAATGTGCCAGTTTTGACAGAGTTTCCACTGGGAACGTGTGACACAGAGGCCAAGTTGTGGTTCACTACTCTCTCTCAGCAGTTCTTGTCAGACTGACATACTCACTACACCAAACTCACTATGGTCTTTATTTATTTGGCGTATGCAATATGGTCAAGCCAAGCCACAGCATTCTTGTCGATGATGTTCAAGGCACGAAGACCTCCAGGAAATTGAGTCATTTTGCAATCCTCAACAGTATGTGTCATGGTTTGTGTCTGCCCACATTGACATAGTGGACTGTCTCTAAAATTCCACTGCAGCACAAATTTCATGTCCAGTACAAAACTGGTTCAGAAGGCTCCATTGCCTTCGCAGTAAATCAAATCCAGGTTGACACTGACTGGGGTCTGAGAGAAGATAATTATTTGTCACTTTCTCTGCAGACATAATCTGTATCTAAAAGGTGTCACATAATATGTTATTGGAAAACTAATAACTCACTGATCATTAATATTCTTGCATAATGTATTTGTATGGCATGTATTCAGAGTTATGGTGTGTGCTGGAATGATGATTAAAATGTGTTAAAACCAGACGTGAGGACGGAGAGCTCATAAACAGGACTGCCCTAGACAAAGGAACATGCATTTGCTTCTCTGACCAGCACAGTCATCAGGCAGAGACAATAAAAGTACATTTACATAACAGGTAAACAAAGCTATCAAGCTAATATGTGGGGGAGGAGACAGCATGGCATCTGTGCCCTGTAGGAGAGAGAAGCTTGGTCTGGATTTTACTCTTCAAAGAATATATTGCAAAGGTTTACTGGTGTATAGAGACCGGGAGGATGAACCTCAAGGGATCAGCAATTGAATCAACTGATTGTGTACAATATTACTGTCTTATAAAAGTGTGTAGAGTGAGGTCTTTTCTGAACACTACTGATACCCCAGTGAGTAATATCATTGTGAAACGTATGTATTAACACTATATTATTATGTTTTAAAGTGTGTGGCCAAACAGGGAGAAACAGGTTCCCTCCCAGACAGGAAAGAAGGCAGCTATTTACCTGTCTCCAATGAAATTAAGCAAAGTGTGACTAGAAATAATGGAAGCCCCATTTACTTTCAAATCAGCATGAGGATGGGAAGCCCGCAGCAAGGAAAGAACAGCATGAAGTCATCCTGCCTCTTGAAACAAGGTAATTGATGTTATAAGCAAAGACAGAAGACATCTTTGGCATCTGTAACTAGACAGACACAAGAAGCCAGAGCTCTTGCAAGCTAAGAAAGATGGGTCCTTCAACCAAAGAGAGGCTGAAGTCTCTGGGAACTAAATATAGTTGAGAAATCTACTTAAGCAAAGATATTTTCCCTAGGAAGACAAGGGAAGCCAGCATCTTGTGCTTCTGTGGAAGGTCCTGACTGAGGGGAAAGTCAGCCATGGCTGGGAAGAAGAATGACTGGTGAGAGAAACCATCTTGAACAAAGCCTGTAGATTGCTAGATAACGTTTTAGACCTTTAGATCTATGTTTTCTCTTATTTGCTTGTAACCCTTTCTAATGTCATTCCTTTTCTTTGAATTCACGTGATCCTGTGTATATTTTGTTTGTTTTATTTTTGCTAGAAACCAACTCAGTGCTGTGTTTGCAGGAAAGGGTGTACTTACTCTGGTTAAGTTAATAAGCTGTAATGTGCTTTTGCCTCTTTAAATGAGCAATGAACCTTATTATTTTTCTGAGCTGTCCAGGAGAGAGCTGGACACTTCAGGGCACATGGGTTTGGAGAAATTCAGGATTGGTTGTGTGTTGGGGTTATCTTGCTGGTTGGCAGCAAGGCTTGTGGAAACCAGTGTGAGGCCATGGGATGGTAGAAAGGCTGCTGGGGTCATAGCTGTTAAACCAGGGCTGCCTAATACTCTCAGGGTATGACTTGAATGCTTGTAGGCTGGTTGTGAGCATCCCAGGCTGGGAGCTCCAGCAGCAAAGCATTGTAAGTCAACCCGGGTTGTAGGGCAAGTGATGACACAACCCCTTACTGGTGTGGTTTGCACCCCAAACTGCATGACAGAAGTTTCTCAGGTACAAGATGAAATTTGGGGGAGAGGGAGAGACGCCAGGAAATAGCATGGTGGTCAGGGTACTG
Source organism: Emys orbicularis (assembly GCF_028017835.1). Lineage (NCBI taxonomy): Eukaryota > Metazoa > Chordata > Testudines > Emydidae > Emys > Emys orbicularis. Next base: position 36,582,380 of record NC_088691.1, on the reverse strand, counting down.
GGTTGGGCTGTGGAAGGCTGAGGTTCAAGTGTCTGTTCTGCCTAATTTGGAGAAGGGACTTGAATCTGGGTCTCTTAGGGTATGTCAACTCAGTAATTAAACACCCCCAGGTGTCTGAGGCCAGCTGGCTTGGGCTGTGGGGCTGTAAAATTGCTGTGTGGATGTTTGGGCTCAGGCTGGAGCCTACGCTCTGGAACCTCACGAGGGTTTTTTCTTATAATGTCTTACACAGATTTTCATGAGTGGGTGCCAAAGATCATCACACACATCCACTTTAGGCATGTAAATATAAGTTGATCTTTAGAAGCATTGAGCACTTGCAGGTCTCATTGGCTGTTATGCTAAAATAAGCCCGTAAATACAAAACCATCTTCTGTATAAATCAAATACTAGATCTTCATTAATTACTGAAAACTGGTCACTATGGGCCAGACTCTCGGATTTATTGTTAGTACAGCATAAGATGACAGGTTCTGCTCACCTTACACGACTACACTTATCTCAGATTACCTCCCAAAAGGCACTGACTTTACCTTCTTTTTTTATCAAAATAAAAGCTTCTTGACACTGTAGGTAGAGTTGCAGAATTTACAGCAACCAAATATCTTTTCTTTCATGAAGTTTTTATTCTCTATTATTTCAAGTACTTTTGTTCAGGCCTTCATTTCCTTCTCTGGTGAGCACAGATTTCTCCTGGTAATGGATCTTTTCTCCATGGTAATGAGATTTACTCTATGCACACTAATGCACATGCATAATCCTCATTTTACTGTGCTCTTATCAAATATTGAAAGTAGTTCTGTTGCCAGGAAGCAAGGAGCCTGCAGTCCAATGTGAACGATAACACTCTTCTGGAACCATTCCACCTATTCTTTAAATTTTCCTAACCAGAGACATAAAGTTGAATGATTTTTTTTTTAATTTGTCTGGAGTCTCGTCAGTGCACCTGGCATTGCTTGCTGTGGAGGAAATGAATAGCTGGATTCAACCTAAGGTCTCTTCCTTTGATACTTGAATTAACATCAAATCATAAAAGTATTTCCCATGTTTCTCTACTCCAGGCACAGTGACGTGTCTTTTTTGCCTATTGTAATGCTGCAGGGAACACAACTGAGAAATATTTGTATTCTGCATGTAAACATAAGGCATGATAAAAACATTGTGCCTTTCAGGCTGTATAAAGAAGGCTTCAAAGATCTCAGGAAAAAAGGCTTGTTTTGGAACATTAAGCTAAATACCAAATTTAAAGACAATTACAGATTTTAGTAACAAATGCATTTCTAAAACCTCCGTATTTACTAAATTAGCCCTCTACACATTTTCCTCAAGATAAGTCACCCACCCTGCTCTCACCTTCTTCGGACTTTTCCTTACCTATTGCCCCATTTTCCCTTTTCTCCCTCCAGGGGGATTCTCATCCCACTCCTCTCTCTCGCTGCATCCTCCTATTGTTCTCTCTCTCTCAGAGCTTGGGAAAGAATTGGGCTATGGCAGCAACTTCTGTTGCTGCTGCTCCATGGCAACAGTGACTCTTCTGGATCCAGAGATGTCCCCTCTGCATGCAGCAAAGTGCAGGGAAGCCAATTCAAAGTTTTGCGCCACTGTCCCGAATTGGCCAGTGGCAGTTACTGGTTAGGAAGGTGGAATGGCAAAATGGGGGCAGGCTCAGAGAATGGGCACATATCACATACCTAGCCCTTTTCTTTACTACAGAATTTCCATGTAGTCCAATGTTCTGATTGTTAGTAATTCTGTTAATTGTTCAAGGGGTCCAGTTTTGCCCTCAAATATGCCTGTTCAGCTCACACTGACCACAATGTGCGTTTCATACTGGTAGTCAATATTTGGGGACGACTCAGGCTATGCAAATTATTTAAAGATATTACAGCAGGAGTCACCAGATGACACCGTTAGTCTTAAATTTTTCTTGTAGTGTGCAAGCTCTGAGCAACGGAAGACATGGTTACACTGTTTTTTGTGATATAGTTTGTATTTGGGGGGAGTCATGGCAAGGAGCAGTGGAGTTAGTTCTCTGTCTTAATCTCTATAACTGGAGTCACTTCTTAAACAGGGCTGCTGCTTGGGAAACGAGCATTGTTTTGGCTATGATTCCTGAAAGATGGGCTTGCATGTATGCTGTTTAATCACCTCCTGTTCAAGGTCAGGTGTGCATAGTGTAAATAGAACAAATTACACTAAGCATATACCCAAACTCAACATTGCTTTCTTTTCCTATGGTAAGTTGACATGCAAAGCCCTGAAATCTATTACTGCTCAGCAGAGGGGTGACATCTAACCTCTGAATTTACTGATTTTGACCATTAATGATGAGTCAAGTTGCAGTTTTTACCAATGATGACTTGTCTAATATGTTGAGAAATGTGTATGGACATTGATAATACAGTAAAGAACAACCATACACTCCATCTCCTAAACATGCTGATAAAATATTGATACAGGAGTGCTGTATAAATGAGATGTATGTAAATGGTTAATAGATCAGATGACAGTAGGTGATTTTCTAGAAGATGTAGCTCGGTTTTGCACGAACAACACGAGTGGATATTGTGCACTGCAAATGGCTTGTGTTTACACAGCTGTTTACATGGAGTTCTTAACAATTTTCTTGGCGGTTTCTACCCCAATAACTGAATAGGTGGGTCTGACAAGCTCCCATAGACATAAAGCCCTACATATCAGTTGGAACCAAATCTTTTTCAGCAACAAAGGCTTTTCTCTTGTTTTTAAACAGCTCAAATTCTCTCATGCCTTATTTCATATATTCAGTGCACCTTGTCTGGACACTACCAGTGCTTATGCGCTTCATTTCTCATGGGATACTAGTTGTCATACATGTGTACCCTACTTTTAGCCTTGGGGGATAGTATTTTTGGGGATTGGCTCACAGCATAATAAAATTACTTGTAATTTCTGCTAAAGCAGCACCGAGAGGCCCCAATTAAGAATCAAGATCCCATGGTATTAATGCATCAATAAATTCCACAAAAATGCATCAATAAATTCCATCCTGTGTCCCAAAGAGTTAACAATCTAAATGTGTAGTGAAATCAACTTTAAAAAAAATGGTCAAACAAGATATTTTCTCATCCATTTTTTCGTTGGTTATAGTGTTGCACTAGGAATCATACCCTGTAATTACTGAGTGCGAGAACAGCCAGAATAGCCGGTAGAAGTATGGGATATTGGGCATGGTGATTTGATCCAATATTGTTTAAGTTAGTGAACCCATACTGGAAATAAACTATAGATAAAGGAGTTTTCAGAATCAAATCATGCAGTTAGTCTGACTGCTTTTTGTAGGAAAGTTGTTACTCAAATCTTTCATTTTTATTATTGAGTACACCAATAGTGAACATTATTTATTCTTCAACTATTCATACTGTATAGAGAAAACTGGATGCTGCATTTCATTCTATTTGTCATGCAAACATTCTCATAGTCCTCATTGTATTGAATGTGTTAAGTATAGAGTTTGAAGTGGTTATCTCTTGCAAACAGAAAGCTGTTGCCTTTCATGTGGATATGCTTTATGGTTCATAAATGTCTGCATAATGATGCTACTCTTGACTTAACATCCTTGTTTATTTTTACCAGCACTGGTTGTTACTTAAGGTATGCCATACAATGCAAGTTAGTCTTTGCATTTTGTAACATCTGCGTCTAAACTGATATTATATCATCTCTGTTCTTTCAACTTCAATTTCTAGTCCAATTCCTCATGGCAAATTCTAAGCATCAGTGTCTTTAAGATGATCAATTGTGTTCAACTAAAACCAGAACAATATGCTACTGTCAGTTATTTTTACTTTTACAATAGTATACCATGAAATGAGTTTTTCTGATACGCAGATAGAATCATTCCAGACTTTCACTGGTAGTCCACCACTGGGACAACCTTTGTTTTTGATCAGTTGCTGGAATGGAGACTGATCCCTGCTGTGGGCAGTCAACAGTCTGAGCTAAGAGAACAAGATAAAATCCTGGAATTATAGGAAACCGCAACGGGAAATGGGTCTTGCCTGCAATTCCAGTGATTAGTTTGTGTGTCTGAAGAGGCCCTTAGCACAAAGACCACTCGTGTATAATTCTTCACTACAAGAAGTGAAGCATAAACTACTAGATGACTTGGGGAAATGTTGTCATGTTACATAAATTAAACTAAATGATGTTTGTCTGAAAATGGATTACTGCTTTTTCCAGTATTAAAGCATGCTGTGACAAGGCTTATTACAACAGTATATAATGAAATACTAAATATGGATTTAAACAGAAGTCAGGAACTGCTGCTTTTCAATTGCTTCTGTAAAGTCAGTGGTAAGCATTTAGAAGAAAAGCATCAGAAGGCACTCACTTAATACACCAGAGGATTTCCAGTTGATGTGCAATCCAAGATCTGTGCGTAAATTTCAAAGATGCTGAACACTTGTAGTAACTTCTACAGTAGATCAGCACAACTGAAAATCAGGGTGCAAGCAACTGTCACTGCAAGGAACCATGTAGGTTTCTCAAATTCCTCAAACAAAGGGGAAAAGGTTATTTCCCTTTGGGACTATCTGAATAATTTGGGAACACTTATCCACCATTATTGTAGAAATCAGATGAAATAAATAAAACAAACATGCTTGATACCAGACTCTCTCTGTCTCCTGGCTATGCAGTGTATTAGACAGAATTGGCGGAGTGGAGAATTAGTTTTTAAAAATTGTGTTCTGGATGCTGTTTATTGATTTGAATGCATTCAGATTCTGTTGTTTAAACAAAATAAATATGGCTGGGAGTTTATTTCTGAGAGTTATTGCATACCTCCAGCATGGTGCATAGTGCAAGGTCAAAGGTGGAGTGACTCCAGTTGTGGGAATTACGTAGAGATCTCTAGAAATATATTGTGACTTACACTTATCTGAAAATGAAAATTGCAGAGAAGAGACAGGGGGAAAGGTCATAACCATGTTCTTTATTGTATGACATTCCCATACAATAGTATAATTCAATTCTAATAAAGCAATAAGACTCTCTAAAGAGTGATGAACAGTCAAGTAAATAATGTCTGTTTAATAAGATTCTAAATGTTGCAGGACTAGTTGCAAAGCTGGATTTTATCCCATTATGATTGTTAGTCACAAAATCTTTACACCCTGGAGTGTCTTAATTCTGAAATGAAAAGACAAAGCAGAAGTACGGAAAAGGAAAAGTGATGCCTAAATTTCTGACCTTGCACCTCCAGATGATCATGAGAAACCATGTGTGAGAACAAAAGTGCATTAGGCTGAGTGAAGTGTAGTATGTCTACACTACGAGAGTAGTTCGATTTTACTTAAATCAAATTAGTGGAACCGATATTACAAAGTCGAACGTGTGTATCCACACTAAGAAGAGTAATTCGACTTTGTGAGTCCACACTAACGGGGCAAGCGTCGACATTGGAATCGGTGCACTGTGGGCAGCTATCCCACAGTTCCCGCAGTCCCCGCTGCCCATTGGAATTCTGGGTCGAGCCCCCAATGCCTGCTGGGGAAAAAAATGTGTCGAGGGTGGTTTTGGGTAACTGTCGTCATTCAACCGTCACTCCCGCCCTCCCTCCCTGAAAGCGCTGGTGGGCAATCAGTTCGCGCACTTTTCTGGTGAGTGACAGCGCGGACGCCACAGCACTGCGAGCATGGAGCCCGCTGCGACCATCGCTGCAGTTATGGCCGTTGTCAACACCTCGCACCTTATCATCCACCTTTTTCAGAGGCAGATGCTGAGAAATCGGGCGAGGAGGCTACGGCAGTGCGGTGAGGACATTAAGTTTGAGAGTGGCACAGACCTCTCGCAAAGCACGGGACCCCGCGCCGTGGATATCATGGTGGCAATGGGTCATGTTGATGCTGTGGAACGGCGATTCTGGGCCCGGGAAACAAGCATGGACTGGTGGGACTGCGTAGTGCTGCAGGTCTGGGATGAATCACAGTGGCTGCGAAACTTTCGCATGAGTAAGGGAACTTTCCTTGAACTTTGTGAGCTGCTGTCCCCTGCCCTGAAGCGCAAGGACACCCAGATGCGAGCAGCCCTGACTGTCCAGAAGCGAGTGGCCATAGCCCTCTGGAAGCTTGCAACGCCAGACAGCTACCGGTCAGTCGCGAACCACTTTGGCGTGGGCAAATCTACCGTGGGGGTTGCTGTGATGCAAGTAGCCAACGCAATCGTTGAGCTACTGCTCTCAAAGGTAGTGACCCTGGGAAACGTGCAGGTCATCATAGATGTCTTCGCCGCGATGGGATTCCCAAACTGCGGTGGGGCTATAGATGGAACTCACATCCCTATCCTGGGACCGGAGCACCAGGCCAGCCAGTACATTAACAGAAAGGGCTACTTTTCAATGGTGCTGCAAGCACTGGTGGACCATAGGGGACGTTTTACCAACATCAACATCGGATGGCTGGGCAAGGTTCATGACGCTCGTGTTTTCAGGAACTCTGGTCTGTTTAGACGTCTGCAGGAAGGTATTTACTTCCCGGACCACAAAATAACTGTTGGGGATGTGGAGATGCCTATAGTCATCCTCGGGGACCCAGCCTACCCGCTAATGCCCTGGCTCATGAAGCCCTATACAGGCGCCCTGGACAGTGAAAAAGAACTCTTCAACTACCGGCTGAGCAAGTGCAGAATGGTGGTGGAGTGTTCTTTTGGACGTCTCAAGGGGAGATGGAGAAGCTTACTGACTCGCTCTGATCTCAGTGAAACCAATATCCCCATTGTTATTGCAGCTTGCTGTGTGCTCCACAATCTCTGTGAGAGCAAGGGGGAGACGTTTATGGCGGGGTGGGAGGTTGAGGCAAATCGCCTGGCTGCTGATTACGCCCAGCCAGACAGCTGGGCAATTAGAAGAGCCCAGCGGGACGCGCTGTGCATCCGGGAGGCTTTGAAAGCTAGGTTCCACAGTGAGCAGGGTAACCTGTGACTATTAAGTTTGTTTAAAGAGAAGCTGAACCTGCCCCCTGTTTCTTTACCCAGTTAATGTTGACTATCCTCTCCAGTTACATACCCCCTTCACCCCGTTTCCCCCCTTCCAACACACCTTTAAAAATAAAATAATTGGAACTTTGTTCATTAACACCGTTTTCTTTATTAAGGGTTTCGTGGAAAAGGGTTGAAACTGGGACGCAGACTGTGGTGGGGAGCGGGTGTAGTGATGGAAAGGATGCTTCTAAACTCGAGGAATGACAGGCTCCTGCTCCTAGAGCGGTCCGCAGTGGTGGACTGGTTGTTTCAACGGAGCCTGCCACCCCTCCTTTTCGGGACTCTGTGTGTGGGGGCTATGTGACTTTATGGTGGGGGAGGATGGTTACAGATCCCCTGCTGTGTGGCTCTGTCATCCAGGCTAAGGACCGCTGCATAAGATCTGTAACCTCCCCCACCACAAACTCACATAGCCCCCCCACACAGAACATGAAAACCACCTCCCAGACTGACCAGGGTGCCTAGTGACTGCAATGTGTGTGTGACCTGCTGCTGAACCTGCCCCCGTGTCTGTACCCTGGTAAAGGTGACTGTCCTCTCCAATTACGAACCCCCTTTCCCCCCTTCAAACACACTGTCCTCTAAAAGAACATGACGGAAACAGTAATTAACAGAAACGTTTTTTTTATTAACAACTAGACAGTTAGGGGATGACACTGGGACGGGGGCTTGGGTGAGGTGCTTTTGGAGTGAAGGAAAGGACTTATCAAAACTTTGGGAATGAGAGCCGTCTGGTACTTGAGCAGTCTGCAGGGGTGGAGTGACTGTTTTCATGGCCCCTGACACCCCTCCTTCTTGGGACTTTGGGTGAGGGGGGGATGGGACTTTGTCCGTTTGCTCCCTCATTAGTCCAAGCAGCGTTTGAGTCGCCTGCTGGTCTTCCTGCGCCACCTGTCCTCCCGTTCGCTGTGTGATCGCTGGTATTGCGACATGTTCTCCCTCCACTGGGTCTGCTGTGCCGCCTCGGCTCGGGAGCAGCCCATAAGTTCGCAGAACATCTCGTCCCGTGTCCTTCTCTTGCGGCGCCTAATCTGAGCCAGCCTCTGGGAGGGGGATGCCGGGGTAGGTCGGGAGACACTCGCAGCTGTGGGATGGGAAAAAGGGAGTGAATTCCTCACAAAGATACATTTTTGGGAACAATGAACATAGTCTTTCTCTGTGAACAAGACCATGCACAGCACCTATCACATGCGCCCTCAGGACAAGGTCAAATTTTCGGCCTTCCCATTCAGTGCCTGGGGACTTGGAGTACAGATCACACAAGCGGAGCAGGACAGCGGAATTCGGGTAGCAGGCGGACATGGTAAGCCGTAGACTTTTGGCTGCTGAAAGCTTAATTTATAGCAGTGCCCTCCTTTCACGTTCAAAGCAATGCCCCTAGCATTGGCCAGTTCCTGCTGCCGGCAATCCGGCCAGCATGAACTCTGCCCCTGTCCCACCCCCCTCGCGGCTGTCCCCGGGAAAGATCCTGTATGCTGCCCCTGTCCCGCCTCCACCGCGTGGCTGTAAACCGCCGGTTACAGTTATGTAAAGGAACAGGCAATCAGTCCCAATACTAACATTCTTCTAATTTAAAGCAGGTCACCATGAGTGATATCACTCTGATGAGGATTTCGGACACTGAGAAAGACCGCATGCTGCGTGAATGCCAGCAAAAACCAGGGCCGTATGCGGCCATCCTGTGCGAGGCACTGATCCCAGAGTACTTGCTGCTAGCCTGGCGCGGAAAAGTTTCCTACCATGGAGGATGCAATAAGGCCGCTCTCCCCAGGAACCTGATGCAAAGGCTTTCAAATTACCTCCAGGAGAGTTTCGTGGAGATGTCCCAGGAGGATTTCAGCTCTATCCCCGGACATATTGACCTAATTTTCCAGTAGCTGCACTGGCAAGGACTAAAAAGTTAAGCGCCTAGGGCAAAGTAATCATGAAAAACCCACTGTTAATATTCCATGCCTGTTCTGTTCAAAATAAATGTTTACATGTTTAAAACACTTACCGACTGATCCTTCCCCTGATTCAGGGTCACGGTTAACGCCTTGGGAGGGTTGGTAGGGGATCTCCGTGAGGGTGATGAAGAGATCCTGGCTGTCGGGGAAATCAGCGTTGTAAGTGCTGTCGACTGCCTCGTCCTCCTCATCTCCTTCCTCATCTTCCCCGTCCGCGAACATCTCCGAGGAAGCGGCCGTCAACAATACCCCATCGTCAGCGTCCACGGTCAGTGGTGGGGTAGTGGTGGCGGCTGCACCTAGAATGAAATGCAGTGCCTCGTAGAAACGGCATGTCTGGGGCTGGGATCCGGAGTGTCCGTTTGCTGCTTTGGTCTTCTGGTAGCCTTGTCTCAGGTCCTTGATTTTCACACGGCACTGCGTTGCATCCCGGCTGTATCCTCTCTCCATCATGGCTTTGGAGATCTTCTCGTAGATCTTCGCATTCCGTTTTTTCGATCGCAGCTCCGAAAGCACGGACACATCGCCCCACACAGCGATCAGATCCAAGACTTGCCGATCAGTCCATGCTGGGGCCCTCTTTCTATTCTGCGATTGCATGGTCACCTCTGCTGGAGAGCTCTGCATGGTTGCCAGTGCTGCTGAGCTCGCCACAATGTCCAAACAGGAAGTGAGATTCAAACTGGCCAGACAGGAAAAGGAATTCAAATTTTCCCGGGGCATTTCCTGTGTGGCTGGTCAGAGCATCCGAGCTCGGACTGCTGTCCAGAGCGTCAACAGAGTGGTGCACTGTGGGATAGCTCCCGGAGCTATTAGCGTCGAATTCCATCCACACCTACCCAAATTCGATATGGCCATGTCGAATTTAGCGCTACTCCCCTCGTCGGGGAGGAGTACAGAAATCGATTTAAAGAGACCTCTATGTCGAACGAAATAGCTTCGTTGTGTGGACGGGTGCAGGGTTAATTTGATTTAACGCTGCTAAATTCGACATAACCTCCTAGTGTAGACCAGGCCTTAGTGATCTTCTGCTCAGATTAAGATGCAGCATTATTTGCTTGAAGTCCTGTCCTCTCTGTGGACAGAACATGTGTTACAGAGGACTACTGTGAGCTGTATTTCAATTTGAAAGCTCCATTCAGGCCTCCTCTGTAACAATGGCTAGGACATGATTCAAGACCTGAACAAATTAATGCATTTTAATGAGTTGGAAGCTCAGGTGAAAAAAGAATTTGCATCTGCATGGTAGTGGTAAGGAGAAAATGTTACAGTCTTTAAGAAAAAGTAACTGTGTACTGCAGAGCTAAGTTGCTTCATCCAGTACTAAGCAGAGCTTGGTACACCTTTGAAGTGCCAACTATTATGTCAGAAGCATCTACATGGTAGCGTACTAAGAAGAAACCCAGGAAGATGTAGGCTTGGTATCACAGATGGGCATGTGACAACACCAAGTTGTCTGTTACAGCTGTCCCCCTGCTGGATTCCTTTCCCCCCCCCTTCCTTTCTGTTTGTGCTGAGTGGCCGCCCCCCCAGCCATGGAACTGACCAAAGTCACAGCCTGGCCCTGCTCATGGAAATGGCTTGTGCAGACTGACTGGAGCCATTGTTCTGCTCAGGGAGGTGGGGGCTTTTTCGCTCCTTTGTCTAGCTTCTTTGTTCGGACCCGGCTCGGTGTAGGGTGCTCTGCCCAGGTATGCAAGACCTAAAGTGGCCACATAGCTGAGCATATGAGTCATACCTGTGACTCAAAACTTGCCCAGACATGTCCTGTGCCTACCTGCAGTTTTCCCTGCCTTCTCTCCTCCCCTGGATTAAGGGGAACCAATCAAAGTTACTGGCGGGAAACTGCCTGAGTTTGCCCTTAAAACCAGACATTTTCTGATCAGACCCCCGGAGAAGGTCCTTGCTTTGCCACCTGGTCTGATCAGCTAGGGGTCTTTGGGGGGGCCCTCTCCCCGCTCTCGTTTGTTTTTGAGCGTACCCCCATTTTTAAACTCCCCTCCCACGAACAACGAATTTGTGCCTGGAGATCTCCTGATTATTGTAAGCGAATCGAGTCCTCTATGCATCCTCTGATGCTGAAACTGCTGTTCCTGCTGCTGCTTTGGGGATTGGTAAGGAAAAACCTCTTGCAAACTCCCCCTGTCCTAGTTGCTGGCTTTCTTTCCCCAGCTGGCAGACCCAAGCTAGCTCCTTGGTCTGTATCTGTAATCTGCTTCTAGCTCCGCAGCGCCTTTGCTGCTAGAAATAAGCCTGCTTGCAGCCACCACTAGTTAAACCCCACCCCCCCCTTGAAGCTGTATCCTGGGCACACACCACTCTGCCCTCTGGAACTACCCCTAATATAAGGTGCACCCATTAGGTTAGATTTAGCCTTTAGTCTAGATAAATTGTAATTTCATTTTGCATAGTTGTGGTTAAATTAGGTTTAGAAAATTGCTTGCATTGTACTCTGTAAGTTAGGCTTAAAGAATTGTTGCATTGTGTTTTGTTACTTGCTAATTTGTGTAGTCTTGGTTAAGTTAAATCATAGATAAGATTTTGCTGTGTTCTGTATAATTGTCTCTCTGCTGTTTAAACTTGCAGCCTGTCTGCTCTCTGTCTGCTCTCTCTCTCTCTCTCTCTCTCTCTCAATCCCTTCCCCCACATGCTCACCCTGCTCCTACTGCTGCTAGACCTCAATTGTATTACTGAAGTCTAGCATAAAACCCCATTGGTTACCCTTTTTCTCTCTAACACCCCTCACATTTTACATTTACACCACTGTGACACATTTTTGCCTAGAATTGTTGGTTATTTAACACATTTTACCCATAACTGTTAGTTGTTTATATGCTGCTGTGACACACCCTTTACATAGAAACTGTTAGCTACCTGTTACATTTATACTTCAGTGTTAATTGGTTACCAACTGTATTGTATCCCACTGTATTGTACCCCACTATTGAAACCCCCTATCCTATTTACTAAAAGAAACCCCTCCCCAATTGTCTACCTTAACAAACCCCATACCCCTCACTATTAAATTTTCCCTGTTTTTGCATTTTCTTAATAAAGTTTATTTTACACCCCACCAGTGCAGTAGTTGTCCCCCAAGATCCCCTACCTGCTGGCAGGGTCACAAGTAAAAGAGCAGGAGAACAAGCCAGGTAAAAAAAAAACACCATGCACAATTACCCTTTTCCAGCATGGTCAAATACTGCATTATACAGAATTACAGTACTTAAAAATGGAAAATGTATTAGATTGTATTCTGTCCCTATAAAATCTCTTCTCTGCAATCATTTTAAAATAAAATAAACTTCATTGCAACTTAAATGATGCATCAAGCACTCAAGTTCATAATAATTAATTACTGCCATATTAACTTAGCTGCATTACACACAATGCATAGTTAAGATTAAATTTTGACAGTATGTTAAGGTGTTATTTTAACAAGAAAATGGGAAATTTTAGCAAGTTGGAATAGACCCATAACTTTTGAGATTTGATTTCTGAGCCAAAGAGCCTGTCTGTGATGTACCAGATCTTGAACCCAGGCCTGTGTGATCCCAGACAGCCATTGCAGCCTGGCCTCCATCAAATGTCTGCTAAAGCCTGGTGGGCTGAGAAGCTAGTAGTATTACAGCCTCCCCCAAGGCACTACCCACTGGACCCCTGAGTGCAAGATTGCCTGACTCCACCGATTGGTTCAACCACTGCTTAATTTGTAATGAAAGATGTGCTGGGGCTCAAGCAATTTTTTTACTTTCATAACTGACATGGCAAGCCCAGAGGTGCTATGAACTGCCAAGAATAGAGGTGCTGGGGCTCAGCTCTGGCAAGCCCCAGCACAAACTAAGCACTGGGTTCAACCATGCTATTTAAGTCAGAAGAAGGGACTGGAAATTGTCTGAGCAGCCAGGTGATTTCCTGTTGTGGCTGCATTGGACCCTGCTTTCTGTTCCTACGGTGCTCCTGCTCCGTGCCTGATCCTTGCCTCTCCTCTGGTTCCTGCCCTTACACCTTGTTTCCAATCATCAGTTCCCAGTCCTGGGTGTAACCCTGTCCCCATACTCCTGACTCTGACTCAACAGCTTACTTTGGTGCTGACCTTCAGCTTCGTTCCTCAACCTGGGTGCCTTCTCTGCCCACTAGACCTGACTCCTGCTCTGACTATTAGGCCAGATCACCTACATCCCAGTCCATAATACCGTCTCTACTATGGATATCAGTGAAACTACATCAAGGTAGCCCCATCATCTCAGGCATTGGCACCCTGACAGCAGGATTGTCCAGCTATGCGGACTCTCTCCTCAGGCCCTACGCTACCAGCCCTCCCAGTTATCTTCAAGACACCACTGACTTCCTGAGGCAGCTACAATCCATTGGTAATCTTCCAGAAAACACCATCCTAGCCACTATGAATGTAGAAGCTCTCTACATTCCACACAAAGATAGATTACAAGCCATCAGGAACAGTATCCCCAATAATGTCATGGCAGACTTGGTGGATGAGCTTTGTGACTTTGTCCTCACCCAAAACTATTTCAAATTTGGGGATGATTTATACCTTCAAGTCAGCAGCACTGCTATGGGTACCCGCATGGCCCCACAGTATGCCAACATTTTTATGGCTGACTTATAACAATGCTTCCTCAGCTCTCATCCCCTAGTGCCCCTACTCTACTTGTGCTACATTGATGATGTCTTCATCATCTGGACCCATGGGAAGGAGGCCCTTGAGGAATTCACCAGGATTTCAACAATTTCCACCCCACCATCAACCTCAGCCTGGACCAGTCCACACAAGAGATCCACTTCCTAGACACTACTGTGCAAATAAGTGATGGTCACATAAACACCACCCTATACTGGAAACCTACTGACTGCTATACTTACCTAAATGCCTCCAGCTTTCATACAGACCACATCACACGATCCATTGTCTACAGCCAAGCCCTAAGATACAACCACATTTGCGCCAATCCCTCAGACAGAGACAAACACCTACAGGATCTCTATCAATCGTTCTTAAAACGACAATACCCACCTGGGGAAGTGAAGAAACAGATTGACGAGCCAGAAGGGTACCCAGAAGTCACCTACTGCAGGACAGGCCCAACAAAGAAAGTAACAGAACACCACTAGCCATCACCTACAGCCCCCAACTAAAACCTTTCCAGCACATCATCAAGGATCTACAACTTATCCTGGAGGACGATCCCTCACTCTCACAGACCTTGGGAGTCAGGCCAGTCCTCGCTTACAGACATCCCCCCAACCTGAAGCAAATACTCACTGGCAACTACACACCACACAACAGAAACACTAAACCAGGAACCAATCCCTGCAACAAATCCTGTTGCCAACTCTGTCCACATATCTATTCAAGGGACACCATCATAGGACCTAACCACCTCAGCCACACCATCAGGGGTTCTTTCACCTGCACATCTACCAATGTAATATAAGCCATCGTGTGCCAGCAATGCCCCTCTGCCATGGGCCAGACCGGACAGTCTCTACGCAAAAGAATAAATGGACACAAATCAGACATCAAGAATTGTAACATTCAAAAACCAGTAGGAGAGCACTTCAATCTCCCTGGATACTCAATAACAGACTTAAAAGTGGCCATTCTTCAACAAAAAAACTTCAGAAACAGACTTCAATGAGAAACTGCAGAACTGGAATTAATTTGCAAACTTGACACCATCAAATTAGGCCTGAATAAAATCACTACAAAAAGTAATTTTCCCTCTGTTGATACCTTCTTGTCAACAGTTGGGAATGGGCCACATCCACCCTGATTGAATTGGCCTCGTTGGCACTGACCCCCCCCCCCCCCACTTGGTAAGGCAACTCCAATATTTTCATGTGCTGTATATTTATACCTGCCTACTGTATTTTTCACTCCATACATCTGATGAACTGGGTTATAGCCCACGAAAATTTATTCCCAAATAAATTTGTTAGTCTCTAAGGTGCCACAAGGACTCCTCATTGTTTTCACATCAGTATAGTTATACCAGTGCAAATGTCTAATGTAGATGAACTACAGTGGTGTAATATGGGGCTTGCCCAGGTTGAAACAGGGGTAAACTACACTGGCATAACTCCAATGTTACATTGTAGGGGAAATCCATTTATACTGGGGATTGTACTGATGAACCAAATAGTTTCAAATATCCCCAGTATAAAAGACGCCTTAATGTTAATGATACATTGAATAATAGCAACAGACAGTGCTATGTTAGACCCCTTTCCTCTAGACCTGGAATTTTTCAAGGGGCCTATCTTGTTTGTGTAAAAGAACATACATTCTGTTGTTGGGTAAAATACTTGCTGCATGCATGGGAATTTGCCACTGCAAGAATTGGCGGCACACACCTGTTAAAGGTGAGGGCTCATCGTCGAGACTTCAAGGAAATTTCCAACCTCCATAAGAAGGTGGACCAACTGGCAAAAGATGCAGCCTTACTGGGAGAGGAAACACTCTGGATCCAATCGGAAGGGAAGGTGGCAAAGGTGGGAAGTAAAGCAGAGGATCTTACTGACCAACCAGATCTGAAGGAGATGCAGAAGAAAGATCCAGAGATTCAGCAGCTACTGACGAAAGGGGAGTACAGAAGCTATGAAATCTTCCAGAACAAGCATGGTCTGATTATGGCTCTGAAAAAGGACATACAAGATGTGACACCTGTCTTGATATTACCGACATGCCTACGTCAAGAAATGGTCAGCTTGGCTCATCAGCAAGGCCATTTCGGCGTAGAGAAGACAGTGCAGCAAATAGTACAAGTGGCATGGTGGCCTAGTGTTGTTCAAGACACAACCAAGTACATCAATGGTTGTTTGGCCTGTGCAGAAAACAACCCCAATGCTAAGGTCACCAACAGTCCAATGCATCACCAACCTATTGGACTCGCCTCCAAGTGGACTTCATTGGTCCCTTACCTAACGCCGTTAGAGGCCACAAGTACTGTCTCGTTGTAATTGATGCCTTTACAAAGTGGGTGGAGGCCTACCCCACGAGGAACAACACAGCGACAACAACCGTTAGAGTGCTCCTAGAACAGACTTTCTCTAGATTTGGCCTGCCAGAGTGTATCGACTCTGACCAGGGACCCCATTTTGTGGGTGAGGTTACTCAGGCAGTGTGTCAAGCTTTAGGCATACAGCAAAAGCTACACATTCCTGGCCATCCCCAGAGCTCAGGCCTGGTAGAGCATACAAATCGTACCCTGAAGACAGAGTTGAGAGAGGTTGTCAGCGTACAGGGAAAGGACTGGGATTTGAAGTTGCCATTAATACTCATGGCACTCAGATCCACAGTAGCATCTCATGGGTTCACACCCCATGAGGTTATGACTGGTAGGCTTATGAAGACCCCGGAGCACTGGTGGGTTGGTGGGACCCCACCTGATCAGTATCAGCCTAGGCTGAAGGTGGACAGTTTCATGCAGACAGTGTTGCAGGATATTAGCTCCATACAACGCCAAGTTGCCATCTAGATGAAGTCCAATGTTAAATCTATGGACAAGAGATTGGGCTCCCTTAGACCTATAGAATGGGAAGTCGGGGACAGGGTGTTGTATAGATACTTCTCAGAACAAGGACATACCCTTAGTCCCAGATGTGTTGGACCCGTACATATTGTTAATAAGGCCAGTCCAATTGTGTACGAGGTGGAGCTTAGGGGACCCCAAGGGAAGGAAGTCCAAGTGGTTCCACTCGAGTCAGCTGAAAGCATGGAAGGGTGGTGGGAGGTAACTCTGCATCGCCTTTGCATCTTGTAACTATACCATTTTGTTGTTCATCCCATAGGAGCGAAGATTCCTCCATCATCTTTTGTGGGTGGCCATTACTGTAACCATGGGAGGAACCTTGTCGGTGGAGGAGGGAGAGCACTATTTTTGCAGTATTGGAAAAGTGGAGGGTATAAGAGGGTCTGAGTTAACAGATAAAGAGCCTATTAAAGCATGGGGTGTTTACCATGGACCAGTAGTTGAAGAGGATATCGGGCCCATCATGATCTTTGCATACCAGAATGGTCCAAATTGTGTCTTGGTTTGGAAGGAAGAGCCGGGGGATAGATCCAATATGGCCACAGTATAGTGCCCAGATAAATCTTTTGAATAAAGATTCCGAACCCTTGGGCAAAGTAGTGAAGTTTAAACAAAGCTGCATTTGGGACCTGCAAGATCGGAAGGTGGTAAACTGTTCAGGTGGACTTATCACCAAGAGTTCACTTAGATGTGTCTGCATGTCCACCAATCTAGAATTTAGAATCCAGGAGGGGACATTGCAGTTAGAGATCTTTTTGAGTGCTCAGATCAACATACCCTTCACTACTCCTACCCGAACCATGTTCATCCATCTAAATTGTACTAGTGCTCATGCACATCGGTGTGACACCTACGGGAATGTAAATAATTTCTGCCCATTGGGCAAGGTTATATTTTTGACAAGTTGTTACAGTAGTACAAACATATCTGTTGCATATAATGATTCTGGGAAGTGGTATGTCTCAGGAGTATTTGGGGTTAAGCTTCAACATTAAGTGACTATGATCCCAAAACCATATGTCAGTAAGATAGGCCCAGTAGTAATTAAACAGGACGTAAAGTGTCTGCTTATTATCAACCCCCGTTATGCCTTAAAGAAGGTTGTCATTAACATGCTTTTCTCCGCCTGAATGTGCACCCTTTCTGAAACCATATCTCATGGGATGGGCAGGGCCGCCCGGGGGGGGGGGGGGAGGGAGGCAGATGGGGCAATTTGCCCCAGGCCCCGGCCCCACGAGTATGTCGGAGGCTCCCCCCGCCTCCATCTTCCCCCATCCCCCGGCGTCTCAGCTGGTAAGGGGGCGGGGCTGCGAGCTGCGGCCGAGCGGCGGGAACTCAGGTCCTGCTGGAGATACCATGCTGCTGCAGCGCTGTCTGGGGCCGCTCCTGGACGCGGCGCGCTGAGGCTCCGGGAGAAGGGGTAAGCGGCATGGTAAGGGGCCGGGGCCGGGCACCCCCCGACCCCATTCCCCAGAGCCCTGATCCCCAGCTCCGAGCCCAGCCCCTCTGAGCCGGGCACCCCCCGATCCCATCACCCCCACAGCCCTGACCCCCAGCTCCGAGCGCAGCCCCTCTGAGCTGGGTACCCTCCGACCCCATCCCCCCACAGCCCTGACCCCCAGCTCCGAGCCCAGCCCCTCTGAGCCAGGTACCCCCCGACCCCATTACCCCCACAGCCCTGACCCCCAGCTCTGAGCCCAGCCTCTCTGAGCCAGGCACCCCCCCAACCCCATCACCCCCATAGCCCTGACCCCCAGCTCTGACCCCAGCCCCTCTGAGCCGGGCACCCCCCCGTCCCTATCCCCCCCACAGCCCTGACCCCCAGCTCCAAGCCCAGCCCCTTTGAGCCAGGTATCCCCCCCAGCCCCATTACCCCCACAGCCCCGACCCCCAGCTCTGAGCCCAGCCCCTCTGAGCCGGGCACCCCCATTGACCCCATCACCCTCACAGCCCTGACCCCCAGCTCCGAGCCCAGTCCCTCTGAGCTGGACACCCCCCGACCCCATCCCCCCACAGCCCTGATCTCCAGCTCCGAGCCCAGCCCCTCTGAGCCAGACACCCCTCGACCCTATCTCCCCACAGCTCCGAGCCCAGCCCCTGTGAGCCGGGCACCCCCCAACCCAGAGCCCAGCTCCCCACCCAGCCCTGGGCAACAGCAGCACCACCCCCAGGCAGCAACAGCCCATTGGCACCAACCATCACCATCACCCAGCAACAGCCCATTATGTAATTGCAAATGTATACATACCATTAAAGCATTTAATGTTTTTAAATAATGTATTTAGTGTATTTTCACATTATTACAAATTAATTTTTGAATGTATTTCACTAGTTATTTTTTACATTTCCAAATACATGTTACTATAGTATTGCAACTTTTTTTTATGGAAGGGGCCCCAGAAATTGCTTTTCCCCAGCCCCCCCTGAATCCTCTGGGCGGCCCTGGGGATGGGATGCATGGGTAATTATCAGTGAGCCTATGTACCCCAGAGTGAGAAGAAACTTCGCTGCAAAAGTCTTGGGAGGAGTTGGGGCAGGGTTAGGTGTAATCAATGCTGTGAGCGCTGGTACCCTAGCCCAACTCATTAGTAATGTAGGCCATGATATGGCAGCATTGGAACAACCCTTGACTACTCCTTTAAATCAGATTAGTGATTTCTTATACAACATAATATCCACTATGCGTAAATGGCTAGATGCACAGAAACTAAGTCAATTCCAAATAGTGCAAGCCATAGGTGTCCTACAAACCAACTTATCATGGGCACTTACCTGTATACAAGTACACTCATGGCTTCAAACTGTGGCATCGGGCATCCTCAGGGTTGGATACCAAGGAACCATCCCAGTGGAAATTAAGAATCTGATGATGGATCATGTTACACCTTTCAAGAAGGAGCATCATCAGTGGTGGCAGCTTCTGGATTTTGTTTATAATCCAGACTCAAGAGAAATCACGGCTAACGTCTTAACTATTGCTAATGCCAGCACTAATTGGGTATATCCCCATACTCCCTTGGGAATAATAGTTAATAATACCATAATGACACCCATAGATATCCCTAAGTGGGCACTCAGAGAGCAAGAGGAATATCGCTCTGTCAGTCTAGATGCATGTGTCTGGGAGGAGGAACATGGATACATATGTTCCCCAGAGGTCTATCAAGGACCCTATATCTGCCTTAATAGCGATCAGGGCAAGTGTCATTATAATCTGGAACCCAATCGAGGCAACCAGTCTCCGGTCATTGTGATCAACAGTAATTGTTTGTGTATAAGAAGTTTTTGTAGGAAGTTCCTTGTGAACTTCTTTTACCCTGTTGAAAATTATCCAAATGTGAATCTCTGTCTATGTTTTGTACTTGTTGTACAAGGATGCAATGTTATATCTGAGAAATTAAATGTGCAAACCATTACTAAAGCCTATCAGCTGTATAAACATGTTGATCCTACGAACATAAGGGTCAACATCAATGCACTACAGCAATTAATACAGCATCCAGAATTAGAAGCCTTAGTAAAAGACCTGGAAAAGGAGGGCAAGAGTTTAATGATATCAGTGCATCACTCCACTGCACAGATTGAGCAAGTGTTAAGAAGAGTAAGAAGTGCAAATTTTGCCCATTGGTGGGAAACTTTGTTTGCCACTTCCACAGAGTTGTCCCAGGCCTGGCACATTTTGCTGCATCCTTTTGTGGTTATTTTGATTATTCAAGGTCTTACCTTTATCCTTGTTTTCATGGTGATAGGGTGGGTAAAGTTAAAGCTTAGAAAGATGGCTAACAAGTCTAGATTCTCCAGAGTACCTGTCGCTTAAGTGATACAGGTGTGAAGACAGTTATTTGTAAACCAATAGCGTCTTCAAGGAGGGGAAATGTTGGGTAAAATCTGTTTCTGACCTGTTTTATGTAATGTCCGTCTTGGATTTGTAAAAGGACAACTAAGCCTCCATCTTGGATACCCTTCTCCTCAGACACCCCAAGAGAGAAGAGACAGGAGGCGCCAGTACTGATGGGCCGGATGGTCGAGAGGGGAGTGGAGGAGTCGAGAGGCACCAACTTTATTATCAGAATCACCCAGATGGCAGATTGACAACCATAAAGCAAAGGCATACACCCCAAGCACAAGATGAGGAGTTAAGCCAGAGGGACGAGATAAGAAACAACTGCGGATCCTCCCAGTAACACTCAAAATAATGCTGATTAAGAGCAACCTTTAATACCTTGTGATTAACAGCTCCGGTGTGACACAGCAAGGTCCATAGACTTGTATGGGAACTTTTTACTATAAAAGAAGGGTGTATTGCCATGGGACTTTGGGTTCATTCTGCATCAACAGCTTGATCGGCGCTTCGAGTGTGTTCAACAGAGACCCAGCTCCCCTCCTTCGTGTGCAGTTTCAGCTGGCCACTGGGAACTGACTGAGCAACACTAAGGACTGGTAACTATAAGATCTAGCTGCAGAAACTTTTGGTGTGTGTGTGTGTGTGTGTGTGAATGGAAGCATATGCTTAAATTGTACTTTCAATAAACGCAGCATATTGCCTTATCCCCCTTAAAAAAGATTCTGTATGCTTCTTATTATCATAACAACTGGAATCTCTCTTGTTACTCAATTTCATTAACTTTGGTTGGCTCATGAAAGTTTTTTTTCCCAAAGGCTGGGCTATGCATTCCCTATTTGAGAAAAGAGCATTACTAAAGCACTTGTTTGAAAACATGCAAATATAATCAATTTTTTTCAGAAACAGATGCAGGAAAAAATTTAGACGGATTTTGTGCCTGTGTATTTGCATAGTGCTACTTGAAGTAATGTTCTTGATACAAAGATTGCCTTGGAAAGAATGCTGCAAATGCTAATTTTTCTTTTGATACTTTGTAACGTGTGAATGAATATTATAGAAATTAAAATGTTAATAAATGTTTACTCATGAAACACAATACATGGTACAGACAGTAGGAAGATGGTTATTTTGTACCATATAGCTGAACTGATTTGCGTTTAAAATTTGTAAATGTTCTCTGCTTGAGGGAATCGAGTGCCAAGTTTGTGTACAGGCAATTGTTTCCTCCAAATTACAAACACTAAAACTACAGCTAATAATCAAAGTGACTATAGGAGTGACCCCCTGCCACGGTGGCTAACTTGACATAAAGAAGTGTTCACTTAAACATTGTTTAATTGTAATGTATTTGTAACTTTTCATTGCAGAGCACCCTGAATCTGTGTACTGCTGGTTAGAGGAGCTGTCTTGATACTAAAAAGTCTGTTCCTGTTGCTTGGCTCACCCAGTGGAGTTACACTCCGATGTTTGCCACCCATCTCTTAAGCATCTGATTGACACTGTAGAGCAGGGGTCAGCAACCTTTGGCACGCGGCTCGCCAGGGTAAGCACCCTGGCGGGCCGGGCCAGTTTATTTACCTGCTGACGCAGCAGGTTCGGCCGATCGCGGCCCCCACTGGCCGCGGTTCGCCATCCCAGGCCAATGGGGGCGACGGGAAGCCGCGGCTAGCACATCCTTCGCCCGCACCACTTCCCGCCGCCCCCATTGGCCCAGGACGGTGAACCGCGGCCAGTGGGGGCCGCGATCGGCCGAACCTGCCGCATCAGCAGGTAAATAAACTGGCCCGGCCTGCCAGGATGCTTACCCTGGAGAGCCGCGTGCCAAATGTTGCCAACCCCTGCTGTAGAGTAAATGTGGAACAGGAACAGGCTTAACATGAAGAGGAAATCTGTTGCACACATGTCAGCAATGATGGAGAAGAAAATGAGACAGGACATGAACATCTAGGGGCAAATCCATATGTGGCCAACTCTTAAAGCTTATCTTGTGGTGGTTGGTATTTCCATAAACACTTAGCTCCTGGAATATGTGAGAATCTCTGTTTTAATTTTTAAAGGTGTATAGCCTTTGTGGTGTGAAGAAAAACTTAAAAATAGGTATGTTAAAGGCTTGAAAACCAGAAGGCAAATAAGAACTTCTGAAGTTTTCAGCTTTCATGATTTTGGGGGGCCTGATTCCTGAATGCTTGGGTTTGTCAACAGTGAGATCCTCAGCTGGTTTGATGGAGCTATGCTGACTTAAGTCATGAAAATGCATATGACAAAAACATGGAAACATACAATGCCATGTTTAGTCACTTTGCAGAGTACAAGTGGACTGTAAGCAACAGTATCAAATTTTAACCAGCACTATAAAAAAGTATTCTGCCAAGAGCCAGTTTGGGATCAGGTTCTTAGCTGCTATGATCAGGATAGCTCCAATAAAGATTAAATTTGATACTGCTTACCATACACTTGTACTCAGCAAGTGACTTTAAAAATGGCTTATGGGTTTCCATGGTTGTGTTACAGTGACTAAATGATTGTATCAAATATGCTCAATTTATAAATGGATTTTTCCAACCTCCCACCCTGCAAATTCAAAAGGGGGATGCATCAGTTAGGGCCTTGGCTTGACATGCAATACCAGTAAGGTTCTGTGGGTCAAATCAGGCCTTAGGCAAATCAGGTTTGCATAGCTGTAACGGTGTGGAACTTAGAAAAGCTGTTGATGCTCAAGAAGAAGTAGAATCTGGCTCTTACCAGTGTGGATCTGCAGTGCCAACAGGAGTAAAATGCTGCATAAACTTAGTTTAGTTCTGAAGGCAGTAGCTCTGACTCAGAATGCACATGGTAGAATATCCTTTCTAAAAAAGCCATTTTTGCACAGATGCCTTGCAGAGCATAACTGCACTATAAAGTTACAGGAGCACTGCTGTGACACTGTTATGGCTTAAATTTCTTTGATAATAATTCTATTTCATCTTTCACTGCTTGATGCCCTGAAAATATTTTTATCTCAGTTCTGTGCTCTGTGCCGTGCCTTTGTTTTGCAATGTTCTGTGTTTTCACTTTCTTTTGCCCTCAGACACTTAAAATAATTACATTTAAATGGTTTTAATGTTTTTATTTCTTATTGCAATGGTTGGTTAGTAACCAGAGTGTCCAGTGCTGTCTGTCCTTGCTTCCCCAGGTTCGTAGCCTCTTCAGTCTAGCAGAGAAAGGTATAACATGATCCAATGGCTGGAAATTGAAGCTAGACAAATTCATACTAGAAATAAAGTGTAAATTTTAATAGTGAGAGTAGTTAGCCAAGGATCATGATGGATTTTCATCAGTGACCATTTTTAAATGAAGATTGGATGTTTTTCTAAAAGATTTGCTCAAGGAACTATTTTGGGAAAGTGTTATACAGGAAATCAGACTGGATAATCACAATGGTCCCTCCTGGTCTCGGAATCTATGATGACACCGCTCCTTTCATTAATTGCACATCTGCTAATTCTAATGCATGCCTGTAGCTATTCCTTGCTACCTGCAGGATCAGCTCAGTAAATCTGAAAGCACCCGAAAAGGCCACGATGAATACTGCTTTGAATAGAACTGCCTCCGTCCTGTAACTGCACACTTAGGGTAAAGCTTCCAAAAAACCCAAATAAAATATGTACACTTCCAATTTAATTGTGGTTGGATCTTGTTCCAGCCCTGCTGCTTCTTCCTACTGCTCCTGCTGAAGCACTGGCCGTGTGGTGACTGCCCCTATTTCCATCAAGTTGTGCCTTTTTCCTCTGTAGTGAACATGGGCACAATGTTGGCCTGAACATATTTTTTTTATCTGCTCTTGTCTTCAGTTTTGGTACTCCTGCTGCTGTCTGGATTGGACAACGTGGGTCAATGTATTCCAGCCACAAATCTTAGTCCTCCTTGCCAAATTTGGCTCATCTGATGCCCAAAGTGTAAATGCTGAATTGTATCTCAACCATGCTCTGCCCCCATAAGCAGAGTGTGTCCTTGATCTAATGTCTATATATTTGAGAAGGGGAGTGAGGTGGTCTAGGTTCCTTCTGCATTTTACACTTGTCAATGTACAAACGGCGGTGGTCTAATTATCGACTGTCCTACCTCCTGTGGGTATGCTGGGTTTCTCTTTTGTCATTCTTTGCCTTTTTTCCCCCCTCCCACTGGATCCTCCCTTGATTTTCTCAAAATAGAAGGGTGAACATGCCCATGTACTCTCCTTTCCAAATCTTTTCCCTAACAGCCTTTGACAAGTAGGCCCCAAGCGGTTGGTCAGTTCCCATGTCAGTTCTCTGACAGTAACACTTGCATTCTCTATGTGTTTATCACAGGGTTCATTCACTGCTAGGGCACCTCCTCATGGCTGTGTCTGGGGAATCAGCTCTCATTTGGTCTGGCTCCCCTTTTCATTGTTCACTCACCCAACGGCCTGCCTCTGTCTGTGTCTCAGGGTGTGGTCTCTCTCTTAGTGACTCAGTCCTCTGGCTAGGTCACTATATAGTTCCCCTTCCCCTCCCAGAGTAACAAAGTCCCCCAGACAAGCTGTCTGGTTGGCCTCTCTCACAATTCTTTCCAGTGACTGGTAGGGGAATTGGGGCTACTCTGGGTTCCAATCCAGGGACCCTACAATCAGCAGCCAAAGTCTGCAGATCTAGGCAGCATAATATTTAACCTTGGGGCTCTTTCTTCGGGCTGCTTCCCACTCTGCCTCCCACAGACTTTCTTTTCCACCCTTCTAGGTAAACGCTTCCCTCAGGGCCAGGATCCTAGGGCTTCTCTCACTCCCTAGGTTTCCTCCTTTTCCCTCGCAGCCCAGAGAGTTACTGACAGCTTCTACACCGCAGCCCCTTTCTGTTGCTCAACTTCCTAGCTTTATACAAGCCCTGCATGCTCCCCCAGCTGGGCTTTATCAGCCATTAGTCATTTTCAGTCAAGCCAGACTCTCCACCAAGAGTGGCCTATATAATTGGCTCCATATGCACCATCTTAACCTCTTCAGGGATGGTGTGGGGTGAACACCCCATCACAGTGTTCCTCAGTAGAAAGGGGTATGGTTCCCAATATTCCATCCCTGGGTTGGGTGCATTGCCACCTGGTGTTGAAGAAGTTGCCTAAACCCCATTTTGTTGCCTGCCTCTGTGGTTCAGTGGCCTGCTGGGAGACATTGTCTCTAGCCTATACCTGCACCAACAGTGCCCTTCCTCCCAAGGAGGAAATACCCATGTCAAAGAGGTGCCCTAACACTTTGGCCATCAGAAGAGTCAGTGAGTCTGCTAATTGTTCCAACCCCTCATGTGGAAGCTTGTCAGGTGCTTTGGACCTGGGCATATCTGCAAGCTACTCTTTGTGTGAATCCAGAAGCTGTGCTGCTGGCCACTTCCCTTGAGCTTCCAACCATGTAACTTAGGGTAAGGCAGCTTGGCTTGGCTATGTATATGCCCTGCAGGAGAGATTAAATAGGCAGGGGGCATGCAGGGGTGTGTGAGAGTGAGATCCAGTCAGCCAACCTAGTCCCCTGAGTCCTAGCCAATAGGAAATCAGAGGACAAGGAGGGGAAGGTGCCAGATCCCATCTTGCAAGCATGAGTTCTGATTCCCACTCCCCACAGTCCTTTTGGGTACTGTGTTACATCCCCTGTGGTCCAGTCAGCATTCTTTCCTGTTGATGTGAGGGGAGGGGTGGCATTCTTCTGCAAGTGCTTTGGTTAGTAACAAAAACTGCCCTGATTCCATGCAAACTTCTCATGCCCTTTCTCATGATAAGACAGAGATCACCTATTGGATCTCCTAGACCATTGGTGTGAACAAATCTGGAAGAAAGGAAACAAACGTTTTTCTGGCTATGTTGCCAAATAATAGATTACATTTGGAAACATACCATTGATGAACAAATAAAATTCAGAATCACGGGGACTGTAAAGCTTCAGCTGCGAGGAAAGGACATCATTGGCTTTTTTTGGTGGAACATATTGAGTTCTAGAAATTTAGTTTTTTAATTTTTTTGATACAGAATATTAATTTATATGTAATTTTGTTTCCTAAGGATTCAGTTCTTTCCAGTGGCAATGATCCCAAGCTTCATGCTTTGTGCAGTGCATAATTTATCCACTTAGCAGCAGCAGCCATCTGTGTGGAAAACTGAGCTGTAAGCCTATGCCGGAGAAAAAAGGAAAACAAAACTAGTCAAAGGTAGGAATGTTTTGTCTAATGTCAGTAGACAAAGTGAACTGGAGTTTTGCCCAAATTTTTATTGAGTATCGGAAGTAACTTTGTTTTAATTGTGATAGACTTGGAATGAGTTTACTTTCAACAATAACCTTAAGGTAACAGCACTTGGGGATCTACAGTGTAAATTATGATAAGATGTTGATGTCATTAGTAGTGTCACATAGAAAGCAATCCATCCTCTGGGATCTTCATATAACCTACCTGGCCAGTCTTAATCTGGTTTTGGAGGCCTTGGGCAATGCAACACTTTCTCATACTACTTTTTTCTCTAAATTGCTAGAGTTTATTGTGCTGTTCAGAATGATCAGTGCTTGGCTTTTATGAAGGCACAGGCAGGCTTATTGATGAGGATGTCAGTTGACTGGACTTTCTTGAGACATCTAGAGGAATTCTGACAAGTACTTGTGTTAAGGCTGTATCCCTACTTTGAACTTTAGGGTACAAATGTAGGGGCCTGCATGAAGACTTTTAAGCTTAACTACCAGCTTAGTTCTGGTCCGCTGCCACCATCCCAAAGCTAATTCCCTTTCCTGGGTAGCCTTGAGAGACCTTCACCAATTCCCTGGTGAATACAGATCCAAACTCCTTGGATCTTAAATAAGGAGAAATTGACCCTTCCCCCCCCCTTCCTTTCACCAACTCCTGGTGAATACAGATCCAAACCCCTTTTGGATCTTAAAACAAGGAGAAATTAATCAGGTTCTTAAAAAGAAGGCTTTTAATTAAAGAAAAAGGTAAAAATCATCTCTGTAAAATTAGTATGGAAAATAACTTTACAGGGTAATTAAACTTAAAGAGCTTAGAGGAACCCCCTCTGTCTTAGGTTTAAAGTATAGCAAACAAAGATAAGCACTCTAGTAAAAGGTACATTTACAAGTTGAGAAAAACAAAGTAAATCTAAGACGCCTTGCCTGGCTTTTACTTACAATTTTGAAATAAGAGAGACTTGTTTAGAAAGATGTGGAGAACCTGGATTGATGTCTGGTCCCTCTCAGTCCCAAGAGCGAACAACCCCTTAAACAAAGGACACACACAAAAGCCTTTCCCCCCCCAAGATTTGAAAGTATCTTGTCCCCTTATTGGTCCTTGGGGTCAGGTGTCAGCCAGGTTACCCGAGCTTCTTAACCCTTTACAGGTAAAAGGATTTGGAGTCTCTGGCTAGGAGGGATTTTAGTACTGTACACAGGAGAGCTGTTACCCTTCCCTTTATAGTTATGACACGCCCCCCAAATCACAGATAGTGTTGGACGTTTGGTTCCACACTGGCTGTGATTTCTTTCCTGGAGCTCTAGGAGAAAACAGAGTTAATAAGACACATGTACCTTTAGACATACTACTGATTATATAAAAACTAACAATATGTTTCATTCCAAGAACAATTGTTAACCAGTTAACTTTGGGAAACTTTCCCGGGAGAGTGCATCAGCCACTTTGTTAGAAGCTCCCGAAATGTGTTGTATTTTAAAATCAAAATTTTGGAGAGCTAAACTCCACCGAAGAAGTTTTTTGTTATTTCCCTTGGCGGTATGAAGCCACTGTAGCGCAGCATGGTCTGTTTGTAGTTGGAAACGCCGTCCCCAAACATATGGGCGAAACTTTTCCAGCGCGTACACAATGGCGTAGCATTCCTTTTTGCTGATTGACCAGTGGCTTTCCCTCTCAGACAGTTTCTTGCTGAGAAACACGACAGGATGGAATTCTTGATCCAGTCCTTCCTGCATTAAAACTGCTCCCACGCCTCGCTCGGAAGCATCTGTGGTTACTAGGAACGGTTTGTCAAAGTCTGGGGCCCTTAGCACAGGGTCAGATATGAGTGTTGCCTTAAGCTGGTTAAAGGCCTTTTGACACTTATCAGTTCACTGAACTGCATTTGGCTGTTTCTTTCTGGTTAGGTCTGTTAGCGGGGCGGCGATTTGGCTGTAGTGTGGTACAAATCGCCTATAATATTCGGCCAAGCCTAAGAAGGATTGGACCTGTTTCTTTGACTTTGGAACCGGCCACTTTTGGATAGCATCCACTTTGGCCTGTAGGGGATTTATAGTTCCTTGACCCACCTGGTGCCCCAGGTATGTCACTCTGTTTTGGCCTATTTGACACTTTTTAGCCTTAACAGTTAGTCCTGCCTGCCGGATGCGCTCGAAGACTTTTTTCAGGTGCTCCAGGTGTTCTGTCCATGAATCAGAAAAAATGGCCACATCATCGAGATAGGCAACTGCAGATTCTCCCAATCCCGCTAAGAGACCATTTACAAGTCTTTGGAAGGTGGCGGGTGCATTTCGCAACCCGAAAGGGAGTACATTGAATTCATACACCCCTGCCTGGGTGACGAAGGCGGACCTTTCCTTAGCGGGTTCATCTA
This sequence comes from Emys orbicularis, assembly GCF_028017835.1. Classification (NCBI taxonomy): domain Eukaryota; kingdom Metazoa; phylum Chordata; order Testudines; family Emydidae; genus Emys; species Emys orbicularis. The sequence goes on along the minus strand of NC_088691.1, from coordinate 36,553,437 downwards.
GTGGTACTTGCCAGTACCCCTTGGTTAAGTCTAAAGTAGAGATGAATTGGGCATGTCCCAATTTCTCCAATAGCTCATCTGTGCGTGGCATTGGATAGTTGTCAGGACGAGTTACAGCATTTAGCTTACGGTAGTCCACGCAAAAGCATATTTCCCCATCTGGTTTGGGAACTAGAACCACTGGAGATGCCCATGCACTGCTAGAGGGGCGGATTATACCCATCTGTAGCATGTTCTGGATCTCCCTTTGTATAGCCGCTTGGGCATGAGGTGACTCCCGGTAGGGTGGGGTTCTAATTGGGTGAGCATTACCTGTGTCAATGGAGTGGTATGCCCGTTCGGTCCGTTCTGGAGTGGCTGAGAAAATCGGTGCAAAGCTTGTGCACAGCTCCTTTATCTGCTGTCGCTGCAGACGTCCCAGGGTCGTGGAGAGGTTCACCTCTTCCACGCCACCATTCCTTTTTCCTTTATAGTAGACACCTGCAGGCCACTCCGCGTTATCAGTTTCCTAGGCTGTAAACTGGCAAACGTTTAATTCTCTAGAATAAAAGGGCTTAAGAGAATTAACATGGTATACCTTAGGCTTTATGTTGGAGGTGGGGGAGGCTATGAGATAGTTAACAGCTCCTAGGCGCTCCTGGACCGTGAATGGTCCTTCCCACGATGCTTCCATTTTATGGGCCTGGAGCGCCTTTAAGACCATGACTTGGTCTCCTACTTTGAAGGACCGTTCTCTGGAATGTTTATCATACCAGGCCTTTTGCTCTTTCTGAGCATCCTTTAGGTTTTCTTTAGCAAGGGCTAAAGAGTGTCGGAGGGTGTTTTGTAGGTTGCTTACAAAGTCTAGAATGTTAGTTCCTGGAGAAGGCGTAAACCCCTCCCATTGCTGCTTCACCAACTGTAATGGCCCCTTAACCTCACGGCCATACACAAGTTCAAATGGTGAAAACCCTAAACTGGGATGTGGTACAGCCCTGTAGGCAAAAAGCAACTGCTGCAACACTAGGTCCCAATCATTGGAGTGTTCATTTACGAATTTACGTATCATGGCCCCCAAAGTTCCATTAAACCTCTCCACCAGACCATTGGTTTGATGGTGATGAGGGGTGGCAACCAAGTGATTCACCCCATGAGCTTCCCACAGGTTTTTCATGTTCCCTGCCAGGAAATTAGTTCCCGAATCTGTAAGGATGTTGGAGGGCCAACCTACCCTGGCAAAAATGTCTGCTAATGCCTGGCACACACTTTTAGCCTTGGTGTTGCTTAAGGGTACAGCTTCCGGCCATCGGGTAGCAAAATCCATGAAAGTCAGTACGTACTGCTTTCCTTTGGGTGTCTTCTTTGGGAAAGGACCCAGAATATCCACAGCTACTCGCTGAAATGGGACCTCAATTATGGGTAGTGGCTGGAGAGGGGCTTTAACCTGGTCTTGGGGCTTTCCCACTCGTTGGCACACCTCACAAGACCGGACATAATTAGCAACGTCCTTGCCCATTCCCTCCCAGTGGAAGGACTTCCCCAACTGGTCTTTGGTTCTGTTCACCCCAGAATGGCCACTGGGATGATCATGGGCTAAGCTCAAGAGCTTTACCCGATACTTAGTGGGAACTACCAGCTGTCTTTCAGGATGCCAGTCTTCCTGGTGCCCACCAGAAAGAGTCTCCTTGTATAAAAGTCCTTTTTCTACAACAAACCGGGATCAGTTAGAAGAGCTGAGAGGCGGTGGGGTGCTCCGTGCCGCCGCCCAAGCTTTCTGAAGGCTGTCATCTGCTTCCTGCTCAGCCTGGAACTGTTCCCTTGATGCTGGAGACATCAGTTCCTCCTTGGACTGTGGACTGGGGCTTGGTCCCTCTGGAAGCGATGCAGGTGCTGGGGCTGTTTTCATTGACTGTGAACCGCTGTTCGCTGGTGCACTATGTGGTATCTCAGGCTCTGGCTGAGCCTCTTGGGTAAGGTTATCTGCTGCTTCCGCCAGTTCAGGCTCGCTGGTGTCCTCTGGCATTGGAGTTGTAGACGGGCTTGCAAGCGCTGGACTCAGTGCTGACAATGGTTCTGGTGCTGGTTGCATTGCCAGTTCCGGTTCTGGGACTGGCTTTGGCTGGGTCTCTGGGATTGGATCCACTACGGCTGTTGCAGTCGTTGGCAGGGGATCTGGTTCCACCACCTTTGTTTGGGTCTCTGGTAACACAGACGGGGTCCTGGTGGACGGCTCAGGAACAGGGATGGGGGTGGAAGCTTGCTTAGCCTGGCTGCGGGTGACTATTCCCACCCTCTTGGCTAGCTTCACATGGTTGGCCAAGTCTTCCCCCAGTAGCATGGGAATGGGATAATTGTCATAGACTGCAAAAGTCCACATTTCTGACCAGCCCTTGTACTGGACATGCAACTTGGCTGTAGGCAAGGTTACAGACTGTGACACGAAGGGTTGAATTGTCACTGTAGCCTCCGGGTTGATGAGTTTGGGGTCCACTAGGGATTGGTGAATAGTTGACACTTGTGCCCCAGTGTCCCTCCAAGCGATAACCTTCTTTTCGCCCACTCTCAAGGTTTCCCTTCGCTCCGAGGGTATGAGAGAGGCATCTGGGTCTGGGGTTCTTTGGTGTGATTGGGGTGTAATGAACTGTAATCGGTTGGGGTTCTTGGGGCAGTGAGCCTTTATATGCCCCAGTTCATTACATTTAAAACATCGCCCTGCTAAGGTATCACCGGGGCGATGTTGGTTGATGGAGACTGGTGTGGTGGGGTGAGAAGGCATCTGGGGTTTCCCTTGGGATGTGGGTGGGGCCTTGGGTTGTCCCCGGTGATAAGGTTTTGTTTCGGCTTGCCCCTTCTGATATTCACTTCAACTGCTACTAGCTTTTTTCTTTTCTGTCACCTCCACCCATTTGGCTCCAATCTCCCCCGCCTCGGTTACAGTTTTGGGCTTCCCATCTAGGATGTACCTTTCTATTTCCTCAGGAACACCCTCTAAAAACTGCTCCATTTGCAATAGGAAGGGCAACTCTTCCGTAGATTTAACATTTGCTCCTGATATCCAGGCATCCCAATTTTTCCCAATGTGGTAGGCATGTCGGGTAAATGACACATCAGGTTTCCACCTTAGGGCTCTGAACCACCGACGGGCATGCTCAGGTGTTAGCCCCATTCTGATTCTGGCCTTGTTTTAAAAAAGTTCATAACTGTTCATGTGTTCCTTAGGCATTTCAGCCGCCACCTCTGCTAAGGGTCCACTGAGCTGCGGCCTCAGCTCTACCATGTACTGGGTTGGAGTGATGTTGTATCCAAGGCAGGCCCTTTCAAAATTTTCTAAGAAGGCCTCAGTATCATCGCCTGCCTTGTAGGTGGGGAATTTCCTGGGATGGGAAGTGGTACCTGGAGAGGAGTTGTTAGGATGGTCTGATGCACCCTGCCTAGTCCTTGCTGCTTCCAGTTCCATCTCTTTTTCTTTCAGCTCCATCTCTCTTTCATGGGCCTCCTGTTTGGCTTTCTCTTCTCTTTCATGTTTGGCTTTTTCCAGCTCCATTTCTCTCTTGTGGGCCTCCTGTTTGGCTTTTTCCAGCTCCATTTCTCTCTTGTGGGCCTCCTCTTCAGCTTCTTTCTCGAGTTTTTTAATTTCAAGCAGTCTCTGATGTTTTCTCTCATTTTCTTCTGCTTCTAGTCTGGCCAGTTCTATTTTGTTAGCTGCTTCTTTGGTAGTCATTTTCCTGTTTTCTTGTGCTGGGTCACACCCTCTGCAGTTGACTGAAACTGGGATGTATTTAGCTTAGGCTCCTGCTGAGTGCTGCTTAGTTAACAGAGACTTTCTAACTAGCTACTTCCGAGGATGTAAAAAGAAAAAAAAACAATTCAGCTTGTAAATTACCTTTACCAGATCAAAGTTTGCTCACTGATTGAACCCTTCTCTTAACAAAGCCCCTTGTTAAAAAAACTTAACACCTCTGCCTTCAGGCAAGGAGAGATAAGATATGCATCTACCTTCAGCTCTGCTCTCCAAGCAGCTAGAAGGAAAAAAAAAATCTCTTACTGGCTTTTGGGTTTAAAACGATCCCACCGCTGTGCCACCATGTCAAGGCTGTATCCCTACTTTGAACTTTAGGGTACAAATGTAGGGGCCTGCATGAAGACTTTTAAGCTTAACTACCAGCTTAGTTCTGGTCCGCTGCCACCATCCCAAAGCTAATTCCCTTTCCTGGGTAGCCTTGAGAGACCTTCACCAATTCCCTGGTGAATACAGATCCAAACTCCTTGGATCTTAAATAAGGAGAAATTGACCCTTCCCCCCTCCTTCCTTTCACCAACTCCTGGTGAATACAGATCCAAACCCCTTTTGGATCTTAAAACAAGGAGAAATCAATCAGGTTCTTAAAAAGAAGGCTTTTAATTAAAGAAAAAGGTAAAAATCATCTCTGTAAAATTAGTATGGAAAATAACTTTACAGGGTAATCAAACTTAAAGAGCTTAGAGGAACCCCCTCTGTCTTAGGTTCAAAGTATAGCAAACAAAGATAAGCACTTAGTAAAAGGTACATTTACAAGTTGAGAAAAACAAAGTAAATCTAAGACGCCTTGCCTGGCTTTTACTTACAATTTTGAAATAAGAGAGACTTGTTTAGAAAGATGGGGAGAACCTGGATTGATGTCTGGTCCCTCTCAGTCCCAAGAGCGAACAACCCCTTAAACAAAGGACACACACAAAAGCCTTTCCCCCCCCAAGATTTGAAAGTATCTTGTCCCCTTATTGGTCCTTGGGGTCAGGAGTCAGCCAGGTTACCCGAGCTTCTTAACCCTTTACAGGTAAAAGGATTTGGAGTCTCTGGCTAGGAGGGATTTTAGTACTGTACACAGGAGAGCTGTTACCCTTCCCTTTATAGTTATGACAACTTGGCAGAATGTTCTCCATTTCTACTGGATTTCATCAACACTCCATCAGATGAAGTAACATTTTAAACTGCTGCAGGATAGACTGAAGCCCAAAGCTGCAGTGTTGGCTGCTTTAGATATATCTGTAGGAGAACACTGAGCTGAAATTGGCAAAATTGCTGAACAGCTGCAATCAACATTGGTGTTGCAAGAACAGGTTTTTTTGCCTAGACTGCAACATAGCACAACCAAAGCAGAAGACTACAGGTCAGTGGCAAAGCTGTGTGAGTGCCAAGAGACTGGAAAGCTGCTTGGGGATTGGAATAAGCACATTTGACAAACATGTTCAAAGATGTTCATGTCTTTGTCCCATGTCACTGCCAAAAGTGACCCAACTATGCAGAATGAGAAACAGCTGGATGACATCCTAGAATAACAGGACTTTGCAAAAGATTAGAAGTTCTAACAGTAGAAATGGGATTTTGGGGTGGATGTTGCCAATTTTGTATCTTAGTACACGGTTTTTGCTTAGCACTGGAAAGATTAAACTTTAGAGCTAATGAAACTCAGGACCCTGGTCACAAGGTTAATGATATTTCTTAATTTACATCTGGCACTTATTGGTAGACACTATTACTTCCTTATTGACAGCAAAAAAAAGATGAAAGATTTCATAATAGTATTAAAGTTTAGCTTTCTCTCTTCTCTCTTTTTTCTTTTCGAGTTAACTACTTTCTGGATGCTGTGATTACTCAGATAAAATTTAGATCTACTATAAAAGGGTGAAGCTCTATTCATACTAGTAGGGTATCTACTACCAGCAATCCTGAGTTTTAGCCCATCTTTATTTTTGCACATAAATATTTTTTTCATGTATAATGTTCTATATGCAGTGAAGTTTCACATGCGGTGATACAACCCACACTCATATTAGGTGAGTTAATGTAAAATTGTATGGCACTTTGCAGTAGAATTGCTTAATTACAAATAGAACTATATCATGGCCTCTGTCACCATTGTGTATGTTGCACAAAAATGTATATATGATACAGAACTCTGTTTAAATATATCAAATAAAAGCAAATTGCCATAGTATGGTTTTAAATCTTTCAAATTTAAGGAGCTAGTATTTCAGGGCAGGGTGGATGAGGCCATCAAAAAAGTGTAAAGGAGAGAGGGCAAATAACAAAAATGCTATTAATATCAGGCTAAAATTAATTTTTTACTGATTAAATTTTTCCAACAGCATGGAAGCCATTTTTGCAGAATGTTGGCCTGTCTGGGGTTTTTCAATGTGTCTGCTAGGAGAGTGGTTCTCAAAGCAAAGTCAAGGGAGCTGTTTTCCATGGCACGAGCATTTATCACAGATACAGGCAATATTTTGTACACCAGCTAATGCTGATTTAAGTGACTAATTTGCACAGCTTTCCAATACTCTTGTCTTTGTGACTACTTAGAGCTGGTCTTGCAGCTTTGGAGCCATGGAAGTTCCTGCAGCTCATTACCTTCATACCTCTGGCTTTGAAACCCAGTTACACCTGGGTGTAGACCCTTCTTGGTTATACTGCCTTGTAAGTGGTCCAACGTGAACCAAAACTTTATGTTCTCAAGCAGAGATGCAAAGTCAGGAGTTGACATTTTTTGGAAAAGCGATCGTTTGAAAATTTAAAAAGAGAAATAAGAATGAAAAAGCTACTAGAAATCGGTGCAGGATTAAACTCTCCATAGTTTGGAAGAAAAATTGATTAAAGAGTGTACACGTTGACTCTAGGAAATTGTCGAAATCCGTGTTGTAGAGTAGTTTGCCATCCCTATGTAGTGTCGGCCTACAAAGATGGATTGATAACTCTTATTGACGCGTTAAAATGAACCCTATTGAGACACTTGGCCTATTCACTCACTGGCAGCTTCAAGCACTTTCTGTTCAATTTTTTCAGTGCCTTCTAATAAAATAATAAAATACAGCAATAATGCAGCTAAAGGAGGAAAGAAATGGAGAATATTTTTAGGACAGTTAAAGGTGGTTTACCAGAGTTGCTGATAGAAGACAGATTTTAAATTTTGGAACAACAATGAACATTTATTGCACAATATCCCATTGGTGGATGCTGTTGACCACTTAAATAGACAGTTAAGATGAGTGTGTGTGTTTTTTCTTGGCTCTCTAGAAGCTGTTCAGATGCTGCAATGTTTTAGCAGAGGGCTAGGAAATTATTTCCCCCAGTACTGAGTGGTGCACATACTTGAACTCTCACCTTTTAGATATGACCTCTTATACTGACTTTGATTACTGATGTTGTTTTGGCAAACTATTTCAGTGTAAACATAATTCTTGTTAATCCCTTTTTGTCATCCTTACACATGGCGAAACTGAGTGATGGACCTTGTTTTATTTTCTTTAACTACAATAAATGCTTAACAATTAAAACATTTTAACTTCAGTTAGGATTTATACGGATCCAGTATTCTTGGGAATGATGTGCACTGACATGGGAAGTGAGTAACTGGCTTCAGAAATCTATAGTAATTGGTGGTAAAGGACAAAGTTTCAACTTTCTATTGTTTAAAAAAGTTGATGGATTGGCTCTTTGTCAAACAGAAGCCCATTTGTCAACATGGTAGTGTCTTCAGATTATTTGAAGAGGAAGGCATACACTTAAGCATATATTTTATACAATATATTTCTCATATCATTTTTTACTTCCTGCATAAAAAAATGAACTTGCTTAAATCTTCTCCAAAGGCTAATCTATCCCTGCATTTATAAGTATATTTAACTTAGATACCAAGTATAAGATAGAAATATTACAGAAACAGAAGTGTGAAGTGAAGAGAATTTGGAAATGTGATTTTTTTTCTGGTAGGGCTGTCATAATAAATATGGATAATTCACTAGATGCTCCCAGTGAAATGAGTATGCTAAAAGCACCACATATGAATGCTAGAGCAGGCTTTGAAAGAGCATTGACCCTCCAAGCTGCAAAGCCTTGTTTTGATTAACTAGCTTTAAAATTGTGTTTTAAGAATGGGGTTTCAAAGAAACTTAAGTCCTCATTAATGATCTGCTAATTGTTCACAAGCAGCCTGAACTTGCTTGATGATATTTCTTCTAATTTTCCTAATGTATTCCTGGCCCTGTAACTACAATGCCCTCAGGCCAACTCTCTCATAAAAGTGCAGGTGCGCTTAGCGGGTATAATAAAATTATAATAAAAGTGCAGATGTGCATAGCAGGTTTGTCAAGTGACTAACTCGTATAGACTACAAAGAACTTTGCCTTTACATAAATTAAGAAATGAATCACTAGTGCACTGGCTGTCTGATTGCCCTGCCTCAGTCATTTTCTCTCCAGCTCTATACTGAATGTGCCATTTTACCAGAGTCTGCTATGACTCATTTCCCCACATTATTTTCTCTCACAGATGGCATCATTTTGTCTCATGCACTGAGAGTGACAAGTGACACTGTGGTGCTGATGTTATCGTATTAGGCTGCAGAGAGTACTAGCTGTGATGAATATATAATCTGCATTGCAAGTTTCTCTAATCCTGTTTTTAAGGGTGAAATAGGAAAAAAACAGACCAATTGAACACCTTGAATGCTGATGATGTGAATCTTATGAAGACAATTGGTGATATCATTAGTGGTCCCTGTGTAATAGTGGTGATAATATAATGGGATTTTTCCTGGTGTGCCAGGGAACATAGCGGGCCCATGGATGACTTACTGGCCGATCTTGTCATTTTGGTCCATGAAATGTTTCTAAATTGCTGGCAAGTCTGTCTTATTGTGTTGGAACTGTTGGCCCAGTGCTTCTAAATTCCTTTCTACAGCTGACAGTTTTGGTGGAGATTGTTACCCATGCAACTTCCTTGGAACTGTGATATAGCAAAATATTTTTTCGGTTGCCAGAGTGAAAACATTCCCAAAAAACAGTGTGAAAGACTTCTGGTTTCTTTGATTTAATGCTAATGCTGTTTTTCCCCCCTGTAGTGATAGGCACCGAATTTTATTGGAGAGAAAAATATGTTGAAAATGACCTTGAGGTTTGTCTGTTTATTAAATTCTAAGTTCCATCTTTACTCCTGGATCTGCGAGCATTGGCGGTGTTGTGAAGTCAGCCCTTGGGAGGAGGAGGTGCCAAGATTTGCTCTAGCTGATTCAGAAACTTTTTGATGGGCAATGAACAGATTCACATTCATTTCTCAGCTGGAGGAGAAATCACATTACAATGTCTTGACATCTAGGGTCCCGAAGCTGCCAGGTGTAGAGCACCCTGACCTCCTAGCAGGAGGCATGCAGCACTGGGTACATTGTAGCCGCACTAAACAGGCTCTGACTGGGTTAATACTATGGCCTTTTGTGTATTCCAGGTTGCCCTGATTTACCTAAATGTATCTGTAATATTCAAGAAAATTAGCGGAACTAGTACAGGATGGTGTCAACATCATCTTTTTTTATTCAAATCTGGTTTATGTTGATCTGGAAAGCAATCTATATACACTAAATCAACATAAACCAAGTATACATCGGATTAATGATGTTGACACTGTTTTGTACTGCTTTACCTAACTGGTTTTTTAAACTGATTTAAAGCAAAGCTGGGCTAACTTTGAATATAAACAGTGCTTCAGATATATTGAGAATAAAACATATTTGTACTGGTAGCTCAAAGCATGCCTCCTGAGTATACAAAATATACTTGTATATTCCTTGCATCAACATCTATGTCTGGGTAGGAGATAGAAGGTTAAGGTTTTTGGCTTCTGGGTGACTTCTTGAATACTGTCAGGGGAGGACTGGTGATGTCAGTCATGAAAACATAGGGGGAAAAGAATATGGTTTCTGACAGCACAAACAATGAATTTGGTGTCGGGTAAGTTGTGTAGCCACTCTATTGTGGGATCATCATCTGGAGATATCAAGCACATACATCCATGATCAAGATGATAAAGAAGGGAGTCCATAACCAGATGGCATGCTCTTTGTCCATGAGCTTCATAGGGGCAGGACAGGGAGCGCCAGAAGCCCCAACAGTAAAGACACAAGTTAAATTGCCTGTGATGATAGTGTATTCTGCATTAAAGTGGAAGGATTTTTCAGTTCATATAGTTTTTCTGAGGGATGTGCACTAGCTGATCCTGACACACTAGGGGATAGAGATCTGAGTTGTCCATCTGCCAAGAATTCCCATTGATCCAAAATGTAGTTCATTGCCACCTGTCACTGCTGTTCTGTAGGAAGGCCATTTCTGATGTGCTGTCTGAGCTATTTCAGAAAAGGGCTTTGAGTAGAAATTGTGACATAAACGGTCTTAGTAGTTGGTTGCATGCAGTCATGTGGCCAGGGCCCTGCCTTCACACCCTAATCGCCGGGGAGCAATGCCCGCTGGGACTGGAAAGTTGGAGGCTGGAATTGTCCAGGTTGCACCAGTGATGATGATAAGGGCAGAGTTCATAGTTGAGTCCAACTTGCCACAATGATAACTGGAGCCCCATATTTCTGCACAGTTTCTGGCAGGTGCTATAATTAGGGCATTATAATAATAATTGATGCCCTAATTATCTTGCTGATAACTCATTTAACACACCAGTTTTATACTTGACAAAACTCATTTGCTGAGAACTCAGATACTGTGAGTGAAGTTGGAAACAATTTAGTCCAGTTCTCTCTGTACCTAGGAGAGAGACTTGCAGAATGCCATGTCTCTGAAGAACATAGTATAAACAGAAATGCCTGTGTTCGTGCCTGAAGTAATATGACACTGGCAAACTCATTTTAAACAGTTACTTAACAAAGATTTGCAGAATGCTTTTTTAGCTGTCCATTTTCCCAGAGTAGTCACACATTTTAAGGAAATATATAAGCCATTGTAAGCACACTATATCGAGCTGTGTGCTGATTAGATTGCTAATTTGGGCCATATAGGCCTTGTTAGGAAGACATGACATTTCATGAGTTACCAGTTTCAGGGAGATTCAAGTTGGAATCCAGTGACTGAATCACCTATCCTTGAAAATAGACTGGAATCCAAGGTATTGAGGTGGAAGACGTGTACTTCTATAGCACCTACCTCCTGTGCTCTTATGGCAGCATGGCTTAGTTTTGAACCATGCCCTCATTGGCTCTGATGTTCCAGGATCCCTTTATTCAGGAGATTTAATGTAGCAAAGGCAGAACCCATCTAAGTTTAAAGCTGTATGAGAAATCCCAGTGGAGACAGTACTGTAGAGAGCAGCTGTCCTTTAACGTTGCCCTTTTCTCTGAGATGGATACTTGGCGCATCAATAGAGGGGATTTTTGGAGGTGGGACAAAAGAAAGACTAATGCTATGAAGGTAGTATGTTTCTTTCTATGTCCTCTCAGGCTGGATTCATCAGGTTTTTATTCATCTCTTTACCTGGATTAGTTATGTTACAGACAACACAGATATCTGTCTTGGGTGTACACTGTCGCTATAATAGTACAGCCCCTGTGTGGCTAAAGCCTAACTCTTAACATTGATAGAGAGATTTAAAAATTTTATTAAGATGACTAAAAAAAAGTGAACGTTACAGAGTTTAAGCATAGAAATTTCTGGTTATCAGGGAATAACATACAGATTATCGAGGGTGCAAAGTTTGGTTTAAGATGGGGTGGCATAAGGAATACATAATCTGCAATATCCCCGATTGGGGGTAAAAGGTTGATGTGTCAAAGTACAGATATTGAGATATGAGGGTATGAAGTTCATAAAGTGGCTATGTTCGGGTGTGGAGTATAATGAGTGGATATGATGATGAGGATGGATTGACCCTCATTTGGTGAGATTTAATGTTCAGGGAGTTTATGGTTCCAGTTCATATGATCCAACGGAGAAAGTCTCTTGGTCCCTTTCTCGTAGTTGAAGAACGATGTCACTCTGGCTCACGCCTCCTGGTACTGTCGGTGGCCGGTGATGTGCTCGATGTAGATATCCCTGGACAATCGGATGGTGTCTGAGACCATGAGGCGCCGCATGAGCCGTGCGTAGTGTCGACCGATCCCGCAGGTCCGCAGCACACGCTCGTTGCCGGGGTCCCAGGCGCCCAGGGCTCTGACGATCAGGGCGTCCATCTGTACCTCGTAGCCCTTCGCTCTCAGGGTGTCAGCCAGGGGGGCATACTTTTCCAGCTTATGGGCTCGGGCTTCGCGAAATGCCGGGATCCTGTTCTCAAAGGAGACCGTGACATCGACGAGGATGATCTTTTTCTAGGCCTTGTTGATGACAATGACATCAGGTCCTAGATGGTTGTCGGTACCGGGGATGGCACAGTTCACGGAGATCTCCCCCAGGCGTGATGCGATGGCTTTCACCAGGCAGTTCTAGATGATGTTGTGGTGCAGCTGCCAGGCTCTGGAGTGGGGTTTGCAGCTGCATAGGACGTGGGGCAGGGTCTCGTTGGAGTAGCCGCACTTCCTGCAATGCTTGTCTTGGTTCCTGTGGCGGATGGCTCCATTGAGCGGGACGCAGTTGAGTCGGGCACGGTGGATGAACCACCAGTTGGCGAAATGGGTGAAGCTGCCCCCAGTGAGGAAGTGGTTGCTGGCGTCCCATTTGCTGGTCAACTCAAAGGCTTTACCCTGGTCCGGTTTACGCTTCAGGGTTTCCACATACAGCAAGTGGATGGCAGCCTTCAGGGTCCTCTCCAGCAAGCCCGTGGTGCTAGGGGTGACGATGGTGTTGTCGTTGGACCTGATCTGCGGCACCCGAACTCCCAGCTCCTGGCGCTCCTCGCACCACTCCCAGTGGCAGCCGATGTGCTTCCCCAGGCGACTTGTGGTGACTCGTGGCATTGCGAGTGTGGGACCACAGTGAAGTGATGTCACGCCCGTCCCGTCTGAATTCCCTATCCAGGGAGCCGCTCAGGAAGGTGGCGATGTTTTGGCTGGAGGGGGCTCTGCCGATCGCATTCGCCGCGATGTTCCTTACCGTGGTGTCAGGACACGTCAGCAGGCAGAAGGCGTGGGTAATCACTAAAGCTTGAACTTACCCATTACATCAGTTCCTATATTTCACACATGGAATGAATTTGGTGCAGAAAGGCTGCAAATAGTATCTTGCTCAGTACAATAAGAAAATATTTGGTTATTTTGGATGGAGCTGAAGTCTCAATTGCAGTACAATCAATTTACTTTGTATCCACTTGCTCTTGAAAAGACTAGCCTCTGCATATGAATGAAATTACATGCAAACAAAAGGCATGGAAATAAATAGAATAAAACTAGAGTCAAAATTGTGCTCGACTGTATACACTATTTTATCAGCTCTTCTTATTTTATGGGACTTTCAGGGTAGAATAACTAACTCAGTTGAAGTATATTGTTTTGGGAAAGTGTATTTTCTTTGTCTCCTTGGAAATAGTAAGATACTTTTTCTACTGTTTTAGCACTTTGATGCATACTGTTAGTGTTCTACTGTGCTGTATGCAAGCACAGACAAATTCAAAGTTCACTCAGCTGACAGGCTTAACTGATGGTTTCTCAGGTAGCTACTTAAAGTTTCATACTCCAAAACTGACAGAGGAAATTGCTCTTTTCTAGAAGCATCATGGTTCATTCAAAACTCTGCAGAAGGACAAAGAGCTGTTTTGCCCAAACAATAAAGAGTGTTTGGTTGCATTCAAATAGTTGTGCAGAGTTCTGTATAACAAGAATAAATAAAACTAAATAAATGCATGAGGGGATGGAGTGTTAAGACAGCAAGAGCACAAATAGGTAAACCAAATGTAGCAATGAGAGGCAGCATTGTCTAATAGTTAGGGTACTGGAGTGGGAGTCAAGACCGGAGTCCAGTTCTCAGCTTCTACAGTGATGTTCTCTGACTGTGGGCAAGCCATTTAAACTCAGTTTGCTTCTACATAACCTGAGAATAATGATGTTTTATTCACTTTTTCATCTATATAGCTCAAAGAGATGTAAAAGTACTATATGAATGCATAGTACTAATATAAATTATCTCCTTGTCATTGTTTCAGGGTAACTGCACTCCCATGGTCCACTCCAGGAGTGACCTGTCAGATCTCAGGTCTCCATCTGTTACCTGTATTTGGGTAGGGATCCTTGTCTCACCCTCTTATGACCATGGGTTTTAGGGCTGCACAGCTCTCTGTCTTAGACTTTGATAGTTCCAGCAAACCAGCCTGCCCAGAGGCAAGTACTTCTATATTGCTTTCTCTCGGGGGTCTATGAACAGTGTACTGCCTGGAAGTTATAAGTTGCCACACTGCTCATTCTAAGCAAGCACATTTATTCATAAAGTAAAAGCATTACAGAAGAAACACCTAAAAACAATAAATATACAATAAACAAGTTGGCCGTGGAGATTAAACACATTACAAAGTTACAATTATATATGTAAATCAGGTTTTAGAATCTTCTTTTGACATTTACTGAAGGTTCAGTATCAACAGAGACTAGGTTGTGTGTTTGGGAAGGCTATTTTATTAGATGTTTCATATTAAAAAAGAAGAAAGGGGGGGAAAGCGAGATCATGAAAAAACCTTCTGTGAAATTTAAAAAAAAAAGGATTCTGCCCTAGAACATGATTATCGGTTCTTCCTAATGGTTGTTCAATAAAGTATCTTAATAGAGAGATGAACTAAATAAAACTTCAAGAAAAAGTACATGGGAAGAAAGTGCTCTTTACAGTTTTCAATTTAAGATAGGATGCTATCAGTCTGGAAATTAGGTAGCTAGATTACTGGCTAGCCAATTAAAGTTACTGACAGCCAGACATGCCATTCTCCCTAAATTAATTCAATAATCTCTAACTAGATCAGTGCAGAGTATTCCCAGTTTTAAATTGGACTGAAACCTATTCCCTTGTTTGTTTAAATTAATTACTGTTCCAAAATGCTGAAGTGTAGATTAAAAAACTCTTACCTCAAGATGTAAACAAGAAGAAATTTAATACTCCTGGAAGGAGTGGTTACCCTTAGCTCCACAACGTTAGCATAAATCTACACTGAAATCAGACATGTGATTGCAGCACATGTGGTTATAATCTAGCTAGCTTTGATCTAGCTAGCTGGAATAACAATAGCAATGAAGCTGTGGCAAGCATGGGCTAGATCCTCGAGTAAATACCCAGCATCCTGGGCAGGTATCTACAGCCCATGCTGCCTTGACTTCAGTGCTATTATTTCATCTAGCTAATTCAAAACTAGCTTGGATATGTCTACATGTGCTGCAGTCACACCTCTGACTGCAGTGTAGATATACCCTTAGGCACTGATCCTACTAAGACGAGAGTATATGCTTCAGTTTGTGCACAAGAGAATTCTAGTCAAAATTGGAGCTACACATGTGCATAAAGTTAAGTACATGCATAAGTCTTTGTAGGACTGGGGCCAGAGCTGTTTAACTAATGTTAATGTTACTGCAGTATTCATATAGGGAATACCAGGGTAGCATTAATTATTTGCAAATGGCAGTTCTGCAGACTTGAATATAAATGACATGGATGTTGGCTTCTCAGGGGAGCTTTTTAATAAGAATCCAACAATGTTTTAGCTCCTAAACTGTTGCAGGTGTGTAGGGAAATCTCACAGAAGTGGGAACATCTCTCAACAGTGAATAATGCAATTACACTATTTCCTAAACTCAACAGGAATCTTTTACAATATGTAATTATAAACAAATATCATTAGTTACTCCTGAGTCCAACAGTCTCACTAACATTTTAGATAACAGTCAGAAGTTATAGCATCTTTGATACAAATACCTGGCAGAAGAGCAGCAGATAATTTAAGATCCTTATATTTCATTTTGGAGGATTGAAAAATAAGGATACATCTCTTACAATCTTGTCTCTGGGCACCTGTGAAGCAATTGATTGCGCTGTATCTGATTGCTTGCTCAAGAATGGTTTGATTTTTGGCATTAAATTAAGTCAGTTTATTCACATGATAACAGTTGTTGAAACACGATTAATACAAATTTTTCAGGGGGAAAAGTGATAGAGAAGTAGAAATCAGCTGTCTTTGCTAAGGCCTGGTAGATGATACAATTAGAATGCAAACACATATGAAAAAGATCATTGACAAGAGGTTCTAATATAGTAGGTAGGTGGCAACTGACAATTGTTTAGCAATCTTTTGCAACATGACATTTATGTTGAAAAGTTAAGAAATTAGGTCTAATAATATGCAGGAACTTGCATAATCAAAAGAGAATCCTTAACTATAGAGATATTGATAACAAATGCATAGTTATAGATGCAATGAAAATTGCACATTGTCTATTTTGAGATCCTTGGATCAAAAGCATTATAAAAATGCAAATATACCACTATTGTATCTCCATGGTAGGTAACACATTTATTACCATTTGCTTTGCAAAAATAAAAGGTGGATGAATTAATATAAAATAAAGTCAGTACACATGAGGAATATGTTTTAAAACAAAAAACCTGTGAATCTAAAACTTGAACATATTACATGCTACTTTGGGTGCTGGCAATAATGTAAGATTGGTGCATACGAACAGCACATGTCTTCCTTTAGATGATGCAGTTTAGGAGGTTAGTTTAACAAGAGATAGACTATTTGGGGGATTCCCCATTCTGTATTCTTTTCTTTTTTATATTTTAGAAAGTATTGTAAAGAGTTCTGAGGTGAAAAACTGGGGGATAATTGGCAGTGATGGACACTAAATATAATATATAGTAGTGCATGATTAGAAAGAAGATTGTGACTTTGAATAGATGCGATGGCACATGTCACAGGGTGGTCTGTTCTTTGAAGGGTGGACTTGGGCTAACGCAGGCCTGCTATGGTTCTGAGGTCTTTAAGAGCCGGTATTCTGGAAATTCTCCTCCTCCAAGGCCATATGAATATATGCCACTTCAAAGCATCTTGGAAAGGAATGCTGACAACATAGAGACATTATGGAAAAGTGGAGGGCTTTCCTCCAGGAGAGCTGGGGAGGCCTTTAGCTCGTGATTATAGAAAAAGTCTGTGAAGAGGCAGGAGAAACTCAGATCTTGGCGAGAACTCAAGCAAGAGAAGGAAAAAAGCTTGGGGTGACAGTACTGGTGTGGGATTAAGGTGCAGGGACTCCAGAAGGCTCTTCTAGAGTTGATAGGAGAAACTCCCCATCACTCACTTATATTGAATGAGGGGGGAGACCAAGGCAGATTCTGGTTGAAGGTCTGTTTTGTTGTTTCCTCCACTAGGCCAGAGGGACAAGTTATCTCTGCTAGTCATGGGAAGACAATCTTTGAGGGGACACATAGGTGATAGATACTTCTCCTGATGCTCCAGAGCTAAACTATTGGTTATGCAGCAATAATTGTGAGTGATGGAGGGGCCTTTTTGAGAGGGAATAGAGTCTCATTTTCATGAGGGAAGCTAAGCCACCATTTTATTAATTCTCCAAAAGTGCATAGTTAATATGGAGATGTTGGTAGCAAGTGTATATTGAGATTTAGGTACTAACTATCAATGGTTATGCTCCTGCCTCCTTGAACCATGAGTTTACCCAAGAATATTTGCATACTTTTTAAAAGAGGAAGTAAATTTCTATCTTTGAGTTACAAAAAAAAGGAGCTTGGAAACCTGAACTGAACATGAATGACACAGAATTGTCTGCTAGACTCTGTAGAGCGTCTGAAACAATAGCACAGAGAGGAGGGAACCATTCCATGCATTTCTAAGACCAACTGCTCTGGCAACAGGGATGAGGGTGTCAACACTTCCAAAAAAGAGGCTTCTGTGGTGAAAGAGTGGAGCTGGTGCAGTCCATCACTCAAGCAGATATGGCTCAGATTCTGGGTAATCAGGGCCGTCCCCATCAGGGTGCCAGGCCTGGGGTGGAAGTGATGAATCTATCACTTCTGGGATCGACTGCACCGGCCAATCGCACTGCCCCCCCCAAAGCACAGGGCCTGGAGTGGTCGCCTTGATTTGCCGTACCCAAGGGATGGCTCTGTGGGTAAGTATTGAATGCCCCTGTCCCTGTCCCTGTCTGCGTTATTTATCAGAAGCTTTTCAAATAAAGATGTATAATGTTTGTAACTTGCAATCAACTCTTCAAGGGTGTCTACTGCTAGGTGTTCAAGAAAGCATGAATAATTTGGCACTGCACTGTGTAAGAGGATTAAAATAAATAGGGAAAAAACGTTAATACCTTTTGTGGAGAGAGGCTTGGCATATTGAGGCAACTAAAAATGGAAATTTCAATTATCCAATAATATTACTTTCAAAATGTAAATGGCAAGCCAATCCAATCTGGAGATAGTCAAAATGATAGGACTATCTCAGGATCCTAATGGACTGGTCACTAAAACTGATCAAAAATGGTCTTTTTTTCTATGCAAATTTTGATTTTTTTCCCAGTAGAAATTCAAAAACTGAAAAAATTCAGCCAAAAATGTTTAGTCCAAATCCAAAACTTTTGCTCCTACTGAGCTTTATGGGAGTTATAGTCTGAGTGCCTCATGCTCCTGTTGTCCTCTGTAGACCAGCCTCCCTAGTTGGAGTACATTTTGCATGACACATAAGTCTCTGTTCTTGGAGAGAGACGGGAGTTTCTGCTAAAATGCGCCATGGGAGATGTATTCCAGCCAGGGAGCCAATCCCATAGAGGAGAATGGGGAAATGAGGAAACTGAGCTACAAATCCTATGAGGCACTGTGATGGCATTTTCAAATCAAAAGATTATCCTGTTCATCTGAAAGTGCAATTTTCCATTAAAAAATCAGTTTTGACATTTTTTTTTTACCAGTCTTACCATTTGAACTCAGTGAAATTTTTTTCTTAGCCAAAACTCTTTTCAGCAAAAAATGTGGCTGTGGCAGCACCAAAACATATTGCAAATGCATGTCAAACCTACAAAATTGTTTTGCTCAGAAAAAAAAAAGTATTCTGAAAAATATTGACACATTTCATTTTGACATTTTCATAACATTTTTTCACTGGAGAATGACTTTGCATTTTGAAATTTCTCTCAATTTTATTTGACACTATTCCCCGCCCAGAAAAGTTCAAAGTATTCAGAATTTGAAGAAAACATTTAGTTTTGGGTCAAACAAAACATTTTCATTTGACTCAAAATAATTTTTTTGATCTTTCAATTCACCAAAAATTTAAAGAAAAGTAAGTTTTGGGTTGCCCCAAAACAAATGTTTTAAGACATTTTTGAGAATTGCCAGCAAACTAAAAAAATTATTTTACCACTAATCCTATAAACCCACATGACATTGGTGAAGAATACAGTCTTCATCTTTGTCTTGCCAGAAGACAGTGCTCACTTCTCTCTTTCATCTTCAGGCTGGTTTATTTTAATTTGAATTGTCTGGAGTAAAAGGTTAAGACAACACACAATTTTTTCCTTGTGCTGTGGAAATAAGCTGCTGTGTTCTGTATATCACACATTTGCACCTTTTTCTTGCCCTGTTCATCACTAGTGCTAATTTAAGGTCTTGTTATTAATTTTCAGGGCCTTCAGAGACTTAGGAACCAGCCTTATCAGCAGGTTACCAGCCTTATCTATGTTTTTTGCCACCCCAAGCACGGCAGGCAGGCGGCTTTCGGCGGCGCGCCTGTGTGCGGTCCGCTGGTCACGCAGATTCAGCAGCATGCCTGCGGGAGGTCCGCTGGTGCCACGCCATCGGTATCCCCGCCACTGAATTGCCGCCGAAGCCGCGGGACCGGCAGACCGCGCGCAGGCATGCCGCCGAAAGCCGCCTGCCTGCCGCCCTCACAGCGACCGGCAGGCCGCCCCCTGCGGCTTGCCGCCCCAGGCACATGCTTTCTGCGCTGGTGCTTGGAGCCGCCCCTGCTTATCAGCCATCACTGGGGCATTCATGTTTCTCCATGTCAACTTTATTTCTCTATGACCTGGAGCCAACAGAGCCCATCATGATGTTGATGAAGATGAGACTTTGTCAGGTTTGGGTTGAATCTAAACTCCTTAGTAGGTAGTTCAGTAATCCAGGGCCTATGACTTTTTCTAAAGCACGTTGCAAAACGTATCTGTATCCCAAAGCCTAGTCACAGAACTGAAGATAAGATCAAAACAAACCTACCCAGACACACATTTCTATATACCCCAAAATAAAACCAATCAAACAAAACACAAACACCTCCCCCTACCCCCGCCCAACACCAAAGCAACACTAAGCAAGATGCTAAGAAGCTGAAAGGTAGAAAGTAGAATCCACTCTAATTTCTATACATAACATTGTAACTCTTAACTATAGCATTAGTTGCTAAGATATTGGCAACATTTCAGAAATCTACTAAACTGACAGATGAAGTAAAAATGAAATATGAAAAATGAAATCTCACTCTGCATGATCTATTAACTACATGTGACATTTTTTGTCTGCTCTTGTAAAAAAGCTTTTAAAGAGTTCTGCTTACCTTATCAATGGCCATATAACTGTCCAATTAGTTGCTAACTCTTACTGGGGATATGACAGACTATTTAAAAACATATCTAAAGTAAGATCTCTCAAAGTGAGAGTGGAGAAACCACTGCTATAAAAATGTATCCTATTAAGAATTAAATTCAATAAACTCTCTCCTATATGGGCAAAACACGTGGAAGATGGAGTGTGACTACTATACTCTCAGAAATTAGATCTGAACCAATTTATTACTTTTGCAAGAATATAATGTATTCTGGGCTTAAACTTTTTTCTTCCCTATTGATATTAACTATCAGGATAGCTGTAAGTATTGAACCAAAGGTTATGCTTGCTGTGTGTAAGATTTTCTCTAAAGAGTTGAACTTTGATTCCTCCCCCCTGACCAATATCATAAGTTGATGTGTTAGCTTTGATTTTTTCCTTAAAGCTGCACAATTGAGATTTTATTGTTGGAACCCAGTACTTTAAAGAAGATATTTTTCCCTGTGAAAGGAACACTGTCTGCTGCCCTTAATCCAAATTGCTTTCATTTTCTCCCTCTGTATCATCTGAGGCCAACAGTAGCAAGCAGGTCTAATGGTTTTTGAAAGAACCAAATAACATCTCTTCCTTCTCTATCTTTGGGTAAGTCAGCTATTAGAAAACGTTTTTCATAAAGACCTATTCCACAAGTTATAATTCAACTGAAGTTCTGGAAATGGGATCTCTTTAGTCATAGTTGATACGTTGATGTCTTATGTTTGGTTGGCTCACTTCATTTGGTCAGTTCTCAACTGACGAGGACTACATCTGTGTCTCTTGGTTACTTCACCTTATGGGAAACTATTTGTAGGTTGGATTCATTACAGTAATTTGTGGCTTATAGATTTAAAATAGTGCATAAATTAAGCAACCTCCCCATTCTCACTGAAGTAATGATGGAACTTCTGGAGATAAAAGTCCACGTTGAGATCTCTGGAGGGACATAAGTGTAAGGCTTAAAATCTATGGAAGAGGGAATGGCAAGGTTTTTATTTTGCACCATCTTCTAAAACATGCTGAGTTCACACTACAGAAGGATTCTATGGCTGGAGCTAAACAGAAGCTGTTCATTGTCTATGTGGCTTAGAACATACATCAGAAAAGGAGACCGTATTAATATTTGTTGTCTGGCATCCTTGGTGTGCACCTTTGATAGTGGTAAGACAAGCTGGGGATTAATTTTCAAAATTTAATTGGAGATATTAAATTTTAGAGCCCCAACCTCCAGATATAGGGTAAAAGAGCTATAGGAGGGGTTATTTATGCTGAGTACATGGCTTCCTAAATTCTTGGAATGAAATTAAGATGGAGCACTTAGTTATTAGAAGCACGTAGGCATTTCTTTTTTTCAAGACCTTTCTTATGAAGATCTGTTCACACAGAAACTCAAACCAATTCAGACATCTATTTAAGTTGCTTAAATAGCCCCATCACTGTACTGTCTGAGCATCTCATAATCTTTAATGTACATATCCTTACAATACCCACTGAAATTGGGAATGTGTACTGAGGTCACTACCCAAGAAGCTCAGGTGGTATCCCTGCCTTCTGTTTGCTCAGACATGAAAGAAGTACTTCGGCAAAGGGGAGGGGTTTAATTTTGTCCCTATAAACTACTGAAACATTATAACCCTTTGGTAATGATAACCAAACCTCATGACCATGTCATGTGACCCAGTTAGAGCTGTGGAAAGTACTAGTCTTCCCCAGAGAGAAATGTTATCATGTCAATCTGAATTTAATACTAAGAGTAAAGAGTTGCCATGGATGCCCCTAGAGTGTGTGTAGCTGATGAGATGGGACCATGGCAGAATTCTGATGTCATCCAGAATTCTTTCTACACCTCCCAGAGAGCATATGCCCTTGTGGTAGCTCTGTTATCCTTTAACTGAGTGCAGCATGCCCAATGAGTACATGGTTCCATCCTAAACCAATCTCTGTGGGGAACAGGAACTACATTTCCTGTATTTATCTTTCTACTTTTTGTGCCCAAGCAGGAATGTACCAGAATCAGGTCCTAACCAAGCAAAGCATCTAGAGCTCTTAAGCATTTCAGAAAAGTTAAAGAAATTTGATTTGTTTGCAAACAGTAAAGCTGATTGGAAAGTTTTCATCAGAATTTCCAACTGAAAATGGGATAATTTTTTGTCTTTCATTAGTCACTTCCCCCTGTTTTTCAATGTAGTCTAACAAGTTAGTTATACAGAAAGTCTGTGGAGGTCTTTCCTCTGTAACAGCATGTACTTCAACATTTTCCACGTCTTTGTGGCCTTTCAATAGATCTGTGACAAATGTTTACAACAAAACCTGAAATCACATGAAAGTGTTCGTTTTGTTCTTAACAAACTTGAGATTCAGTGCAGGTTTGTCAAAAGTTCATTAAGTTCAAAAACCTTTTCAAGTGAACGTGGACCCACTTTTGAGCAAACCCAAGCCAATTTAGAATTTCACATCAAAACCATGAAAAAGGAGGAGTTGGTTTTTTTGCATGGTTATGACAGAAAATTGTTGAACTAGATGGTTTTGACTGAGTCTTTTGCTTTGTTTTGGAACTCATTTGAACTTGAAGTTCAAAGTAAAGCTGGAGGGAAGCAACATATATCTAGGAAAAAATGTTTGCACAAACCCCCTACAGAGGGAAACTGGCAGTTTAGCATGGCTCTTTTTTAAAAAATAAAAACTATTTTTAAGCACCATTTAAACCTAACAGTCTATACACACTATAGAGGTGCTTGGTCAATGCAGAATGGTCCACTGTGTCCACACTTAGAGTAGAGTGCTCGGAAGGCAAATGGATAATTTATTATTTAACATGAAACATCTAAAACAGTATCACACATGAGAAGCAGTCTTGTTCCCAAGTAATTATAAAGAACCACATGTCTTGGGATCTTTTCAAATACTTTGCAGGAAGTTCAGTATCATCTAAGGCCTGGTCTACACTAGGAGTTTATATCGAATTTAGCGCCGTTACATCGAATTAACCCTGCACCCGTCCACACCACGAAGCTATTTAGTTCGACATAGAGCTCTTTTAAATTCGACTTCTGTACTCCTCGAAAACGAGAGGAGTAGCACTAAATTCGAAATGGCAATATCGAATTAGGCTAGGTGTGGATGGAAATCGACGGTAATAGCTCCGGGAGCTATCCCACAGTGTACCACTCTGTTGACGCTCTGGACAGCACTTCGAGCTCGGATGCTCTGACCAGCCACACAGGAAAAGCCCCGGGAAAATTTGAATTCCTTTTCCTGTCTGGCCAGTTTGAATCTCATTTTCTGTTTGGACAGCGTGGAGAGCTCAGCAGCACTGGCAACGATGCAGAGCTCTCCAGCAGAGATGGCCGTGCAATCTAATAGAAAGAGGGCCCCAGCATGGACTGATCGGGAAGTCTTGGATCTCATCGCTGTGTGGGGCGATGAGTCCGTGCTTTCAGAGCTGCGCTCCAAAAGAAGGAATGCAAAGATCTACGAGAAGATCTCTAAAGCCATGGCAGAGAGAGGATACAGCCGGGATGCAACGCAGTGCCGCGTGAAAATCAAGGAGCTGAGACAAGGCTACCAAAAAACCAAAGAGGCAAACCGACGCTCCGGATCCCAGCCCCACACATCACGTTTCTACGAGGCACTGCATTCCATCCTAGGTGCGGCCGCCACCACTACCCCACCACTGACCGTGGACTCCGAGGATGGGATATTGTCCACGGCCGGTTCCTCGTCGGAAATGTTAGGTGACGGGGAAGATGAGGAAGGAGATGAGGAGGACGAGGCAGTCGACAGCGCTTGCACCGCTGATTTCCCCGACAGCCAGGAGCTCTTCATCACCCTTACCGAGATCCCCTACCAACCGTCCACAGCCGTTACCCCGGACACCGAATCAGGGGAAGGATCAAGCAGTGAGTGCTTTAAACATCTCAACATTTCATTTTAACATAACTGGAATATTTATATTGTTAAGAATGGGCTTTTCAGTCACTCATTTAAACATAGAAACTTTTATTTATAACAAAACAGGAATATTAACTATATTAGTAATTTGTTGTTCATGATTTAGTTGGCTTAGTCAACTATTTAGTCCTAACTATGTATAGAAAATCAAATAATGTCCGGATATTCATGATTAGGCCACCACAGGACGCTCCACTCTGTAGTCCCTTATGCTGCACTTAAATGAAAAGACGGTCAATGTGCCCAGGAATGGACAGAGAGTCCTCCTGGGATAGCTCGGCATAGCTCTCCTGGAGGTACCGCTCAAGCATGCGCATGAGGTTCCGCGGCAGGGCGATCTTGTTCGGTCCCCCGTGGTAACACACGTTCCCACGCCATGAGTCCATCAGGTAGTCCGGGATCATTGCACGGCACAGCATGGCGGCATACGGCCCTGGCCTCTGCATGGTCTCACGAAGCATCCTTCCCCTCTCGGTCTCCGAGATCCTCATCAGTGTAATATCACACATGACGCCCTGCTTTAAATTAGGGAGGGGAATGTTAGTATTGGGACTGCTTTACAGCCACGCGGTGGAGGCGGCAGAGGGGCAGCATACAGGGATCTTTCCCGGGGACAGCCGCGAGGTGGTGGGACAGGGGCAGAGCTCATGCTTCCCTGATTGCTGCCAGCAGAGAGTGGCCTTGCATTCAGTGCGAAAGGAGCCCAGTGCTACTATTACATTTTTAAGCTGCAACAAGTCTACGGCTTACCATGTTTTCCTGCAACAGAAGTAGAGGTGTCCTGCAACGCTTCTCTGATCGCAACTGCAGGACCCCAGGCACTGAAGGCGAGGGCCGAAAATTCGACCTTGTCCTGAGTGCGCATGTGAAAGGTCCAGTGCATGGTGTTGTTCACAGAGAAAGACTATGTTCTTTGTTAGCAACTTCATTTATCTGTCTCAGGAATTTACTCCCTTTTTCCCATTCCCACAGACACATCTGCGACTGTCTCCCAACCCAGCCTGGCATCACACTCCCAGAGGCTAGCGCAGATTAGGAGAAGGAAGAGAAAGACGCGTGAAGACATGTTTTATGAACTTATGGACTGCTCACGAGAGCAGGCAGCCCAGACGACACAGTGGAGGGAGAACTTGTCACAAATGCACAGAGCAGTCATGGAACGGGAGGAGAGGTGGCGCCAGGAGGACCAGCAGGCTACTCAAACCCTGCTTGGACTAATGAGGGAGCAAACGGAGATGCTCCGGCGCCTAGTGGATGTTCTGCAAGACCGGAGGCAGGAGGACAGAGCCCTGCTGCTGTCTATCTCTAACCGCCCTCCCCCGCCACCAAGTCCCACACCCCCCTCACCAAAAGTCCAAAGAAGGAGGGGCGGCAAGGGCCGTTAAAACTTTCAGTCGGCCCCTGCACACTGCTGCAGCAATGGAAGGCTCTCGTTCCAAAGTTTGAAAAGTCCTTTCCTACCCATCTCACAATAGCCCACGTCCAAGTTTCCTCCCCCCCCTTTTCATGTGTGGTTCATAATAAAACATCTGTTTCTGTTAAGTACTCTTTCCGAGAGTGTCTTTTAGAGGGGATTCTGTCTGAAGGGGGGGAAGGGGTTTGTTACTTGGACAGGACAGTCACCTGTAGCAGGCTACAGAGGCGGGGGCAGGTCCAGCATCAGGACACATACACAGTACAGTCACCAGTTACCCTGGTCAGTCTGGGAGGCGGTTTTCATGTTCTGGGGTGCGAGGGGGTTGATCTGTGACTTTGTGGCGGGGGAGGGCAGTTAGAGATCTTATGCCACGGTCCTTATCCTGGATCACAGAGCCACGCAGCAGGGGATCTGTTACCCTCTGCCCCCTGCCAGAAAGTCACTTGGCCGACACATACATGCAGTCCCGCCCAGGTCTGCTGGCAGGCTGCGTTGAAACAACCAATCCAGCACTGCGGAGCCTGTCATTCCCGGAGTTTAGAAGCATCATTTGCATCAAAACACTAAACCTGCCCCCCGCCACAGTCTGCGTCTCCGGTTTAAAACATTCCCGCGAAAACAGTAAGAATGAGAACCTTGTTCATTAACAAAACGGAACAGATTTTATTTGTTGGGAAGGTGGGGAAGGGGGTATGTAACTTGGAAGGATAGTCAACAGTAACTGGGTAAAGAAACGGGGGCAGGTTCAGCATCTGTGTCCACAAAGTAAACAGTCACTGGAGACCCTGCTCAGTCAGGAACCTGGCTTTCAAAGCCTCCCTGATGCACAGCGCGTCCCGCTGGGATCTTCTAATCGCCCGGCTGTCTGGCTGGACGTAATCAGAAGCCAGGCTATTTGCCTCAACCTCCCACCCCGACATAAAGGTCTCCCCCTTGCTCTCACACAAATTGTGGAGCACACAGCAAGCAGCTATCACAATGGGGATATTGGTCTCGCTGAGATCACAGCGAGTGAGTAGGCTTCTCCATCTCCCCTTGAGACGGCCAAAAGCACACTCCACCACCATTCTGCACTTGCTGAGCCGGTAGTTGAATAGTTCTTTCCCTGAGTCCAGTGCGCCAGTGTAGGGCTTCATGAGCCAGGGCATTAGCGGGTATGCAGGGTCCCCGAGGATGACTGTAGGCATCTCCACATCCCCAACAGTTACTTTGTGGTCCGGGAAGTAAAGACCTTCCTGCAGCCGTCTACACAGACCAGAGTTCCTGAACACCCTAGCGTCATGAACCTTGCCAGGCCATCCAACGTAGATATTGGTAAAACGTCCCCGATGGTCCACCAGTGCTTGCAGCACCATGGAAAAGTAGCCCTTTCGGTTGATGTACTGGCTGGCCTGGTGGTCCGGTCCCAGGATAGGGATGTGAGTCCCATCTATAGCCCCACCGCAGTTTGGGAATCCCATCTCGGCAAAGCCATCTCTGATAAGCTCCACGTTTCCCAGGGTCACTACCTTAGATAGCAGTAGCTTGACGATTGCCCTGGCTACTTGCATAACAGCAACCCCCACGGTAGACTTGCCCACACCAAAGTGGTTAGCGACGGACCGGTAGCTGTCTGGCATTGCGAGCTTCCAGAGGCCACTCGCTTCTGGACAGTCAGGGCTGCCCGCATCCGGGTGTCCTTTCGCTTCAGGGCAGGGGACAGCAACTCACACAGTTCGAGGAAAGTCCCCTTCCGCATGCGAAAGTTGCGCAGCCACTGGGATTCATCCCAGACCTGCAGCACTATGCGGTCCCACCAGTCCGTGCTTGTTTCACGGGCCCAGAATCGCCGTTCAACAGTATCAACAAGACCCAGTGACAGCAAGATGTCCTGGGCGCTGGGTCTCATGTTCTCAGAGAGGTCGGAGCTAGTGTCCGACTTGATGCCATCACGGTGGTGCCGTAGCCTCCTCTCATGATTGATCTGCAGCTGCCTCTGGTACAGGTGGAGGAGAAGCTGCGAGGCGTTGAGAACTGCCACAACTGCAGCGATGGTCGCAGCGGGATCCATGCTCGCACTGCTGTGGCGTCCGCGCTGTCAGTAATCAGAAAAGCGCGCGAACTGATTTCCCGCCGGCGCTTTCAGGGAGGGAGGGAGGGAGGGCGTGAGTGACGGACGGATGACGACAGGTGCCCAAAAGCACCCTCAACACATTTTTTTACCCAGAAGGCATTTGGGGCTCGACCCAGAATTCCAATGGGCAGCGGGGACTGCGGGAACTGTGGGATAGCTGCCCACAGTGCACCGCTTCCAATGTTGACGCTTGCCCCGTTAGTGTGGACTCACAAAGTCTCACAAAGTCGAATTACTGTCCTTAGTGTGGACACACACGTTCGACTTTGTAATATCGATTCCACATAGTCGAATTAACTAAAATCGAAGTACTCTCGTAGTGTAGACATACCCTTAGTTGGATCACATCTTAGGTAGTGGATGTTCCAGTTCCAAGCTGAATGCATGATTATTACTAATAATGACTATTTTAATATTATTTCCTTGTAAGATAGCACGATGGAAATGTCCTCGCCATTCTGCAACAATTTGAGGATTGCTATTGCACCATTTCCTCACTACACATCTTGATCAAGCCAGTAGTACCTTGATGAGATTGTGCTGTTGCCAGAGGGAAGGTTGCAGTAATTATCCTCCCAAAGTCCAAATCAAGGTTAAATAGTGAGTTCTTTTTGTAAATATTCCATATGAAATTAATATGCTTTGCTTTGGTGAAGCTTGAAATTGAAGCAACTCCAGAGGTTTACTACTGCCTGACTTGTGTTTGGTTTTCAAGTATTGGCCATTTAAATATCTGTTTGACCAGACTGTAATATTGATAACGTATCAGGTATACATTTAGAAGATACAGTATTGATGCTTTAAGTTCTAGGTCTTGATTTAAGGTACGGTCCTTAGGAAGGCATTCACCTCCCAAGAAACATCCCTGAGACTTCATAACTTGGACACCCCTTGAAGACATCACCATCCTGGAAGAAATGGGACCATGTTGTCTAGCTGCACTTGGCCCCCAGGACCAGTGCTGACCCCTTATACACCCCAGAAGCTTAAGCATATCATCTCCCAGATTGCTGAGGTTATATCTGCACTGCACACAATAGGTGGTGGCATGTAACATATTTATAGCTACATGCTGCAGTAAAAACCAGGCTGCGTCCACATTGTGGTGTATAGCAACACGTGTCATAGAGAGGCTCTGGCAGAAGGGAAGCAGCAGGGAAAGGCTTCAGCAGCAGGGAGATGCCCTGTAGACTTTCCTCTTTGAGGGAGTCTTTTTCTGTGGTGGGAAAAGGCTCCAGCTGCAGGGAAGTAGTGCGACACTATGCTAAGTGGGCGGGGGGGAAGGGTCTGTGCAGGTATGTGCTCTACATGATGCTAAAAGAAGTGGGCTGTGTATACCTACCCCATCTGTGAGGCACTCTGAGTTTACAGTTTCTTATATGTGACATGTGATAGTGAAGCCAACAGACACAGTGATAGACTTTGCACAGGATTCCAAACCCATTTACTCTTTACTTAGATAGCACCAGAGATACACAAATCTAGACAAAATAACACACACCTATACATATTTCCCTGCCTTAGTTTCCTCACCGCTCTGGAAAGTTCTTTGGACTGTGGCAGAGTCCTCTGGGGTGCCCAAGATATCCCTCTCCTGCACATGGCTTCTCTTCAGAATCATGGATTTTCTCGCTCTCTAAGTCACACTCTTGGTCATCTCTTCTGTGGGGATTTATCAGGGGTGTGAGTCACTGCTATCTCCCTGCCTCCACCGTGAGAGAGTATTTCTTATGGTAGCTGGAAGTCAGCTCCCTGCCAGTCCTTTGGCCATTCAAGCAATCTCCTCAGGGCTCTGCCAGCCCCTACTCTGCCTTGAAAGTTAACACTTGGTGCAGCCCCACTAAGCCAAGCCTGGTCATGTCCCTGCATATGATGTTCCTCCATTTAGCCAGTGGTTGGTTTCTAGATCAGACTGACCTTGGTTGCATTTGCACTATTGTCTTTGACATCCTATTATCAGTTAGTCCCCATCATTTTTGACTGCAACCACTCGCATACCCTGATTTCACATTGTATTCTCCTTCTAACTTCTTCAGTTGGCATAAAAGCATTCCAGTTTACACAATAGATATTTCGCCAAATTAATTGCTGTCAGAGGGCCTGCTTCTATTTCTGTTAAAGTGACTGGGTGCAGGACTGGGCCCATAAGCGGGTGTGACTTCATTGAAATCAGTGGAGTTATGCTCACTTATTTCAGCCATGAGTTTGGGCCTGTGTCTTCACAAAACATTCAGATCCTTGGATATTTGTTTGATTTGTTTATGAAGAGTAGATCTGATTGGATAGTGCAGGAGGATAATGAAAATGTTTATGAGAGATGCAATTATCCCAGATATACAACCTATGAAGAAAGAGAGACCCTGTTAAACCTAGTGGACATTAGATAATTAATTATATAATTTGCCCCCACAAAAGTGTCTTGGCATAAATAGTAGATCAATATGTCTGAAGCTACAGTAAATACATTTTTGTCTCCCAGTGCAAGTTTAAAACTTGCTCAACAAAAATGTTAATAAATAAGGGCAACACAGCTGACAGGACTGAAGCCAGACTAATCAATAATTAAAGGATTATCTCTATTTCTTTGTAGTACACAAAGCAATAAACTGTTGCTGAGATTGATTAAATGCTTCAGCTTTGCTTCGATTATTAATCAATCTCTAAAACAGTTTGTGTGTATACTACATAGCAATAGAGATTAGGGCTAGTATACCACAGCCTTATTAACAAAAAAGAGGAAAAATATCCTTTTCTTTCATTACATTGTGCAAAATGCTGAGCTGCCTTTTTCTGAGACTTCCTGGTGATATATGTATTGGTGGCTTGATTACAGTACCATGGATAACAAATGATTCAGTGCTCAAGGATGGATCTGAAGAGTGAATTGTTGGAGGGGAGAGCTTTTTAAAGTGAATAGTTCAAAGTAGCAGTTTCATTGGCTGTATACAATTAGCAGGAGTTCAAGGCTGTATCTGGAGGGATAATTCTTTTGTTAATGACTCATTCAGTTTGTCATGTATAGACAGAAGTAGAGGAAAAATAACACAGAAACATGTGTATTGCTACTCGAAATGGCTGATGTCTCTTCTTTATGTAACAAAGGCAATTTTATTACTTAATGGCTAGATCTTTAAAAGAGCTCAGCTCCCATTTAAGCATCCCTGTGAAGTAGTCCAATTTTCAGAAGTGGTCAGCACTCAGCAGCACCTATTTGTTCTCAGGTCCATTGAAGTCAATGGGACTACTCACATGCTTGAGACTAGGCATGTACTTGGGTATATTGCTGAATTGGGGCCTCAATAGCTAACTATGTTTTAATGCAGTGATATTTAGACCTCAGTGGTTTAGGAGCCAAATTAGTGATCAGCATTACCCAAAAGAGCCACAGTAGTGTGAATTCATTGTTTTGTTTACTATAGTACTATATACTCATATTTAAACAGTATGATGGGAAATATTGAGTGTGTGTATATATATGTATATATAGATGTAGATATTATTCTCACAACAAAATGACTTACCATGTATTATTATTTTATCAAATACAATTGGTTAATAACATAGTAAAAAGTATCCTGTTTGGTTAATAATTAAACCACTGTTTTATATTATGGGCTGCAAAGGGCCACCGGAGACACGTTGAAGAGCTACTTGTGGCTCCTAAGCCTCAGTGTGAGTATCATGGTTTTAATGTATGAAATCTACATGGCATAATACTGAGCAATAAATTAATATCAAATTTGAAAGACATCTTCCCCTCACAAAAAAGAAAAATATTACCTGGTATAATTTTTCCACTTTCAGGATAAAGTA
This sequence comes from Emys orbicularis, assembly GCF_028017835.1. Taxonomy (NCBI): domain Eukaryota; kingdom Metazoa; phylum Chordata; order Testudines; family Emydidae; genus Emys; species Emys orbicularis. The sequence goes on along the minus strand of NC_088691.1, from coordinate 36,521,872 downwards.
AGCATAAAACCACCTCCATATGTACAATGTCATACTATAATTATAATGAATCTATTTGCTACTCCTTACCATAATGAATGAAGAAAACCATATTCTGCTTCTAATGAAAGGTACATGTGCTTTTTAATTGACTAATATCTTTCGTTGATGTTAACAGGAAAGTTCTACTCCAAGTGAAAGTATAGAGAATTTTTTCTGTCTGCAATAATATAAATTAGACCAGTTTCATTAAAAATCGCAGATTGCTCACCTAACTGTATTGCCTAAATGAATTTACTTTGCTCAGTGATGGAAGATGGGAGAAGGAAATAGTAATTTTAACAATGGATACGGAAAAAGTATTTGAGTTAGCAGAAAATAGATTTTCTGATGTAAGCTTTATGGGCATTTGGATTTTAGGATAACTTCATTAAATGGATAGTAACCGTATAGTCTCAACTTTCTTTCAAGCTCTTTAAAATCATCAGCCTTTATGTTGCACAGAAACATGAGAACCGATGACCCACTCTCATTGCTGTTATCTGCCGTGATTTTTTTGAAGTACCTCAAACACAGAAAATATTATCACTTTCTGTAATATGTGCCACTGAAGGGAAAAAATACAGGCTATTGTTCCATTATCTGTATATTCTGTGTTTGTTATGAAATCTGGACGCTCTCTTGGTCAGAGATGTAACATGTCTTATACTCCTCATCTCAGATTACTTTGTAGAGTGGCACTAGAGTCAGGTCATTCCTTTACAGGTGCATGTGGAAACTTGCCCTGCTGAGTACTAATATGCAAACTGACTTGAATCGGTGGCTTAAGATGATTCTCAACGTTTAGGTGCAGTTGCTTAATTAAAATAAACATTCTCTCATGTATCTTAAAACCCATGTCTGGATTCTAGATTAGCCAAGGTCTTTTATTTTTCTTTCCTAATAAGTTAAACAGATGGTTTTCTCACTTTGAAAGACAATGCAAAAAGCCAAAATTAAATTTGCCAAAATGGCAAGCTCCTGTTTGAAAGGGGAAATCTGGGATTTCCCTCTTTTTGACATCTGCTATTGAAAGGCTCTAAATAGACCTGTTTTACTGAAGATTATGAATCACACTGTACAAAATGGAGAATCATATTTAGTTAAACCTTAAGCTCTAAACAATCACTTGTCATGTGAATTGGCAGTATTTCCATTAACAGGCTAGATTCAAGGGATTTGCAAAAGAATAAAGACGTGTCACTTCAGAAGTCACACATCTACATTATTTGTTACAATCCATTCTTTCAACCTGCTGTAAAAAATCCAGTTTTCTCTATCTGACTGCAGAAGGTGGGGCTTAAGCTTGTTTTTGCCTGTTTCTGTGGCTAGATTTGCCTTGCTTAGCATTTTAAAGATAAGAATAACTTAATTTCTACATGACTAGCAACCTCCCAAGCAGAATCACTTTCCCAGGCATTCTTTGATGGAATTCTTAAAGGTAGCATAATACAAAATAAAAATGTTTCTTTCTGTTAACTCCCTTGTGTAAATAAAAAAAAAAAACACCACCAAAAAAAGAAAGGGAATCAACGCATGATTTCTAAATTTTGAGGGTATTGCTCAGACTCCTCCATCCACCTATAATGAAGCACTGTTGGACCAAATTTGACACCAAGATGTAAGTTAACTAAAGAAATATTTACACATTCTCCAAGAAATGTCTCCATAATACTTTAAATTCCAGTAGAAGATGGTTTTAAACAGACCAACATTCCCCTGCACTGCTTGCAACCCAAAATCTGAAGTTAGTATCTCAGAACCTAAAAGTGAAATTCACTAAAAGTCTCTTTACACAAATGACCAGTCTGAGGCCATTGCTCAAGCAGAGAGAGATTCAAAATGTAAATACGCAGCAAAATGGTAAAGGTAAGGTACACGTGATTATTTACAAAACACTTAGAAATGTAAAGGGGGCTGCCACAATGTAAAAAACATATATACTACAGAGAAACATGTGTTTGTTCCAATGCCACCTTCTAATTTCCTTTTCACTATTTAAACACTTGGTTTACATTCTACATTTTGATTTCTAATAGCGTTCAGTGGTACTCTGTTTTAACAAATGCAAATTCTTCCAAAGTTTGTGTTCATATTACTTTTCAATTCAAAATTTGGTTCAAGTTTAGCATCCCTTTAGGCTATTTAAACTATTTTGCAACATTGATACTTTTATATTTTCACACACAAATATTTGATACCTGGATTGAGACCTTCTGTGCTCACAAGAACAAGAGCAAACGTTTATGAATTGAGGAGAACATGACCCTCAAATCCATTTATTGCCTGTTGCAGGTTTTCTACATCTCACTAGGTGTCCCCAGGCAGGCAAATTTCCCCCGCAAACATACATTGATGTGGGCTTGGTTCTCCTCCCCCCCTTTTTTTTTTTTTTTTTTTTTAGTACTAATGGAGCCTCATAGATTGAGTGGTATTGCACCTGAATAAGACCCCACTCTACAAAAGCACTGCACCAGGTACTTAGCTTAAAGCATTTGGAGTGATCCCATAGATTTCAATGAGACTGTTCATGTTCTCAAAGTTTAGTACTTGCAGAAATGCTTTCCTGGGTCTAGGCATTACAAATCTGTAGTTTTTTCCCATTAAAAAATAAGTTTTAAACAGGAGATGAAGTTCTACAAACTCTTCCCTATGCTTGAAGACCTTGTCCCTTTTCCTGAAATCTACTTATTGGATTACTCTCATTGCCCTTGTGTTTTCTCTTTCTCCTGTAGACTGGGCAGGTTTACTTATAGCTACTTATTGATATATGAGTGAATAAAGCCCTAAAGAACAATCAGAATTTAAGAGAAAAAATCCTACTGCAGCTTCCAACTGTGACTTGTTCCTAGATGATGATTTTTAACATAGAGTTGGGTATTCAAGTTGGTAGCAAATAAATTACATAAAAATCCTGGCAAAGTTACCATTTGACAACATGAATTTTTTCCATCCAGCTGGTCATTAGGCCTTTCCAACTGTCAATGTCTCATGCAATCTGCTTTATAGCAGCACATAATTAGCTTTATACAGATCAGAGACATTGGGGGGTAATATTCAAACCTAACTATCAAAATCCCAAGAAAGACAACTCAAAGGGACATATATCTAAGCCAGCCTTCGTGACTCTGCCTTTAGTCCTAAAGACTGTAGATGTTGATTTATGCGCATTAGCTTTGAATCCTGATATGGAAATATATCAATTAAGCACCTACAGCAGTTCTGCATGGGAAGTCCAGAAGGTTGATATAAACAGCAATATGTCATCTATGTACATGGTTATCTTTTGGGCATGCAACCTAGTTCTCATTTCAAATATGCCAGTCGTTCTTAATGCTGAGTTGAAGGCTTCTTGGAAAAGATAATGATAATGAGAGTGGGCAGTTGCAACGAATTTTCTCAGCAGGAACAAAAACTTTCCAATTTTACTCTTACTTGAACTGCAAAAGTAAAATCTAAATTTGTACCTTGCACATAGATGTTTGTTTTAATTATTATTAAAAGATTAATTAACTCTGTTGGGTAGAAGTGTTTTAAGTTGTAAATGTGTGAGTAGTTGGTTCCTGCCTGCAGAAGTGCTTATATTCAGGGTTATATAATTTGGGGACTGATTCATATTTTTATTATTGTGGGTTATTAAACAATATAGTATTAAAATGTGCTTTTATTAAGTAATGTAATAAAACCCATAGTTCCATCCAATGAATCTTATCAGAGTGTATTACTTGAACTTTGCAAAGGCTATGCATTTCTTATAGTATGGAATAGCACCTATCTGTGAGTTGAGATAACTGAGTAATTCAGCTGAATCCCCCACCTGCCAAAACCCTATGCCAACCGGAGCTTCTACCTTGACTCTCTTCTCAGGTCAGATTTTTCCATGAATCCCTATACCCCATGATTAGTGCCCTTAACTGACTCTACACTTCAAGTTTTCCATTTCTCCAGGATCCATTCCAATAGCAAATTCCATGTGATAGGTTGTCGTTTTAGATGTAAAAACAGATCCTTACTTAGAATCAGCCTTTTCCCAGTAGATCCATCTCTGCCCTCAGACAGCTGCCCTGCCTTACATCCCTTCAAAACAGGACTTTAAAAGGAAAAACAGAATATAAAACACCATTCTCACTTGAATATGAATCCTTGTCCAGGAGACTCTGGTTAGCCTCATATTTCTCCAATGATATTCAGCCCTTTTTTCCATAGGAAACCATAGTCCTTCGCTGTGTTGTACAACCCTATTAGCCATTTGAGGCTCCTGCCATCACTTCCTTCAGAAACTGTATTTACCTGTAAAGAATTGCAGAAGAAAAATCAGTACTATTGTCCTTAACTAGAGGTTCGAAACCCAAAGAACAAGGCTCCCCACAAGAAGCTTGTTTCATGTTGCAGCATAAAAATTAACACTTCACAGCTATTTGCTTCAAGTAATCAGTACTGCTGGCTGCACGGATTCTTTTTGGCCCAGAAACTGGATTCTCCGACTGGCTCTAGCAATAGCGAATGGCTACTAAAACACATGCTACTTGTGCCTGGGAAACAGGATACCAGGAGCGAACTCAGCTCTCTAAACTAAGTCTGCATTGGCAAAGGGTGGTTTCCTTTAGAGGAACATCACCTGTCAAGATCCATTGCAGGGTCCATTACTTACCTTACATCTTTAATTTCCTGCATCATTTAACCAGTGTTTTCTGTGGCAGAACTGCTTCACATCAATGCTTCTCCTCATCTTTATTGATAAAAGGCAGCTTCTCCTGAACGCAAGGTTGTGCATATAGTGGAGAATATAATCCCCAGGTTTTAGATACATGCTAGAGACTTGACTCTCAAGCCTTTTCACAAAAACAGAGCATATAATACATGCACAAATGTATGCAGTTCAAATGCCAGTTTTTGCTTCCTGGAAATTTTTTTTGTTGTTGGAACGCCTTTTTTGATTTTGGCTACTAATGTTCGAAATGCGCTTCCAGGTTGCCAACAACACCACAGTGTCCAGAAGCCCCAGCCCAATTCACCCTTTCAACTTTATTTCCATAAACTCTCCCAGTACAAATCCTCTTGCAACTTTCCCACCCATGCAGTGATGATTGCTTGGCTAACTCCAGGCCAGGTGACTTACATCAAACAACTTATTCAAGTACAGAGAGGACTGGAATTCACTGCAATGCCTGCAAGCATTGTCTCAAATGCATTTCTTCCTTAGAATTATTTGTTCAACACTAAGGCTGGTGGACAATTTTTTGCTTAAATTATTTTTGGTGGAAAATTAGGTTTTTGATTAAACAATATTTTTTTAAAAGTGTTTCTCTCTGCAAACAATTCTGACTTTTTGTTGAACAAACCAACCCTCCAAATTTTTCCGCTGAAATCCAAAAAATTGTAATTCAGAAATGCTACCATAGTGCCCAGGAGTTCCAATGATGTGCTGCAGTGGCCCAGGAAGAGGGTAGACTGTGGTGTAGGGTTCCATCTGTCCATATTTCCCGGACATGTCCGGCTTTTGTGTCTCTAAATAGCCGTCCGGGAGGAATTGGTAACGAGGTTAAAATGTCCGGGGGTTTTTTCTCCCTCGCTTCCCTCCCTCGCTTCCATGCAGAGTGCGGCTGCTGATTGGGCGGCTTGGCCGATTGAGCTGCTCCCATTGGCCTCCAGCAGCCAGAACCCTCCCCTGCTCCCCCCTCCCTCTGTCTGCAGCCCTGTGTAACACACAAACCGACACACCGGGCAGAGTGTTTTGCAAACACGTGGAGCCAGAATGGTAAGGGGAGTCCGGGGGGGGGCAGTCAGGGAGCGAGGGAGTGTTGGATGGGTCCCCGGCCTCCACCTGCCACCCCCCCTCCGCACATCCCCCCACCCCCGTGGGCCTCCCCCTCCCTGTCTGCCTCTCCCTTGTCTGCTTGTACTGCCAGAGCCAGCAGCAACTGCTGTCTGCTGCCCCCGGGTCCTAGCATCCCCCCATCCACTAATGGGAAGACAGGTTGCCCTTACCCTGCCCTTCCACCCTAGCCCCGAGCCTCTCCAACACCCCAAACCCCTCATCCTCAGCCCCAACCCTCATCCCCTGCACCCTAATCCTCTGCCCCAGCCCTGAGCCCCCTCCTGCATCATGAACCCCTCATCCTCAGACCCACAGCCCTCACCCCTGCATCCCCGCCTATCCCCAAACTCCCTCCCAAACCCCCTCCCCCTTCCCACACCCCCCTCCTGCCCTCAAACTCCCTCTCAAAGCCTGCACCCCTCACCCCTCCTGCACACCCACCCCCTGCCCCAGCCTGGAGCCTGCACCCAGCACCCAAACTCTATCCCAGAACCTGCACCCTGCACCCCTCCTGCACCCTAATCCCCAGCCCAGGACTTGCACCCCAGACCTCCTCCCCCCCCACAACCCTCCTCCCAGAGCCTTAGGCAGGTGGGGCGGGGGGCAGGGGTTCTGGGCACCACCAAAATTTCTACAACCATGCCACCCATGCGAGTGGATAAGGGTCGGGGCAGTCAGGGGACAGGTAGGGTCCTGGGGGGGCAGTTAGGGTGGGGGGTTCTCAGCAGGGGGCAGTCAGGGGACAAGAAGCAGCGGGGGTTGGGGTTCTGAGGGGGGCAGTCATGGGGTGGGAAGTGGGAGGGAGTGGATGGGGGTGGGGTGGGGGTGGGGCTAGGGCGGGGCTTCCTCCCCCCAGTGTCCTCTTTTTTGATTGTGGAAATATGGTAACCCTACTGTGGTGCATCCTGGGAGAACATAAGAACATAAGAATGGCCGTACTGGGTCAGACCAAAGGTCCATCCAGCCCAGTATCTTGTCTACCGACAGTGGCCAATGCCAGGTGCCCCAGGGGGAGTGAACCTAACAGGTAATGATCAAGTGATCTCTCTCCTGCCGTCCATCACCACCCTCTTAACAAACAGAGGCTAGGGACACCATTCCTTACCCATCCTGGCTAATAGACATAAATGGACTTAACCTCCATGAATTTATCCAGTTCTCTTTTAAACGCTGTTATAGTCCTAGTCTTCACAACCTCCTCAGGCAAGGAGTTCCACAAGTTGACTGTGCGCTGTGTCAAGAAGAACTTCCTTTTATTTGTTTTAAACCTGCTGCCCATTAATTTCATTTGGTGGCCCCTAGTTCTTATATTATGGGAACAAGTAAATAACTTTTCCTTATTCACTTTCTCCACATCACTCATGATTTTATATACCTCTATCATATCCCCCCTTAGTCTCCTCTTTTCCAAGCTGAAATGTCCTAGCCTCTTTAATCTCTCCTCATATGGGACCTGTTCCAAACCCCTAATCATTTTAGTTGCCCTTCTCTGAACCTTTTCTAATGCCAGTATATCTTTTTTGAGATGAGGAGACCACATCTGTACGCAGTATTCAAGATGTGGACTTACCATGGATTTATATAAGGGCAATAAGATATTCTCTGTCTTATTCTCTTTCCCCTTTTTAATGATTCCTAACATCCTGTTTGCTTTTTTGACTGCTGCTGCACACTGCGTGGATGTCTTCAGAGAACTATCCACGATGACTCCAAGATCTTTTTCCTGATTAGTTGTAGCTAAATGGGAGATGTAGTCCAGCCATGGAACTCTACTCATAGAGAAAGGGGGGCATGAAGCAGCCACTCTACTACTCATTCAAGGCACCATACCAGCCCCTTTGAATCAAAATACTCTATTTTCAACCAACAATAATCAGTTTATAAAAAATCTCCAAAAAGTCCAAGTTTTCTGGGGAGAAGGGGACATTGTCTCCTCACTCTATTCAACATTTCATGTATTTTGACCCCCCTAGCTCATTCTTGATGAACTTTTATGTAATATATTAATTCGGAGTTGTTCTGTTGTGGTGCATGTGTCACAAGAAGGTATATTTCTGGTACCTGCCTGGACAAGCACAGCTTCTGTAATCTGGTGTGAATTGTCATTATGATGCATGAGAAATCTTGCTTTCTGTGACTATTGTGCAATATACATCCAAATCAATATCCACAAATATTACTGGCTCTAAGCTCTCAGTTGCTATCCTATTTACAGAAAGTACTGTGTCACAGTTAAATACAAGATAGAACAGATAGTTTAGCATAAGTAATTAGCAAATATGCTAAGGGACCATTCAAGGTGAAGTGGCTTGTTAACACCACTGGAGTCATAGGACAAAAAGAGGGGTTAGTGTGTTACAGATTGTTGTAATAAGCCATAAATCCAGTGTCTTTATTAAGACCATGATTTTTAGTGTCTAGCAGAGTTATGACCTTGAATGGTCCATTAGAAAATGTGCTAACTACTTATGCTAAACTATTTGTTCAATCTTGTATTTAGCTGTGACACTCAGTTCCTTTCCCAGACCTGAAGAGCTCTGTGTAGCATGAAAGCTTTTCACTTTCATCAACAGAAGTTGGTCCAATAAAAGATATTACTTCCCTCACCTTTTCTCTCAGCTAAAACAACACTGCATATACCAGAAAGCTGCGGGTATCTTTTTGTGACTCTATTGGTGTGGACAGAAAAAAATCACAAGTAATTGACTCAAAGCTGCCACAAAACAAAACAAAAAACAAATGGAAAAAAAAAATCCACCCCAAAAACATCCAGTGGAGACTTGATGAGCATGTTATTATAATTATTTACTTTTACTATGGTAGTGTCTATTGGCCAGCCAGGATCAGGACTCCATTGTGTATGGTACAGGTATAAAGATTTTATTAAGATGATGTTAAAAAAAAAAGTGAACGGTACAGAGTTTAAGCATAGAAGTTTCTGGTTATCAGGGAATAACGTACAGATTATCGAGGGTGCAAAGTTTGGTTTAAGATTGGGTGACATAATCTGCAATATCCCCGATTGGGGGTAAAAGGTTGATGGGTCAAAGTACAGGCATTGAGATATGAGGGTATGAAGTTCATAAAGTGGCTATGTTCGGGTGTGGAGTATAATGAGTGGATATGATGATGAGGATGGACCGACCCTCATTTGGTGAGATTTAATGTTCAGGGAGTTTATGGTTCCAGTGGCAATCCCAGCCCCAAAGAACTTACAACCTAAATAGTCATGAGAAACCAAGTTGGGGGAAAGGAGTAGGATACTCAAGCAAAGCAATGGCTTGCAAACATCATGCTAGATTGCCAATTTTTCAACACATCTTTGGGCAGAGTCAGTTAGAAGGAGATTAGCTCAACAGAAAGGCAAATAAAAGAAGAGGGGCTAATTGAGAAGGAAGGGAGCATGCTGGGCAGGTGGAGTGAAGCTGAGGTAAAGAGATGGAGGGAAGGTCTGGGAATCAACAGCCAGTCAGCATAGGGAAAAGAATTTCCAGAGTAAAAACTGTGGAAAGCAGCATGATGATACCAGAGTTTGAGGTTCCTACTGCAGAATGTGCTGAGGCTGTTTCTGCGTCTGCTTCCACTGGCTTGAGAGTTTGTTCCTTGGGTCCTTGCTCTTCCCTGGAACCTTTCTTCCCCAAACCTGACTGGGGGAGAGGTGGGCGCTATATGTTTCCTAGGACCTGCTAGGGGTGGGGAAGGGGGAGAGTTCTGCTCAGTTCTCTCTCAGGTGTGCTATGGCTGTTATGGCCCAAGGCTTCATTTTTGCAGAAAGTTAAGTTCTACACTTGCATTCACAAGCACTCTGATTTAAATTAAAAGAAACTGATGGGAATGTGTTGCTTGAAGCTGTTCCTCGAAGGTATGTTCTATAAGAGATGGTATATTAAATACTTTGAGCAGTTGGACCACTTGCTCCCAATTGCATGTGCAAAAGATATTAAAAGTTACAGATGCGTTAAACAATTTAAAATATATTCCACTTTAAATTATCTTCATTAACTGTGTCTTAGAGTTGAGGATTTTTTTTTTTTTAACAACTATGACTATGCTTTTCACTTCAACTGCATCTATATCTGGGATAAGAGAATGACGCCAGGCAGACACACTGGGAGCAAGGTAAAATACGATGAGGAGGGGACGCTTGCTTGATTCCTTTGGGCAAAGTGATAGGTTTTTAACATCAGCTTGCTGTGTGACAAGCTCTGGAACAGCAGGTTGCATGGAGCTCAATTGTTCTGTGTCACAGAATAAGGGAGTTTGCTACAGAGCTTGCGTGTAGTGGTGTCACAATGTCTGAAAGTCAACCTATTGGCTGAATAACATGAAAACCATGCTGACTATGAGAGCTGTTGACAGATGCTGTTTGTTGGTGTCCAAGCTTGGATCAGGATGTAGAATGGCATGTGCACATTGCATCTTGACAGCCTTGGAAATGGGCCTGGTCCAGGACAGATGATCCATGCTGCCCATTCCAGGCAGCCCAATAAATATTTTTTAATAATTGATTCATGTCCCAGATGGCTAGAGGTAACAGCCATAAACAGGAAAACTTTCATTAGCACAATTTAAGATTTCCTTTTTGTTGTTGTTGTTGTTGTGTCATGCAATAACCTTTATTTTGCTGTGTAGCTGGGCCTCAGATACTCATCAAAAGCTAACTAAAGCAATTAATCAACCACTTATTATCTTTCATGTAATAATTTAATAGAACATTTTATCTGAATGGTGAAAAAATTAATAAAAATGTTCACGTACATGGCTATCCAATAGTGTAAAAATATTTAAGTATGTATTTATAGAGTAGATTGGTTAGGTACTGTGGAAACTCTGGCAAAATTGTTTCTATAATGACCTCTTAGACTGGCTTTCTTTATAAGTACCCATAGGGAAAAAGCAATCACAAGTGAGACTATTGGACAAAGATGAAAATGAAAAGGGAGTTTGCAGCAGGCTTTCCAGATCTAGTTTTGCAGACATCCTGATGTGACTTTTTCTTAGTAATAAAAAAGGTGTAGTATATGACACTAAGGTTAAACAATGGTTGAGTGATCTATCCTGAGATACAGGTGTGAGATTATAGGGGATAACATAGGGAAGAACGTTGAGATAAAATGTATTTAGTTCAGTGTGAAAATCTAACATCTATCTTCTTAGAAAATGTGATGATGGGGTAAGAAGGATGGAAGACACACATGAAGCCCAGCCTATAATGCACTTGGAGTAATCCTGAGTCCTAGTCTTGTGCAAAGGGAAAATTCAACTGCATTAAACTGACTCCATTTCCCATCCTGTGCCTGCAGATCAGCCAAGTAAACAGGTAGGTGGGCTGTGCAAGGCAGGTGAGATGATGACTCCCACTATGCATGTAGTATTTCCCGTAGAAATGTGCAACCTTCCTGCCCAGGGCTGGTGATAAGGAGGAGTTAGTGAGTGCACATGATTCTTTGAAAACATTTTTTTTTCTGGGTTTTAAACCTTATCTTACATACTGGAATATGTATATGTACATACTATATTCACAGAAAAAAGAGTCAATGCAATCACATTTGTCTGGAGTTTTGCTTTTAGCTGGCATATGGAGGAGGTTATTCATCCAGTGTTTGGCAAACAGCCTCACTTAATCAACACTATCATGCTGCAGGGCACCTGAGGGTGGCTGACTTATGCAGTGGGTCTAATTGTTTTTAAAGCTACAATGCCATTTCTGGGCCAGCCCTAGGAGTTCCAGGCCCTCCAAACAAATTGTTAGAGTGGTGAGCCCACCCCATCCAGCTGCAAGTGATATTGAATCTACTTCTGGGGGGCAGGGCTATCCTTAGGATTTATGGGGCTGTACGCAGTATTATTAAACTGGTGCCCCTATGATCCACTGAAGGCGGTCCCCAGCCAGCGCCGCTGACCCCAGTGTGTCGAGGGGGCACAGTCACCACCCCCGCCCATGGACCCCCAGAAATCCCCCCGCCATTGTTTACACACACAAGCTTCATATGCAGCAGACGCTGTGGCAGTGGCTCAAGACAGGCTTCGCGCTGTCACATGCGGGCTGCATCTTGCCAGAGCCCCCAGCCCTCCTGCAGCCCCTAGCCACTCCTGGCTCACCAATAATAATACAAGTGTGTGTGTGTGTGTGTGTGTGTGTGTGCGCGCGCGCATGCATGTGCGCGTGTGACAGAATGTGTGTGTGTGTGTGTGTGTGTGTGTGTGTGTGTGTGTGAGAGAGAGAGACAGAGAGAACCTGTGTGTGTGTAGGACTGTGTGACACACAAACACACACACACAATCTGTGTTGGGGGACTGTGACTCATGAGAGGCAGAGTGTATGTGGGTGTGAGAGCCAGTCTGTGTGAGAGAGACACTGTGTGTGTTAGGGAAGTGTGAGAGACATTGAGCGCACTGTCACTTTAAGCCCCTCCCTCCTTCCTTCCCTGCTTCCCCCCTGCTTTGCTTCCCCCCTCCCCCCCCACTCACATGGAAGTTTCACTTCTCCTGTCCTGGCCCCAGCCTGAGACCGAGTGGCGCAGGCAGGCAGGGTCCAGGGAGGGACTCCGCTCCGGGCAGCGGTGGGCTGGGCCGCCGCACCGCCAGTGACCGGCCGCGCCGCTCTGGGCTCCCCGGGGCTGGGGCGACAGAGCCGGAGGCTGGAGCCCTCAGCCAGCCAGCTGAGGAGGGAGTGAGGGAATGAGGGAGTGAGGGGCGGGTTTGGGGGTGGGGAGAAGCCTGCCGGCCCAGCATGGGGGAGGGGCCAGAGAAGAGAGGATTCCAACCACGGCCAGCACGGTTGGTGCCCCAAATTTTAAGGTGCCCTACGCAGCCACAAAATATGGCCTATGGTCCCTTGCAGCTCTCCGCTTGGTAGCTTGACTCAGTCAGCCTCAGACAAATTGTGGGGCTGCAATGCATTAACTTCCCAAAGGAGGAACTGTATCACTTTGTTAGGGAATTTGGCAGGCACACCCTGTACACTCGGAGCTTGCAACTTTGCCTCCAGAACATGCCCCATTTAGTAATGGCCGAGGTAGAGCTCGGACATTGAGTATAGCATCTGGAGCACTTTGGGCAGACTGCTATCTTTCTGGGTATAAACAATCAGATTGTAGACATATACAGAAAGAAAGTAAACCTAGTTGGAAAAAAGAGTAGGACTAATTGTCCACTATGCTTAAGATCTCCTCTTACCTGCTTAGTTATAGCATGGATTGCCAACTTTCCAAAATAATTCACCATTTTTTGAATGTCTTACTATTGTCCCCATTAGCTACTCCTTGGAGCTATCTGGCCGACATGTCCAGTTTCAATCATATTTCCAAGAAGAAACCAAGCATAGTGAATAAACTAAATTCACTGGGCCAAATTCCCATTTCTCCTTGAGTCCTTTGCACTGCAGATAATAGTCACAGTTCTTATTTTTCCAGCTTAGTTTTTCCAACTTAGTTTATCATGCCTCAGTTTTATGTGTGCCTATATATGTAAGCAATACTGTACCGGCCCTTTAAAATTATTTCTGTAGTACAGGAAAGGAGTGGATGGTTTTGTATTTTTACAGATGCTCAATTATTCAAGGGAATTCACCTTGTGGGGGAGGAACCCTTTGCAAACTGCTGGTGAAGTTTTACACCTCCAGGACTGTGTTTATGTAATGTATATCCCTCCCAGTGGATTTACTATATCATAGCATTTATTTCCAGTTTACAGGAGGTAATATAAAATTTAATTGGATTCAAGTTATCTATCTAATTTTCAAATAAAATAATTACTTAACATTCTGCCTGCCAGATTTTATCAACATTAAATGATTAAATATTATTTTCATGTTTAAAAAAAGTTTAACATTTATCAGCAATTATGAATATAAAAAGAAATCTAATGATATCATAAAATCCAGTACATTAAACACTTCAGAAATAAAAACTGGCAGTTTAATTAAAGGAGAAAGCCAATAGGTCAGAATAGTGTCACAGGATAATGGTCTTTTGGACTAATAATATATAGGTGAAACCACTTTCTTTAAGACTATATCTATATTTGTGTGCATACCTGAGTACTAGTTTGTGTTCATCTTGGTGTGTGCCAACCCAATCTGCACTGAGAGTCCACAGCTGTTGTGCTGTACATGCATAGAACCCTGTGTACCTGCATCCACACTGCTGTTCTAGGTACACCAGATTACAATTTCAGGGGGTGTATCCCAGGGTTCTTTGAGTCACACGGAGACACTCTAGAAACTGCTTTTTGGTGTCTTATTGGTACTGGTTCCCTGCCTTTGCACGTTTGCTGCTGGCACTTCCTGATTAAGTTGCCTCTCCCTTTTATGCAAAACTGGGTTGAAGACGGGTCCAGTTCCTTGTTGCCGGACAAATATTTATGCAGTGGAGTAGGCACATGTTGAGACCCTGGATTGCATTTCGCCAGCATCAAAACAATCATTATAGAGTACTTACACTGTTTTTACAACTTGGGATGGGGTTTCTGCTGTTGATGGCTGGTGTGAAGGTGGTGTGATGTGTTTATTGTTCAATTTGTTTGTGCTTCTCAGTACTGATACCTGTGAGTAACCCATCATATTAACTTTTGTGCACTGTTAATAAGTCTTGGGGCAGGTCTGCAGATGGCAGCAGCTGCAGTCATAGTTATGTAGCATTGCTCTTCATTTTGTTTCTTTTTATTGCCATTTACAAGTGTATGGAGAGCCTTACTTCCCACAACTTAGAGTGGTTTTCTGTTTTGCTTATGGACTCCTGTTTTATAATACTACTGGGCTTTGAAGTACTCTACTGAGCATAATTAACAGTTGAATGGAAACCTCTTCTCTGCCTTTGTGATAGCTGTTTAAGGTCGGGGTGTATCTGGTACTTGCTACAATTCATACCTGTTTAGAAGCCCGCTGTTATCAGGATCACTTCAGTGCTTGTAACGTGTTGGTGAGTGATTCCTGAGGGGGAAAAGTGCAGCCATTATGTTGATTTTTAAGCTGATCAATGTCCCTGTGGCGGGCCTGGCACTGCAGCGCCCCTTTGTGGCAGGGGTAGGATGGGGTGTTGGCACCTCGCCACTCTCAAGTTCCTGCGCCCGCCTTTCTGTGGGCGACTGGTTGCGGCCTCTTGGCCTCCTTTCACACTATCACCCCTGTCTGGCGGGGTAGTGCGGCCTAGCGGCCGGAGTCCATATAGTGCCCCTCACAAGTGGGGTAGTGCGGCCTAGCGGCCGGAGTCCATACAATCTCCATCACAAGCGGGGTAGTGCGGCCTAGCGGCTGGAGTCCATATGACTCGCTCCCCCATGTGGGAGCAGTGTGGTCTAGTGGCCGGAGTCCATACAATCCCCCTCACAAGCGGGGTAGTGCGGCCTAGCGCTGGAGCCCCTAGGATTCCTCATGGTTCAGGGGGTGCGGTGGTAGGGGGACCAGGGCCTGCCCTCTCCACCGGGTCCCGACCCAGGGCCCTGTTAGTGGCAAGCTCCCCTTGCCACCCGCTCAGTGGGGATCCGCCCGCAACACGCCGAGCGCCTATGCGCTCTAACATCGTTTGCTTCTATAGTTCCCCTGGGTCACTTCCTACCATATATGCCAGGTTCTCTGCTGCGGGGGGGGGGGGGCGGTCCTCCGGTCTGTTCTCCTTCTGCAGGGTCCTCCGTCAGGGTATCAGGGAGTGTCCCGGCTTGGCTGGCCTCCGGATCCTGGTGCATAGGCTCTCCCTCCTCAGGAGCTAGCAGCGTGCCTCCTTCTTCTCCGACAGTCAGCCCAGACTGAGCTGTTCTGCTGGCTTTTATACCTGTTTTCCAGTTGGAGCATGCCCAGCAGAGCTTCTGGGGCGTGGCTTCCTCTGCTAGGAAAGAAGTGTGGTACCAGTGCGGGGCCACTCTGCCCCGTCACAGTCCCCATTACTAAAAGAAATTCATAGCTGTTTCTGACCTCTTTTCACTGGTCTGCTGCACAGTTTTTCGGGTGATGGTAGGGTTTTGCTACAGGAGAGTGGCAGTGTGATTGCCAGCATATTTTGTGGGATTCTTTTACATTTAATTCAACATGTTCAATAAAGGCATTAAGAAGCAAGGAAATCTGCCCTTTCATGCCTATGTGTATGACATCTGCTATGTTGGAAAGTGGTAGAGGGTTTCCTACCACAGAGAACGTACCTACAACTCTTTCCATCCCTGCTGTATATCCCTGAAACCCCCAATATTTGTGAACTTTGTGGGAGATTAGAAACCATTTCCAAAGTCATCCCAGCAACATTTTGCACTTGAGGTAGCAAATCTTTCCATGACTTGAGGTGAAAATTTCTCATGGTACTACAGGTGAAAATCTGAGGCACCTGCTTCAGGGTTTTCAGTGTGGACAATGGCCAGCGGTAACAGGGGTGGTGGTGTTAGGGCACAGTAGGGTCCCCACTGTAGACATACCCTTAGTAAAGCAGGAGAACAATCACCTAGCAACATCTTCCTTTTCTAGACTATTGGTGTTAGAATACATCACTGGTGGGTTTGGTACAGTAGCAACAGTTAATCACTTGAGCGCAAATGCAGAAATCTTCCTGTTGGAAGAAGGGCTCAGAATATGGCAGCACTACCATACTTCCAATGGACAGAGAAAGTCACATTGCAGAAAGACAGCTCTTCTTGGGAGTCTGGCCAGTGGATTTGCAAATTTTGGTTTCATTGGCCCCAGATTCTTTTTTGGTGATCATATTTACTGCCTGTAAACTGCTGCTGCTTCCTTGATAATTTCTTCTGTTCAGCAGTCCCCCTTTGTCCCTTCAACAGTAACCATCCAGGACATTTGGATCTAATCCTGCTACAACTTTGTCACACAAGACTTCGTTGTTTTCATATGTAGCCCCATTGGAGTCATTGGTGCTACTCTTTAGGTAAGTCTCCTTAAACATAGACAGTGTTTTATTTTTTTTAAACCCAACCCTTCAGTTTTTGCATGCCAATTTTAAACCACAAGGCTTAAATTTCATTACAGAGCTTGAAATTAAAGTAAGGATTTCAATTTTGAAACCTTGATATAACCTGTTTATGTCTTCCATCAAACCTTACTTGTGCAAGTAGTCCTTGCTTGCATGCATTCAAGGCAATGGCACTACTCAAGTGAGTAAGGACTAGTTGAAAGAGTAAGAGTTGCCCTAAAGCTAAAACCTTTTAAAATTTCTATTCATAGCTACCTTTTTATTTTGTTTTTTGTCCAGGCTGGTTAAGTATCCTAATTGGTAATGAAAGATAATGGTTAAAATAATGTTAGCACAGTAACTAGAGAGCATTGTGATCTGAATGCACTGTAAATATATTGTTGGTAAAAGTAACAGGAAGAAAAGGCAAGGGAGAAAAGAAATGTAAATATTAGTGGGCTCATTTTTCCTGTGGGAGTATTGATTTAATTCATCTTACTTGATAGATAGGATGACTAAGCAAAAAGTCCAACTTCAGAAGCATCACTAGAACAAGAAATGGGAGTGTAGCAGGGGAGATGGAAAATGATGAATGCTACTTTGTTAGAGAGGACAAAAAAAAAACCCTCAATCCTTCTTCATGAGGGATTAATCATTTTCCTTCTTGTTCTACAGCCATCTTAATAAGTGTTTGATAAATGCCCATTTAGCTATAACAGAAAAATCATGTTTAAAATCTTGGTTCATAGGTCATCTTTCAAAACATTCCATCTTAATAGCAAAAATCTTTATCAGGTTCTCTATGCAAATGCTTAATGTCTTTGTTTCAAACAATTCCCAGGGGAAAGCAGTGAGGAATTTAATCATGCCACAGAATATTTATGGCAAAAGAGGGCGTAATATGTATATATTCACATCAGTGTCAAACTGTTTATATGAAAATTCCACTGGAGATATTGGTCTCAGTGGAACTGCACAATACTCCACATGCATATATTCAGGCAAAAGATTAAACCCCCCTCAGAGGGACTCTGTGATATTATATATGGAGGTTGTGAATGTTGTCAAAATGTGTGAAGGAGGGAGAGAATGCAAATATTTTTCTCTGTTAGTTCGCAAGTCAATTGTAATGCTTAACCATACCGAGGTTTGAAAAGGAAAACAAAGCGGGTGGGGAATGGTAAATGTTATTGTGTTCATTCCACATGCAATGAAATTTAATTTATCTCATTTCAGTAGACCATCAATACTCAGGCTATGTCTACACTACCAAGGTAAGTCATAAGAACATAAGAACGGCCTTACTGGGTCAGACCAAAGGTCCATCTAGCCCAGTATCCTGTCTACCGACAGTGGCCAATGCCAGGTGCCCCTGAGGGAGTGAACCTAACAGGTAATGATCAAGTGACCTCTCTCCTGCCATCCATCTCCATCCTCTGACAAGCAGAGGCTAGGGACACCATTCCTTACCCATCCTGGCTAATAGCCATGAATGGACTTAACCTCCATGAATTTATCCAGTTCTCTTTTAAATGCTGTTAAAGTCCTAGCCTTCACAACCTCCTCAGGCAAGGAGTTCCACAAGTTGACTGTGCGCTGTGTGAAGAAGAACTTCCTTTTATTTGTTTTAAACCTGCTGCCCATTAATTTCATTTGGTGGCCCCTAGTTCTTGTATTATGGGAATAAGTAAATAACTTTTCCTTATCTACTTTCTCCACATCACTCATGACTTTATATACCTCTATCATATCCCCCCTTAGTCTCCTCTTTTCCAAGCTGAAAAGACCTAGCCTCTTTAATCTCTCCTCATATGGGACCTGTTCCAAACCCCTAATCATTTCAGTTGCCCTTCTCTGAACCTTTTCTGTATATCTTTTTTTGAGATGAGGAGACCACATCTGTAAATAACATAGCTGGAGTCGACGTACCTTAGGTCGAGTTACTGCGGGGTCTACACTGTGGGGGGTCAACGGGAGAAAATCTCCCATCGACTTACCTTACTCTTCTCGTTGGGAGTAGAGTACAGGGGTCGCCTCGAGAGCGCTCTGCAGTTGATTTGGCAGGTCTTTACTAGACTCGCTAAATCGACTGCTGGTGGATCGATCTCAGAGCATCGATCCCTGCTGTAGTGTAGATCTGCCCTCAGTTGCCACCTTGGAGAGCCATTCAAGGGACAACACTTGAATAAGTAGTTCATCTTTCGCAGGACAATTGTAAAACATGTAATCAGATGATTCTAAGACCAGTCACATAAGAAGATGTTCATTTAGGGCACAATCATAAGAGGTGCTGAGTGCTGACAACACCATTATTGTTCAAACAAATGAGACAAACATAAATTGTTTTCTTTTATAATTAATCATTTGTCCATAAACACCTTTGAAACCATGTATAAGCTCTTATTTTTAACCATAATGAATATTAACAGGTTGCAGTGTAAATGCAGAAGGTGCTACTTAATTAAATGTAGCTAGTGACCTTGTACACAGAGATTTGTTAGAAGCATTCTCTCGAATCTGGATCATGTATTTAATCTGGGGGTAAACTTCAATGTGACTGTTAACTCTCTGCATCTCAGTTTTTCAGCTGCCTGTGCTTCAAAGGCTGTGCTTTCCTGGATATCTCCTGCTACTTCTGACCAGGCTCCAGACACCCCTTTGGAAGGAGTGTCCTTTTCCTTCTCCTCCTTCCTATACTCTAATGATGTCCCTCAGATACTGTCCTTGGTTTTCTGCCTTATTCCCTGCAATCAAGTTTGGTCAGACAGCCCCACCTCATCCATTAAAATTGTTTCTAGGGTCCTACTCCTCATAGCATCTGATTTCTCTTCACCTGGGACTTGTTTTAATTCCTGACCTCTCGTCTTACATTCTGTCTTGCAGTGAGACTCCTGGTCTGACACACTATACTGGATGCCATGCAGTCAACTCAGACTTAATTGTGAAAATTAACTCCCCTTTTTACCTCCCAATGCCCCGCATCACATTTCTAACAGAGATGACAGTTCCAGTACCTTCCTGGTACTGCATGCTCACAAATGTGCAGTCATCATCTACTTACCTCTTTCCACCAGTCTTCCGCCTCTCTCCTATCTGAGACATGCATATACACTTATATAGTGATCCTGTCACTAAATAATGTTGGAGACAAGGTTGGTCCAATAAAAGATATTACCTCACCCATCTTGTCTCTCTCATATCTGGGATCAACATGACTACAACACTACCAACAATAAATCATACTGAAATTTTCCTCTCTAAATCTCCAGAATCAGTGTGATCCCATTCTCCCTGTGATAAATGTCAGGCCTTTATTTCTTCCCTGGACTACTGGAACTACACCCTTTCTGGCTTCCTGGTTTCCCACATCAATTCCAACCTGAATCTATCAGAAATGAAGTTGCAAAAATGATCTCTCAAGCTCAGTGTTCTCACCATTTACAGCCCACCCCAAAACCCTTACACTGACTGTGGCTTCTGTATAACATTTAGACTTCCTGTCTTCAAGGCCCTGTATAAACTAGTTCTCAGCTACTCTTCTGCTCTCCTCTTCTTGTCCACAGCTAACAATCACCTTACTATCTTCCCCATTTTCTTCTCCTTGCTTCCTTCCACTTGTATACTTCCTTAATACAGTCTGTGTGCCTCTAGCCTTTCCTCTTTAGAATAAATTTCTTCTAAAAGCTCAATTGCCCCTAGTCTTCCTCTCAGCTAAGTGTTGAGGAATTTGATGACAAAAATCAAGTTATGGATCCATCTTAACATGCTAACCCTCATTGCTCAGACACATGGGTTTTATTGACGCTTTAACACCCTTTCTTCATTTATACTTTGTCTGTTTTGACTGTAAGCTATTCAGGGCAAAGGTCCTGTGGTGGTGGTATTATACAACAGATAATCCATGTTTAATATAAATCATTGTTTCACTGCCAGGCCCCCTGCATCAGGATTCCCCAATTATGAACAGTCACTTTGGTTTTTAATAAGCTTTTCTTAATAAAGCTCTCAGCATGGGATTTCTGACTGCTTGCGATGAGCCTCGTTTCTTTCAGAGGTACCACTGATAGCACCATGTATATTAACTTATAGAAAGCTGGAAGACTTCCAGAAAAAGGTGCTCATTAGGGATAGTTGTAATGATTTGGCTAGGAAAAGGGCAGACGTTTCTCCCATTTTAGTTTACGTTTGATTCAAGGGACTGTTGTGATAATTGGACCTACAAATTTACCCTAATTGTAAGTTCAGCTGTAAAAAGTGAGTGAAAGTTCATAAATTGTCACAATGACCTGTTATATAAAATTGTGTAAGAAAAGATGTAAGGAGACAGACTGAGTTAATTTAAACAGAAAAAGTTTTACTGCTACCACTCAAGGACTGTGTTAAGATTATGACTGGTAAACAAGAGAAGTAGAAAGCTAGAAATCAAAGAACTAAAATTATTGTGTCGGAAATTAGACCTATTGGTAGACAAAATAATGAGAGGATGGATTATTACACCCTCGCTGCTTTTTGGGTTTCTTAAAAATAAAAGACTTGTAGGAAAAATTAGCAGAAGCAGCATCTGCCTGCCAACAATAGTTGCAGTGAGCTTTATCATCTTGGGTGCAATCCCCACAGTCGATTTTGGCACCCCAGACCTCCTTTGTTCCAATCCTAAGAGATACCCTGACAAGACTGGGCCACAGAGAGGGATCCAGATGAAATTGCCATCTCCACTGGCTACAGTTACTTCCAGAACAAGACCTGGGATACTAGACTAAGGAATACTTTGTTATATTTTCCGCATCTCTCTTCACCTCATGAGGGCCACACAGCAGGCATTAATGTTGATACTGGTCCTGGTCCTGGTCTCTCATCCAGGCAAAGCTGCAGCTAGGACAGGGGTAAGAATGGGATTCAGGTGGTTTTGGCTACTTCACTGTATAAATAATAATAACCCCCCCCAAATACAATCCTAACAGTGGAGGGACTTCTCCGACCTAAACTCCATTGCTGGGGTGGATGCTTCCTCGTTTCCTCAATGTCCATGGTGAAAGGATTTCTAGACCAGATTTCTACTTTCATCAGAGAGAGGGATTCAGACTGCATGGCATCTACTAAGGTCTTTCTCTGATAGATGCTTGAATGTGTGGAATTCTATACTTCACGAGGCGAGGCACTGAAATTGCTTTGCCCAGCATAATACCAGAGCCTGATTATCTGACCCTCCTGACATCTCTGTCCATATCCTGTGAGACTGAGAACAGGAGTGGTGAGTTAGTCTCCAAAATTTTTTACTTGTCAGCATCTCTCTAGAGGTTGAGAAATTCTTGTCTCTTATAAGATGTGTATATTCAGTTATCCACCACAACTTAAAATGTATTCTTAAAAACAAGATTATTAAAAAAAACCCGACAAAACAAAACGACCCCTCTAAGTAAATGGTGGTAAAAAACAAAATTGATGGTACAATGTATCTCATTTTGTACACCTCACTGAACTAGGCTTCCACAGTATAGTTACAGAGAAAAGCCAAGAATATCTTACATCAAACCACTGGGCTATAGAGTTTTTCTCTCTTTCTGGCCCAATACTATTCAAGTATTTTATAAGAAGTAGAGTAGCTTCAACAGGAGAGAAGCTAGAGACCCACACCAGAATGGCCAGTAGTTCAGTGGTTAAGATATTCACCAGGAGCAGTTGACCTGGATTGAAGTACCTGCTCCAGAGTGGGGAAGGTATTTGACCCTCAGTCTACCACATCCAGCCTCCCACCACTGGACTACTGAATATAAGGGATGCACTACCCTATCACCTCCTATCCTATCCCCTTGGATATCTAGCCTAGAAAATTGAAATGTTTCATTTTGATAATGTTGTGATGATTAGTTTTGACATTTCCAATTCTTTTCTTTTTTCATTTTGACTGAAACAATTTACTGACATTGACATGAATTAACACAATATTTTGGTTGACCCAAATCTGTATTGTTTAGGCAAAAAAAAAAAAAAAAAAAAATTCAGCAGAAAAGTTGTTCCTAGTTCTAGATTTGGAACATACTTTAGTAAAGAGTCCATAGAAGAGCAACAAAAATGATAAAATGTTGAGAATACTTGGCTTACTATGAGAAAAGGTTAAAATAACGGGGCATGTTAAGTCTTGAGAAAAAGAAGACTAACAACACTCTTCAAATATGTTAAAGGCTGTTATAAAGAGGATGGTTTCAGAGTAGCAGCCGTGTTAGTCTGTATCCGCAAAAATAACAAGATGATGTCTGTCTGTATCTGTACGAGTTTTTTCATGAAGTTGATGGATTTCCACTCCATACGGCTAAATGCAGTGCCTTGCATAATGACAGGTTTCAGAGTAGCAGCCGTGTTAGTCTGTATCCGCAAAAATAACAGGATGGTGATCAACTGTTTTCCATGTCCAATGAAAATAGAACATGAAGTAATGGCTCAATCTGCAGCAAGGGAGATTTAGGTTAGATATTAGGAAAACTTTCTAACTATAACGATAGTTACGTTCTGGAATGGGCTTCCAAGAGAGGTTGTGGAATCCCCATCGTTGGAGGTTTTTTAGAAAAGGGTTGGACAGACACCTGTCATTGATGGTCTAGGTATACTTGATCCTGTCTCAGCACAGGGGGTTGGACTTAACCTCTCAAGATCCCTTCCAGCCCTACCGTTCTATGATTCTATATTATCAGCATATGAAACAGGGTCTGTTGGTTAAAAAATACTTTCGTATTAATATCTTTATTGGAATGTACTTTGTGGGGAGAAAATACAATTTTTTTTTTCAAATGGTATGTTAAGAAAAGAGAAACAGCTGCAAAAGTACATGGTACAGTGAGTCCTAAAATACTTGCTCTATCTTTGCCCTAATAGCTAACTGTTTATCGACCATATGTATAATTTTCTTGGCAATTCAGTAGAGTGCTAATCTCACTGGGTTTTAGACTGCAGCATTGGCTCATTCATAAGTGCATTTTCTGGAAATAAACACAACTCATATAGTTATCTATCTATAAACCCCTAATTGAAACTATTTATATCTAATTTGTCTTCAAATAGCTAAGCACTTGTATTTATCTTCTAGCTGCATTATTACTGACCTGGAAGATAACAAAGGCAAAAGACATTCGCATCCCTTAATTGCTGTTATTAACACAATTCTTTCATTGTTCAGTCAGGACAGTATGTAGCGTCTGCCTGAACAATATCTGGATGGCATAGCTCTGATTTCAAGCCAAACGTTAAGACAGGTAGAGCTGAATAAATGAGCGCTCTTCTGGAGCGTCACTAATCTATCAAAGCCTGAAGCAAGCCTTGCTGATTTTAACATTCTGTCATTCTTTCTCATTGTCAACACATTTTCCATGAGCAAAGTCCCCTGCTCTCTGCAGAGTTCAAACTCCAGGTTTCTTATCTGCTTTTTGTGTAGAATTGATGACATTCGCTAGGCTACTTTGCCTAGTCATAGCTATATATGTCCAAGAAATGTCAAGAAGGTATTTTTTCTATAAAGATGGTTTTATATAGGAGAGCAGCTACCTATAAAATATAGTACTTAACTATTATGCATTCCTTTCTTAAACTTTTTATTCATAATATAAACAAATGCATGTAGTAAATGTATGTGTCTTCATTAACAGTCCTCTCTGTCAACTTATCTGTTTCCCTCAGGACTTGTGCTAATATCCCTACTACCTCAGAAGCTTTAAATAGCCATCATTTTAAAAAAAAGGATTGCCTTCCCTGAACCATCCAAATGTGGAGTTTCCCCCCTCCCCACCATTTACTGTTGCCTGATACCCAGGGCAGTCAAGTTGGACCAGTGTCAGCTTTAAAATGTCGCATCTTAAATCTAATGACACATAGTTCTGTAATGCTAGAAATGGGAGCTTTGTCCCACTGGTGATTGGAGATTCCACTAGCTCTCCATTCTAGCCCTGAAAGGATTGGAAATACTGGACCTTAAAGCTGTGAAATTGCTAACTATAAAACAGTGGTTTCGGCCTGTTTTTCATTTTCAGACCCCTAAAAAATGTCAAATGGAGGTGCGGACCTCTTTGGACATTCAACCTCTGGTCCGCGGACTCCTACTATAGAAGTTTTAGGCTGAAAACTGATTAAATATAATTCAACTATAAATGTTGCACATTCTTGGCATAGTATTTGATGTATTTGAGAAAGGGCACTAAACTGTGGGTTTCTATGGTAATGACAGTACTTCTGGGTTTTGACCTGTAGGTGAGGGTATTCACACACTTTTGCTCAGAAAAATGGAATGTCTTTTCTGGGATCTGAAACTTTATTTTCATAGTCACCTTTTGCAGACCCCCAGGGGTCTGCTGACCACAGGTTGAAAACCACTGGTATAGAAAATGTTAATAGATTACTTTTTAGACATTGTGCAGCTCCCTGTAAGCCCTGCTAAGGCACCTAGGTTCATAGACTGATAAAAGAACTAGTTTCAGTTAAAACAAAACAAAACAAAAATTACAACACTCCAAAATTTTCCTGGAATACTATTTGCAACATATATGCGGCAAGTACACATTACATGCTGGTGAGTTTTAAAAGTTTTCTTTGCTCCCTTTGGGATGATCTGTATAAGTTATCTATAGAGCTGGGCAAATAACATATTTTTCAGTTTACTGGCAATTTCAAAAAAATGGAACAAAAAATTGTCTGGGCTCAAAACAAAACATCTCATTTGACCTGAAATGAAACATTTCATTTTGATCTTGAGCATTTTTTTTTCACATTGAAAAAAATAAATAAAATTCAAGGAAATTTGGAACTGAAATTGTTTTGAATTGAAACACGATGTTTCATTTTGAAAATGTTGAAACAAAAAGTTTCAATTTTCAGCATTTATTTTAGTTCAGGGATCGGCAACCTTTGGCCCATGGCCCGCCAGGGTCCTTACCCTGGCGGGCCGGGCAGTTTGTTTACCTGCCGCGCCCGCAGGTTCAGCCGATCGTGGCTCCCACTGGCCGTGGTTCACTGCTCCAGGCCAATGGGGGCTGCAGGAAGTGGCGGCCAGTACATCCCTCGGCCTGCGCCGCTTCCTGCAGACCCCATTGGCCTGGGACGGCGAACCGCGGCCAGTGGGAGCCGTGATCGGCTGAACCTGTGGATGCTGCAGGTAAACAAACCGGCCCGGCCCGCCAGTGTGCTTACCCTGGCGGGCTGCGTGCGAAAGGTTGCTGATCCCTGTTTTAGTTTTTTACTGAAACAAATTGAGACCAATATGCAAAAGTTTAATGCTCCCCTTTGGGATGATCTGTATAAGTTATCTATAGAGCTGGGCAAATAACATATTTTTCAGTTCACTGGCAATTTCAAAAAAATTGAACAAAAAAATTGTTGGGGTCAAACAAAACATCTCATTTGAGCTGAAATGAAACATTTCATTTTGATTTTGAGCATTTTTTTTCACATTTAAAAAATAAATAAAATTCAAGGAAATTTGGAACTGAAATTGTTTTGAATTGAAATATGATGTTTCATTTTGAAAATGTTGAAACAAAAAGTTTCAATTTTCAGCATTTATTTTAGTTTTTTATTGAAACAAATTGAGACAAATATGCAAA